>NW_006256756.1:14432414-14768411 GCF_000478725.1 Eutrema salsugineum | reverse complement strand
GATGCAATAGCAGAACAAGACTCATCAATATTCACAACTCAACTACAGGTAGGTTTCCACTCCTATAGAAGAATTGCTCGTTTCACCCTAGTTCAGACAATCAATGAAAGCTTTCGCAACATATCATATCAGATCGGCTTCTAAGTGGCCAGCAAAGAATCACACAGTAAGATTAAAGGCAAACGAAGAACATCTAGAAGATTAATAATCCTAAATCTATCAATTCATAAGCAAAGACACATGAAATTCCCTTTGAACAATCCCTTTAAACCCAACTGGGTAACTACTCAAACATATTGTAAACAATCATCACAGAGTATTGAAAGTTGCAGGAAATTAAAGAAAAGAAAGAAGAAAAACGAAGAACAGAGTTGCAGGTGGAGGCGCGATGATGCTCTCCAGCGGCGGCTCCTTCTTCGGGATCGACGGCGGTGGCTCCTCTCTAGGGTTCCACGAAATCTCTCTCTCTTTCTATCTTATGTCGTCTCCACACCTTTAGGAATGACCTAAAGGAGGTATTTATAGCTTCTGGGGTGGTTCTGGACACTTAGGGCTTCAAAAATAACGAAAGGAATTGATCTGGGCTTTAATTAAGTCGTCGGGAAAGTGAACGACCAAAGTCAGCGGTCGCGGTGGCTCTACCCGCGGGAAAATGGGTGTTTGCCGCGGTCCTGGCAACTGCTCTCTTCCGGAACTGCATTTTCTGTCATTCTTGCATCGGGAGTATCTGAAGATCTGGAGAATGCAAGATATTATGCAAAACCGCAAGAGAGAGTGAAGCTGTTGGTATCCACAGTTTTCTGTCACTTTCCTCTTGCCATAGATTACTGGCCTTCTTCCTCAGGTTCTCTCCTAACTCCCCCAGACTTAGATTTTTGTAAATCTTTCAAAAACATAGCTCTATAAACGCTTAGTAGATTCTTCTTGCTCCACAAATTTTGACAATCTAGGACTCATTAGGCTTTTTGTTTCTCTCTCTCTCTTTTCATTCGTTTTTTTTTTTTTTTTTTGAAAGAGAGAGAACACCTTTAGATATAGAGTCTTAGAGAGCACGAAATTACCAGTTAAGATTTGTCTTGTAAAGCTTCTTGATGTTTCTGATACTCTTCCTTCCCAATTCCATTCAGTCTCCTTTGTGAGTGACTGAAAATTGCGTCGCTCCTCTTCTCTCCGACGTTTTTGCACATATCTGCTGATATAAACTAAAGAGAGAATGCACGAGGATTGAAAACAAGGGTTTTGGGTTTAGGGTATGGTACCAGATAAAGATAAACTGGTCATCTAGGACGACAAAGAGTGGTAAAAGTGAGGGTAAAAGACGTCCTAGATATGTATGTCGATGCCTGCCTAAAATCAATGATGAGAAAATTAAATGTCAATATTAATGTCAAATAAAATGAGCTAGTATACCCTGTCAGAAAGAATCTCCATGGATAGAAGTCCTCTGGTGGGATTTCGTAATGCAAGTACTCTAGTTACCGCCTAGTCTAGGCCTAGATCACAAAAGAGCAAAAAACGAGGAAATAGCGTAGAAGCACACTGGTCTAAATCATCATAGAAATGTTTATTGTGTTCCTGGTTTGAAAACTTTTTGAAAACGATTTTTTTTTTTTTTTTTTTTTTTGAAAATTTTTAATGAAAAATTTTATGTGTCCAAAAAAAACTCAAAACAAATCAAATTTCATTAGTAACGGATAAACATCCTCCCCCAGACTTATTTCACACTGTCCTCAGTGTGATAAATCTTGGAAATAATGATAAAGAAAATAGAAAAGTTGAAATGTTTAAGTGTACTTATCTTGCTGGAGAGTGCTGCTCGTCTTTTGTGTTTGTTCTTCCTTATTGAAAACCTGAATTTAAATGAAACAGAAACAAAGCAATGGAAATTGAAAATAAAGGTCAAAGGGAAAATAAACCTGTTCGAACACTTCACAAAATCGATGGTGCAGGTCAGTTTCTTATCTCTTGTTCTATTAGAGAAGAGATGTTTAAAAACGTGCTATGTGATTCTGGAGATTGTCTTAACATGATGTCCAAGGCAATTGCTTTGAGACTTGGTATTAGACACCTGCGCAGGACTAGAGCAAAGATTAGTCTAGCTGATGATTCTAATGCAACACCTCAAGGAATAGCTCATGAAATTCCTTTGAGAATAAGAGATTGCATAGTGCCTGTCGACTTCTACATTGTCGAGACAAGAGATGCAACATATCCAGTGATTCTGGGATGGTCTTTTCTAGAAACTTCTGGAGCTATAATGGACTGGCCCAACCTGAGGATTTCGTTTGCTAATATCGACAAAGATGTCTTCACAGAAGCTGTTCCATACAACATCAAAGCAGGAAAACGTCCTGCAACAGAAGAGTTTGAAGAAGAGCTTTGGAGTGACGAAGAACCTGCTAAGCAAGGCAAGGAGATTTCGAAAAAGACTTGTCTCAGGACAAGGTCTTCTTCAATGGAATAAGTCACGTCCAACACCAAAAGTCGAGCTAAACGACTTAAAACAGAAGAGCTCAATGGGAGGCAACCAATTTAGGTATTGTTTTCTTTAGGATTTTTCTTTCTTTTTCTTTTTCTTAGTTTCAGGTGTTTCTTATAAAACAAAAAAGCCAAAAAAAATCAAAAAACCCGAAAAGACCAAAAAGAAGGATGGTATCTGACTGCTCGGCCCAGCAGGAACCAAGGAGAAGCAGGAAGAGGCCGCGATATAAGCCCCCGCGGTCGCAGATGTTCTGACCGCGGGAAACTACTCATCGACCGCGGTCGCGTGAATATGACCGCGGCCAAGTGCTTGTTTGCCGCGGTCGTGCAGCCCCTGACCGCGGCACTTTGTCGTTGACATCCAAACTCGACCCAAACCACCCCTTTCACCCCATTCCACCTCACCAATCACCCTCCACCTCATTCATCACCTTCCACTACCTTAATCACCACCTAATCACCTTCCCAAACCCCTTCGAATGAATCCGGTTCATCTCCACCAGCATCCCGGATCCAGGTAAGTTCTCTTTGTCCTTACCAATTCGATTATTTATGCATTTTTCTCATCCAATCTCGACTTGTTTCACACTGAGGACAGTGTGATTTAAGTCTGGGGGAGGATTTCATCCCTTTCTAACCACTTTTCTTTCATGAGTCTTGCATTATCTACACTTTTTGCATTTTCCTTAAAGTTTTTCAAAATCGGTTTTCAAAACAAAATACGTTTTAAAAAGGAATGGTGAACATGAATCAATGATAGTTGACTGTGTCCTTTAGACTGTTCCTAGTGACTTCCTCATTCATGATTTAGGAATAGACTAGGCGGTAGCTAAGCACATTTGAAACGAAGTACCCCATAGGAATTTGAATGATTTTGATTTAGATGAAGGGATACACTAGCTCTGTTTTATTTGGACTTAATTTGGACTTAATTTTCTCATTGAAGCATTAGACCAGGGAAACGAATCATACATTCAGGACTCCTTTATCCTTTTATCACTCTCTGTTGATCCTGATTGGCTAGTTCATCTTTAGCTAGTTCCCCACCTTAACCAATCCTCTTTCAAACCACATGCACTCTTGTTTTCTATTGTCTTATATGCAGATAAGTTCAAAAACGTTGGAGAGAAAGAGGAACGACGCAGTTTTCAGTCACCAAGGACAAAGACCTGCGATTTGCCGGAAAAGTTCCCGGAAGGATTCAACACAAGAGGAAGCGTAGTTTGCCTTAGAAAAATCTCAAATTTTGGTACAATCTCGTCCTCTAGTCTCTCTCTCTTTAAAAGGCATTTCCTTTCCAAAAAAAAAAAAAAAATAAATAATCCGAAAATAAGAAAAGAAAGGAAATAAAAGCCTTAGAGAGTCTAGATAGGTCGAATTTTAAGTCCCAAGGCAACTAGAGTTTGATTTTATGGAGTTTTGGAGATTGTTTTCTGATTCCCAGAAAGAATCTAAGTCTGGGGGAACAGCTGTTTACAACAAAGGAGGAAAGATTATGCAACAACATTTGGCAAGAAGAAATGACTGAAAACTGTGGTCATCAACAGGTCCTTATCTCTCTAGCGGTTTTGCATATTATCTTGCATCCTCCAGATCTTCAGGTAACCCAAAACACTTTAACTCTACCACTTAAATAGCTCTTTAATGCCAAACACCGTCTACCCTGGATGATGTTTTTAATGAGAACTCACTATTGAACTTAATGAATGTAGAGAGCTAGTTGACTGGAATCAAGATTTAGATTGTTTAAGTTTTGCATGACGGAAAAAGTGGACTAGTATCTCTTGTGCATTGGTGAGAATTTTCTAGACTGAGTTGTGGATTGATGCACTATCTTTGGTCCTAGTTTAAGAGTTCATGTCTATGAGATTTGTGCATTTCCTATTTTTGTTTTCACTTAACCAGTTTATGCTTTTACTTTGTTTGAGGACAAACAAAGGTTTAAGTCTGGGGGAGTTGATAACACCGTATTTTGACCACTTTTATGGATCGTTTTGAAATACTTTTTCTATGTTTTTAATTGCTTTTAAGTACTTTTATCACGTTTTTCTAGTATTTGTGGTTCCAAGACTCTTTTCAGGTAACTTAGGGAAAAGCTTAACAAAATAAATAGAAAACCAGATTTCAGCTCAGAGTCAAACCGTCATAAGTTCACCCATGATTGAAGGCCTTCGCACCGTCTGATCCAGCTCAAATTTGGAGACCTTAAAGATGGAAGTATCAGCTTTCCAGTGCACTTTACAGCTTGGCAATCCAACGGTTCAATCAAAAGATACGCGAAGAGCAAGATGTCCCATAAACCAGCCGGCAAGCACTTCCACCCGCGGCCAACAAGCAATTTCCCGCAGTCAGGAGCATCCCGACCGCGGCAAACCACCCATTCCCCGCGGTCAGAGCACTCCCGACCGCGTCCATCAACCTCCGAGCCCAAAAGCCCATTTCTGAAGCCCACAATGATTCCCTCATTTGGAGAAACCCTAAGTGACGTCCAGAGAGGTCTTGAGCACTATAAATACATGTCTTAGGAACCCTAATCGATAATCTTCTATCTTTCTTATTGTTTTAGAATACTTGTTTTTGCTTTCGCTTTTAGGGAGAGAGAGATTTGTTCTCTTGAACCCTTGTTCTTTCTTTTTCAATTTCGGTTTCTATTCTACTTATTAATATTATGTTTATGATTTCGTTCATTATGTCTGAGTAGTTTTATTGTTGGGATTAAGGGATTTTCGATGGGGATTTATATGTTCGATGAGGATTCCATGAGTTTTTGAGCCGAATCTTAGAACTTTTTCTTCTGAATTCGTTTTTACTGCGTGAGAGTAGCGTCATGAACTACAATCTGATCCAGATGCTTGGTGACACGAAAGATTTCATCAGGTATCAGATCTAGTTTGGGAGAGCAAAACAAACATAGGAGTGAAAACCTACCTATGGGCGATTTGTGAATGAGGACGAGTCTTAAACATAATGCATCTCTTCTCTTCCAGGGCCAGAGTGGAAACCTACTGGTCAGGGTTGAGAGAGATAGTTGTCTATGATCACGACAGTGGCGTATTCATACGTCCGTGACTCCAGTTCGAAAATTTTAAGCTAAGATCTTATAAAATTTCCTCTCTAGCAATGTTTTGAATCGTTCGTACCCCTGAGAAAACTTCCCTGAACCCCAACGCTTTCTTTCCCATTGAGTTACACCGATTTTCTTTCAAGCTTTAGTTCAATATTGTCTTTCCTTTTTAGTTCATTTTCATTTAAGCATTAGAATATTCGTTTTTATCATTTTTAGTCATTTTCATTAAGTTTAGTTATTACGTCATTTAATTTCCGTATTCTCTTTTAATATTTCGTTTTTACATTTTAAACACACTACCAAACCCCTACAAAACCGTTTTTGTTCTAGACTTCCTTACTTTAACTTATTTCAAAGGCTTTTTGCAGGAAAAGATCCTCCTTCCCTGTGGATTCGATCCCTAAGTACTACAATTGATCAGCTGTGCACTTGCGGCTATTGATTTTAATTAGGGTAAAACTTGACAAACCCTCGACACCACACATCAAGTCACCATCAAGGCCGTCAAACAATTTTTCGATCACTACAATTTCACAATATTCAGTTCCTCATTGTAGGCCGTCACACAATAAATTCTGATACCCTAGCAAGTTAATACTTCATAAATTATCATATCTCTTAATAATTACTCATTTTCCGTTAACAATCACCCATCAACCATCAATTGTCAATCAGCATTTATCAATCATATATAATCCATATACCAAGCATACAAGTATTCTAATTCATCTAATTTATCATAGGAATCCACAACCTAGTCCTCACCTTAATCTAAAAAGAACCTGGAATAGCGCTCGGTTAAATATGGGTCAAAACGATGGCGATTGGAGAAACGACTTTTCGGGAAACTGCGATTAGAAAAGAAAGTTTCCATAAACAGACTTACTATAAATAAACGTGCCATAATTAGACTTTCTATAACTGGAAATTCTTGGAAAAGGAAACTTCCTCAAAATAAAATTAGGGTTTTGGAAGGATGAAGACTTCGATGGAAAGAAACAGGCACAACTCAATGGACATACGTTGGGATGTAAATCTATAGGTTGATATGGAATTTTGGGTTCACAGGCTTCACAGCTGTATGTAGGTCGCTTTCTGGAACTTTCTAGATCGCCGGTAAAACGCTTCCGAAGTTGGCTTCTCGTGAGTCTGATCTCTGCAGATCTGCTTCGGGAAAACGTACATAACTTTCAAACTAAAACTCCAAATGAAGATCTGCTACCTGCTATAGCTAGATCTGAGAGTTGAAAAAAATGCATACCAATTTTCAGGCCGATCCATTCCAATTAGCCTATCTGTTTCTCTCTTAAGGCAGAACAGGTCAGATTTGCCTCCTAGATGGCTACAGTGGCTTCTCCTTCAAGGTGCTTCGCCACAAGATAGCTCTATGATTTCTTCTAAGTTATGAATCCTCTATTTATAGAGTTTAGAGGAGAGACTTCTAGATTTAGGGTTATAGAGAGGTAAATAAGGAAGTTGGGTTTGAGAGTTTTTCTGATAGGCTTTGACTAATCGGGTTGAAACAAAAAAATTGGGCCAAAACACTATTCTTCGGATGTTACAAACTCCTCCATTTCAAATAAAATTTCCTAGAATTTGCAGATTCGTTCTTCTCTACTTGGTTATCGACTATACCATGGAGCGTCTTTCTTTTTGATCTCTGATAGTGACATCCCAAGGACAACGACCTCGTCATGCTCAAATACTAACAACGATCATTCACTTTACTCTCTAGAATTCCTTGTTGCGTCTATAAGCTCTGGCATAATGATGGACTCAGGATCTTCATTTGAAAACTCTCTCGCAAATTCGATTGTTGATCCATCTCTATACTTGATAAAAATAGAATGATCTTAGATTAGAACCCATCTAATTTTTTACACAACTAAGGATCCGAGCAAAAACTACTAACCTTCTGGGACAGCCGGAGTGGCCTTTAACCTAGGCTGTGATACCAAATTGAGACACCCTAAATCGGAGAAACCCTACTGGGAAATTTGACTTGCACTAAACGCCAAAATAATCTCTTAACAACATCTGAAAGGGAAAGGAGGGGTGAACATTTTAGGAAAGGGTAGATTTGAAAATATGGTAGTTTTTAAGTTTTAATTTGAGGAATGGGTAGTTTTGAGTTTTAATTAGTCAGGGTAGGGACATACTTTCATAATGTCAAACTTACCCTTGTTTCTGAGAGAGAGAGAGAGAGAGAGAGAGAGAGAGAGAAGTCTGTCTCTTAGAGAGATACAGACGCAGATAATACCGTGGGTCCCAGGAGTAGTGTGTGTCCGCGTGCGTAGCAGCCGAGAAGAGAGAAACTCACGCGCGTGATTGGATCGTTTTTTGGGCCTGATTCCGAATTTCGGAATGAAATTTCCAAAAAACCACCTTAGCATACTGGGCTTTGGTTATGGGCCGGAAACAATGGCACAATTACCCAACTCATTAGAGGCAAAACTACCCTTCCCATTCTCTTTTATTTTGGCGGGAAAAATTGTGGTTAATTAGAGATAATGGAGATAAATTGAGTGAAAATAAGAAACAAAATACCCTAACCAAATTAGAAACCCTAGTTTCCCTTTCGAGAAGATGTTGAAATTGAAGGGGAAATTATGCGATGATCAAGAGGACAACAACCACGGTTAGTTACTTAATCCTATTATTGTACACCCGTAGATTTGTCATAGTTATTTTCGAATTTTTTGTTCTGGTGTTCGCTATTTGCCAGTATTTTTTTAGATATGGTGTTCGCGATTTGCAGTGGATGTGTTCATTCTTGTTATGGCGGGAACGTGGATAAGGTACTATACAAGAGATTGGGATTTCAAAATGGACATATCTCGTCGTGGAAGGTGCATAAATTGCAAAGATGTGTCCGGACCAGATGATTTGAGAAATCTGATTGCGCATGAGTTTGGATTAGACCCGAGAGTTGTTTCGGTGGAGATTTCCTACTGGTTTGATGATGTTCTAGCTGAGCTTAATGGTGATGGGATTTGTCCATGTATGATAGTTACTTCTCGAGAGTACAAATTCTTCCGTTCGCTGCATAAGTCTGATAAGTCTGTGAATTTATTTGTCACATTCAAGGAGTCAGTAAATGGTGAAATGGTGAGATTGAAACAAAAGGAAAGTCTTGAAGTTGAAATTGCTAGGGAACGGCAAAAGTCCTTAGGGCCAACAAACTTCTTAGCCTCTTCTTTGGCAGTGTCTAGTCAACCCGATGATGAAGCAGATGATGAAGATATCGATGATTGTTTGCTGATAGCACATGTCGAGAAAGTAGAGGCAGAGGCCGCAATGAACACCTCCAAAGGTGTACAACCTGAAGTTGTCTCTGTAAACCATCCTGTGTTGGGATTAAAAATGTCCCAGGAATCAGAGAAAGTAGAGGCTAAGGCCACCACTAACACCTCCGTTAATGTAAAACCTGATGTTCCAAGTAACGCTGTCTCTGTTGACCACCCAGAGTTGGAATTAAAAATGTCCCAGGAATCAGACGAGGCGAGAGATTTGGAAGAGAAGGAAGCTGATGATGTTGACGATGACGTATATGGCTCTGATGATGATTATGATCCGGATTATGATTTTGACTGGTGGAATGATTACGTACTAGCAGATGGTAAGGGTTTCCATTCTAAACCTGGATTTGATGAGGATAAGGAATGACTCTGGTAGTTCAGGGGGTTGTGGAAGTAGTCGGGGAAGTGAGCCGAGTGATTCAAACCATATGGACTACTCAAATGTCCTAACGGAGAGTCCTATTCATTTTCCAGGAAGAAAGAGGACTGTATGTGAGAAGGTTCTGGCTCCCCATGGAGATGATGATGATTTTGTGGAGACTCTGACAGGTGATGTCATTTGGGGGCGTCAGAATGGCGGTGCAGAACTGAAGAAAGCGATTAAACGTACAGAACTATATGGATTTCCAGATGTGGCACCAGTCTCTGATGATATGGAAGGGGATTTTGTTGAACTTGATTTGTCAAATGAAGATGGAGAGATATGGGTTGGGAAAAAGTTCAGGAACAAGGAACACTTTAAAGTCACGTTGGCCATCAATGCGCTGAAGAATGTAGTGACGTTCGAATTCAAAAGGCATGCGAAGAAGTACACAGTCGCCGAATGTCCAGCAAAGATATGTGATTGGAAGGCGTGCTTGAAGCATACATGCCACCCGGATACAAGAAAAAAAATTTCTAAGCATGCGACTTCTAAAGTCATGGCGGCTCTGCTGAAGTCTAAGTACGAGAAGGCAATAGTTGGTCCACGTGCGAGTGAACTACCTGCAATTGTTCTGTCCGAATATAATATTACAGCCTCGTACTGGAAATGCTGGAAAGCTAAGGAGCTGGCTATATACTCTGCTCACGGAACAGAGGAAACTTCTTTCAAATTATTACCGATTTACCTCCATGTGCTCAAGTATGCTAACCCCGGCACCATAACGCATTTGTCAACTGAGAGAGATGAAAAAGATGGAAAATGTATGACAAGGTTTAAGTTCGTATTTGTGGCATTGGCTGCGTGTATATCTGGATGGAAACATTTGAAACCGGTAGTTGTTGTTGATGGAACTCCCCTTATTGGTAAGTATCAGGGTTGTCTATTAACGGCCAGTGGACAAGATTTTAATTACCAGGTTTTTCCAATAGCGTTCGCCGTTGTCAATGCAGAGTCTTACCAGACATGGAGGTGGTTCTTTGAGAAGTTGGTAGACATTATTCCAGATTCCTCTGATCTTTCTATTATCTCGGATAGGCACGGTGGAATTGCCAAAGCTAAAAAGAAATGGTATCCACAGGCACATACGGTGCATGTCTTGTCCATATCCAGAGAACTGTTCACAGTAAATACAAAGGTTCCGGTCAGAAAGGTTTGGTTGAAAAGGCTGGAGAAGCGTTCACAGTTTCTAACTTCAAGAGACTATACGCAAGGCTGAAGGATGTTGACTATCGTTGTTGGGAGTACATGGAAAAAATCCCTCTTCCGCTGTGGACTAGATCACACTTTTCTGGTCAGAGGTATAATATGACCTCCAGTAACATTGCGGAGTCTCTGAACAATGCACTATTTGCAGCAAGAGACAGTCCAATCGTTGCAATGCTAGAATTTATCATGCGAATGTTAAGTAGGTGGCTTGAATGCAGAAGAGATAAAATTCAAAAGATGGATGGTGACATTCCAGAAGAAGTTGACAAGTTAATGAACCTGCAGCTTGAAAAATCTGCTGCACTATCGGTTCAAGGCATTTCTGCGTGGGAGGTTGAAGTCAGTTCTGAGTTCATAGGTGTACGGCTGATGCGTGTCAACTGCGTGAGGGAACAAGTTTTACCCTTAGCAAAAACAAATGAAAGCCGCAAGTGCACAGCTAATCAGTTGTAGTATTTAGGGATCGAATCCACAGAGATTTGTGTGTCTGGTATTCTTCTACGGTTTCTAACTTTATTTCTAGACTAGATTGGTTTCAGAGGTTGGTTGTGTGTCACAGATTAAACTAAAACGAAAGAAAGCAAATAAATCTATCCTAAAGAGCAAGTAGAAAAATCGAATGGAAAGCAAATAAAGCAAGCAAAATATCGAACTAAAGCTATTGAAATGCAGATCTAAATAAGCAAGTAAAAATCGATTGGTTTGTAAACTATGGCTAAAAACGCTGAGCTTTCGGGAACTCTACAGGGATCATAATCGGTTTTAACACTAGGGATGATAGATTGGGATTGACGGATATCGAAATATAGGGTTCTAGAGCTAGAGTACGGCGGTATGACTACGTCATTGTCGTGATCATAACCAACTGTTTCTCGCAACCCTGACCAGTAGGTTTCCACTCTGGCCCTGGAAGGGAGAGAACGCAAGAGCTGCACAAGACTCATCAATACTCACGATCTCGCCGCAGGTAGGTTTCCACTCCTACGGAAAAATTGCCTGTTTCATTCTAGGTCTGATACTTAATGAAAACTTTCGCAACACTAACTATCTAGATCAGATACTAGGTGATCAATCAGGCATACATGCAATAAGAACGAGAATAAACAGAGAATAAAGTTAAAATCCCAGATCTATAAACCTAGATGTCTTAATCGAATATGAGAGCCCCTTTCGGGAACCCTAAGCCCAACTCGGGATCTACTCAGACATGGCTGAGGTCGACATCATCATTGGTTTTAATAAAAGCAATCAAAAACAGTAAAGAAAAGAGATGAAAGAAAGCTTCTCTATTGAAGAACTCAGACTTGAACAATCTTCTATAAAAATCGCATAAAACGGCCAAAAGAAAAGGGTTTCTGTAAAAGTATGAAGGTGGTCTCTAAAAACGACCTAAATGACAAGTATTTATAGTCTTCAATACTCCATGGTCTCTAGGGTTCCGGAATTGAGGCTGAGAAATGACTTTGGGCTTCAGAAATATGGGCTTTAATTCGGAGTTGGCCGACCGAGGTCGGGAGTAACGTGACCGCGGGAAATAGGTGGTTGGCCCCGGTCGGGAAGCTTGTGACCGCGGGGAATGGGCTGGTGGCCGCGGTCGCGTGATTTGCTGGCCATCTTTGAGTGGCTCCGGGGCTGATGGAATATCTTGAGATCCAACCGTTGGAATGTCTCCAGACCAAGTGCATTTGAAAGCTGGTTGATTCTTCTATAAGTTGTCCAATTTTGAGGGTGATCAGACAGTGAGAAGGTCTTCGTCTCTCCATGAGAGTTCTGACGGTCTGCATTTATCCAAAAGAGTCTTTTTGTTCCATTTTGTGCCTCTTTATCCCAAATTACCTGAAAAGTCTTTTAAAATCCGAAAACATAGAAATCCTTTGAAAACCTTTGAAAATGGAGTAAAAACACCTGTAAAAGACATTAAAGTGATCCATAAAAATGGTCAAAATCCGGTGTTATCAACGGTGGCATGTAGATCTTCTAAACAAAAAATGCTCATGTCTAGAGTTTCAGATATTGAAATACCCTTGCCGACATGCAATGGCCGCGGCTAGGCTTCGTCAAGTGGAGTACAGCAGTTTGGTTGATCCAATTCTTAAGAAATCAATTTGGAGTGCAACAGTTAGTGGCAAAATCCTACCAGTGCCCGACCCTGACGACCTTCGTATCCCAGCTGAGGTGCATGACTGATTGTGGTTTGTAAACGGGGTATTGGTTCGTTCTACTAAGCTTCAGATTTTAAATTTATAACCCCCAAATTTCTGCAAGTGCACAGATGTGCGCTGTAGTACTTAGGGTATCGATCCACAGAGACTTAGTTGTTTCAGTACGAATTCATGGTGATAAGAACCGTCCTAGAATTGTCACACACTTGGCTCGGTGGCGGTTGATAGATCCTTGATTCCGGATCGTTTCAGAGAAAGAGATGCTAAGGCGTGGGCGTAAACCCGAATATCCTTAGGCCCAATTTCTGAGAAAGAACGAAAACGAGGGGATGGAACAAAGAGGAACAAGGTCGCGATATTGGATGTTAGGATGTGAGACAAGTCCCGAAAATCCCCAAGCCCCGGCTATGACTACGAACTCTCTCTCACTCTTTGTAAACGAAGGCTGCGTCAAGCAGGATGTAAACTACTTGATAAACCAGAACGATCAAATGGCTAACCACCAAATATCGAAAAGTTCACCAAGAACAAAGAGAAAACTCAAAGGAAAATTTTATTAAGAGAAAAGTGATGATTTCAGTCTGAGTACAACGATGCCTTTATATAGAGGCATAAGAAGACCATCTGTCATACATAGGGAAATAAAAGAAATTAAATGAAAACGAAAAACGTTGAATAACGATCAGACTTCCTGAATGACCCTTCGCATCCTCTCAATAACTCTTGAACTTCTAAACGTTGTATCAAGACGCGAACGAACCATGTTCGTGAGATGGGTGATGCTTTAACCTCGTTAAAACCCCATTCGGTAAACCCAGTGGGACAAACCCGAATGCAAGGAAAAAGAGTATTAAAACAGCACCCCAACCAGGCTAGTTCGGACCTGAGTACATTATTATGGTCATGGCCTTGTGATTTGGTGTTGGGTCTGTTACTTGGCTTTGGCTCCTAAGACCGGTAAGCACACGCTGGATCGCTCCCGTAAGCATTTTGGTACGTGACCTGGTCATTGGACCGGCTGGCACGACCAGGACATCATCAGGGTCGATAGCTTGGTCTTGTTCCTCGGCCTGAACCTCGACTTGTGTCTCGTCCTTTGTTTCCATCGGTTCCATGATTCTATTATCCCCCCCCCTCTTGAAAAGGACTTGTCCTCAAGTCTGCTTCATCTGCATGAAAAGGAATGATATCAGAAATATTAAAACTAGAACTGACGGAATACTTACCTTGGAGATCGATCTTGTAAGAGTTGTTGTTAATCCGCTCCAGAATAGTGAATGGTCCGTCCACTCTCGGCATAAGTTTAGACTTTCTTTCTTCCGGAAACCTCTCTTTCCTTAGGTAGATCCACACTTGATCTCCGGGCTCAAACACCTTTTTGGTCTTTCCTTTGTTGGCGTATTTCTGGAATTGCTCTGTTTTCCTTTCGATGTTTTGTCTTGCTTTTTCGTGCATCTTCTTCACCAAGTCCGCTCTCTTTTTCCCATCCATGCTTTCACGCTCATTCAATGGTAAAGGGGTTATATCCAAGGGCGTAAGAGGATTAAAACCATAGACTAACTGAAATGGTGAGAACAGAGTGGTAGAGTGAATAGCACGGTTATAAGCAAACTCAACATGAGGTAGACAATCCTCCCAAGTCCTAAGGTTCTTTTTAATAACCGATCGTAAAAGAGCTGACAAGGTCCTATTGACCTTTTCTGTTTGACCGTCGGTCGGAGGGTGACAAGTTGTGGAAAAACATAGTTTGGTTCCTAGCTTAGCCCAAAGAGTCTTCCAGAAATAACTTAGGAACTTAGTATCTCTGTCGGACCCGATAGTTCTAGGGACTCCATGCAAGCGAACGATTTCTCTAAAGAACAGATCAGCTACGTTTGAGGCATCGTCAGTTTTATGGCATGGAACAAAGTGGGCCATTTTAGAAAACCGATCGACTATGACAAAGATAGAATCCTTACCTCGGCGGGTTCTAGGCAACCCGAGGACAAAGTCCATTGAGATGTCGGTCCATGGCTCGGTTGGAATGGTTAACGGAGTATACATACCTGCGCCTTGGCTGCGGGCTTTGGCAAGCTTACATACCGTGCACCTATGGCAAATCCGTTCTACTTCCTTTCTGAGATGTGGCCAGTAGAAATGGTCTTGGACCACACTTAGCGTTTTAAGGACCCTGATAGATAAGACTTTTTATGGTCTCAGGGCTATCAATCCCCTTGTCAATGTAGCACAAAGAGGTTTATCAATCCAGATGTGGTGTTAGACACTAAGCTATATGATCAAGTTCTTAATTCAAGCAAACAAGAGTGGGTTTTGATTAATCTAGAGACAACTACAAACTTAAACAGGATTAAGGATTAATGAAATGCTTAAACAAGAACTAAACAATGACAAATGATGAGAATGTATGAATGATGATAAGAAAGGTCTTAGACATGATAGTGGATTAGGGTGCCTTCAGTGAAACTAATGAGCTAATGTATCATATGATCAAGCAAGCCATTTAACATAAACATCTCTAACTAAGTTAATCCTCTCATGAAGGCATTAACTCCTATGCTAAATCAGTTCCAAACCCAATCATCATCAGTGAAACATGAGTTAACAAGCATTAAGAATCAGTTTAATCTGTCATTTAAGCATATAAACAATCATTCCCATGATGAATAACACTTAAACCTCTAACAACTTTGGTTCAGGCATTTCATCAAACACTTTTGGTGCATGAAATGCCCAGAATCTAGACCACATATGATTTGTATGGATCTAGCATAGAGAACAAGTTGTAGAGAATGGAATATGCATGATCTAACCCCTAAGCTCGCTAATCTACCACTTAAGCACCCTAATCTACATATCTAAGACCTTAATATGGGATTACTCACTAATCATACTAATCTCTCTTAAACCTTTGCAAGTTGAGAAGATTAGCATGATTAATGATGAGAAATGGAGATAGAGATGATAGATTCAAAAGTAAACAGCTTTAAACACCCAGATCTCTTAAAACTCTCTTGATTCAACACTCAAAAATAGATATTTCTCTTCTTAATGGAGTCTTTTTCACAAAAGAGGCAAGAGACAAAGGGAATAAAACTTAGTTCTCCCCCAAAAAACCCTAAAAAGTATTTATACCTTCTTAAAAACGAACCGGGTCAGCCCGGAACAAACCGGGTCCTGACCCGGCTTTAATGGATAAAGTGGGAAAAGCTGCGGGTCGGTTCAGTATGTCCCAGGCCGCACACCTAAGTCGCAGTAGATGAAGACTTGTCTTGTGAGGCTTGAATCACCTTGTCGGAGCCGCACGCCTATCTAGGAGTAAATTGCGAGTGTTTCTGCGGCATGGTCTCCTTCCTCTCCAACTCGCAGGGCTGAGCCGGTTTCTGGGGGATGTAGAAACTGTGCGGGTTGGTCTCTATTGCACTTAGGTCGCAGGCTCAAGTCGGAGTGAATTCCGAGTGATCGTGCGGCATAGATCCAGGCACGGATGACTCGCATGCCTAAGTCGCACGATTGTGGACTTAGCATTTCTCTTGCTCGGGAGCTCCAGACCTCTTCCAGTGATAGTTTACCCGCACATTTCAACTCGCAGCATCAGCATTCAGGCGTTCATCTTCAGGCCTGCGGGTTAACCAAGTCGCAAGACCATCTCGCAGCATCCAGAGCAGCTTAGATCACTTTGCATTCCGGAGAGTGTAACTCCTGTGATACTTGTCCGAATTGAATGATTTCGGTTGCAGAAGACAGAGGACTCATTTATCTCCAACTTTTGTGAAGGAAGTTTCAGTGCTTGGGAGGTGGAAGGCTTCCTGGAGGGCACATCTTTGCAGTGCATGTATACGACCAGAGAGAGGCGTCTAGACATGTGTCCATTCCGGAGGCCGTATCTTCCTGCTCATAGATCCGAATTGAATGCTCTTGGACGTTCTGGAAAGAAGACTCAAATGTCTCTGATTCTCATGAAGGACCCGGAAGCTGAATCGGCCTGGAAGTGCACCGTCCTTCGCATCCTTCAGAACTGATCTGCTCGGTCCGGAATACCTGCGAGACAGGGGTTTCTTCCGACGAGCTTATCTCTCTGCTCACGCGTCCGAATTCTACGATTCCAATTGCTATGAGACCGTGCTTCAATGCTCTCCAACTTCTATGAAGGACCCGCCATCTGAATCGGACCGGAAGGCTCCCCGGACAGGTGATTTCTGAGACTCGTTCGCACCCGGAGATTTTGGCCGATATACTTAATTCGCGGTACGTGAAAATGGCCGGTAAAGCTTCCCGCGGTACATGAAAATGGCCGGTAAAACCTTCCTGGCCAGCGAGAATGGCCGATAACCTCCATAGACTCAAGTTTTCCACTTTTTTCAAGCTCTGCTCACCATTCCACCTCCTGGATTCATCTTTTCAGCTCCATAATCACCTGATAGACACTCAAAACATGCAAAGACTCATTGGGACCTAATGCATCTCCTAAGTTCTAAAACAAACCCTAAGGACCTAAAATACATGAAATAAAACATGATTTGGAATGATTTATGCAACCTAAATGATGCAAATTATGAACATATCAACTCCCCCACACTTGTTCTTTGCTTGTCCTCAAGCAAAAAGAGCAAATGAGAGAAAGAGGTTGTATGCAATGGGAGTTCACATTTTCTTTTTGAGAGAAGTGATCACAATGAGAATTCAAGTTCATGCTCAATTATGCAATGCAAAGCCATACTCAGATATATGTCAACTCAGCAAGGAATCTCCACAAGTTCTTCTCTCTCTCAACTCTTTCACATTCATTAAGCTTTTATCAGGTGGATCTCATGATGCAAGGTTTAAACAAGCTGGCTTGGCTAGGGAGAGGCTATGAGATTAAAATGATCTCATCAGTGTTCAAGTGGGTTAAATGCAGCAAAGGGATCTCTCTATGAATGATCAAACTTTGGCAGAATGCTAAAGGTAAAAAGCAACCTATGCATACAAGGGCAAAGACTCATCACTCCCCACCCTCTACTCAAAGCTTCCTCTCTTGCTCAAAGACCTCACTTTTCACACTCATTTTTCTCTCACTAGGGGATTTGTTCTTCACTTTCACTCTCAAGTCTTGGAACTCAAACTTTACACAGCTCTTTTTCTTTTACAACTTCTAGCCTCTTCTTTCTTTCTTATCAAAACATTTGAGCTTTTGGCTTCTTTTCTTTCTTTTTCACTTAGAGGCTAGATTTTTCTTTTCAACAAACCAGAGCTCACTTTCTCAAAACACCAAGACTGACTTCTTTTTCTTTCATTCCCCTAGTTATTTTCACTCTCTCTTTCCACTCATCTCACCTTTTTCCACTCACCAAAAAGTCTTTTCCCCCACACTTATTCCTCGCCAAAACTCTCAGTTCCTTGATGTTGGAACACAGCACTCAATGAGACCTGCCCTTGTCGCTCTAAACCTAACATTTTCTGCTAAGTTTGATCCAAGGTGGCCTTTCAATTCACACACAAACATTGGCTTAAAAGAAGGATGGGTTCAAGGTGTGGGAACTGATCCATGATGTGGATTCAGCTACTTGAGCTAAGGAAAAGAGTGGTAAAAACAGTGGTTCTAGCTCAAGTATGTATATTGGTATCCACAAGCTTTTTCAAACAATGCATCACAAGATATTTTCAAGTTGAGTTTAATTCAAACTTGCTTCTCAGATTCAAATCATTTCAGACTTTGCAAGCATAGAAAAAGATTTCAGACTTTGCAAGCATAGAAAAAGATTCACAAGCATATTCAATTCAAGTTCTCAAAGTGATGTACTCTCTAGAAAACCTATCATTACTCCTTGCAAGATGCAACCTATATGCAAATGCATGATCATTTTTTTGTGAAAATTTTTCAGATTTTTCCATTTTTTTGGTTTTTATATGCACTTAGATGACTATGCAACTAGAATGTGACTCAAGACTCAAAGTGTAAAGTGAGAAAATAGAAAACATGGTTAGTAAAGGATGAAACTCCTCCCCCACACTTAAATAACACAGTCCCTTGTGTTATAAAAGTATGAGAAAGAAGTGAAACCAAAGCAAACAAGCAAAATGCAAAAGGAAAAGAAAGTCTACATGCTATTTACAAGGTTTTGAGTGTTACCTAGTGGCTGTTGAAATCAGACCCCAATGAGTAGGAGGGGTTCGATGTGTGGCCTGACGGTGTTTCCCAAGAATGGTGGCTGGCTTCATCACTCCCGTCGTCAAGATCTACCCAAGTGGTTCCATATGCGACCAAGGCTGTGCAGTTCATGGAACTCTCCCCAACTTCCTCTCTGTTCCTTGGTGAAACTGGTGCTGGAGCCCCACCTTTGCAAGGGTTTTCAAGCTTCTTGATCCTCTTCTTCATCTCCTTGATGCACTTGGCCATCTTGTGGATGGTTTTGTCTTGGTACTTGCACCATTGTTGGAGAATACCAATCTTCTGTTGAGCTCTGAACCCTGAAGTGCCTGGTTCCTCCCAGTTGTAATCATCAAAGTGATATCTGTTTCCACCAAAACGTTTTTGAGGTGGAGGCAGATCAGCATCGTGAGCACCAGCTGCACTTGTGGTAGCATCTTCAGCGGTTGCTTTCTTTCCCTTGGAGGCTTCTTCTCTGCAAGCTTGCCTGTATGTGAGGATTGGTGGATCAGTTTGGACATTGTACAGCTCTTCCTTCAGCAAGAAGAAGTGAATGTTCCTTTTAACTTGGACTGTGGTGATGGAGGGATTGGGTAGGAGAACTTGGGCTGGCTCACTGATGAGTGTCTTGAAGTTGTAGACTGCCTTGGTACCCACTCTTCCTTGGAGAAAGCCAATCCTACACAAATGTGCTTCATTAATCAGATCAAACTTTGCCTTGTTCTCCTTGAATCTATACCCCATGGCTTTCAAGATCTTTGTTACCACCCATCCATGGGTCAGCTTTGCATCTTTGTTTGTAGAATCCCACATGCACTTTTTGTAGAACATCAAAGACCTTGCTAATTGAGATGCAAGGCAAAGTGGGTATTCATACCCTACATAGGGTTCCCCATCTTCATGTGTTGGCATCAGCGGCCTCAGCCCTACACCTAGAAGCAGCAGATCTCCTTTGTGAACTCTTCCAACATCAATCTTGAAGTAGAAGCTGTGAGAGAGAATCTTGTGTACATATCTCAGAACTGGATTCCTTATCCAAGAGGCCTTAGCTGTTCCAGCTGTGTACTTCCCAGAAGCAATTGATCTCCATAGAAGTTGGATCTCATCTTTTCTGAGATTGACCGAGTTGGAGAGAAATTCATTTCTAGGTGTTGAAAACCCAAAGATCTTACTCAATTCTCTGAATGACACTGAATATTCCTTCCCTTTCACAGTAAACTCCACATGTCCAAGCCCATCTCCTTGAATGATTCTTGAATCCCTTGGGTAGTAAATGAAAGCTTCAAAGGAGGCCAAGAACTCTTGGGACTCTTGCTCATAAGCGATTTCTCTCATCTCCAAAAGTGACTCAACACCCATGTTCCCAAGCAAAGTCTTGACATCTTCATAGAGGCCAATCTTCTTCAGAAAGTCCAAATCAGGGAATCTCCCTTGCTGGATCTCTATCTGCTGAAACTTAGCCAGATAATCAGGTGTTTCTGGTTCAGTTTTCTTGAACTTTTTTGATCCCTCTTCATTGGTGCCTTGGGAACCACCAGCTGAGCTGCCGGAGTCACTTTCAGTCTGTTCACTCTCAGATACCACAGCCAACTGTTTCCCCTTTTTCTTGGAACCAGAAGCAACCACCAAAGCTCTTCCTTCAGGCCTTGTCCTTTTTGGCGCTGGATCACACTTTCCTTGCTTTGTAGTATTCTTTGCACCTTGACCTTTGTTTCTTGGCTTTGAAGTTCCTGAGACCAAACCTTTGCCTTTTGATGCAGGGCCCTTCTTCTTGGCCAAAGAGTTGGTTCTTTCAGTCATCTGCCAAGAGATTCTCAAAAATATTGTTAGTACAAGGATGAACCTCACAAAAGTCTCAAAATTTTGAAAAAAATTGTTGCAACAATTTTCAAAATTCAAGAACAGGTAATTACAAACAAAGTGCTCTGTTTTCCAAGACTATCTAGCACCCTAGCATTTATAAAAATAATCCCAAGGTCTAAAACAACCTATCAAAATCGATTCCACACTTTAAAGTTCAAAAAATCACCATTGAAGAACATGGAAAGAGATGAGTTTCAACAGGGCGAAATACCTTGGGATTAAGATGCAACAAGTTCGAAATGCAATCAGGATGATGTTAACAACTCAAAAACGAGCTCAGAGCACTTTGAATCAACAATTTTGGTGGAGAAATGAGAGAGATATGGTGAAAACAATGGAGAGAAAAGTGAGAGATAGTTGCAAACTCGGGTTTGTAGTGAGGAAGAGAGAGTGTGGGGTAGGGTCAAGCCTCTGGACTGGTGGTCAATAGATCTATTTTGACCAGTCAAGGCTTTGACCCATCCTTTTCTCATTGACCGGCCTCCTTTCTCTCTTTTGTGCGTCCGGGAACTGTCGGGATCGAGCTGTGTGACCGTCTCGGTGTAGAACCGGAAAAAATTTCGTGCGGCCTGGTCATCCCCTGCTCTGACCCGCACAACCATCCCGCAGCTTTTGTTACTTAGGCATTCTGGCCGTTCTCTTCATGCTGCGGCCTGGTCATCCTCTGCTCTGACCCGCGCAACCATCCCGCAGCTTTTTTTACTTAGGCATTCTGGCCGTTCTCTTCATGCTGCGGCCTGGTCATCCTCTGCTCTGACCCGCGCAACCATCCCGCAGCTTTTGTTACTTAGGCATTCTGGCCGTTCTCTTCATGCTGCGGCCTGGTCATCCTCTGCTCTGACCCGCACAACCATCTCGGAGTAAATTCCGAGTCTTTCTGCGGCCTGGCCATCTTTCTTCTGACCCGCACTCCTATCCCGCAGCTTCTGGGACTTAGGCATTTTGGGTTTCCCTTCTTTCTGTGCGGCCTGGCCATCGTTCTTCTGAGCCGCATAACCATCCCGCAGTAAATTCCGAACGATCGTGCGACTTAGACTCCTTGGGTTTCAGGCCGCAGCACCAGGTCGCACGGTTTAACACTTAGAACCCTCGGCCTTCTTCTTTTTGGTGCGGCTCAGCGTCTACGCTCCTAGGTCGCACGCCCAGGCCGGAGTAAATTCCGAATAGTCGTGCGGCCTAGCTCCCTCTCTTCTGACCCGCGCAACCATCCCGCAGTAGATGGGACTTAAACGTTTCGGGCCTTCTTCTTTCTGTGCGGCCTGGCCATCCTCTTTCCAGGTCGCACGCCCAGGCCGGAGTAAATTCCGAACCTTGCTGCGGCCTGGGCTCTTCTCTTCTGACCCGCACTCCTAGGCCGCAGCTTTTGGGACTTAAACGTTTTTCTGGCCTTAAACACCTCTCTCAGCTCTCTCACATGCTTCTTTCCATTCATCACTGAGCTATGTCCTCCAAAGATCACTTAGTACCTGAGACCAACTCACAAAACCCATCAGAAAGTTCTAAAACATAAAAGAAAAGAGAAGAAATCAGAAGAACTATGTACAAAGATAAGCTTGGGGTGTCTCCCAAGAGCACTTTGTTTAAAGTCTCTAAGTTTGACTTTGAGAACCTGGTTAACAGGCTGGTGGATCAAGAAGAGGAACTGATGTAGCTTCCTCTTTCCCTTGTGAAACTAAGTAATGCTTGACTCTC
This sequence comes from Eutrema salsugineum, assembly GCF_000478725.1. Lineage (NCBI taxonomy): Eukaryota > Viridiplantae > Streptophyta > Magnoliopsida > Brassicales > Brassicaceae > Eutrema > Eutrema salsugineum. Next base: position 14,746,090 of record NW_006256756.1, on the reverse strand, counting down.
TGTCCATTCACCACAAATTCCTGACCATTTTTCCCTTCCAAGACAATGGCACCATAAGGCCTCACTTCAAGAACTTTGAAAGGTCCAGACCACCTAGACTTAAGCTTTCCTGGAAACAACTTAAGTCTGGAGTTGAAAAGCAAGACCAAATCACCACACTTGAACTCTCTCTTTAAAATCTTTTGGTCATGCAGGACTTTGGTCTTCTCCTTATAGATCTTTGAGCTTTCAAAAGCCTCAAGCCTAATCTCCTCAAGCTCATGGAGTTGCATGATTCTTTTCTCCTGAGCTGTCTTGATATCAAAGTTTAGAAACTTCACAGCCCACATAGCTTTGTACTCCAACTCCACAGGAAGGTGGCAGCTCTTCCCATATAGCAGACTGAATGGTGATGTTCCAATTGGAGTTTTAAAGGCAGTCCTGTAAGCCCATAATGCATCATCCAGCCTTTTGCTCCAATCTTTTCTGGTTGAGCTGACAGTCCTTTCCAGAATGGCCTTGATTTGTCTATTAGATACCTCCACTTGGCCACTAGTTTGGGGATGATATGGAGTAGCTATCTTGTGTTTAACTCCATGCTTTCTCAATAAACCTTCCAGAGTCTTGTTCAAAAAGTGGGATCCTCCATCAGAAATGACAACCCTTGGAACTCCAAACCTTGGAAATATGATGCTCTTAAACAGCTTGACTACAACCTTGGAGTCATTGGTAGGGGAAGCAATGGCCTCAACCCATTTGGACACATAGTCCACAGCAACAAGTATGTATTGATTTCCAAAGGATGAAATAAAAGGTCCCATAAAGTCAATCCCCCAACAATCAAAGATCTCCACTTCTAGAATGGGGTTCTGAGGCATCTCACTTTTTTTAGATATATTTCCATGCCTCTGACAGGCATCACAAGCTGAAACCACCAATTGGGCATCTTTGAACATTGTAGGCCACCAGAACCCACTTTGAAGAACCTTTGCTACAGTTTTGAATGCCCCCATGTGACCTCCAAAAGCAGAACCATGACATTCCTGCAACACAGGTTGCATCTCCTCTTCAGCAAGACATCTTCTGTATAACTGATCCTTGTTCAGAACATAGAGGTAGGGCTCATCCCAATAGTATCTCTGGACATCTCTGAAGAATTTTTTTCTCTTGTAAGCATCCAATTCAGGGGGCTCCACCCCACATGCAAGATAGTTCACTATATCTGCAAACCAAGGCATCCTCCTTTCTTGAATGCTCTCTACTTCCTCAAACTCCAAGTATGAATGGAGCACCATCAGAGACTCTTCAGGCAAAGCATCATCTATGGGGACTTTTTCTTCAATCCTCAGCCTTGAGAGATGGTCTGCAGCACCATTCTCAATCCCCTTTTTATCAAGCACCTCCATATCAAACTCTTGGAGCAATAGAACCCATCTCAACAGCCTTGGTTTGGCATCTTTCTTGGTCATCAAGTACCTGAGGGCTGCATGATCAGTATACACAATGACCTTTGATCCCACCAGGTAGCTTCTGAACTTATCAAAGGCAAAAACTATTGCCAGCATTTCCTTTTCAGTTGTAGCATACTTCTCTTGGGCAGAGTCAAGTGTTCTACTGGCATAGTAGATCACATGCAACTTCTTGTCTTTCTTTTGTCCAAGTACTGCTCCAACAGCAAAGTCAGAAGCATCTGTCATGACCTCAAAAGGTAGGGACCAGTCTGGTGCCTGAACTATTGGTGCACTAACCAATGCCTCCTTGATCAACTTAAAGACTTCTTCACATTCAGCATCAAAGATGAAATCCACCTCCTTGCACAACAGTCTTGTTAAGGGCCTGGCAATCCTTGAGAAGTCCTTTATGAATCTTCTATAAAACCCTGCATGACCCAGGAAGCTCCTTATCCCTTTAACTGAAGTGGGGGTTTGCAGATTCACCATAACCTCCACCTTTGCCTTATCAACCTCAATGCCCTTTTCAGAGATCTTGTGCCCAAGAACTATCCCTTCTTGCACCATGAAATGACACTTCTCCCAGTTCAGCACCAAGCTGTGTTGCTCACATCTCTCCAACACCTGTGTCAAATTAGAGAGACAATCCGAGAAGGAGGAGCCATAGACACTAAAGTCATCCATGAACACCTCAACTTTCTCTTCAATAATGTCAGAGAAAATGTGCATCATACACCTTTGAAAAGTAGCCGGTGCATTACATAAACCGAAAGGCATTCTCCTATAAGCATAAGTGCCATAAGGGCATGTGAATGTTGTTTTCTCTTGATCTCTTGGATCTATGGGAATTTGGAAAAATCCAGAGTACCCATCGAGAAAACAAAAATAAGGATGATTAGCTAACCTTTCAAGCATTTGATCAATGAATGGTAAAGGAAAATGATCTTTTCTAGAAGCAGAATTCAATTTCCTATAGTCAATGCACATGCGGTGGCCAGTTATGGTTCTTTGAGCTATGAGTTCATCCTTATCGTTTTTCACCACTGTGATCCCACCTTTCTTGGGCACAACATGAACAGGAGATACCCATCTTGAGTCAGAGATTGGGTAAATTATCCCTGCCTCAAGAAGCTTTAGTATCTCCTTCTTAACCACTTCCCTAAGGTTGGGGTTAAGTCTACGTTGGTGCTCAATAGAGGACATAGATTGGTCCTCTAGGTGGATCCTATGGGTGCAGATGTCAGGAGAGATCCCTCTAATATCAGCCAAAGAATACCCTATGGCTCTCCTGAACTTTCTTATTTCATTCAGCAATGCACTCTCTTGGTCCTCTAATAGGCTATCATTGATGATGACAGGATATGTGGAGTTTAGTCCTAAGAAAGCATACCTGAGCCCTGTTGGTAGAGGTTTGAGCTCAACAGAGGGTGCATCAGCCTCATTCCAGTCCTGGTCCAAGCTGCTTTGGCTGGTGACTGATTCTTGGGTTGCAAAAACCTCAGTGCCATTCTGTTCCAGCTCCACAAACCTTGTTTCAGGACCCAGCTCTCTTGCATTGTCCAGATACAGCTTATACCCTTCACTTGCTTCAGCCAAGAGCCCATTGTCTCCTTGTTCTTGAGTTAGAGTAGCTTGAAGAGGATCCTCAGTGTTCAGCTCCTCAAGCAACTCATCAGCCAACTGATCCATTGTCTCTACATAGAAACATTGACCTTCAATGGTGGGCTTCTTCATCATCTCATTCACATCAAACTTGAGCTTTTCAGACCCAAGTTGAAGCTCTATTATCCCACCTCTCACATCAATAATAGCTCCTGCAGTGGCTAAGAATGGTCTGCCCAAGATAAGAGGATCTACTGGCTCTTCATCCATCTCCAGCACAACAAAATCTGTTGGAACCTCAAAACCACCTATCTTGACAGGTAGATCTTCCAACATACCAACAGGCAATCTAACTGATCTATCTGCAAGGATAAGAGAAATCTTTGAAGGTTTGAAAACTCTAAAGCCCAGCTTCTGTGCTATGGAGAATGGCATCAAGCTGACTGATGCTCCTAAATCACAAAGACATCCAGAGAATAGAAGAGGTCCAATGGCACAGGGGAGTGTGAAGCTCCCTGGATCAGTTAACTTCCTTGGAATGGACTTCCTCTGAATGATAGCACTGCATTCATGACTTAGTACTACCATGCCTTGAAGCTCTTTTGTCTTGTTCAGAATAGCATCCTTCAAAAACTTCCCCATCTTTGGCATCATTAAGAATGCATCAATGAGAGGCATTGTGAGTGGTGTCTCTTTGAGTGCCTTCTCAAATACAGCTCTTGCCTTGTCCACTAGTTGCTTCTTAAATCTCCCTGGAAATGGGAGCTTGGGTTGGTATGGAGGTGGTGGCACATACTTCTTCTCTGGTTCTGGTTCCTTTGCTACCTCTTTACCCTTTTCTGACCTTGGTTTCTCAGCAACTTGATCATCCTTTAAGGCTGCCTCCCCCTCAGGTTGATCATTGTCCTCAATGATCACATTGTTGTTCTCAATACCAGGTAACTCCTTGCCACTCCTCAGTGTTATGGCCTTGGCATATTCCTTGGGGTTGGGTTCTGGTTTTCCAGGTAGGTGACCTTGGTTCCTTGAGCTTGATGCTTGGTTTTGCTTCAGTTCCTTGATTTCCTGCTGCATAGTCTGTTGACCCTGAAGTAGTTGTTGCAGAATACCAACCATATCTGTACCCATCTGTGGCTGCTGTTGAACCATTGGTGGCTGAAACTGTTGTTGAACCGGCGCCTGCTGTTGGAACTGTGGTGGACCAAACCCTGGTGGTGCCTTTGGCTGCTGTGAAGTGTAACCAGTGCCCTGAAATGGTTGCTGTTGCTGACCAAAACTCTGATTCTGACCAAATTGATTCTTGGGTTGGAATGACCCTTGAAAGTTGTGCTTGGGAACAAAGTTCTTTGGAGCTTGAGAATTGGGATAGACCTGGTCTTGTGGGTTAGCTACATTGGTGTTCCTGTAAGAGAGGTTTGGATTGGCATTACCATACTGATATCTTTGGAACCTCTGATTCCCAATGTAGTTGAGCTCCTCTTGGGTAAGACCTTCTTCACTTATGTTCTCAAAAATTTGAGAAGGTTCCTCATACTCTCCAACAAAATGCATTGGCTTCTGAGTGGTGAATTTCAGCTTGTCCAATTCACTCCTCAACTCCTTAACTTCTCTGGTGAGCCTCTGTTCTGAGCTTGAACTTTCAGACCTATTTGATCTGTCATAGTCTTCACCATAAGTATCATTGCTCAATGCTAAGTTCTCCACTAGCTCTAAAGCAGCATGAATCTCTTTACCCAGAAAGTTCCCATTGGAAGCAGTATCCAGCTGGTTTCTAATCTTGGGAAGAGCTCCCCTATACAGTGTGCTGAGAAGAGAAGCCTCACTAAACCCATGGTGTGGGCATTGGTTTGTGTAGCTCCTGAATCTCTCATATGCTTCACCAAAACTTTCATTGCTGTGCTGAGTGAAGCTAGAGATTTGGTTTCTCAGTTTTGCAGTTCTTGAGGTGGAGAAGAACTTAGATAAGAAGGCTTGCTTGCATTGCTCCCAGGTTTGAATGGAGCCTCTTGGAAGATTCTTCTCCCATTGATGAGCTTTGTCACCAAGACTGAATGGGAATAGTCTTAGCTTAAAGCTGTCTTCTGAAACTCCATTAATCTTGGTCAGATCACACACCTTATCAAACTGGTCCAAGTGTTCCAAGGGATCTTCCATTGCTAACCCATGGAACTTTGAGTTCTGGACCATATTCAGCAATGATGCTTTCACTTCAAAGTTGTTGTTCTGCACAGGTGGTGCCTGAATACCAGCTCCATACTGATGAGCATTGGCCCTGTCATTCTCGCCAACATATATTTGGGGTTGCTCATATCTTCTTTGTTGTGGTTGGAAAGGGTGGGGTTGGTGGTGCACCTGGTGTCTTTGTTGAACATTGGCCTGATGCCTCTGTTGATGAGCCTGAGCTTGTCCCTGGTGGACATAGGCTTGTTGGTGGTGCACCTGTTCCTGCTGAACATTGCCCTGGTGAAACCCCTGACCAACTCCAATACCAGCTCCCTGACCTTGAGCTTGTTGCTCCTGAACTGGTTGTTCCATATCTACCCCGTGATCTCCTTGGTCTGCCATCTCAGTCTGATCAAGTTGTCTACCACGTCTGTCTCTTCTCCTCCTTGGTACCAGAAGGTTGATGTTGTCGTTTAGAGGAAAAGGAGGACCGCAGCTTCTTGATCTAGACCTGGTGTTCATATACCTGAAATCACAAACAGAACTTGAAAGGAATCAGTAAAAACAAGAAAGTAAGCACTTGATCTCAAGAACAGATCAGAGCTTAATGCTAATCAAACCACAATTTGGCAACGGCGCCAATTGATAGATAAGACTTTTTATGGTCTCAGGGCTATCAATCCCCTTGTCAATGTAGCACAAAGAGGTTTATCAATCCAGATGTGGTGTTAGACACTAAGCTATATGATCAAGTTCTTAATTCAAGCAAACAAGAGTGGGTTTTGATTAATCTAGAGACAACTACAAACTTAAACAGGATTAAGGATTAATGAAATGCTTAAACAAGAACTAAACAATGACAAATGATGAGAATGTATGAATGATGATAAGAAAGGTCTTAGACATGATAGTGGATTAGGGTGCCTTCAGTGATAAACTAATGAGCTAATGTATCATATGATCAAGCAAGCCATTTAACATAAACATCTCTAACTAAGTTAATCCTCTCATGAAGGCATTAACTCCTATGCTAAATCAGTTTCAAACCCAATCATCATCAGTGAAACATGAGTTAACAAGCATTAAGAATCAGTTTAATCTGTCATTTAAGCATATAAACAATCATTCCCATGATGAATAACACTTAAACCTCTAACAACTTTGGTTCAGGCATTTCATCAAACACTTTTGGTGCATGAAATGCCCAGAATCTAGACCACATATGATTTGTATGGATCTAGCATAGAGAACAAGTTGTAGAGAATGGAATATGCATGATCTAACCCCTAAGCTCGCTAATCTACCACTTAAGCACCCTAATCTACATATCTAAGACCTTAATATGGGATTACTCACTAATCATACTAATCTCTCTTAAACCTTTGCAAGTTGAGAAGATTAGCATGATTAATGATGAGAAATGGAGATAGAGATGATAGATTCAAAAGTAAACAGCTTTAAACACCCAGATCTCTTAAAACTCTCTTGATTCAACACTCAAAAATAGATATTTCTCTTCTTAATGGAGTCTTTTTCACAAAAGAGGCAAGAGACAAAGGGAATAAAACTTAGTTCTCCCCCAAAAAACCCTAAAAAGTATTTATACCTTCTTAAAAACGAACCGGGTCAGCCCGGAACAAACCGGGTCCTGACCCGGCTTTAATGGATAAAATGGGAAAAGCTGCGGGTCGGTTCAGTATGTCCCAGGCCGCACACCTAAGTCGCAGTAGATGAAGACTTGTCTTGTGAGGCTTGAATCGCCTTGTCGGAGCCGCACGCCTATCTAGGAGTAAATTGCGAGTGTTTCTGCGGCATGGTCTCCTTCCTCTCCAACTCGCAGGGCTGAGCCGGTTTCTGGGGGATGTAGAAACTGTGCGGGTTGGTCTCTATTGCACTTAGGTCGCAGGCTCAAGTCGGAGTGAATTCCGAGTGATCGTGCGGCATAGATCCAGGCACGGATGACTCGCATGCCTAAGTCGCACGATTGTGGACTTAGCATTTCTCTTGCTCGGGAGCTCCAGACCTCTTCCAGTGATAGTTTACCCGCACATTTCAACTCGCAGCATCAGCATTCAGGCGTTCATCTTCAGGCCTGCGGGTTAACCAAGTCGCAAGACCATCTCGCAGCATCCAGAGCAGCTTAGATCACTTCGCATTCCGGAGAGTGTAACTCCTGTGATACTTGTCCGAATTGAATGATTTCGGTTGCAGAAGACAGAGGACTCATTTATCTCCAACTTTTGTGAAGGAAGTTTCAGTGCTTGGGAGGCGGAAGGCTTCCTGGAGGGCACATCTTTGCAGTGCATGTATACGACCAGAGAGAGGCGTCTAGACATGTGTCCATTCCGGAGGCCGTATCTTCCTGCTCATAGATCCGAATTGAATGCTCTTGGACGTTCTGGAAAGAAGACTCAAATGTCTCTGATTCTCATGAAGGACCCGGAAGCTGAATCGGCCTGGAAGTGCACCGTCCTTCGCATCCTTCAGAACTGATCTGCTCGGTCCGGAATACCTGCGAGACAGGGGTTTCTTCCGACGAGCTTATCTCTCTGCTCACGCGTCCGAATTCTACGATTCCAATTGCTATGAGACCGTGCTTCAATGCTCTCCAACTTCTATGAAGGACCCGCCATCTGAATCGGACCGGAAGGCTCCCCGGACAGGTGATTTCTGAGACTCGTTCGCACCCGGAGATTTTGGCCGATATACTTAATTCGCGGTACGTGAAAATGGCCGGTAAAGCTTCCCGCGGTACATGAAAATGGCCGGTAAAACCTTCCTGGCCAGCGAGAATGGCCGATAACCTCCATAGACTCAAGTTTTCCACTTTTTTCAAGCTCTGCTCACCATTCCACCTCCTGGATTCATCTTTTCAGCTCCATAATCACCTGATAGACACTCAAAACATGCAAAGACTCATTGGGACCTAATGCATCTCCTAAGTTCTAAAACAAACCCTAAGGACCTAAAATACATGAAATAAAACATGATTTGGAATGATTTATGCAACCTAAATGATGCAAATTATGAACATATCAGACCCCAAAATGTCCCATTAAGCCTCCTCCATGTGCCTCCCTGACAATCAAATCCCACAAAGAAGTGTTAGGTATACATAGTTTATTTTCATGAAACAAGTAACCGTCACTCTGGTAGTATTTGCCATGGGCAAACTTAGAACTGGCGAGAAAAGCTTCTTGGAAGTCAGGATCGGTCGCGTAGGCCTCCTTAATCATTTCAAACCCAAGTATTTTGGCATCAAGCGTAGTGATCAGGGTATATCGTTGAGACAATGCGTCCGCCACAACATTTTCTTTCCCTTGCTTGTACTGGATCACATAAGGAAACGTCTCGATAAACTCGACCCATCTGGCATGTCGCTTGTTCAATTTTTGCTGCCCTTGGAGATGCTTCAATGATTGGTGGTCAGTGTGTATCACGAATTCTTTAGGCCACAAGTAATGTTGCCACGTCTGTAGGGCCCGAACCAGTGAGCTCCTTGTCGTAAGTCGGATAATTGAGCGTAGCACCACCAAGTTTTTCGCTACAGTAAGCGATTGGACGTTTTTCCTGCATGAGCACTGCTCCAATCCCTACACCGGATGCGTCACACTCTATCTCAAAGGTCTTGAGAAAGTCGGGCAAAGACAATAGAGGTGCATGGGTAAGTCGGTGCTTAAGTGTCTTGAACACTTCTTCTTGAGCTTGTTCCCATTTGAACCCAACGTCTTTCTTGATGACTTCTGTGAGAGGAGCTGCAATGGTGCTGAAGTCTCGGACAAATCGGTGATAGAATCCGGCTAAGCCGTGGAAGCTTCGAACTTATCCAACCGTCTTGGGGCCTGGCCAGTCTCGGATAGCCTTAATTCTCTCTTCGTCCACCTGTATACCCTGTGAACTGACAACAAAACCTACGAACACCACGTTATCCGTACCAAAAGAGCACTTTTTAAAATTCCCGAACAAACGTTCCTTCCTAAGTACTTCTAACACTTGTTTTAGATGGTTCACATGTTCCTCTAGACTCTTACTACAGATCAGGATGTCGTCGAAGTATACAACTACAAAGACGCCTATGAAGGACCTAAGCACATGGTTCATTAGCCGCATAAAAGTACTAGGTGCATTCGTTAGACCGAACGGCATGACCAGCCATTCATATAAACCATGTTTGGTTTTGAATGCGGTCTTCCACTCATCTCCCTCCTTCATTCGGATCTGATGGTAACCACTTTTCAAATCGATTTTCGTAAAGACACTAGACCCATAGAGTTCATCTAGCATATCATCTAAGCGCGGGATGAGATGGCGATACTTTACCGTGATGTTGTTTATGGCTCGGCAGTCCACACACATTCGCCAAGTCCCATCTTTCTTGGGCACCAGAAGTACAGGTACAGCGCAGGGACTCAGGCTTTCTCGGATGTAGCCCTTGGCCATCAACTCTTTGACCTGGCGCTGTAGCTTCTTGGTTTCTGTCGGGTTAGTACGGTACGCTGGTCGGTTTGGTAGAGATGCTCCAGGCACGAGATCTATCTGGTGTTCTATGCCTCTGATCGGTGGTAGCCCTCCTGGATTGTCTTCGGGAAAGACATCGGCATACTCCTGAAAAACCCAAGAAATATTGCTCGGAAGTTCCGGCTCTGGATTAGAAGTGCTAGCCAAAGCGGATTTGAACATGAGCAAAATAAAAGGCTGCTTCTCAAGCATGGCCTGTTTAATCTCTCTCGGCCTCACAAAAAGAGTCTCTCTCCTCACGGGTTGGTTGATTAAGGCCTTTTGAGGTGGTTCACTCGAAATCTCACTCACATTTTTGGTGTTGGATGTGTTTAGGGGGTCACTCAAGGTGGTTTTATCTTTATTGCTCCTTTCCAAATGGATCTGATCCATGTAAACCTCGCGGGGAGACAAAGGTGCCAAGATGACCTTCCGTCCTTGGTGTTCAAACGAATGTTTGTTAGAAAAACCATCATGGACCGCCTTACGGTTGTACTGCCACGGCCGTCCCAACAAGATGTGTCCGGCTTCCATAGGTAGGACGTCACATAGCACTTCATCTCCATATCGTCCGATTTTAAAGGGCACTGTGACCTGCTTGGTGACCTTGAGCTGCCTGTGATTGTTGAGCCATCGGAGGTTGTACGGATGCGGATGTTTTGTGGTTTGCATTCCTAGCTTCTCACCCATACTCTGGCTAGCAACGTTTGTGCAACTCCCTCCATCGATGACCATGCTGCAGGTCTTTCCCATAACTAAGCACCGTGTGTGAAAAAGATTCTCCCTCTGATCCTCTTCTCGGACTGGTTCTTGTGAAACCAACATTCGCTGTGCCACTAGTAACTCTCCTTCAGCCGCGAACGAACCATGGTCGTGAGATGGGTGATGCTTTAACCTCGTTAAAACCCCATTCGGTAAACCCAGTGGGACAAACCCAAATGCAAGGAAAAAGAGTATTAAAACAGCACCCCAACCAGGCTAGTTCGGACCTGAGTACATGATCATGGTCATGGCCTTGTGATTTGGTGTTGGGTCTGTTACTTGGCATTGGCTCCTAAGACCGGTAAGCACACGCTGGATCGCTCCCGTAAGGATTTTGGTACGTGACCTGGTCATTGGACCGGCTGGCACAACCAGGACATCATCAGGGTCGGTAGCTTGGTTTTGTTCCTCGGCATGAACCTCGACTTGTGTCTCGTCCTTTGTTTCCATCGGTTCCATGATTCTATCACAAGGCAATGCTTAAATCAGACTAGAACTAAAAAGGGTTTTGGTTTTGGTTTTGGGTTTTGGTTGTCAATAAATCTAAACTAGAAACCAAGTAAAAACTAAAGAGCAATTGAAAACGAAAGCAAATAAAAGCAGGTAAAATCGATTAAACAAAAGCGAATGAAAGCAAGTAAAGAGCAAGACTGTAAACAATGGAAACAAACGTTGGGCATCAAGGGGAATTCGCAGGGGTTCATAGTCTATGCTAGGTCGATTTTAAACAAGTGATACAGGTAATCAACTACGTATATTCTACAACTCGAGGCACAGAAGTACGAATAGCCTACTTTCGCAGCACTAAACAACTATCTCTCGCAACCCTGATCAGTAGGTTTCCACTCTGATCCTGGAAGGGAGAAGATGCAATAGCAGAACAAGACTCATCAATATTCACAACTCAACTACAGGTAGGTTTACACTCTTATAGAATCATTCCTCGTTTCACCCTAGATCAGACAATCAATGAAAGCTTTCGCAACATATCATGTCAGATCGACTTCTAAGTGGCCAGCAAAGAATCACACAGTAAGATTAAAGGCAAACGAAGAACATCTAGAAGATTAATAATCCTAAATCTATCGATTCATAAATTCCCTTTGAAAAATCCCTTTAAACCCAACTGGGTAACTACTCAAACATATTGTAACAAAGCATTGAAAGTGCAGGAAATTAAAGAGAACAAGGAAGAAGAACGAAGAACGGAATCGCAGATGGAGGCGCGATGATGCTCTCCTCGACGGCTCCTCCTTCAAAGGCGGCGGCCTCCTAGGGTTTCTCACACGAAAATCTCTATATCTCTCTCTCTAAGTTTGTCTCTCCTTCCATTCCTCTCTTTAGAATGACCTAAAGAGGGTATTTATAGCCTAAAGGAATTGATCTGGGCTTTAATTAAGTCGTCTGGAAAGTGAACGACCAAGTTCCGCGGTTGCAGTGGCTCTACCCGCGGGAAAATAGGTGTTGGCCGCGGTCCCGGCACATGGCTTTCTTCCGGAACTGCATTTTCAGTCATTCTTGCATCGGGAGTATCTGAAGATCTAACAGTTGGATTGTCTCCAAGCATTAGAAAGCTGGTTGGATCCTCTATGTTGTCTCAAATTTTGGAGGTGATCAGACGGTGAGAAGGTCTTCATCGCTTGTCATACTTCTGACGGTCTGCATTTATCCAAAATTGCTCATTTGTTCCAAATTGAATATCTTTTGCCCAAGTTTCCTGTAAAGTCTTTTAAAAATCTAAAACATTGAAAACACTTTAAAAACCATTGAAAAAATAATTAAAACACCTGCATAAGATACAATTATAATCCATAAAAGTGGTCAAAACACGGTGTTATCAACTCCCCCAGACTTACCTTTTTGTTTGTCCTCAAACAAACTTAAGTCTAGAAAGAAATTTTGAAAATCGCAGGAACTAAACAATATCTCAGTGACCGTCCTTCTAAACCATAACTTATCGTGAAACATCTATTTGGATCTAGTCTAGAAAATTCTCACCAAAATACAAACAAAACTAGTCCGTTAATCCGTCATGCGAAAACTACGCACTTAGATCTAACTTCCAGTCAACTAGCTCTCTACATTAATTAAGTATAGTAGTGAATTCTCATTAAAGTCATCATTCAGGGTAGACGCGTTTAGTATTAAGAGCTTTTTAAGTGGTGGAGCTTTGCTGTTTAGGGTTACCTGAAGAATCTGGAGGATGCAAAATATTATGCAAAACCGCAAGAGAGAGAAAGACCTGTTGATGACCGCAGATTTTCAGTCACTTCTCCTTTGCCAAACGTTGTTGCATAATCTTCCTCCTTTGTTGTAAACAGTTGTTCCCCCAGACTTAGATCTTTTTCGGGAATCATAAAGATAATCTCCAAAACTCCATAAATCGAATCAAGCTTGCCTCAAGGATAAAATTCGATCCTCCTAGACTTTCTAAGGTTTTAAATTTCCTCTCCCTTTCATTCATTTTTTTTTCTTTTCTTTTTCGGATTTTTTATTTTTATTTTTTATTTTAGAGGAAACAACCTTTTATAGAGAGAGAGTCTAAGGGACGAAATTGTACCAAGATTTTGAAGTTTTCCAAGACAAACTGAGTTTTCTCATTTTGTTGAATCATTCCAATGAAATCGCAGGTCTTCGTCTTCAGTGACTGAAAACCGCGTAAATCCTCTTTCTCTCCGACGTATGAGTGCATGTGGTTTGAAAGAGGTAAGGTTCGGTGGGGAACTAGCTAAAGATAAACTAGCCATTCAGGATCAACAAAGAGTGGTAAAAGGATAAAGGAGTCCTGAATGTATGATTCGTTTTCCTGATCTAATGCTTTAATGAGAAAATTATGTCAAAATTAAGTCCAGATAAAATGAGCTAGTATATCCTGTCAGAAAGAATCTCTATGAATAGAAGTTCCCTGGTGGGATTTCGTAATGCAAGTACTTAGCTACCGCCTAGTCTAGGCCTAAATCACAAAAAGAGCAAAAAACGAGGAAATAGCGTAGAAGCACACTGGTCTAAATCATCATAGTAATGTTTAATGTGTTCCTGGTTTGAAAACTTTTTGAAAAACATTTTGAAAACGATTTGTGAAAATTTTTTTGTGAAAAACATTTTGAAAAACGTTTTGAAAATTTTTTAATGTGTCCAAAACAAACTCATAACAAATCAAATTTCATTAGTAACGGATGAACATCCTCCCCCAGACTTATTTCACACTGTCCTCAGTGCGATAAATCTTGAAAAGGATGGTAAAGAAAATAAAAAAGTTGAAATGTTTAAGTGAACTTATCGTGCTAGAGAGTGCTGCTCGTCTTTTGTGTTTGTTCTTCCTTATTGAAAACCTGAAATTTAATGAAACAGAAACAAAGCAATGGAAATAGAAAGTAAAGGTCAAAGGGAAATATATAAAATACCAAGTGGGTTGCCTCCCACTAAGCGCTTGTTTCAAGTCGTTAGCTTGACATTGTTGCTTGATTAGACTTAACCGGGGTCGTGACACTCCTTGATCTCATCATTGGCCGATGATGGATCAATCAAAAACATCACTTCTCTTTCGTCTTCTCTTTCTTCAGCCAGGTATGGCTTTACACGCTGTCCATTCACTGTAAACGAGTTTCCGGTTCTGTCCCACAGGACAATGGCTCTGTATGGCTTGACTTCCTTTATCGTGAAGGGTCTTGACCATCTTGAACGTAATTTTCCTGGAAAAAGCTTAAGACGGGAATTGAAAAGAAGAACTTTATCGTTAGGAGCAAAAGTTCTATGAATAATCTTATCATCATGATATGCTTTAGTCTTCTCCTTGTAGATCTTCAAGTTTTCGTAGGCATTGTGTCGAATTTCTTCTAACTCGTGAAGTTGAAGTAGTCTTCTTTCTCCAGCTGTTTTCAGATTCATGTTCATCTTCTTGATAGCCCATTGCGCCTTATACTCGAGTTCTACTGGAAGGTGACATGCTTTTCCATAAACTAGATTGAATGGTGTTGTTCCTAATGGTGTCTTGAATGTTGTTCGATATGCCCATAATGCGTCGTCAAGCTTGGTAGACCAATCCTTGCGATGAACTGCAGTTGTTTTCTGCAAAATCGACTTGATTTCTCTGTTTGAGATTTCTACTTGACCGCTGGTTTGGGGATGGTATGGAGAAGCAACTTTATGTGTAACTCCATTCTTTCTAAGAAGATTCTCGAAAATTCTGTTGATGAAATGCGATCCTCCGTCGCTTATCACAATTCTAGGAACTCCAAAACGCGGGAATATAACAGATTTAAACAGCTTCATGACGACTTTTGCATCATTGGTGGGACTAGCGACTGCTTCAACCCACTTAAAGACGTAGTCTACTGCTACTAAGATGTATTGGTTTCCAAAAGAAGTAGGAAAGGGTCCCATAAAATCTATTCCCCAGACATTGAAAATTTCGACTTCGAGAATAAAATTTTGAGGCATCTCATTCCTTTTGCTTATGTTGCCCATCCTTTGGCATTTATTGCATCGCGATATATAAGCTTGAGTATCTTTGAACAAAGTAGGCCACCAAAAACCTGCTTGTAAGATCTTTGAAGCGGTTTTGAAGGTTGCAAAATGTCCTGCGTAAGACGAGCTATGGCATCCGAATAAAATTCTTTCCATCTCTTCTTCAGCCACGCATCTTCGGAATACCCATCAGCACATCTCTTATAGAGATAGGGTTCATCCCAAAAATAATGTCTTATGTCTTTCAGGAACTTTTTCTTCCTATAACCAAAGAATTGTGGTGGTTCTACATCAGCTGCTAGGTAATTCGCTATGTGCCTAAACCATGGGGTGTTGAAAGCATCTGCTCGTCGCATGAGTTGACGTGGTGGTGCGGCATTGGCATTGGTTGGGGTTGTATCTATTGCATAGATGTTTCTTCCGGCAAACTATCATTTAAGGGCAATCTTTCTTCAACTCGAATTCGTGAAAGATGGTATGCAACTCCATTATTTGCGCCTTTTCGATCTCGAATCTCGATGTCGAATTCTTGCAGTAAGAGGATCCATATTATCAACCGAGGTTTAGCGTCTTTCTTAGACATTAAATACTTGATTGCAGCATGATCAGTATGAACTATGACCTTAGATCCTACGAGATAAGAACGAAATTTCTCAAATGCAAATAAGACAGCTAGAAGTTCTTTCTCTGTTGTAGCTAATTGCATTGAGCTTCATCTAGAGTTCTGCTTGCGTAGTAGATTACATGCAGTTTCTTATCTTTTCGTTGGCCAAGCACTGCTACGACTGCATAGTCACTTGCATCGCACATGATTTCGAATGGGAGTTCCCAATCAGGTGCTTGCACGACTGGAGCGGAGACAAGAGCTTCTTTGATCTTATGAAACGCGGCTAAGCACTCATCATCGAACTCGAAGTTCGTTTCCTTGCAAAGCAAATGCGTAAGAGGTCTAGCTATTTGAGAAAAATCTTTAATGAAGTGCCTATAGAATCCTGCGTGTCCTAAGAAACTACGAATTCCTATTACGTTTGTGGGTGGTTGTAAGCTTGTCATGACCTCGATTTTAGCTTTGTCAACTTTAATTCCTTTTCCAGAAATTCTGTGCCCAAGCACGATTCCGTCTCGTACCATGAAGTGACATTTTTCCCAATTTAATACTAAGTGCTTATCTTCACATCTTTGCAGAACTTTACCAAGATTGGCTAAGCATTTTTCAAAGGAATATCCATAAACAGAGAAATCGTCCATGAATACTTCCATGAAATCCTCAATAAAATCTGTGAAGATCGACATCATGAACCGCTGGAAAGTAGCAGGTGCATTACACAATCCAAAAGGCATACATTGGTAAGCAAACGTGCCATATGGACAAGTGAATGTCGTTTTTTCTTGATCCTCCTGGCGAATAGAAATTTGGTAAAATCCGGAGTATCCATCAAGGAAGCAATAGTAGGGGTGATAGCTAATCTTTCTAGCATTTGATCTATGAAGGGAAGTGGAAAACTGATCTTTCCTAGTTGCTGCATTCAGTTTCTGGTAATCGATGCACATACGATGTCCGGTTACTGTTCTTGTAGCGATCATTTCATCTTTATCATTTTTAATGACAGTGACTACTCCTTTCTTCGGAACAACATGAACTGGGCTAACCCAAGTGCTATCTGAGATAGGAAAGATTATTCCAGCTACTAAAAGCTTCATAATCTCCTTCTTGACAACATCCATGAGATTAGGGTTCAGTCTCCTTTGATTTTCGATTGAGTTTTAAGCATTATCCTCTAGATTTATCTTGTGCATACAAAGATCTGGAAGATTCCAAGTATGTCATCAAGTGAATATCCTAAGGCTTTTCTATGCTTTCTTAGCTCAGTCAACAGCATTTTGGTTTCTTCTTCCGTCAAACCAGAGTTTATTTTGAGAGGATAAGTAGAATTTGGTCCAAGGAAAGCGTACTTAAGTCCGACGGAAAGAGGTTTAAGCTCGACTTTAGGGGCTTTAAGCTCGCTTTAAGGATCATTAATTGCTGCAGCAGTGTCTTTAGGAAGAGTAGGAATGTTTATTTGGTCCTTAAGATCTAGATAGTTTAGAGGTTTCCTATAAGTTTCAGACTTATCAAGCATACGCGCGCATTCACTCGAAATTTCTTCAAGAAAATTGCGTTCATCTTTTGCGGGTGAAAGCGTGACACTTAAAGGGTCGTCTAGAAGAATTTCTTCGTAGACTTCCTTAATAATTCCGTCTAACTCATCAACCCAACAAATTTTGCCATACAGAGTCGGTTTATCGAAACTTTTGTTCATGTCAAATTGCATAACTAGACTGGCTAGGTGAAGGTCGATTTTTCTTTCAGGAACATTGATTATGGCTCCGGCTGTAGATAGGAATGGTCGTCCAAGAATAAGTGGATCCTTAGGTTCTCTTTCTAGTTCTAGAACTACGAAATCGGTTGGTATGGAACATTTTTCGATTTCTACGGGAACATCAATTAAGATACCTACAGGTTGTCTAACGGAACGATCAGCTAGTACTAAACGTTTTTCTACTGAAAGAGGCATCATGTTTATGCTAGATCCTAAATCACAGAGAGCACGCTCAAAGGCTACATCATTGATAGTGCATGAAAGTACAAAACTTCCAGGATCGTTTTTCTTTTCAGGGATTTGGCTTTGCAGGATAGAACTACATTCATGGGTTATCATCATAACGCCTTCTTCAAGAGTTAAAGAATTTGTTAGAAAGGAGCTATGGTTTTGAAAGATTTACAAAAATCTAAGTCTAGGGGAGTTAGGAGAGAACCTGAGGAAGAAGACCAGGAATCTATGGCAAGAAGAAAGTGACTGAAAACTGTGGATACCAACAGCTTCACTCTCTCTTGCGGTTTTGCATAATATCCTGCATCCTCCAGATCTTCAGGTAACCCCTAAACACTTTAAGCCTTACCCCTAGAATAACCTTTTTAACACCTAGCCTAGATTGCCTTGCCTAGACTTTCTTTGATGAGAACCACCGAGATTTTTAATAAATGTTAAGAGCTAGTTGACTGGAAGTTAGATCCTAGTGCATAGATTTTCGCATGACGGATTAACGGACTAATTATGCCTGTATTGCTAGTGAGAATTTTCTAGGCTATTCCCGATTGATGAATACTGATTGATATTGGTCTAGAAGTTTGGTCTCTGAGATTTTGTATAGTTCCTGCGTTTTCAAACCTCTCGCCGAGATTTAGCCTTTGTTTTGTTTGAGGACAAACAAAAGACTAAGTCTGGGGGAGTTGATAACACCGGATTTTGACCATTTTTATGGATCACTTCAATATCTTTTACAGGTGTTTTTACTCCATTTTCAAAGGTTTTCAAATGACTTCTATGTTTCCGGATTTTAAAAGACTTTTCAGGTAATTTGGGATAAAGAGGCACAAAATGGAACAAAAAGACTCTTTTGGATAAATGCAGACCGTCAGAACTCTCATGGAGAGACGAAGACCTTCTCGCCATCTGATCACCCTCAAAATTGGACAACTTATAGAAGAATCAACCAGCTTTCAAATTCACTTGGTTTGGAGACATTCCAACGGTTGGATCTCAAGATATTCCATAAGCCCCGGAGCCACTCGAAGACGGCCAGCAAAGCACGCGACCGCGGCCAACAACCTATTTCCCGCGGCGAGAAGCTTCACGACTGCCGCCAACCACTCAATCCCCGCGGTCACGTCACTCCCGACCACGGCCATCAAGCTCCGAACTAAAGCCCATATATCTGAAGCCCAAAGTCATTCTCAGCCTCAATTCCGGAACCCTAGAGACCATGGAGTATTGGAGACTATAAATACATGTCATTTAGGTCGTTTTTAGGGAGAACCCATCATACTTTACAGAAACCCTTTTTCTTTAGCCGTTTTTATGAGATTTTTGTAGAAGATTGTTCAAGTCCGAGTTCTTCAATAGAGAAGCTTTCTTTATCTCTTTTCTTTACTGTTTTTCATTACTTTTATTAAAACCGATGATGATGTCGACCTCAGCCATGTCTGAGTAGATCCCGAGTTGGGCTTAGGGTTCCTGAAAGGGGCTCTCATAATCGATTAAGACAAGGTTTATAGATCTGGGATTTCGACCTGTTCTCTGTTTATTCTTGTTCTTATTGCATGTATGCTTGATTGATCACCTAGTATCTGATCAAGATAGTTAGTGTTGCGAAAGTTTTCATTACGTATCAGGCCTAGAATGAAACAGGCAATTTTTCCGTAGGAGTGGAAACCTACCTGCGGCGAGATCGTGAGTATTGATGAGTCTTGTGCAGCTCTTGCGTTCTCTCTCTTCCAGGGCCAAAGTGGAAACCTACTGGTCAGGGTTACAAGAAACAGTTGGTTATGATCACGACAGTGACGTAGTCATACCGCCGTACTCTAGCTCTAGAACCCATATATCGTTATCCGTCAATCCCAATCTAGCTCTAAAATTTTTTATGAATCGCCTATAGAATCCTGCGTGTCCTAAGAAACTATGGATGCCTTTTACGTTTGTGGGAGGTTGTAGGCTTGTCATGACTTCGATTTTAGCTTTGTCAACTTTAATTCCTTTTCCCGAAATCTTGTTCCCAAGCACGATTCCGTCTTGTACCATGAAGTGACATTTTTCCCAATTTAATACTAAGTGCTTATCTTCACATCTTTGCAGAACTTTACCAAGATTGGCTAAGCATTTTTCAAAAGAAGATCCATAGACCGAGAAATCATCCATGAATACTTCCATGAAATCTTCAATAAAGTATGTGAAGATCGACATCATGCACCGCTGGAAGGTAGCAGGTGCATTACACAATCCAAAAGGCATACGTCGGTAAGCAAACGTGCCATATGAACAAGTGAATGTCGTTTTTTCTTGATCCTCCGGGCGAATAGGAATTTGGAAAAATCCGGAGTATCCATCAAGGAAGCAATAGTAGGGGTGATTAGCTAATCTTTCTAGCATTTGATCTATGAAGGGAAGTGGAAAACTGATCTTTCCTAGTTGCTGCATTCAGTTTCCGGTAATCGATGCACATACGATGTCCAGTTACTGTTCCTGTAGCGATCATTTCATCCTTATCATTTTTAATGACAGTGACTCCTCCTTTCTTTGGAACAACATGAACTGGGCTAACCCAAGTGCTATCTGAGATAGGAAATATTATTCCAGCTTCTAAAAGCTTCATAGTCTCCTTCTGGACAACATCCATGAGATTAGGGTTCAGTCTCCTTTGACTTTCGATTGAGTTTTTAGCATTATCTTCTAGATTTATCTTGTGCATACAAAGATCTGGAGAGATTCCAGGTATGTCATCAAGTGAATATCCTAAGGCTTTTCTATGCTTTCTCAGCTCAGTCAACAGCATTGTGGTTTCTTCTTCCGTCAAACCAGAGTTTATTTTGACAGGATAAGTAGAATTTGGTCCAAGGAAAGCGTACTTAAGTCCGACGGGAAGAGGTTTAAGCTCAACTTTAGGGGCTTTAAGCTTGCTTTAAGGATCATTAATTGCTGCAGCAGTGTCTTTAGGAGGTGTAGGAATGTTTGTTTGGTCCTTAAGATCTAGATAGTTCAGAGGTTTCCCATAAGTTTTGGATATATCAAGCATACGTGTGCATTCACTTGAAGTTTCTTCAAGGAAATTGCGTTCATCTTTTGCGGGTGAAAGCGTGATACTTAAAGGGTCGTCTAGAAGCAGATCTTCATAGACTTCCTCAATAATTCCGTCTAACTCATCAACCCAACAAACTTTGCCATCCAAAGTTGGTTTATCGAAACTTTTGTTCATGTCAAACTGCATAACTAGGCCGGCTAGATGAAGGTCAATGTTTCCTTCAGGAACATTGATTATGGCTCCGGCTGTAGATAGGAATGGTCTTCCAAGAATAAGTGGATCCTTGGGTTCTTTTTCTAGTTCTAGAACTACGAAATCAGTGGGTATGGAACATTTTTTTATTTCTACGGGCACATCAAATAAGATACCTACAGGTTGTCTAACGGAACGATCAGCTAGTACTAAAGAAATTTTAGTGGGCTTGAAAGTGTGATGTCCTAAACGTTTTGCTACTGAAAGAGGCATCATGTTTATGCTAGATCCTAAATCACAGAGAGCACGCTCAAAAACTACATCATTGATGGTGCATGAAAGTACAAAGCTTCCAGGATCGTTTTTCTTTTCAAGGCTTTGCAGGATAGAACTACATTCATGGGTTATCATCATAACGCCTTCTTCAAGAGTTAAAGAATTTGTTAGAATACCCTTCATGTATTTTCTTAAAGCAGGAATCATAGCACAAGCTTCTACGAAAGGTAATCTCACATTTAACTGATCAATTAACTCTTTCAGCTTAGCTTTTTCTTTCTCCTTCTTAGGGGCTCTTAAGGCTCTAGGATATGGAGGTTTAGGTTTATTGACACGAGTTGGTGGAGGTGGAATTGGATCTTCTCCAAGGATTTCCCGGGATGAATCTTTTCTTACTTCTTCTCCATCCTTCTCTCCTACCACTTCTCTTTCAACATCTTCATTCGTGATTCTTTCTTTTTCCTTTTCCTTACCCTTTTCCTCATCTTCAGGATCTTTAGGAAATTCAGGCTCTTTGTAAGCTAATCCACTACTAAGTGTGATAGCTTTCACATGATCAGAGGGATCTGCTTCACTTGAGTTTTCGAAAGAATTTTCACTTGGCTCCTCTTCAGAATTTTCTAAATTTTTATAATTAGTTTTGATTATCAGGCTAAGGAGGGTGGAAAATTTTTCATTGAAATCTTCTTGCATCGTTTTTAGTTCAGATCTAAGATCACTAATCTCTTGAGACCTAGATTTTTCAAGCTCTAGAATTCTTTTGTTTAGGTTTTCAGCTTCAGAAGAGGGAAAACTAGGATATGAAACAGGATTAGATTGAATAGCCAAGATTGGTTCGGAAGGTAATTTCCAGGCAAGCTCGGAAGATAATTTCCCGCGGTAAGAAGGCTCGCGACGGCGGTGAAACATGTCTTGGCCGCGGTCAGTAGCATCACGACCGCGGTGAAAGCTTGGTTTGCCGCGGTCCGGATGAATGGACCCGCGGTGATCAGAAACGAAGGGAAAATCTTGAATTTGATAGACTTCTGCAGTGTTCACATCCCTTGATCATAAGAATCCATTGGGTTGTCCCAGCCGTCAAAGTTACACGTATTGTGTACCTTATTTGGTTGTTGCAATCCAAGATGACTCATTATGTGATGGAGACAGTTCATAACTTCCGAAATTTCTTCTTTCTTCTCAGGAAGTGCAAAATTACCAAAGGTTACTTGATTTCGGATTCTGTTTGCGAAATTGTTGATGAAAGCATGAGCATCTTCTACAGATCTAGTTGAGAAGTCTCCATTACTTGCTGTGTTGAAAGAGTGTTGTAACTCTGGAGTTATACCGTGATAGAAGATACCCAGCAGGTATTCCTCGGTATATCCATGGTGTGGACAATCTCTTTGGTATTCCCTAAATCTTTCCCAAGTATCTAAAAGATCTTCATCTTCTTTTTGTTTAAAAGTTCATATCTTGTTTCTTAAAAGATTTGAACGATTTTTAGTATAAAAACGATTTAGGAAAGCAGTTCTACATGCTGCCCACAATTTTAGTGAAGCAGGGTCTAAAGATTTTAGCCATTTACTGGCATTGTCTCTCAAAGAGAATGGGAAAAGACTACACTTGTGTAATCCCCATTTGCTGTAATGGTTGCACATAATTCTTCGAACGTCTCGATATGGTCAATCGGGTTTTCGAATGAATAACCACGGAATTGATTTTGTTGAACTAAATGGATATATGGTACCTCAATTTCGGTTTTGCCTTCCTCTGGTAAGGCTGGTTGAAAAGCTCTTCGATCTCACAAGAATTTCTCGAGTGAATCGAAACTTCCAATCAGTTCATCATCATCTTCACGTTTTGTCGATCCGATCAGTTCATTGTCATCATAGATCGGTTCTTCAAACTCGTCATCAGTCAGGTCATCATCGCTTGGATCACCATCCACACGATTTGGTGGATCACCAAGAGTCCCAGGAACATGTTCCCGGCCTCTCATTGCAGAGAAACCTGAAAATTTCAAAAGAAAAAGTAAAAGTAAAAAAGTGTTCTAATGGATTTAAGCTGGGATTCGCAACGAAACAAATCAAAGTCCCCGGCAACGGCGCCAAAAACTTGATTGCGGTTTGTAAACGGGGTATTGGTTCGTTCTACTAAGCTTCAGGTTTTAAATTTATAACCCCTAAATGTCTGCAAGTGCACAGATGTGCGCTGTAGTACTTAGGGTATCGATCCACAAAGACTTAGTTGTTTCAGTACGAATTCACTGCAATGCTTAAATCAGACTAAAACTAAAAAGGGTTTTGGTTTTGGTTTTGGGTTTTGGTTGTCACTAAATCTAAACTAGAAAGCAAGTAAAAACTAAAGAGCAATTGAAAACGAAAGCAAAAAAAAGCAGGTAAAATCGATTAAACAAAAGCGAATGAAAGCAAGTAAATAGCGATTGAAAAGCAAGACTGTAAACAATGGAAACAAACGTTGGGCATCAAGGGGAACTCGCAGGGGTTCAAGTCTATGCTAGGTAGATTTTAAACAAGTGATAAAGGTAATCAACTACGTATATTCTAGAACTCGAGGCATGGAAGTATGAATAGCCTACTTTCGCAGCACTAAACAACTATCTCTCGCAACCCTGATCAGTAGGTTTCCACTCTGATCCTGGAAGGGAGAAAATGCAATAGCAGAACAAGACTCATCAATATTCACAACTCAACTACAGGTAGGTTTCCACTCCTATAGAATCATTGCTCGTTTCACCCTAGTTCAGACAATCAATGAAAGCTTTTGCAACATATCATGTCAGATCGGCTTCTAAGTGGCCAGCAAAGAATCACGCAGTAAGATTAAAGGCAAACGAAGAACATCTAGAAGATTAATAATCCTAAATCTATCGATTCATAAATTCCCTTTGAAAAATCCCTTTAAACCCAACTGGGTAACTACTCAAACATATTGTAACAAAGCATCATAAACGAAATTGAAAGTGCAGGAAATTAAAGAGAACAAGGAAGAAGAACAAAGAACGGAATTGCAGATGGAGGCGCGATGATGCTCTCCTCGACGGCTCCTCCTTCAAAGGCGGCGGCCTCCTAGGGTTTCTCACACGAAAATCTCTATATCTCTCTCTCTAAGTTTGTCTCTCCTTCCATTCCTCTCTTTAGAATGACCTAAAGAGGGTATTTATAGCTTCTGGGGTGGTCCTGGACACTTAGGGCTTCAAAAATAACGAAAGGAATTGATCTGGGCTTTAATAATGTCGTCTGGAAAGTGAACGACCAAGTACCGCGGTCGCGGTGGCTCTACCCGCGGGAAAATAGGTGTTGGCCGCGGTCCCGGCACATGGCTCTCTTCCGGAACTGCATTTTCTGTCATTCTCGCATCGAGAGTATCTGAAGATTTAACCGTTGGATTCTCTCCAAACCAAGTGAATTAGAAAGCTGGTTGGATCCTCTATGTTGTCTCAAATTTTGGGGGTGATCAGACGTTTAGAAGGTCTTCATCGCTTGTCATATTTCTGACGGTCTGCATTTATCCAAAATTGCTCGTTTGTTCCAAATTGCATATCTTTTGCCCAAGTTTCCTGTAAAGTCTTTTAAAACTCTAAAAAATTGAAAAAACTTTAAAAACCATTGAAAACAGAGTTAAAACACCTGCATAAGATACAATTATGATCCATAAAAGTGGTCAAAATACGGTGTTATCAGTGACCTGAATATTATGCCACCTAAGTCAAAACGTCAATCAGGAAGGCCTACGACAAAGAGAAAACTTTCAGCAGGAGAGTATCCTCAGGTTAGTATACACCTAAACAATTATCTTTCCCAGTCATAGTATTATTGATTACTGATATACGTTGTTGCAGGTTGCAAAAAAAGAGAAGCCAAACAAATGCTCGAGATGTGGAAATCCCGGCCATAACCAGGCAAAATGCAAGGAACCATTGGGTTGACCGGGTGTGGCTTTTGTGTGTCTTTTGTTGTGTTTGGAAAGAGTGAGCCACATTTGTTTTTGTGGGGGTCTTGTTGGGTTTTCTGGGTGGATCTCGCTTTGGTTTTCGGATTTTGTTTCTTGTGTAAACTATGTTTCCCTATACTTAACTTGGCAAGGCATGAACTATGTTATATTTGTTATAAATTTTATGATGTATACTGGACAAGATGTACACAGTTTGTGTACACCTGTCACGGTGGACAACATGGTGTACGCATATAAATATAGGTGTATGCATATAAATATAGATGTATGCACATTATGCCTTATGGCTAAGTTTACATTATATGGTGTACGCATATAAATATAGGTGTATGCACATTATGGCTTATGTTTAGGGTTTAGGGTTTAGGGCTTAGGGTTTACGATTTAGGGTTTAGAGTTTTACTTGTTTAGAGGATCAAAATAATTATCAAAGACATGGTTCTATAGCACAGAAAGAAAACATTATCTAGAAGATGGACAAAGATCGTGTCTCTGAAATGAAATTGTAGGACAAGACAGCACAAATAAACGGTTTTTTCAAGAATCAATTCATTACGTTTTTGAAAAACCGTAATATTGGAAAACAGTGTATGCCGAATAAACGCGACCCAAAAAATCAAATAGGAAATGACAAAAAAAAATTAAGAACCTTTTTAGAAACCCGTTTTTTTTTTCAGGCACCGTTGACCGTCTCGTTTTGCTCTCTTTAAAATGTTTTTCCTCTCGTCCTCTATAAAAACCGTCTCCTGCCTTCTTCAGTGAAACAAGTTTCGGGAGACTGCAAAAGTTAATTACAAAAATTAATAGTTACTTTCTAAAAATGTACTCTGCCAAAGTGATCTCATTGCAATTGATGGTTCTTTTGAAAATAGGGTAGTTTTTTAGTTTTAGCTTTTGAGGATAGGTTAATGCTTAACAGTTTTTGGTCTTTTATATCGTCTACCTAATTAGTGTTTTGCCGATTTGATTAGGACCTGTGGGTGAGGACTTGTATCACTGGGAAGCTATCATAATGGGGCCTAAAGGTTCACCCTATGAGAATGGGGTTTTCAAACTAGACATTCACTTTCCGCTTGACTACCCTTTCGCGCCACCGAGGATAAGGAATGAAGCATATAATTGCTCTCTTAAATTTATGTATTTTTAGTTAGGGATTTAGTCAATAAAGATTTTAATTACTAATAACAATGTTCTTGCAGGTGACGTTCAAAACAAAAGTGTATCACCCAAACATTAATACTTATGGGAACATTTTTCTTAAGATGTTGAACCCAACTCACTCCAAGACCAATAACAGCATCAATGATGTATTTTTACTTATGAAAGAAAGAAATCGTTATTGTCTTTTGCTTAATAAGTCTTAATTTCAATGAAATCAGGGCTTAACTGTGTATCTATCTCTATGTAATCAGGTACTCACTGAAATACACCAAATGTTAACTGCCCCCCAAATAAGTGAAGGACACTTTTTTGTTGAAGAAGTTGCAACGATTTACGTGGAAGACAGGACTGCTTTTGAAACCACTGCACTTGCATGGACGGTGGAGCACGCCAGAGGAGCATGAAGTCGTGAATTCTTCTATTTCTTTTGTTTGTGGAATTGTGTTATTTCTTTTGCAAAAAATAAGAACACTATTTTATTTCCCTTTAATTATTTATTTGAAATTAAATATTGTCGTGAATTTTGTTAGTTTGTTTTTGTCGAAGTTTATGACTTTATATAATTTTTTAAATCGATTTCATGTATTGTCCAAGCATTTGTTAGTTTCGTCATTAATTACGTAAATATGTATCCGATATAAAACACCAGACTGCGAGTATTGTCTTCTATAATGCACGGCTCTGCGCATAAGCTATTTTTTTTAGCTATTCGTTTGCAACTTGTAGTTTAGTTTTTTTAATTGCAACTAGTAGTTTAATTGTTGTAATAAATTAAAGGTGCAAAGTAAGTAAACATCACTTCACAAACTTATTGTAACAAGTAGCTACTAAGAACGTAACTAGTAGTAACAATGTAACCAGTAGTTTAATTTTTGTAGTTATCTTTAGTAACAATGACAGTAACAACTACCTTCAGTAATTATCTTTCAGTAGTTATCTTTGGTAATAAATTAAAGCTACAAAGTAAGTAAACATCACTTCACAAACTTATTGTAATATTACTTCTGTTGCAACTACACATTAAACGAAACTACTAAGAACGTAACTAAATTAAAGGCTCCAAGTAAGTAAACATCACTTCAAAAAGTAAGTAAGAGAACTAATTGTCTTACCATTAACTATTTCTCAACAAGAACAACCCATCGAATTCAATATAATAGAGATAGAATGATGGTAATATTGAGAACATAGTTCATAATATTGAGAACATAGTTCACCCTACACAAACCCTATAACCTTCCCAAAAAATGCGAGATTTACCAGATCATGTTTTCGAAATCATTGTCAAGAAAGTAGCTAAGGCTGACTGCATATACCTTAGACCGATTATTCTGGCAAGGACCCGGGGTAGAGACATTGCGTTTAGCATGGAAGTACTCAGATCGGCGAGCCTATGGCAATTGCATGACACACCTTCTCGGATATACCCTGGTGCAGTATATTGGCCTTTTTTCATGCGCTGCTTAGCCTCTAGAAATCCACGGGCCATATTGCTCGAAGCTATAAGGTTCGTGGCAACAGAGGAGAAGATCTATACCACCATCAGGATGCTAAATAAGCTCGTTCCATCAGACGTCTATGCCACTTACAGCTGTGCCATTTTGCAAATGTGCCTGGGTCGCCCTAACAGAGGGGAAAAACTTCTAAAGATGGTTTTCAGGTACCATTATCCTCATCATTCGCGTGAACTTCGTGAAGTGGCCGAAGAGCTACTATCCTTATTCTGGTCATTTTGGCAACGTAATAAAGATACATATGGTCGCTTGTCGCTTGTTTGGTACATCGCATAGCGTACATGCTTTAGTATCGATGTGGTATGGTCCCTTGTCGCTTGTTTTTTAAAATATAATATTTTAATATATTTTCCCATTGTTGTGGTGGATTGCCTTTCATGAAGAAGTTGTATTACAAAACTAAAAATGATGATGTATTAATAAATTAAATTTTATAACAAAACTAAATATGAAGTTTATAAATTTTGAAAGAGTAATTAATTATTTTAGTTGCAAACAGCTTTATGTCTCAAAAAGGTATACAATCTCGTATGCCTATGTAGGTGGACGTAAATAGGTATACGACCTTTGGTGGACGTAATTATTTAATTTCCAAGAACTCTCATTTCAAATTTTTCGTTTAAAACTTTGTAATGTTATTTAATTTTCAAGCAGCTTTATGTTTAAAATCGGTTTATGATCCCGTGTACGTAAGTAGGTGTATGTCTATAGGTATACGCGAATAGGTGTACATCAATAATTAATGTCAATGAGATAAAATTTATGTCAATAGGTGTCCAACCAATTTGTTTTCGAGTTTTGGAAGGATAAATTATCCAAGCACTCTCATTTCAAACAGCGTATGTCCAAGTACATCATAAATTATCCAACAACGTATTTATTTAATGTCCAAGCACTCTCATTTCAAAGTTTACATTTAAAAATGTGTAATTTTATTTTATTTTCAAACAGCTTTATGTTTGAAATCGGTTTATGATCCCGTATACGTAAGTAGGTGTATGTACATAGGTATACGTGAATAGGTGTACATCATGAATTAATGTCAATGAGATAAAATTGATGTCCAACCACTTTCATTTCGATTTTGGAAGGATAATTTATCTATTTTTAAAAATTTTAAACACCTTTATGATAAATTAATACATTTACCAACATAATTATCATAAAATCAACTACTAAGAAAGATAATGTTTATACAAAAAGTAAGAAAGAGTTGCAACTAAAAAAATGAAAGTAGACATGCAAATCAAAAACATCACTTGTAGTTCGAAATACTAAGACAACATCAATAATTAAAGACACACGAAATGCAACGAAATACTAAGACACATAAGGTTACGGCTTTCACCAATCGATCATCAACGACCAGCTTGGAACGACATTCCGAATGAAGCGGAAGAACCTTTAGGTCTCTTGGGCCCAGAAACATGTTATGCACTTTGGCTCCTTAAAATCTTCTTCAAACCATTGGTGCCAGTAATTGATAACCCCGCACTGACAGGTGTACAGCGCCAGGAATCTCGGATGAAAGGTAGCCGCTTTCTCAGTGAAATCGATTGGCAAGTCGAAATTCCATCCATGTGGAACGTGGGCCAGCAACATCCGGCTCATCCTCCTCCGATTTTGCACGGTGAGCCTGCCCAAATACTCCTCTGCACGGACGAAGTCTTTCGTCACTGCTCTCAGCCACATCCCGTACACAAAAATGGCTCGGTCGTATCCTCTCTCCGTAGCATCCCTTATCAATTCCACGCCTTCACCATCGTGGAACAGAAAGTAAGCTTGCATCCTCCTCTGGAAAATAGCCCCTGGATTACCCGCGTCATGGAATCTCCTCAGCATCGTTGGGTAATGTGGAACTGCCGCATGTTCATGGAGGATTTGGGCAGGATCAATCGCTTGATAGAAACCCTTGCTTGTGCCGATATTGTTGAATGAGAACATACAGCACGAAGGCGGGCTATTTCCCTTAAAGATGGGTTTGTTGCGGCCAGAATTGTTTCCAGCAATTCATCAGGGAGCGAGAGAAGATGGGAAAAATCACCATCACCACCTCTGTTTCTCCTTTAAACCATGGTTTATTTCGATGAAAAGGGAAATAGAATGGATAAGAAAAGGGATTGAGGAAGAAGAAAATGGAATGATAGAGGAAGTTATGATGGTTATAAGTAGGAAGTTACGGTGAAGGGATTGAATTTAAAGAGGTAGTGCGGTTTTAATAGAGCCGAATAGCTGTCTTTGAAGAGAGACATTGAACAGAGACGATAAAGGTGTCTTTTCGTTTGCCGGCAAAATTAAATTACCACAATAAATACAGAGAATAACCAAATCCAAGCAAAATTTCGTATTTAACTTTCATTACTTTTATCATTTATGATTAAATTTAAATTTCTGGTCAAAGATCATTCTATATTTTGGAATAACCAAATCAGAATTTTGTCACAATTATTTTGTGGTAACGATATTTTACCACGAAATTATAACAAATTTACTACAAATAATTTTTTTAAAATATTGTTGTATTTTGTGGCAAATTCGTAACAATTTTGCCACGTTAACAAATTTGGTGGCATTCCGTGGTAAGTATTTACCACAAATTTTTATGTAAAATTTATTTTAATATTTGCCACTATATTATCAGAGATTTTTAAATTTGCCAAAATATAAAAATTGTGAGCATTTATGGCAAATTTGTTTTAATTTATATCATTTGTTGTTCTTCTCTTCTCCACCGATCTCCTTCTTTCCTTCTCTTCTCCACCTTACTTTTGTTTTCTTCTCTTCCTTCCTTTCTTGTTCGCCCGATCTATCTCTTGCATTTTCTTTCTTTCTCTTCTTTTCCCTTTCTTCACTGCTCTTTTCTCTCTCTTTATCTAGATCTATTTATTTATTATGTCAGATTTGATTTTATGTGGAAAAAGACAATCGCTTTCAGCCATTTTTGAGATCTAACTTTACTTTTCACCATTTTTTCAGATCTATTTCCCTATTCTTTGCCATATTCATCAACGATCTCTCTACTTTCCCCACCGCTGCCGCTTATTCCACCTCATCCCCATCACTGCTGACGGTTGCTCCACTGCCGCTGAAGCTCCCTCCACCGCTGCTGTCGATCTTTCCACCACTGTTGTCATTATCTCCGTCGCTGCTGTTGGCCCTCCACTGCTGCTCGGTCCCTCCACCGCCACTCTCGGTCCCTCCAGCGTCATAGAAGATTTATTTTTATTTTGTTTTTCGTAATTTTAGTTTTTAATGTAATGAATTTTATTTACTCGCCATACTTTTCTTGTAATTCGTGGTAAAATTATCACACATTATATTGTGCTAATCTTTAGCAATTTTGTAATATATAAAATTGTGGTAATAAATCATAATTTGTGGAAGTAAAATTTGTGGCGCTTTGTGTCGAATTTGCTATGAATAGAGTTTGTGATATTTTGTTACAATGTGCCACGATTATTTTGTATTAAATTGAGGTAAAAATGCCAGAATTGTTTTTTAATTAATTTGTGGTTAAGTTACCAGAAAATATCATCATGGCATTTTATGGTAAATAAGTCACAAAAATTGTTACAAAATTCTATTTGTAACAACCCTATAGCCACAAATTAATTTTGTGATAATTTGTGACAAAAGCTTATATTACCACAAATTTTAGATGTTTGACACAAAATTATTTGTGATAATAGACAACTTTTCTTGTAGTGTACATTTCCATTCTTTTCAACACACGTTAACCGAGATATGGAGTACAGATTGAGTCCACATTGACGAAATTATAATTAGTTTTTCAAAATTATGCGTACAGAAATATGTAAAGTGAGACTTTAAAGAGATATTGTCGTTTGTATACCAAATCTTCTTTGAAAATTCCCACAACTCCCCCCTCCCAATTATAATTAAAAAGGCAATTAAAAATGGAGACACTCAATATATATAATATGTGATAATTGTCTTTAACATTCAGGTGTCTTTAACATTCAAGTGTACAAATTTAGGTGTACACATCCTAAAGAAACGAGAAAAAAATATGAAATATCGATCATATTGAGTACATATTGAGTCCAGATTGAGGTGTTCTTTATTAGTTTTCTAGTTATTATGCGTACAGAGATAATGCTTCTCGAAAAACTACCACAACTACCCACCGAAATAAATTAAAGTCATTCAAAATTAAAGTATACATAGAAACAAAATATCTCTTATATTAAGGCGTACATAATCACGTGTACAGATCCTAAAAAAAAGATTAAATCATAAAATAAGAAATATCGAATCAATTCGATTACCTAACCTAAAGAAACATATCCGCGGATGTAAGCTTACATTAATTCTGAAATAACAGCAACAGATGCTAATTATATTAAACTTGAAATTAGTTGGTGTATACAACGCCGAGGTGTACACACCGAACAGATTGACTTTCCCCAATTATTCATCATTTTTCCATGGACGGCCCTGACCTAACTGCATACCAAACAAATATGAAGAACTTTTGCAGTTCCTGTGCCCAGAAACACGACATGCACATGCTTGGCCCCTTTAACAATTCGTAATTCCAATCAAGTTGAGCATTGGCAACACCACAGCGGCAAGACCAAAGTTTCCTAAACTGAGCATTAGTTTCAAATCTCCTCTTTGAGAATTTGTAGGCAACTTATTGACATAACCACGCTCACCTCCATTAATAATTTTCCGAATTATTCTCCTCATTGCCCCTCTGCCTAGTTTTGAAAGATACTCCTCACCCACGGGGTCTTCGACCACTGCTTTCATGTACATCCTATACATGTAAACACCTGTTTCGTACCCCATATCTGCAGATTCCTTGATGAGTTCTATGCCACAATTGTCTCCACGGCAGAAGTAGTCTTGCATCCCCTTCATGAACAGCAAACCCGGATTTGAGTCCTCTGCTTCATTAGCCACAGCCTAAAAACCGTAACAATAAAGCATATACCATATCAATCGTATACCTATCGTATACCTAAAGAGTACCGTATACCCATGCATATCATATCAAGTAGCCAAGTTTAATGTCTGACCTGTGCATCTTGTGCATTTGTCTGCGCTTCATTTTTCTTATATGCGTAACTCAATGGGTGAGGTTTGTAGACTACTAAGATGCCTGACGACCCCAAATTTGTTTGACCACCATCCACCTGAATAAGGCAGAAAAAGGCAGAAAATTATTGCATAGTACACACCCGTTATGAAACTTAATAGAGTCAGCTGCTGAGTAAACAATTAGCTCACCTCGTTAGGGCCAGAACGTGGATCTTCATCAGGATTGACGCAGTAAGGAGGTGGACGACTTGTTCCTGAATTGGCTTTTTCAGGTTCAGGGGTCTTCGTTTGGAGCTTCTGGAGTCTTCAAGTTAGCATGGTCCCTGGGAGAATAATGGTCCCAGCCGTAGTAAGTAGAGGTCCCTTCTTCATCATCTCTTTCTTCTGGTGGACACCATCTTGGTGGTGTACACAATCATCATGGCGTACGCTAGACTGTGCACCATCATCACCTCCTTCTTCACCTCCATCTTCGTCTTCGTCTTCATCTTCATCCGGCTTTTCACCACCTTTTTTTGGATTCTGTCCTTCGTCATCCTGTTCCCCATCTTCTTTTTCATGGTGTACACCGTCATCTTCTTCGTCCGGTTAGTATACGCCCAATCTCTTGTCCAACTCGGTCTTAATCGTACCCAAAAGCAATTCATTCTGACTTACTATCCATCTTTTAAGATTTGAAATCTGTCCACTTTCAGGGCTTTCATCTTCCGATCGATTAGACGAGTTCTTGCCCCTGCCGCTTTTCCTCTACATCTTTCGTTTTTCAGTTTGATGAGTTTTCAGTTTCTTCTTCGGTCGAGTGGATGGCTCTGGTTCCTGTTCATTGTTACCCTCGTCCTCTGCATCACTAAGATCCACGATAGGTGCCGGTGCCACAGCAAAGTCCTAAGGTGTGAATTTGTACCCCTCGGCCATGAGTTCCTGCATGAATGCAACTTCGACATCCTCTACCTCATCTACCCAACGCAATTCATTCTGTTGGTCATTGTCACCATCATCCACTACCATCTGTTTCACAGACAACTAAGAAAAAGGAAAAAACAATTGCAAAATTACCAACACAATCACAGACTACTTATCTTATAAGACAAGTACTACAAATAAGAAAATATAATACTACACATAATTTACCAGAGGGTCGGATTCCATGGCAAGTATGTCCTCAAGATGCAATAGTGTGATAACGTTTTGACAACCTTCGGGATCTTCAATGAAAGTCTTCAAGTTATCAGGTTGAGGAATTTTGGAGACCAACACCGGTATAGATTGGAGGGCCATGAGTTGTAGTGATAGAGGGAACCCGTAGCATGCACTGGTTTTCTGTTTAAGTTGACGATGCAATCTTGTTAAAGGATTCTCCCTTTTCTCGGCATCAGTGATTGGCTTCGGAGCTTGAAAACGAGATCCTGTTTTGTTAAACGATACCCTCCCCCATGGATACAGCATGAAGCTATCCGAGTCAGTCAACATCTCTACGTATTTCTCGGTCAGGGCCAGATTTTTGCTATTGCACAAGAGAACACCGTCGACAAGAAAGATTAGGGCCAATGGTAGCCGTTTCCATCGGGGTAGATCTGGGTCCTTTAGCATTTCAAGCACATCAAACACGTTCATAGCGGTCACTCTTCCAAACAGGTCTTTCCAGATTCCTGTCTTTCCGACATCATCTTCTTCTTCTGTGCTATCAGGTTCAGGATTGCAATTCAATCCAGTGATTTCCTTAAACTCCGGTATCGAATATCTCAGAGGCTGTCCACCAAAGAGGAACCAGATCTCGTGTTTCTTCGTGGTCACAAGTTGTCATGATAGAAGGGCATGGACTAGTTTGGCGCTGTTGCAACATCTTGCAACAGGTAGATGGCATAACTTCCCAAACTGGGAATGAAGTAGCTTCTCAAGATCTTCAGTACCCTTTAACGCTTCGACAAGGAGGCCAATGACATTGGCCTTTGAATATATGTTTAACCAAGCACCAATGGGGTAGCAACCATCGCCAAGGACCCTTTTTGGTAGTTTTTCCGAAAGGTTATTTGAAGATTCTCCATCTTCCATGCCTATATTTGAACCTTCTCCATCTTCTATTCCTGTATTTGAACCAAAAAAACAAAAATCTGAAATGCAGGAAAGGAGTTATTGAGGGAAAGGAGTTCGAAGGAGAGAACAGAGGTCTGGAAAAACTACCCTATTCGTATGCTCTCATATATAAACTTCCGTAACTGTTTCTAGATGATATAAGAGTAATCCAAATGTTTGAATTCAATATCGACATAAGAAACCGCTACTAGAGTTCATAACCGCTGATAAATAAATCAGGCCAATCAGGCAAGCCGTTTCAATCTTAATAGAGTTAACAAACCAAAGTCCAGTTCATAGAAGGTCAATGTTCATAAAAGTAACTTACTTTTAGAATTCTGAGCAGGCCATTCTAGAAGAAGAGGAGCGAATTGTACTTTGGAGGTACACCGCCGGCGTGGATTGAGACGAGTCACGTGGATGGAATCTTCAACCCGGTAACTCCGTCGCGGTGGCATGAGCAGTATGGGCGACTGCTCCGTCGAAGCTGTCTTTGAGTTACTCCGGAGCACTCGCCTGGACACCAGAGGTGCCACAGTGTTGCGCCTAAACGATTTTTTAACTCTCCGCGCCATTACAACGGTCACTCAGAGGGCTAATCGGAGATGAATTGCCGGAGATGCTAGATGGACTACGTCCAGATGTGGATCCCAATTTTTTTTTTAATTTAAATGTTGGGGTGTCGATAAATTGTACATTTGTTTTACTTCGGTTTATGATATTGGTTTATGATATTGGTTTCTGATATTGGACTTCAGTTTATGATTTTGGGACTTCGGTTTAGCAAATTGGATTTTACCAGAAATATTTAGTTATTTTAGTTCGACAATGGCAATTTTGAAAATAAAAAATTGCCTTAGGGGCCTAGCGAGAACACAAACAGTAAAAACAACCCTATCCTTCCTTGGTTTTCAAAACTACCCATTCTTCTAATTTAAAACTTAAAAACTACTCATACAGCAATTTTTCTTTGGGAAATACTTAGTGAGGGTGTATTTTTTGAAGCACACATGATTCTTAAATACACCTTTTGAAATAGCAAGAACAAGTATACATAATATAGATATTAGACACACAAACAACCAATCTAACTAATATTATTATATATAATATATATGATCCTAATATTTCTAAATAAATACAATCATTCATTCAATCAAAACAATCAACCTAACGAGTCTACTTCACATTCCCAAGGAACCTTTATCCAAGATACTCATTTTACACCACAGTCTATAAATGAGTTTGACGATTAACGCCTCTGCCCAATCACAGGACTCGACAATTAATCCCCGTGCCACCACCCTCTACAGCGTTTGACAATAGCTCGTCAGCCCTCTCTCGATTACTACAACTTCACAATATTCAGTTCCTCCTTGTAGGCCGTCAAACAATTTATCGATTACTACAATTTCAAAATATTCAGTTCCTCATTGTAGGCCGTCACACAATAAATTCTAATACCCTAGCAAGTTGATAATCATAAATAATCACATGTCTTAATAATTACTCCTTTTACATCAACAATCACCCATCAACCATCAATTAACAATCAGCATTTATCAATCATATCTAATCTCTATACCAAGCATACAAGTATTAATAATTTATCTAATATATCATAGGAATCCACAAACTAATCCTTACCTTTTTTTTTGGGTCAAATTGTTTAAGAGAGCTCGAAGAGAGTCTTTTGCAACTGCATCCGCCGCGGAATTCAAAGTCCGGGGGATATAGAAAAACGATACTGAAGAAAACAACATCACCAAAAGGCGAATGTCTAAAACAATAGCATGGATCTCCATATGATTCTCAAGAGAACGAAGGATATTCACCAGTTGCTGGCAGTCCGATAGCACTTGGAGCTCTCTGTATCCTTTGTCTAGGGCTAGAAGGAGGGCTTCCCGAATCACCCATGTCTCAGAAGCGAGGGGGGAAGCAACATGCTGCCAGGAATTCGCAAAGCTCTGGGTTTGTACCTCCTCATTTAGCCTAATAATGATACCCATTCCACACGACTGTGAAGCATCCTGCCAAGCAGCATCGACATAGCATCTCACGCTAGCCGGTGCTATGGGTGGGGGGGGAGACAGTAGCGGGAGACGGATTAGAGGGTTTTTGTTGCTGAGCTTCTTGCCAGATTCTGGCATCGGTAATAGCTTTAGTCATCACCTCTTGTTTGGAGTAAGCAGTGTCGGAAAAAATCCTATGATTGCGAGCTGTCCAAAGATTCCAGCAGACCCATGTTGGGAGAGCTGTTGCCGATAATCGCGAAGGAGGAAGAGAAGTCAGGGATGCCGCTCGATCAAGAAAATCAAGGACGTGGACCGTGTTAAGGTGATTCTGGTCACACAAAAGGGCCTGCGCCCAGGTGTTTTTTTGCAAACTAGCAATCCCTGAAGACATGAGTAATTGTTTCAGGTGCCCCACAAATCTTACAGGCAAAGTCTACCTGGATCCCCCAGTTTACCAGCTGAACCCCTACCGGTAATGCTTCAGAGGCTGCTTTCCAGACAAGATGTCTGATCTTGAAGGCCACGCGGAGTTTCCAAATATTTCTTTGCCAGTTGAAGTTCCTTTGTCTCTCCGGAATCAAATCCGAAGACGTTATTCCTGATAACACCGTATTTTGACCACTTTTATGGATCATTTTGAAATACTTTTTCTATGTTTTTTATTGCTTTCAAGTACTTTTATTACGTTTTTCTAGTATTTGTAGTTCCAAGACTCTTTTCGGGAAACTTAGGGAAAAACTTAATAAAATGGATAGAAGACCAGATTTTTAGCTCAGAGTCAAACCGTCAGAAGTTCATCCCCGATTGAAGGCCTTCTCACCGTCTGATCCAGCTCGAATTTGGAGATCTCAAAGATGGAAGTATCAGCTTTCCAGCACACTTTACAGCTTGGCAATCCAACGGTTTCAATCAAAAGATACGCGAAGAGCAAGATGTCCCGTAAACCAGCCGGCAAGCGTTTCCACCCGTGACCAACAGGCCATTCCCCGCGGTCACAAGCATCCCGACCGCGGCCAGCCATCTATTTCCCGCGGTCACGCACATCCCGACCGCGGCCAGCTAACTCCAAGTTCGAAGGCCCATTTCTGAAGCCCTATCATTTTCCCAGC
Organism: Eutrema salsugineum; assembly: GCF_000478725.1. NCBI lineage: Eukaryota > Viridiplantae > Streptophyta > Magnoliopsida > Brassicales > Brassicaceae > Eutrema > Eutrema salsugineum. The sequence continues at coordinate 14,708,189 of NW_006256756.1, read as the reverse complement.
CTCAAATCCAGAACCCTAGACACCAGAGAGTATTGAAGACTATAAATACATATCATTTAGGTTGTTTTTAAGAAGAGAAGAGGAGAGACGAAATAATTTACAGAAATTTTACTTTAAGATTTGTTTTTAGGTTTTAGGGAGAGAGAGATCTATCTCTTGAACCCTTGTTCTTTCTTTTTCAATTTTGGTTTATGTACTACTTTTTAATACTATGTTTTTGATTTCGTTTATCATGTCTAAGTAGTTCTATTGTTGGGTCTAAGGATTTTTGATGGGGCTATATATGTTCGATGAGGATTACATGAGCTATTGAGCCGAATCTTAGAACTTTTTCTTCTGAATTCGTTTTTACTGCATGAGAGTAGCGTCATGAACTACAATCTGATCCAGATGCTTGGTCACACGAAAGTGTTCATCCGGTGTCAGATCGAGTTTGGGAGAGCAAAACAAACATAGGAGTGGAAACCTACCTATGGGCGATTTGTGAATGCAGACGAGTCTTAAACATAATGCACCTCTTCTTTTCCAGGGCCAGAGTGGAAACCTACTGGTCAGGGTTGAGAGAGATAGTTGTCTATGATCGCGACAGTGATGTATTCATACGTCCGTGACTCCAGTTCGAAAAGTTTAAGCTAAGATCTTATCAAATTTACTCTCTAGCAATGTTTTGAGTCGTTCATACCCCTGAGAAAACTTCGCTGAACCCCAACGCTTTCTTTCCTATAGATTTACACCGATTTTTATTCAAGCTTTAGTCTAGTATCTTTACTCTTTCAATCGATTTTCATTTAAGCAATTAGGTTTAGCCGTTTTTCCGTTTTTACTCGTTTTCGTTAAGTTTAGTTATTAGGTCATTTTAATTACCGTATTTTCTCTTTAAGATTCGTTTTTACGTTTTAAACACACCAAAACCCTCACAAAACTCGCCTTGTTCTAGACTTCATTACTTTATATTTCTTTCGAAGGCTTTTGCAGGAAAGATCTTCATTCCCTGTGGATTCGATCCCTAAGTACTACATTCGATCAGCTGTGCACTTGCGGCTATTGATTTCATTTAGGGTAAAACTTGGCACCCTCATCGCGACACCTCATCAATTCCATAGCCCGATCTAACAGAATAGCGTATGTTCTTCATCGGTAGCCACAGCTTATCTGCAGGTTTCGACGAGCTGAGGGGGATAAGGCGGATTAGATGTTAGAACTCCGGGTTGGTCTCTCTAATCCTCGTCCAGTTCCAAGTATTATGATCACCATCAATCAGGTCGGATATCCTGAGATCACTGAAGGCGAGCGGTGGGGGGCCAGTGGGGCAGAGTGGTTCCGACGAGCTTAGCCAGGGGTCGTACCAAACTCGTATTGACTCACCATTCCTAACACCACCCCATTCCTCTACGGAGGATGTCTCTTCCCGCAATTATGCTCCTCCATCCGTGTGATGGATTGGACGGTAACGAGCATTCCATGAAGGGTCTGTTGTGAATATATTTCCCCAGCAAGACTGTATAAACTAGGCCATGTGGATGGGTGATAAGCCGGGCACCAATCTTCGCTAGGAGAGCATCGTTAAAGCATTCAATGTCGCGCCCAAACCGCCTGCATTGACTGGGTTCGATAAGCTGTTCCAAGAGACCCATCTTATCTTCCGTTGGTCCATTTTGTCATCCCACCAGAATCGTGTTAGGACCGATTGTATCTGCTTACAAAGGGACTTAGGGAGTTTGAAACAGGACATGGAGTATGATGGCATAGCTGAGAGGACTGACTTAAGTAGGACCTGCTTCCAGCCGCAGATAGGAATCTTGAAGCCCAACTATGAGGTCGTTGCCTAATGCGATTGATAACACTGTATTTTGACCACTTTTATGGATCATAATTGTATCTTATGCAGGTGTTTTAACTCTGTTTTCAATGGTTTTTAAAGTGTTTTCAATGTTTTAGAGTTTCAAAAGACTTTACAGGAAACTTGGGAAAAAGATATGCAATTTGGAACAAATGAGCAATTTTGGATAAATGCAGACCGTCAGAAGTATGACAAGCGATGAAGACCTTCTCACTGTCTGATCACCCCCAAAATTTGAGACAACATATAGGATCCAACCAGCTTTCTAATGCACTTGGTTTGGAGACGATCCAACGGTTATATCTTCAGATACTCCCGATGCAAGAATGACAGAAAATGCAGTTCCGGAAGAGAGCATGTGCCGGGACCGCGGCAAACACCCATTTTCCCGTGGGTAGAGCCACCGCGACCGCGGACATTGGTCGTTCACTTTTCCGACGACTTAATTAAATCCCAGATCAATTCCTTTCGTTATTTTTGAAGCCCTAAGTGTCCAAGACCACTTCAGAAGCTATAAATACCCCCTTTAGGTCATCCTAAAGGGGAGGACCGAAACTAATAGACGAAGAGGAGAGAGAGAGATTTTCGTGTAACCCTAAGGAGGAGCCGCCGTCTTCGAAGAAGGAGGAGCTGCCGCTGGAGTGCAATCATCGCGCCTCCGTCCACTTCTCTGTTCTTCGTTTCTCTTCCTTGTTCTCTTTAATTTCGTGCACTTTCAACTTCGTTTATGATGCTTTGTTACAATATGTTTGAGTAGTTACCCAGTTGGGTTTAAAGGGATTGTTCAAAGGGAATTTCATGTGTCTTTGCTTATGAATCGATAGATTTAGGATTTATAATCTTCTAGATGTTCTTCGTTTGCCTTTAATCTTACTGTGTGATTCTTTGCTGGCCACTTAGAAGCTGATCTGATAAGATATGTTGCAAAAGCTTTCACTGATTGTCTGAACTAGGGTGAAACGAGCAATTCTTATATAGGAGTGGAAACCTAAATGTAGTTGAGTTGTGAATATTGATGAGTCTTTTTCTGCTATTGCATCTTCTCCCTTCCAGGATCAGAGTGGAAACCTACTGATCAGGGTTGCGAGAGATAGTTGTTTAGTGCTGCAAAAGTAGGCTATTCATACTTCCGTGCCTCGAGTTCTAGAACATACGTAGTTGATTACCTTTATCACTTGTTTAAAATCGACATAGCCTAGTCCATGAACCCCTGCAAATCCCCCTTGAGCCCCAACGTTTGTTTTTAATCGCTTACAACCTTCGTATTCCTTTGCTTTTCATTCGCTTATTTCCTTGTTTCCATTATACTTTCATTCTCTTATTACTTGCTGTACTTGCTTTCTTTTTCAATTGCTTTTTACTTGCTTTCAAGTTTTAGATTTAGTGACAACAAAAACCCAAAACCAAAACCCAAATTGTTTAGTTCTAATCTGATTGAAGCATAGCCGTGAATTCGTACTGAAACAACTAAGTCTCTGTGGATCGATATCCTAATTACTACAGCGCACATCTGTGCACTTGCAGACATTTAGGGGTTATAAATTTAAAACCTGAAGCTTAGTAGAACGAACCAATACCCCATTTACAAACCGCAATCAAGTTTTTGGCGCCGTTGCCGGGGACTTTGATTTGTTTCGTTGCGAATCCCAGCTTAAATCCATTAGAACACTTGTTTACTTTTACTTTTTCTTTTGAATTTTTCAGGTTTCTCTGCGATGAGAGACCGAGAACATGTTCTCGGGACTCTTGGTGATCCACCAAATCGTGTAGATGGTGATCCAAGCGATGATGACCTGACTGATGATGAGTTTGAAGAACCGATTTGATGACAATGAGCTAATCGGATCGACAAAACGTGAAGATGATGATGAACTGATTGGAAGTTTTGATTCACTCGAGAAATTCTTGGGAGATCGAAGAGCTATTCAACCAGCCTTACCAGAGGATGGCAAAACCGAAATCAAGGTACCCTATATCCATTTAGTTCAACAAAATCAATTCTATGGTTATTCATTCGAAAACCCGATAGACCATATCGAGACGTTCGAAGAATTATGTGCAACCATTACAGCAAATGGGGATTACCAAAAGTGTAGTCTTTTCTCATTCTCTTTAAGAGATAATGCCAGCAAATGGCTAAAATCTTTGCCACCTGCTTCACTAAAAACGTGGGCAGCGTGTAAAACTGCTTTCCTAAATCGTTTTTTCACTATTTTCACTAGAAATCGTTCAAATCTCTTAAGAAACAAGGTAAGAACTTATAAACACAAAGAAGATGAAGATCTTTTAGATACTTGGGAAAGATTTAGGGAATACCAAAGAGATTGTCCACACCATGGATATACCGAGGAATACCTGTTGGGTATCTTCTATCGCGGTATAACTCCAGAGTTACGACACTCTTTCGACACAGCAAGTAATGGAGATTTCTCAACTAGATCTGTAGAAGATGCTCACGTTTTCATCAACAATTTTGGAAACAGCATCCGTAATCAAACAACCTTTGGTAATTCTGCACTTCCTGAGAAGAAAGAAGAAATTTCGGAAGTTATGAAGTGTCTCCATCACATAATGAGTCATCTTGGATTGCAACAACCAAACAAGGCACCCAATACGTGTAACTTTGAAGGTTGGGACAACCCAATGGATTCTTATGATCAAGGGATGGTGAACACTGCAGAAGTCCATCAAATCCAAGATTTTCCCTTCGTTTCTGATCACCGCGGGTCCATTCATCCGGACCGCGGCAAACCAAGCTTTCACCGCGTTCGTGATGCTGCTGACCGCGGCCAAGAGATGTTTCACCGCGGTTGCGAGCCTTCTGACCGCGGGAAACCGTCTTCCGAACTACCCTGGATACCATCTTCTGAACCAATCTTGGATATTCAATCTAATCCTGTTCCACATCCTAGTTTTCCCCCTTCTGAACCTGAAAACATTAACAAAAGAATTCTAGAGCTTGAAAAATCTAGGTCTCAAGAGATTAGTGATCTTAGATCTGAACTAAAAACGATGCAAGAGGATTTCAATGAAAAACTTTTCCACCCTCCTTAGTCTAATGATCAAAACTAATTCTAAAAACTTAGATAAACCTGAGGAGGAGCCAAGTGAAAATTCGTTCGAAAACTCAAGTGAAGCAGATCCCTCCGATCATGTGAAAGCTATCACACTTAGGAGTGGATTAGCTTACAAAGAGCCTGAATTTCCTAAAGATCCCGAAGATGAGGAAAAGGGTAAGGAAAAGGAGAAAGAAAAAGAAAGAATCACGAATGAAGATGTTGAAAAAGAAGTGGTAGGAGAAAAGGATGGAGAAGAAGTAAGAGAAGATTCATCCCGGGAAATCCTTGGAGAAGACCCGATTCCACCTCCACCAACACGTGTCTATAAACCCAAACCTCCATATCCTAGAGCCTTAAGAGCCCCTAAGAAAGAGAAAGAAAAAGCTAAGCTGAAAGAGCTGATCGATCAATTAAATGTGAGATTACCTTTCGTAGAAGCTTGTGCTATGATTCCTGCTTTAAGAAAATACATGAAGGGTATTCTAACAAATTCTTTAACTCTTGAAGAAGGCGTTATGATGATAACCCATGAATGTAGTTCTATCCTGCAAAGCCTTGAAAAGAAAAACGATCCTGGAAGCTTTGTACTTTCATGCACCATCAATGATGTAGTTTTTGAGCGTGCTCTCTGTTATTTAGGATCTAGCATAAACATGATGCCTCTTTCAGTAGCAAAACGTTTAGGACATCACACTTTTAAGCCCACTAAAATTTCTTTAGTACTAGCTGATCGTTCCGTTAGACAACCTGTAGGTATCTTACTTGATGTGCACGTAGAAATCAAAAAATGTTCCATACCCACTGATTTCGTAGTTCTAGAACTAGAAAAAGAACCTAAGGATCCACTTATTCTTGGAAGACCATTCCTATCTACAGCCGGAGCCATAATCAATGTTCCTGAAGGAAAAATTGACCTTCATCTAGCCGGCCTAGTTATGCAGTTTGACATGAACAAAAGTTTCGATAAACCAACTTTGGATGGCAAAGTTTGTTGGGTTGATGAGTTAGACGGAATTATTGAGGAAGTCTATGAAGATCTGCTTCTAGACGACCCTTTAAGTGTCACGCTTTCACCCGCAAAAGATGAACGTAATTTCCTTGAAGAAATTTCAAGTGAATGCACACGTATGCTTGATAAATCCAAAACTTATAGGAAACCTCTGAACTATCTAGATCTTAAGGACCAAACAAACATTCCTACACCTCCTAAAGACACTGCTGCAGCAATTAATGATCCTTAAAGCGAGCTTAAAGCCCCTAAAGTTGAGCTTAAACCTTTTTCCCGTCGGACTTAAGTACGCTTTCCTTGGACCAAATTCTACTTATCCTGTCAAAATAAACTCTGGTTTGACGGAAGAAGAAACCACAATGCTGTCGTCTGAGCTGAGAAAGCATAGAAAAGCCTTAGGATATTCACTTGATGACATACCTGGAATCTCTCCAGATCTTTGTATGCACAAGATAAATATAGAGGATAATGCTAAAAACTCAATCGAAAGTCAAAGGAGACTGAACCCTAATCTCATGGATGTTGCCAGAAGGAGATTATGAAGCTTATAGAAGCTGGAATAATCTTTCCTATCTCAGATAGCACTTGGGTTATCCCAGTTCATGTTGTTCCAAAGAAAGGAAGAGTCACTGTCATTAAAAATGATAAGGATGAAATGATCGCTACAAGAACAGTAACTGGACATCGTATGTGCATCGATTACCGGAAACTGAATGCAGCAACTAGGAAAGATCATTTTTCCACTTCCCTTCATAGATCAAATGCTAGAAAGATTAGCTAATCACCCCTATTATTGCTTCCTTGATGGATACTCCGGATTTTTCCAAATTCCTATTCGCCCGGAGGATCAAGAAAAAACGACATTCACTTGTCCATATGGCACGTTTGCTTACCGAGGTATGCCTTTTGGATTGTGTAATGCACCTGCTACCTTCCAGCAGTGCATGATGTCGATCTTCACATACTTTATTGAAGATTTCATGGAAGTATTCATGGATGATTTCTCTTTCTATGGATCTTCTTTTGAAAAATGCTTAGCCAATCTTGGTAAAGTTCTGCAAAGATGTGAAGATAAGCACTTAGTATTAAATTGGGAAAAATGTCACTTCATGGTACAAGACGGAATCGTGCTTGGGCACAGGATTTTGGGAAAAGGAATTGAAGTTGACAAAGCTAAAATCGAAGTCATGACAAGCCTACAACCTCCCACAAACGTAAAAGGCATCTATAGTCTTAGGACACGCAGGATTCTATAGGCGATTCATAAAAAAGTTTTCTCAAATAGCTAGACCTCTTACGCGTTTGCTTTGCAAGGAAACGAACTTTGAGTTCGATGATGAGTGCTTAGCCGCGTTTCATAAGATCAAAGAAGCCCTTGTTTCCGCTCCAGTCGTGCAAGCACCTGATTGGGAACTCCCATTCGAAATCATGTGCGATGCAAGTGATGTCGTGTCAACTGCGTGAGGGAACAAGTTTTACCCTTAACAAAACAAATGAAAGCCGCAAGTGCACAACTAATCAGTTGTAGTATTTAGGGATCGAATCCACAGAGATTTGTGTGCCTGGTATTCTTCTACGGTTTTTAACTTTATGTCTAGACTAGATTGGTTTTTAAAGGTTGGTTGTTTGTCACGAATTAAACTAAAACAAGATAAAGCAAATAATTCTATCCTAGAAAGCAAGTATAAAAATCGAATGAAAGGCTAATAAAGCAAGTAAAATATCGAATGAAAGACTAGTAAAGTAAGTAAAATATCGAACTAAGAGAATTGAAATGCGGGTTTAAGTAAGCAAATCAAATCGATGGAATTGTAAACTATGGCTAAAAACGCTGAGCTTTTGGGAACTCTAAGGTATCATAATTGGTTTTAACACTAGGGTAGATAGATTGGGATTGACGGATAACGATATATGGGTTCTAGAGCTAGAGTACGGCTAGATTGGGATTGACGGATAACGATATATGGGTTCTAGAGCTAGAGTACAGCGGTATGACTACGTCACTGTCGTGATCATAACCAACTCTTTCTTGCAACCCTGACCAGTAGGTTTCCACTTTGGCCCTGGAAGGGAGAGAACGCAAGAGCTGCACAAGACTCATCAATACTCACGATCTCGCCGCAGGTAGGTTTCCACTCCTACGGAAAAATTGCCTGTTTCATTCTAGGGCTGATACTTAATGAAAACTTTCGCAACACTAACTATCTAGATCAGATACTAGGTGATCAATCAAGCATACATGCAATAAGAACAAGAATAAACAGAGAACAGGTCGAAATCCCAGATCTATAAACCTAGATGTCTTAATCGATTATGAGAGCCCCTTTCGGGAACCCTAAGCCCAACTGGGGATCTACTCAGACATGGCTGAGGTCGACATCATCATCGGTTTTAATAAAAGTAATGAAAAACAGTAAAGAAAATAGATAAAGAAAGCTTCTCTATTGAAGAACTCGGACTTGAACAATCTTCTACAAAAATCTCATAAAAACGGCTAAAGAAAAAGGGTTTCTGTAAATTATGATGGGTTCTCCCTAAAAACGACCTAAATGACATGTATTTATAGTCTCCAATACTCCATGGTCTCTAGGGTTCCGGAATTGAGGCTGAGAATGACTTTGGGCTTCAGATATATGGGCTTTAGTTCGGATCTTGATGACCGTGGTCGGGAGTGACGTGACCGCGGGGATTGAGTGGTTGGCGGCAGTCGGGAAGCTTCTCGCCGCGGGAAATAGGTTGTTGGCCGCGGTCGCGTGCTTTGCTGGCCGTCTTCGAGTGGCTCCGGGGCTTATGGAATATCTTGAGATCCAACCGTTGGAATGTCTCCAAACCAAGTGCATTAGAAAGCTGGTTGATTCTTCTATAAGTTGTCCAATTTTGAGGGTGATCGGACGGTGAGAAGGTCTTCGTCTCTCCATGAGAGTTCTGACGGTCTGCATTTATCCAAAAGAGTTTTTTTGTTCCATTTTGTGCCTCTTTATCCCAAATTACCTGAAAAGTCTTTTAAAATCCGGGAACATAGAAGTCATTTGAAAACCTTTGAAAATGGAGTAAAAACACCTGTAAAAGATATTGAAGTGATCCATAAAAATGGTCAAAATCCGGTGTTATCAACTCCCCCAGACTTAGTCTTTTGTTTGTCCTCAAACAAAACAAAGGCTAAATCTCGGCGAGAGGTTTGAAAACGCAGGAACTAAACAAAATCTCAGAGACCAAACTTCTAGACCAATATCAATCAGTATGCATCAATCGGAATAGCCTAGAAAATTCTCACTAGCAATACAGGCATAACTAGTCCGTTAATCCGTCATGCAAAAATCTATGCACTAGGATCTAACTTCCAGTCAACTAGCTCTTAACATTCATTAAAAATCTCGGTGGTTCTCATCAAAGAAAGTCTAGCCAAGGCAATCTAGGCTAGGTGTTAAAAAGGTTATTCTAGGGGTAAGGCTTAAAGTGTTTACGGGTTACCTGAAGATCTGGAGGATGCAGGATATTATGCAAAACCGCAAGAGAGAGTGAAGCTGTTGGTATCCACAGTTTTCAGTCACTTTCTTCTTGCCATAGATTCCTGGTCTTCTTCCTCAGGTTCTCTCCTAACTCCCCCAGACTTAGATTTTTGTAAATCTTTCAAAACCATAGCTCCTTAAACGAATAGTGGTTGCTTATTGCTCCACAAATTTCGACAATCTAAGACTCATTAGGCTTTTTGTTTCCCTTTCTCTTTTCACGTTTTTTTTTTTTTTTTTTTTTTTGGAAAGGGAACACCTTCAGATATAGAGTCTTAGAGAGCACGAATTTACCAGTCAATATCTGTCTTGTAAAGCTTCATGAAGTTTCTGATACTCTTCCTTCCCGATTCCATTCAGTCTCCTTTGTGTGTGACTGAAAACTGCGTCGCTCCTCTTCTCTACGACGTTTTTGCACATATCTGCTGATATAAACTAAAGAGAGAATGCATGAGGATTGAAAACAAGGGTTTCGGGTTTAGGGTATGGTACCAGATAAGGATAAACTGGTCATCTAGGATGACAAAGAGTGGTAAAAGTGAGGGTAAAAACGTCCTAGATGTGTATGTCGATGCCTGCCTAAAATCAATGATGAGAAAATTAGATATCAATATTAAGTCCAAATAAAATGAGCTAGTATATCCTGTCAGAAAGAATCTCCATGAATAGAAGTCCTCTGGTGGGAGTTCGTAGTGCAAGTACTCTAGCTACCGCCTAGTCTAGTGCTAACCACAAATGAGCTATTATGCATAGTGTAGGAGTGTGCAGGTCTAAATCATCATAGTTTTGCGTCAAACATTCCTGAAAAATACTTAATGTCGAATAGGTTACATATTAAAATTTAAAAAGTACTTGGAATTTAAAAGCAAAAGCAAGAAAATGATTAGTACGGATAGACACCCTCCTCCAGACTTAAATCACACTGTCCCCAGTGTGAAAAAGTTGGTGAGAAGATGGTGAATAAAAAAAAAAAAATAAGATAAAAGAAAAGAAAATGATGATAGAACCGTGATGGTAGCGAAGTGCTGATCAATCAGTCATCCTCCGATGTGTCGTCTGCGAACTGGTGCTGCTACTGTAGGAAGGTGACAACGCGTTCAAAGCGTCGTCCCTGTCTCTCAACTCTGCGCTCCAGATCGGAATGAGTGTGCGATGATGTAGATGATGAGGTGTGGCCGGTCGAAACAGATGGCTGAAAGTGAGCACGGGCCGCAGCTGCATCACGCTTCGCCTTGGCCACTATGTATTGGCCAATGGTGAATGGTAGACGAGGTACAAATGGCAGAAAATCATCGGGTTCCGGAGTCCATCGCGGACGTCCTCCGTTACACAATCTCGGGATAGATGCTGAAGGCAAACTGACTCGGTGCTCCTCGGTGCCAGTGCGATACTTGTAACCAAACCTGTCTGGATCGAAAGCGGCACGAGAGATAGTGTGATCGCGAGAGAGATAAAGTAGGTCATACCAGACATCGGGAAGTGGCTCATCAGATGAGAAATCGAATCCTACAGCCTGTAGTATCGCTGTAATACCACTCCCGAAAGCTGGAGTAGCGTCCTCGCAACCATGTAAATCATGCTTCACCTTTACCATATTCTGCGCTATGATCCAGGCAAAGCAAGCAAGTCGTGGGTCGTCCATAAACGGAATCTGAAGTGTAATGAGCTCAGTCTTCAAAACACCTCCCATGTTGGCTCTAGAGAAGATCGTGTGTGCTAAGAGTTTGTGCACAACTCTCACTGCTGGATGAGTAAGAAGTGCTGACTTCGATCTCCTGCTATCATAGACTCCATGACCCATCTCTCTCCACAGGTTAAGATCAGGTTCATCTTCAAGGTAAATGCCATCAGTGTATGGAAGCTTAAGAGCTTCACAAACCTCAGAAATGGTGAGAGAGTAAGGCTGTCCGCGGATAGAGAATGACAAGATGTCATCTGATGCTCTGGGGTTCCTCCTCTTCATGTGGTGGAGTGTGATAGTTGCTAAGAACTCACGGACTAGCTCAGGATAAGTCGGAAGGTTCAGCTCCATGTAGGGTCTCAGCTTAAGTGCATCGATGTACCAGATCACATCCTCTCTGATTCCAAGCATCTCGAGTGTATGATAATCTATGCAAGGCGTGGGTTTGATGTTCAGCTTCTTGAAACATCTTGCATAGTCCACTCTCGGGTATGTCTCCCTCCCAATGTATCGAATCTGTGGTGGCTCAGAAGCTGCTCGTTTTTCTCTTGAGTGCTGGAGCAATCTCATCACATATTTTCTCCTTCTCGGTCTGGCTTGGTTCAGCATGTACTCTCCTAGAGTAACATCGTCGGGAATGTCCTCAGAGCTGTCACCAGTGCGACGGCTTCTTCGGGATCTGGTTTGTTCCATTTTTCTGCAAAACGAAATGGTTCTTGAAAAAAAAAAAGTGATTATGGATGCTGATTTTAACACATTAAGATCTGTCATACTAATACTAGCATAAAGAGATTAATTAAAACCATGAGCAAACAAAATTGATATTAAATCAGAGAAATCAAGTAGTTCATGACCAGATTCGGATTTTTGATGTTCTCAACATAGAAATCTTCTAAAAATCGGTTTTTCTGAGCAATTTCCATGTAAATTCGAAAGATTACCCAATACGAATCACTAATCACACAAGACTTAATCAAATTAATCAATTCTGCTGTTCCAAATTCGATTTTTATGAAGCATGTAGAATCCAAATTTCAAAAATCTCATTTTCTCTTAAGCTAGCTGTTAAAAACGAGTTTTAGATAACCTAAAAGGATAATCTATTGTTCTTAAGCTATTTCCACCATCAATAGACCAAGATTTGGGTTTTTAAAGAAAACCCTAAGTTCTAAAATCAAGTAAAAATGGCGAGTTTGAGGTTCATACCTTGCTGGAAAGAGAGATTTGATGGCAGAATTGAAATCAGCTTGGAAAAAGAGTGAGGTTTGAGCCAAGAATCTCTTAAAAAGCTTAAGAATTGAAAAATGTGTTCTTTCTCCTAAATCTCCAAGTCTTTTGGAAGAGAAGAGAAGAAGGAGTTTTGATCCAAAAAGTTTGTTTCTTTTCTTTAAAAAGCGTTTTTGTGGCAGAAAATTTCCGGGAAATTTTTAAGTTTACGGGAACTTACCTTTCTTGTCTTTTAAATAAGGAAAGTTTAAAACTTACGGAGGATCTTTACGGGTTTTACCGGGAATATTTCGGGAAACACCGGGAATCACCAGAAATCACCAGGTAACACCGGGAATCACCAGAAATCACCAGGTAACACCGGGAATCACCAGGCAACACTGGGAAAACATCAGGCAACACCGGGAAAACACCAGGTAACACCGGGAATCACCAGGCAATACCGGGAAACTTTTGAAAAACGGCCGAAATCCGATTTTCCGTCTCAACGACCAACGGCCGCGGTCAGGAGACGCGCGACCGCGGTGATCGAGGGCTCGGCCGCGGTCACATTCACGGTGCCGCGGTCGATGCTCCCTTGGTCGCGGGTCGGTCGGTCGCGACCGCGGCTCTTCCTCCTGCGGCCTTTGTCCAATCTTCTCATCTTTGCCGGGCCGAGCAGCTAAAAACCTACCCTTTTCATCTTGGTTTTTCCAATTTTTTGATTAATTTGTGTTTTTGTTTTATAGAATACCTGAAACTAAAGAAAAAGAAAGCAGAAATTGTAAAAAGGGAAAGTAAAATAAAAGAAAGAGTACCTAAATGGGTTGCCTCCCATTAAGCGCTTTTGTTTTAAGTCTTTTAGCTCGACGTAAGCATGAGGAATCAGGCTGATTTGAATGGCACCCCACATGAGGTGCCCTTATGACTTCCGGTTACTGGAGGTTTTACTTCTTCACCTTGAGGAGCTGTCTTCTTACCTTTACTCTTCTTTCGGACTTTAATATTGTTTAAAACCCTTTTTGTGTTTTCGATCAGCTCTTGGATTTGGTCCTCACTAGTTTTTGTTGCATCTGGTGGAATGATGATCTTGATCTTTGCAAAAGCTTTCGGCTTCTCCTTCTCTTTCTCCTTTGGCCTGTTTTCTTTGCTTGGAAAATCGTCTAAGATAGTCGGATAGTACCTTCTGCGATCCACATTTAGGAAAACAGCATGGCGGTTTGCGTGATCGATTACTGCTCCTACTGTAGCTAGGAATGGCCTCCCAAAAATGAGTGGCCTCTCCTTGTCTTTATCCATTTCCAGGACTTGAAAATCTGCTGGAACGATTTTGTCTCCCACTAGAACTTGTAGATCATGAATCGTCCCTTCAGTATCTTTTTGAGATGAATCCCCAAAAATAACCTTAACCGTCGATGTCCTTAAGGTTCTTATGCCCAATTTTTCGGCAAATGTCTTCGACATGATGTTGACATTGGCTCCGGAATCGCACAGGCAGTCTGTAAACTTGATTCCTGAAATGAAACATTGGAAAACAAAACGTCCCAGATCATCGGCTTTTGTAAGCCTTTGAAACGGTGATCGTTCAGGTACCTTAAACGGTGGCTGCTTGGGATCGATATCTTTGTACAGTGGTACAAAGATTGGGGTTTCTTCTTTCTTTCCATCGGTTCCGGCCTCTTCTTCGGGCAATGTGGTTATGGCGTTGCAAAACTTCTTAGGGTTATCTTCAACTCTTCCTGGAAGAACTCCACTTTGCCTCTTCATAGAGTCGGCTATTTGGGCAACTTGCACGTCTAGCTTTTTGACGTGCGAAGATAAAGATTCAAACTTACCGTTCAGATCATTGTACATGCAGTCAACTTTCACGTTCACGTCTTTAGATGCTTTTCCATTTGTCATAACGAGCTGTTGGATAGACTGTTCAAGTCTACCGATTTGTGAAGCTAGCTGGTTCATCGTGACTCCCTGCTGTTGTACAATTGATTGTTAAAACTCGTACCTTGAAAGTTATATGGTTGTCGCGGTTGATATGGTACCATTCCTCCGAAGTTTCCACCTTGAAACTTGTTTTGGAAGGATTTTTGCTGAGGTGGGTAGTACTGATCTTGAGGATTCTCCACATTTGGATTGCGGTAAGAGAGATTGTTGAAATTTGCGTTCCGGAAGTTGTTGTTGAAGGCATTGTTGGAACGATTTTGATATGGCACCAGTGCTCCTACGTAGTTCACATCTTCTTCTTGACAGTCTTGATTAATGTGATCGATATCACTAGGTCCTTCATCTTCTGCGCCATTGTTGGTCTCACAAGCATGGATTGGGCGATTGTTGCTCTTCAGAAGCTGGCTCATCATGTTCTTCAACTCGGTTATCTCCTTGTTGTCTATTCCGGCTTGCTTAATCGATCAATCATATTCAGGACAATCATTGCTATTGGCTTGAGCCAAATTTTCGATGAGGGCTCTTCCTTGGGCTAGCTGTATCAAGTGAAAGTTTGTATTTTGGTTTCAAACCTCGGTAAAATGTGCTCAGCAGGCTTGATCCATGAAATCCATGGTGAGGGCAATCACGTTCATACTCCTTAAAACGCTCCCAGGCTTCATAGAAAGATTCAGTTGGCCCTTGTTGAAGGTTTGAGATCTTTGTTCTCAACTGATTCGACCTTGACTTAGTGTAGAAGTGGTTCAGGAAAGCAGTTCTACATTCTTCCCAATTAGTAATCGATCCTGCAGGCAAAGATTTCAACCAATGGTGAGCTTTATCTGCTAATGAAAAAGGGAACAACTTACACTTTAAATATTCTGGTGGAACTTGGTTTGTTCTCATCATGCTGCAAATCTCTTCAAAGAACTCGATATGGTCCATTGGGTGTTCAGAAGGAACTCCATGGAATTAGTTTTGTTTCACCAATGAGATGATTTGTGGCTTGACTTCAAACTCATTCCGGTTCGGAAATGGAACTTGAATTGCAGATCGGTTCTGAAAGTTTTGAGTAGGTGCATCAAAATCAGCTATGCAATGGTTTCTGGCTTGTCTTTGGTGTTGATTTGCTTGCTGAACAGGGCGGTTAATGCATCCATTCGGCTGCACTCCTTGTTGGTCACCATCGGCTGCATTGATGGGTGCTTCAAGGTCTTCACGTTCTTCTCTCTCGCGGTTCTGGTGGTTTCTTGGAGGAACCTCATCCTCCTCTCCATCTTGTCGAGCATGATCACCTCCTCTGTGATCAATCTCTTCATTTTCTCCATGTTCGGACCCATCTTGGTCCATATTTAAATTTCGATTAGTAGGATCTCCAGGCTGGTCGTCGTTGGCCATTCCTTGCGTTCGTCTCAGTCTTCGAAGTTCTCTTTCGTGTCTGTCTATCTTGTCTAGAATTGGAATATCTCCTGCAGGTCTACGCCTGGTATTCATGCAATTCAGAGAAAAACAAAAGAAGGGAAAGATAATTCAGAAAAACTTTAAGAAAGAACTAGAGATCAGGTGTCTAGAACAGAAGTTAAAACAAGAAAAATAACAAAAGGCAGCGAAACAAATCCCCGGCAACGGCGCCAAAAACTTGATGTCGTGTCAACTGCGTGAGGGAAGAAGTTTTACCCTTAATAAAACAAATGAAAGCCGCAAGTGCACAGCTAATCAGTTGTAGTATTTAGGGATCGAATCCACAGAGATTTGTGTGCCTGGTATTCTTCTACGGTTTTTAACTTTATGTCTAGACTAGATTGGTTTTTAAAGGTTGGTTGTTTGTCATGAATTAAACTAAAACAAGAGAAAGCAAATAATTATATCCTAGAAAGCAAGTATAGAAATCGAATGAAAGACTAATAAAGCAAGTAAAATATCGAATGAAAGACTAGTAAAGCAAGTAAAATATCGAACTAAGAGAATTGAAATGCGGGTTTAAGTAAGCAAATAAAATCGATGGAATTGTAAACTATGGCTAAAAACGCTGAGCTTTTGGGAACTCTAAGGGATCATAATCGGTTTTAACACTAGGGTAGATAGATTGGGATTGACGGATAACGATATATGGGTTCTAGAGCTAGAGTACGGTGGTATGACTACGTCACTGTCGTGATCATAACCAACTGTTTCTCGCAACCCTGACCAGTAGGTTTCCACTCTGGCCCTGGAAGGGAGAGAACGCAAGAGCTGCACAAGACTCGTCAATACTCACGATCTCGCCGCAGGTAGGTTTCCACTCCTACGGAAAAATCGCCTGTTTCATTCTAGGGCTCATACTTAATGATATGTTCATAATTTGCATCATTTAGGTTGCATATTTCATTCCAAATCATGTTTTATTTCATGCATTTTAGGTCCTTAGGGTTTGTTTTAGAACTTAGGAGATGCATTAGGTCCCAATGAGTCTTCGCATGTTTTGAGTGTTTATCAGGTGTATTTGGAGCTATTTGGAGCTGAAAAGATGAATCCAGGAAGTGGAATGGTGATCAAGGCTTGAAAAATGGTGAAATTGGGTTTTTGGAGGTTCTCGGCCATTCTCGCGCACCAGGAAGGGTTTTCTCGGTCATTCTCATGTACCGCGGGTGGATTTTGTCGGCCAAAACGCGTACCGGCCAATGGATTTCTCGGTCAAAATCTCCGGGTGCAGACACGTTTCCGAAATCGCCTGTCCGGGGAACCTTCCGGTCCGATTCAGCTGTCGGGTACTTCATCAAAGTTGGAGAGGATTGGATCACGGTTCCAGAGCAAGTGGAATCATGGAATTCGGACGCGTGAGCAGAAAGTTAAGCTCGTCCGAAGAAACTCCTGTCTCGCTGCCGTTTTGGACGAACCCGATAAGCTCCGAAGAATGCGAAGGACGGTGCACTTCCAGGCCGATTCGGTTTCCGGGGCCTTCATGAGAATCAGAGATATTTGAGTCTTCTTTCCAGAACGTCCGAGAGAATTCAATTCGGAGTTATGATCAGGAAGATACGGTCTCCGGAATGGACACATGTCTAGACGCCTCTCTCTGATCGTGTAAATGCACTGCGAAGATGAGCCCTCCAGGAAGCCTTCCACTTCCCAAGAACCGAAGCTTCCTTCATCAAAGTTGAAGGTATATGAGTCCTCTGTCCTTTGAAACCAGAATCACACAATTCGGACAAGTATCTTAGAATTTACACTCTCCGGAATGCGAAGTGGTCCAAACAGCCCTGAATGATGCGAGCTAAGTGAAACATGCCGCGATGGAATGCCACGGACCACACTTGGCCGTGGCACTTATTTGCAATCCTTCGGCGTTTGACACAATCTGAATGCCACAGTCTACACTTGACCGTGGCAAAGTAACATTTGGCCGGGAAGAACTTTACAAGCATTCGGCACTTGACACGGTTTCAATCCCACGGTCTAGGACTTGACCGTGGCAACTTTTACACACCTTCGGCGTTTGACACGACCACTTGCCACGGGGCTTGACCAAGAGCTACTAGACCGTGGCAATCCAAGAAGTTCATCACCCAAACCCAGAAAAGAAGAGACACGGCCACTAGACATGGTGTAAATCAAGCCATGGCAACCTTGATCATTAAGAATCTGTCCAAGAACTTTGACACTATCAGTTTGCCACGGTCAGTTTGCCACGGTCTGTCCAAGCATCATCTAACCGTGAAAACCCACACCACTATCCATCAAAGCCGGGTCAGGACCCAGTTTGTCCTGGGCTGACCCGGTCCGCAAGATACACTAAATATGCTTTTTAGAGTTTTTTCCAAGACTTAAGCTTTGTTTTCTCTTGTTTCTCTTTCCCCTTTTGTTAAAAAAACGAGTTTTTTAAGAGATATCTCAAGGATTTAATCAATCTAAGTCTGTTTCTTATCATCTCATCTTCTTATCTTTGCTTGTAATCATGATTAACATCACCTCTTGCAAAAGATTAGGTGTGTTAAGTATGATTAGTGAGTAGTCTTCTTTTAAGCTTCTAGGTGTGTAGATTACGGTGCTTTGATGTTTGATTAATGATGTTTAGGTTCTAAATTCTCATTTCCTTTCCTTAGTTAGCTGTTCTTAATGCTAGATCTCTCATTATAAGCTTGATCTAGAGCTTAGGCATTTCTCCACCCACAAGGTGTTTGATGAAATGCCTGAATGAGATAACATAAGGGTTTATGTTTTAAATGCCATGGGAATGTTTGTTTAAAGCATAAATGACATATTAGAACTGTTTATTAATGCATATTGATCATCATTACCACTAATGAGAGTTAGGTTTGAATGCTGATTAGTATAGTGATCATTGTCTTGGGAAAGAAATGGTCTTGCTTTGAGTTCTAAGTTGATTGGAATTTGAGATCATGTGATGCTTGCTTTATCTTTCTGTATAAGATTCAGTCTTTCTTAGCTCTTATTTTGATGCACAAAGAGGCTGTTTGGTCATGTTAGACTTGGAACCTTATGCTTGTTAATTGCTTATTCACTAATGGGAATTAGTCTTGATTAAGTAATTTGCAAAGAGATTTCTGTCATGAGAATGAATTAATCTGCTTTGGAAGTCTAGACTAAAGAATTGCAAGTGTTGCATTGTTTTCTTAGCATCATGAGTTAAGCATTGAAAGCACCCTGATCAATGATCACATCTAGAGGTTTAGCTTTCTCTTTATTTGAATTTGAGTGTTTGTTTAGTTTCTCTTGCTTGTTTTTAATTCTTAATTACTGCTTGTTCTTGTTTGCTTTATTTTTTTAGATCACCTTGTTACCAACTAATCTGTTTAGTTAGACTTGGATTAAGAATTGATCCTCATAGTCTTAGTGTCTAGAATCTCTCCATTTGGATTGATACCTCAAGTGCTACAATGACATGAGTAGTTGAGGAATTGATCAAGGATTGAAAAATTCCTACTATCACTTAATGAAAACTTTCGCAACACTAACTATCTAGATCAGATACTAGGTGATCAATCAAGCATACATGCAATAAGAACAAGAATAAACAGAGAACAGGTCGAAATCCCAGATCTATAAACCTAGATGTCTTAATCGATTATGAGAGCCCCTTTCGGGAACCCTAAGCCCAACTCGGGATCTACTCAGACATGGCTGAGGTCGACATCATCATCGGTTTTAATAAAAGTAATGAAAAACAGTAAAGAAAAGAGATAAAGAAAGATTCTCTATTGAAGAACTCGGACTTGAACAAATCTTCTACAAAAATCGCCTAAACACGGCTAAAGGAAAAGGGTTTCTGTAAAGTATGATGGGTTCTCCCTAAAAACGACCTAAATGACATGTATTTATAGTCTCCAATACTCCATGGTCTCTAGGGTTCCGGAATTGAGGCTGAGAATGACTTTGGGCTTCAGATATATGGGCTTTAGTTCGGAGCTTGATGGCCGCGGTCGGGAGTGACGTGACCGCGGGGATTGAGTGGTTGGCCGCTGTCGGGAAGCTTCTGACCGCGGGAAATAGGTTGTTGGCCGCGGTCGCGTGCTTTGCTGGCCGTCTTCGAGTGGCTCCGGGGCTAATGGAATATCTTGAGATCCAACCGTTGGAATGTCTCCAAACCAAGTGCAATTGAAAGCTGGTTGATTCGTCTATAAGTTGTCCAATTTTGAGGGTGATCAGACGGTGAGAAGGTCTTCGTCTCTCCATGAGAGTTCTGACGGTCTGCATTTATCCAAAAGAGTCTTTTTGTTCCATTTTGTGCCTCTTTATCCCAAATTACCTGAGAAGTCTTTTAAAACCTTTGAAAACCTTTGAAAATGGAGTAAAAACACCTGTAAAAGATATTAAAGTGATCCATAAAAATGGTCAAAATCCGGTGTTATCAGTCATACAGGATTAAATAGTCTTTTCACTACCCATTTATGTTATTTCTGCCAAATGTTTTTTCAGGGGTCTACTTTTGTATTCAGAGTCAAGTTTTAGGGTTTTTTTAGCAAAAACCCCTTAAAAGTTTGCACATACTCGGTATTGAAACTCAAGGTTACTCCATTGGTTTGCCTCCATGCTGATTCGCATGCTGATATATGCTTAGGAAAAGCAAGATTCCACCATGTTGATTCACATACTGATATATGCTTAAGAAAAGCAAGAGTTCGCCATGTTGGTTCGCATACTGATACATTCTTATTTTTTTGCGTGGAGACAACTTCAGAAATACAAAAATAAATTAAAGAAGTCGTCTAGCTGCAACTAACAACTTTTAAAAGGGAGTAAGATACAAAGCAGTACGAAAGAAAAATGTCATAAATCACAAATCATATATGAGAGGCCAAAGAAAACCAAATTGACCACATACCTTGAGATCTCATCTATGTAAAAGAAAAGATTAACCAGAGACTAAAATACAGTAATCAAGTATTATACGAAAAGGTTGATATATATATTAGGACAATTTAGGGGTTCAATAATTAAGAAAATTCATTTTTTAATCGAATGTGTGCAATATAAATTATTAACCTTAATTAGACAAATATTTAAGTTTTAATATTTTTTATTAAATATAAACCAATTTTCGATTTTTTCCAATTTTAAATATTTTTAATTAAATTACAATTTTTCATAATTTTTATTAAATTACGATTTTTAATGTTTTTTATTAAATTTAAATCAATTTTCGATTTTTTATGATTTGTTTTTTCTTAAATTACGATTTTTAATATTTTTTATTAAATTACGATTTTTAATTGTTTTTATTAAATTACGATTTTTAATTAATTTTTTAATTAAATTACGTTTTTCATATTTTTTATTAAATTTTTAACCAATTTTCGATTTTTAATGATTTTTAATATTTTTTTCTTAAATTCGGATTTTTTAATATTTTTTAATCAAATTCTGATTTTTAATGTTTTTATTAAATTTAAACTAATTTTTGATTTTTAATATTTTTATTAAATCTAATTTAAAAAAAGAACATAAAGAAGGGCAAAGGTAATTAGCCACCCTAAGATTGAATGAGAGAGTTTTAAATCAACATTTAACTTTGCTTATATTATATATGACTAGTGATTTGAAAATGACTAAAATAATTAATAGAATATGACGTGTTTTGTAACATATATAATTATCCAGATAAATTTTAGTAATATCTGGTTATTTCTGTTTGGATAACGACAAAATTATTTCCAAACAAATTTATTAAAAAAATATAGAATGTTAGAATGCGAATACTAAAAGTGTTTTTGTTTTAATAGAATATATTTGGTTTTGAGTTAAAAACTCATAATAAACTTATATTTAACACGGTAATTGAGGGTTGTACTGTGATATCCCAAATTTTAGCTTTTGACACAATTTTTTTTTAAAAAACCTAAACTCCAGAAACCGTTCTAGTGTCCTCATTAAGCCCAAATCTATATTTTTATCCAATTAAATAGCTTTTTAAAAGAGAAATTTACAAATTATATCACTTTCTGAGTTTAGTTTACACAAAATATCATTTTCTGCTACTATAACACTTTTTCAGCTATTACATTGGCTAGATTACAATTATATCCTTGTCAATTACACATAATTACAAATAAAAATAAAAAGTCACACTATCTCTCTTGTCTTTTTTTCTCTGCGACTACAATATATTTTATAAAAATAATTTTGCAGTTATTTTCACATTACCAGTTAGATCTATTTTATATCTATATTTTGATTTTATAATAGTTTACATAATTATATAATTTATTTATATTATATAAAAAATACACATATACATATAGTGTGTACATGTATACCATATTATCGTGAAGCAGCATGTATGTTCATGTAATTGCATCCACGTGTACCATATTATCGTGGAGAAGCATGTATGTTCATGTAATTGCATCCACGTGTACTATATGTGCGTGAATACGTTTATATATCCATGTAATTTCGTCCACATGAACCACATGTTCGTGGATATGTCTAAATATGGATACATGTACGTATCCACGTGGACACAACTATATAACTGCATGTACTTTTTATCTAATTATACGTATTACATATAAGTAAACTATTGAAAAATGGTACTCAAAATATAGATATAAAAGAGATATAACTGATAGTGTAAAAATAACTATGAAATTATTTTTTTAAAAAAAGAAAATAAACTAAATAAAATATAGAGAATATAAGTGTGAGAAAAAGAGAGGAAAGAGAAAAAAAAGAAAATATCGTGAGAAAAAGGGAGACAAGAGAGAGAGTGTGACTTTTTATTTTTAATTTGATTTATCTTTAGCCCAAAAATTACAAAGAGTAAAAGAAAGATAAAATTGTAATCTAGTAAATGTAAAAGCTGAAATAGTGTTATAGTAGCAGAAAGTGATATTATATGTAATAAAAAGACATAAAGTAATATAATTTGTAAAGGTCTCTTTTTAAAACCACAACCCTTGTCCAACCAAAAAGAAAAGCAAAAAAAAAAGGGCAGCCGTAAGAGAACCACGAGAATAAGAGAAAAGAAGAAAAGAGAGAGAATAGAAGAAAAAGAGAATAGAGAAAGGGAGAGAGAAGCTCACCGTTCACCACCACCACACCGTCTTCCTCTCCTCTGGTCACCACCTCCACCATAAAAAACTTCACGTCTCTAGAAGGGGATCCACAGTCACCAGAGCCTCTGCTCTACCACCTTCGCAGTTGTTGGTTGCACCGAGAGGAGGAAAGGTCTAGGGAAGAAGAAAGTTGAAGGAGAAGGCACAGATCCGAAGTGGAGTTTATGTTGCTTAAGAGAGAATTAAACCATGATGAAGGTGCCTCTAGAAAGTTCTCGTTACAACAAAGCCATAGGAGCAAACGGCATCGTCATCGGAGTTACGGTCAGGCCACAACGAAGCTTTCTTCCTGCGCAAGAATCATCTGCATGCTGTCATCCTGCAACCCTGAATCTGCTTCAACACAGCATCTTCAAAGGGATGTAGACGACTTGTGTGAAGTCCGATCGAACTGAATATTGGTGGAGGGCTTCATGGTACATCTGTCCCTTGTTTCAATGGTGGGATCGAGATTCCAACGGTTGGTTGTCGAGTTATGAGCGTGTTTTCGAGGAAGATTTGAAGTGTTCTTAAGATGGGTGTTCTCCAGCTGCAACCGTTTTTGACCGTCATATTCTCCAAGCGCTATTCCAGGTTATTTTAAATTAAGGTGAGGACAAGTTTGAGGATTTCTAAGATATATTAATTGATTTAGTAATGTGTAGATGCTTAGTGTAGGTATTAAACATGATTGATGATTGGTATTTGATAAGGGTGATTGATATTTGTTATTGGTTGATTATTGATGATAACTAATAATAAGAAGTACTGGAATATGATAATATGGTTGTAAGTTATTTAGACGTTAGTTAAAATAGTTTTTATTTGGTTACAAAATTATGTGACGGCCTACAACGAAGAACTGAGAGTGAAGTTGTAGTGATCAATAAATTGTTTGACGGCCTACACTGAAGAACTGAATATTGTGAAGTTGTAGTGATCGAGAAAGGGCTGACGTAGTCCTGTTGAGGGTGGTGGCACCAGCAACTTGTCAAGCCCAAAACAGGTGGTGGCAGAGGATGAGTACAATGCATTGATGGAGGTTCTTTGAGAATGTGTTATAGAATCTCAAGGTTGATTGATATGATTGATTGATTATTTGATTAGAAATATTAGGATCATATATATTATATAATATTATTAGTTATTCTAAGTTGATTACTGCTTGAGTTTGATGTTTATATTATGTATACTCATTATTGCTATTTCAAATAATATGTCAAAGAACCTTGTGTGTTTCAAGGCACACCCTCACTGAGTATTTACTGAGTATTTCCTAAAATACTCACCCCTCTTTTTTTTTTTTTTCAGGCGAAACCGAAGAGTACTACTTGTGGCGGTCATTGTGGTGTTATGTCTGGAACTTATGGGCGTATTTATGTAATTATTTTTAGTAAGAATTTTAATTATATTTTCTTTAGTTTTCTTTAAATATTTAATATTCGTTTTAAGACTTTTCAACTTTTTAATTTATTTATTTTTAATACGTAAAGGAATTTAGACACTAACTGAATAATTAATAAGTTAATTTTTTTTAAAAGCTGTTAAATGAATGTAAAGCAAGTTAAGTTTAATTTACAAAATTAAGGTGTCTCATATACAATGTCCAATTTAAATTAAAATTGATCCGACCCATTAAAAAAGGCACATGCATCTGATCCGAATTAAGTCTAACCGATTTAACCCGAAATTAACCTTGATATGGTCGAGATTAATAGTTAGATGGACTATTATCTCGAGGGGCAATACTGTTCCATCTTTGAAACTTTTAAATGGGATCTAAATAATATAAGGGATCTGGTTCAATAAAATCGTGAAGATCCTTGATGCTCACTGCTCAGTTATATACATCTTAGTCATTTGACCAGTAAATCATGTTTATAATAATCAAGTCGTGGATAGTATATATATATATATATATGGTTGAAGCATTTTCTACTCTGCTAAGTTATTAGCAAATGCATTCACTACTTTATACACCTCATCACTCGTCCCCATGCATCTCCGTGACTCTATATAAACCCTAGAGTTAAGCTTTGTGCCAAACCTCTTAACCATACAAATTAACCAAAAAAGCCAGTTGACAAAAAATGGCCAAGTCATGCACTCTTGTTTCTCTCCTCTGCCTCTGCTTCCTTCTTTTTTCTTTAACTGGTCAGTGTTCTTACAACAATTTAATAATTTATACATAGCCAAATAATTGAAGGTTTTTATAAGTTCAATAATGTATAAATGCAGGTTTGAAGGCGGTGGAGGCTGAGGTTTGTCAAAGGTACAGCGGTTCCTGGAAAGGGTTTTGCTTTTCGACGAGCAACTGTAATAACCAGTGCATTGAAAGGGAAAACGCTAAATATGGAGCTTGTCACGCTGACAGCAACGGTGTTGCTTGTTTCTGTTATTTCGACTGCTAAACAAACTAAGTGGTGGCATTCTCATTCTCGTTGTTGTTTTTTCATCTTTTTCTGAAACTAATATGCATTGTGTCCCCCTTGGTATCGCTTGTTTTTTTTTGGTTTTATGTTTCATTCTTCCATAATAATATATAGTGTGATGTGCAATAAACTGTACTGTTTGTTTCAACATTTAGCTTATGGATATGTCACATGAGAATTGACGATTCAATGTGTACAGTTTTTAAATGAGTATTATACGATGTCTGATCATGTTTAGTTTTCGCTTTCTTCGCTTCAGTTGTTATGCTAGGCCTGTTACTGTGAAGGAATATTTTCCCATATGGAAAGTTGGGATATGACAACATTATATAAGAGATTTCGGCAAATCCACTCATTGTCAATTGGTTTTGAGTTGGAAGTCCGGAAAACTTAATATGGTATCAGAGCCAGATCCAGCCCGAACACATACAGCCCCATTCTCCACCTTAATACTCTATCCAACCTAAAATTAGTCGTTATTCAAATATCTCGGCCCGACTCAAAAATTCATCAAAAATAAATTTGATATAAAATTTAACATTTAACCAAAATAAAAAATAATAATAAAAACAGCCATTTTGAAAAAAACACACGCAGAATATTTTGAAACAAGAGAGAGTCAAATTATTTTCTTAAACAATATGTTGGGTTTATTGGTTAGAGTGACTCATTCATTAGTCATTACATTGCATGGATCCACGAGTAACTTATAATGAAAAATAATAATAATAGTTTTGGTGTACTAATTAAAGTGACCATCTAAATGGCGGAAGTCTTCAAGATCACAAGCTTATTCAATGTACCAAAAACAGAGAAAACACCAATCAGTGGATCCGGTTTTTGATCCGGTATCCGCTCTTATCCGATCCGTAAAAATGAATATCCGTGTATTTTGGATATGGATCCGAATAATGAAATTAAGTATTAGGTAAATTTGGATACGGATCCGGATAATAGTTAATTTAAAAGTGGTTATCTAATAGAGTTAAGCTACTCAATGCCAATGGAAGACTCCGTAAGTAAGGAAATGGGAATGCAAGTTGCAAGTAAATACAATTTCCGTAACTAGTTGTAGCCAAAAAGCCCATATATCAAAGAGAAGAAGCGTTTGCGCGAGCATTTAATGCACTGTCCTTCTTTAGGGGACAAAATAGAATAATATATACAATCGCTATTTTCGAAGATACTGGGCCCCCAGCCTTATAATCTAGACCATCCAAAGTTTAGAGGTAAGATCTTGGAAGATTATCTGCGAAAAAGATTTATCTCGATAGGAGTAAAAACAGAGAAGCCAAGATTTACCTCCTCTATTTGATAATGATAACCTGTGTTGTTCGCATAACCATTTATAGAAGGTAAACCTAGAGAGAAAAAAACCTGAGAGTTAATAAGTGCAGATTTTTCGGTTAGAGAAGCTACTGGTGGAACCCTACTAAATCAGTTATCGGTAACCTTTGTTCATTAAATAACACTGTTTTCTATGATGATCTTTGTATAAGTGTTTAGCAAGCTGATTTGTTGTTGTGTTTTTTTTAAGGGAATGGCCCTAAATGTGCGTTTGATCCGAGGATGATGGTCTAAATGACGGAAAGTGAGATCATATAGCTGAAAGGGGGTTCGACAACACAATTATCGCTCTGGAGGAGAAGGATAACTTTAAAACTATCGAGGAATCTGTTAGAAAAGGACTCGGTCTTGTACCAGATGATGAAGTTGAAATAACTTATCAATGGCCTTAGTGGATGTTGGGAGCTGAGGGCAGGAGAAACCATCCCATTTACATTGTTGATGATGACGACACAGCCCTATTTTGGCGATAAGGGCAGATTTGGAGGAGGTCGAGTTACGAGTACGAGTTATACCATCTGGAACAGAGAAGAACGTGAATTCTTACTCACCAACTGTTACTTTGGGACGGCAAAGACCTGAGTGTGGCGGAAGTTCAAAACAAATAACCCGCCGACATATCCTGGAGGAAGTGCATATACGTCGGTGATAGGTACAGCAAGGTCATATGTTAGTTTGATAAAGCATACTTTTTAGGGAGGAAGGTAACCATCTGATAATACGTACAGGTAGGTTTTTGGGATCACCAAGTTCAGGGATTGTAAGGGAACAGTGTGCAGGGAGAGGTGAGCCAAGTGTTTTGATATGATGGATGTTGCTGGGAGTTATATAGATGCTAAAATTGAATGCTAATATGTTACCGCTAACTGTATTTTAAAATGTCGGGTTAATTTATGCATATACAGGGGGGAAATGATTGCATCATCTAGAGACGTCTTATCCACGCAAGTGAGGGCATAAGTATGTGGATTAAGTCAAAAGTTAGCTGTTAATTATGTTGCTGATTAATTTTTGTGGAAATATACATTTGCTGACTTTCTGTTGTGTGCAGATAATAAGGTTGAACGCTTGTTGGCTAACGTAGTAAAGAATGTTGGAGCAGCTCAGGGCGTCAATCAAAACATTCAACCTACGGGTAATAAATAATACCGAAAACTTGGGATATTCCGGAAAAATATCTGCGAACAGAATTGCAAATGAGGTCGAATATTTTAACACATGCGATAATGTGTTTGGGTCCAGAACTCCTACTGTTGATAGCATATCGACAAACCTTGGCTGGATAGCTGACGTTGGTGGTGAAAATTCAAATAGTACGTGCAGAAGAGAGGGTGAACGCTAGCCTTTTATTACCATTCCCAAGTTGTAAGATTAACTGTCCTTTTTGTGCAGGGGTTAGTTATATCAGTTTACTGGAGAGCAAAGCTGGAAATGTAGATAAAGGTGCGAGCGATCACTACAGCAACATTACGGGAAAAGGTTATGTTCATTATAAATAATACCAGATTGTCGGGTGGTGATAGTGCTAACATAATGTAATGTATCAGGTTTCAGCAGCACCAAAAGTGCCCGGGGTGGGGGGTGGGATTTCAATCTATCAGGGTGCACCATTTGGGTATGAGGCCAATGTACATATTCGTTTGTTGGAATACCATCCAACTTGGAAAAGGGGTTTATTTAGTTGGGCCTCTAATACAGGTAACTTGACGTCTTCTGAACCAGCATGGGACAAGGAAGTAAATGAGTTGCAGCCACCAGGACATATTACAGTGCCACCGAATATAGGATTTTATAATGTTTCAAAGCTTTTTGTTATGATGATAAACACGTTAACTTTTTAAAAAAAAACTGAAGAACGAGAAGCAAGGGAGGCAGCTGACGCAATGCGGCAGATGTCAAACCAGATAACTGAAAAAAATTTACAACTTACTCTCGCCGGAGCATTTGTCACTCCAAATGTAGTGGCTTCCCACCCAGATGACATGGATGCATACTCATCTACCTCTTCGAACATGTCATTAGACAGTAACAGGAGCTCATACAATTCATTGATGGAGGGCTATGCTTACCAGAGCAACACAGCAATATCGTTGATAGGTATTTCAGTCTAAACATAAACTTCTTCAGTAGATAAATAGAAAACCTTATGCGGATACTAAAAGTGTTTCTGTTTTAATAGAATATATGTGTTACTTTACTTATTGTTAATTGGTTTTGAGTTAAAAATTCATAATAAACTTATATTTAACATGGTAATTGAGGGTTGTACTGTGACATCCCAAATTTTAGCTTTTGACCCAGTTTTTTTTTTAAAACCTAAACTCTAGAAACCTTTCTAGTGTCCTCATTAAGCCCAAATCTATATTTTTATCCAATTAAATAGCTTTTTAAAAGAGAAATTTACAAATTGTATCACTTTCTGAGTTTAGTTTACACAAAATATCATTTTCTGCTATTATAACACCATTTCAGCTTTTACATTAGCTAGATTACAATTTTATCATTGTCAATTACACATAATTACAAATAAAAATAAAAAGTCACACTCTCTCTCTTGTCTTTTTTTCTCCGCGACTACAATATATTTTATAAAAATAATTTTGCAATTATTTTCACACTACCAGTTATATCTATTTTATGTCTATATTTTGATACCCATTTTATAATAGTTTACATAATTATATAATTTATATATATTATATAAAAAAATACACATATACATATAGTGTGTACATGTATACCATATTATCATGAAGCAGCATGTATGTTCATGTAATTGCATACACGTGTACCATATTATCGTGGAGCAGCATGTATGTTCATGTAATTGCATCCACGTGTACTATATGTGCGTGAATACGTTTATATATCCATGTAATTTCGTCCACATGGACCACATGTTCGTGGATACGTCTAAATATGGATACATGTACGTATCCACGTGGACACAACTATATAACTGCATGTACGTTTTATCTAATTATACGTATTACATATAAGTAAACTATTGAAAAATGGTATTCAAAATATAGATATAAAAGAGATATAACTGATAGTGTAAAAATAACTATGAAATTATTTTTTAAAAACAAGAAAATAAACTAAATAAAATATTGAAAATATAAGTGTGAGGAAAATAGAGGAAAGAGAAAAAAATGTCGTCAGAAAAAGAGAGACAAAAGAGAGAGTGTGATTTTTTATTTTTAATTTGATTTATCTTTAGCCCAAAAATTACAAAGAGTAAAAGAAAGATAAAATTGTAATCTAGCCAATGTAAAAGCTGAAAAGTGTTATAGTAGCAGAAAGTAATATTCTGTATAATAAAAAGACATAAAGTGATAAAATTTGTAAACGTCTCTTTTTAAAACCACAACCCTTGTCCAACCAAAAAGAAAAGCAAAAAAAAGGGCAGCCGTAAGAGAACCACGAGAATAAGAGAAAAGAAGAAAAGAGAGAGAATAGAAGAAAAAGAGAATAGAGAAAGGGAGAGAGAAGCTCACCGTTAACCACCACCACACTTCTCCTCCGGTCACCACCTCCACCACAAAAAACTTCAAGACTCTAGAAGGGGATCCACGGCCACCAGAGCCTCTGATCTACCACCGTCGAAGTTGTTGGTTGCACCGAGAGGTGTAAAGGTCTGGGGAAGAAGAAAGTTGAAGGAGAAGGCACAGATCCGAGGTGGGGTTTTGTGAGGAAAATTCCTGTTGCTTAAGAGAGAATTAAACCGTGATGAAGGTGCCTCTAGAAAGTTCTCGTTACAACAAAGCCATAGGAGCAAACAGCATCGTCATCGGAGTTACGGTCAGGCCACAACGAAGCTTTCTTCCTGCGCAAGAATCATCTGCGTGCTGTCATCCTGCAACCCAGAATCTGCTTCAACACAGCATCTTCAAAGGGATGTAGACGACTTGTGTGAAGTCCGATCGAACTGAATATTGGTGGAGGGCTTCATGGTACATCTGTCCCTTGTTTCAATGGTGGGATCGAGATTCCAACGGTTGGTTGTCGAGTTATGAGCGTGTTTTCGAGGAAGATTTGAAGTGTTCTTAAGATGGGTGTTCTCCAGCTGCAACCGTTTTTGACCGTCATATTCTCCAAGCGCTATTCCAGGTTATTTTAAATTAAGGTGAGGACAAGTTTGAGGATTTCTAAGATATATTAATTGATTTAGTAATGTGTAGATGCTTAGTGTAGGTATTAAACATGATTGATGATTGGTATTTGATAAGGGTGATTGATATTTGTTATTGGTTGATTATTGATGATAACTAATAATAAGAAGTACTGGAATATGATAATATGGTTGTAAGTTATTTAGACGTTAGTTAAAACAGTTTTTATTTGGTTACAAAATTATGTGACGGCCTACAACGAAGAATTGAGAGTGAAGTTGTAGTGATCAATAAATTGTTTAACGGTCTATAGTGAATAACTGAATATTGTGAAGCTGTAGTGATCGAGAAAGGGGTGACGAAGTCCTGTTGAGGGTGGTGGCACCAGCAACTTGTCAAGCCCAAAACAGGTGGTGGCAGAGGATGAGTACCATTGATGGAGGTTCTTTGAGAATGTGTTATAGAATCTCAAAGTTGATTGCTATGATTGATTGATTATTTGATTAGAAATATTAGGATCATTTATATTATATAATATTATTAGTTATTCTAAGTTGATTACTGCTTGAGTTTGATGTCTATATTATGTATACTCATTATTGCTATTTCAAATAATATGTCAAAGAATCTTGTGTGTTCCAAGGTACACCCTCACTGAGTATTTCTCAAAATACTCACCCCTCTTTTTTTTTTGCAGGCGAGACAGAAGAATAGTACTTGTGGCGGTCATTGTGGTGTTATGTCTGGAACTTATGGGCGTATTTCTGTAATTATTTTTTAGTAAGAATTTTAATTATATTTTCTTTAGTTTTCTTTAAATATTTAATATTCGTTTTAAGACTTTTCAAATTTTTAATTTATTTATTTTTAATAAGTAAAGGATTTAGACACTAACTGAATATTTAATAAGTTAATTATTTTTTAAAAAGCTGTTAAATGAATGTAAAACAAGTTAAATTTAATTTACAAGATTAAGGTGTCTCATATACAATGTCCAATTTAAATTAAAATTGATCCGACCCATTAAAAAATGCACATGCATCCGATCCGAATTAAGTCTAACCGATTTAACCCGAAATGAACCTTGATATGGTCGAGATTGATAGTTAGATGGACTATTATCTCAAGGGGCAATACTGTTCCATCATCAAAACTTTTAAATGGGATCTAAATAATATAAGGGATCTGGTTCAATAAAATCGTGAAGATCCTTGATGCTCACTACTCAGTTATATACATCTTAGTCATTTGACCAGTAAATCATGTTTATAATAATCAAGTGGTGGATATTTATCAAGTGGTGGATAGTATATCTGATCTAATCTCTTAAGTTTTATATATATATATATGTATATATGGTTGAAGCATTTTCTACTCTGCTAAGTTAATAGCAAATGCATTCACTACTCTATACACCTCATCACTCGTCCCCATGCATCTCCGTGACTCTATATAAACCCCTAGAGTTAAGCTTTGTGCCAAACCACTTAACCATACAAATTAACCAAAAAAGCCAGTTGACAAAAAATGGCCAAGTCATGCACTCTTGTTTCTCTCCTCTGCCTCTACTTCCTTCTTTTTTCTTTAACTGGTCAGTGTTCTTACAACAATTTAATAATTTATACATAGCCAAATAAATGAAGGTTTTTATAAGTTCAATAATGTATAAACGCAGGTTTGAAGGCGGTGGAGGCTGAGGTTTGTCAAAGGTACAGCGGTTCCTGGATAGGGTTTTGCTTTTCGACGAGCAACTATAATAACCAGTGCATTGAAAGGGAAAACGCTAAATATGGCAACAACTCTTATTTTCTTAAACAGACTTCCAAGGTCCACTGGATAAAAGTAGGAGATGGCAACAAATCTTATTTTCATAAGTCAACCCAGGTTCGCAAGATGAGGAACTCAATTCGGGAGATAGTAAACCAAGCTGGTGTAACCTTAACCTCAGAGGAAGATATAAAAATTGAAGCAGAGAGGTTTTTTAAAGAGTTTTTAACTCTCATTCCGGAGGATTATGAAGGCGAGTCGATAGAGAATATGAAATCTCTCCTAGATTTCAGATGCTCCGATATTGATTGCAACTACCTTGAGACAGAAATCACTGAAGAAGATATTAGAAAGTCTTATTCTCCATGCCAAATGACAAGTCTCCGGGACCTGATGGTTCACCAGTGAGTTTTACAAATCAGCCTGGCCGATTATTGGGAAGGATTTCATAGTTGCTGTGCAATCTTTTTTCACCAAGGGCTTCCTGCCTAAGGGAATTAACCCTAAACTCTGTTAAATATTTGGGTTTACCGTTAACAACGAAACAAATGCGAAAGGCTGAGTATGAACCGTTAATTGACAAGATCCGGCTGAAACGTCAGTCCTGGCGAGGAAGATATCTCTCATTTGCAGGGAGGCTACAGCTGCTTCAGTCTGT
The DNA here is from genome assembly GCF_000478725.1 of Eutrema salsugineum. Lineage (NCBI taxonomy): Eukaryota > Viridiplantae > Streptophyta > Magnoliopsida > Brassicales > Brassicaceae > Eutrema > Eutrema salsugineum. The sequence continues at coordinate 14,675,112 of NW_006256756.1, read as the reverse complement.
TATTGCGAGTATCAAAAATTTTTGGATTGCCGCATATCAACTGCCAAGTGGATGCATTCAAGATATTGAAAGGCTATGTGCTGCTTTTCTCTGGTCTGGACCAGACTTGAATACGCACAAGGCAAAAGTTGCATGGAGTCTTGTGTGTCGACCGAAATCAGAAGGAGGCCTTGGTATCAGACCTCTAAGAGAGGCATATACAGTGAGCTGCTTAAAGCTCCTATGGAGAATCATTTCAAACCAGCCTTCTTTATGGGTTCATTGGATTAAAAACACCCTTTGCAGGCAAGGATCAGTATGGTTGGTAAAAGATAACACAGCTGGAGGATCATGGTTGTGGAAAACTTTGCTCAAATATCAGGAATTGGCGAAGATTTTTCTCAAAGTGGAAGTTCATAATGGCGAATCTTCTCTGTTTTGGTATGATTCATGGTCTCCATTGGTTAGATTACTTGATGTCACAGGACCTAACAGATATATCGACTTGGGCATTCCTGAAAATGCTACTGTTGCCGTAGTGATGCGATCTCACCGCACAAGGAGAACTGATCAGAGCAGTTGAATCAGATAGAAGAGGCAATCTCTGCTATCAAAAGAGAAAGAAGGGAGGGTGATGACATTCATCTCTGGAAAGCTTCGGGAGACAAATACAAAAGGAAGTTCTCAACAAACTGCACCTGGAACCATATTCGGGATACTCATACCATAGTTGATTGGCACAAGGGAGTTTGGTTTAAACACGCCATGCCAAAGTACTCATTCTTTACTTGGCTGGCTATTTTAAATCGACTTTCCACAGCAGATCAGACTTCAAGATGGGGTGGAGCAAACCAGAATATTTTTGCCCTCTGCAATCACTATCCGGAATCTAGAAGTCATCTATTCTTCGACTGTAACTATTCTTCTGAAATTTGGAAAGATCTCACATCTAAGCTACTGGGAGCATCTTTTTCAACGAACTTGGACTCACTGCTCAACCAGATCCAAACCTCTGCCTCAGATCATATCAAGACTTTCATCACAAGGTACATTTTCCAGTCTGCCCTATACCATATCTGGAGAGAACGTAACCAACGGCGGCATGGAGAAAACCCCACGCAAGCCCAGCAAATGATCAAGCTCATTGAAAAAAACATGCGCAACAGATTCAGTGCTATACGGCTGGCGGGAGACAAGCGATACGAAGATGGGATGTGTCGTTTGTTTGCATATCACTAGCCATTATCACAAGTAGCTTTCATAAGTAGTTCTCCTTTTCTCAATTTTAAGTTCTAAATCTCTCAAAACACAGGAGCAGTGATTGTAAAACAGTCATTTTTGTGTGAATAAATTTAACATTCATTTCAAAAAAAAGAAAACGCTAAATATGGAGCTTGTTACGCTGACAGCAACGGTGTTGTTTGTTTCTGTTATTTCGACTGCTAAACAAACTAAGTGGTGGCGTTCTCATTCTCGTTGTTGTTTTTTCATCTTTTTCTGAAACTCAATATGCATTGTGTCCCCCTTGGTATCGCTTATGTTTCATTCTTCCATAATAATATATATTGTGATGTGCAATAAACTGTACTGTTTGTTTCCACATTTAGCTTATGGATATGTCACATGAGAATTGACGATTCAATGTGTACAGTTTTTAAATGAGTATTATACGATGTCTGATCATGTTTAGTTTTCGCTTTCTTCGCTTCAGTTGTTATGCTAGGCTTGTTACTGTAAAGGAATATTTTCCCACATGGAAAGTTGAGATATGACAACATTATATATGAGATTTCGGCAAATCCACTCATTGTCAATTGGTTTTGAGTTGGAAGTCCAGAAAACTTAATATGGTATCAGAGCCAGATCCAGCCCGAACACATACAGCCCCATTCTCTACCTAAATACTCTATCCAACCTAAAAAAAAAATAGTCGTTATTCAAATATCTCGGCCTGACTCAAAAATTCATCAAAACTAAATTTGATATAAAATTTAACATTTAACCAAAAAAAATAATAATAAAAACAGCCATTTTGAAAAAAACACACGCAGCATATTTTGAAACAAGAGAGAGTCAAATTATTTTCTTAAACAATAAGTTGGGTTTATTGGTTAAAGTGACTCATTCATTAGTCATTACAGTGCATGGATCCATGAGTAACTTATAATGAAAAATAATTATAATAGTTTTGGTGTACTAATTAAAGTGACCATCTAAATGGCGGAAGTCTTCAAGATCACAAGCTTATTCAATGTACCAAAAACAGAGAAAAGACCAATCAGTGGATCCGGTTTTTGATCCGGTATCCGCTCTTATCCGATCCGTAAAAACGAATATCCGTGTAGTTTGGATATGGATCCGAATAATGAAATTAAGTATTAGGTAAATTTGGATACGGATCCGGATAATAGTTAATTTAAAAACGGTTATCTAATAGAGTTAAGCTATTCAATGCCAATGGAAGACTCCCTAAGTAAGGAAATGGGAATGCAAGTTGGAAAATTAAGTAAATACAATTTCCTTAACTAGTTGTAGCCAAAAAGCCCATATTTCAAAGAGAAGAAGCGTTTGGACGAGCATTTAATGCACTGACCTTTTTTAGGGGACAAAAAAGAATAATATATACAATCACTATTTTCGAAGATACTGTGCCGCCCAGCCTTATAATCTGCGAAAAAAATTAGATCTTGGAAGGAGTAAAAACAGAGAAGCCAAGACTTACCTCCTCTATTTGATAATGATAACCTGTGTTGTTCGCATAACCATTTATAGAAGGTAAACCCAGAGAGAAAAAAACCTGAGAGTTAATAAGTGTCGATTTTTCAGTTAGAGAAGCTACTGGTGGAGCCCTACTAAATCAGTTATCGGTAACCTTTGTTCATTAAATAACACTGTTTTCTATGATGGTCTTCGTATAAGTGTTTAGCAAGCTGATTTGTTGTTGTGTTTTTTAAGGGAATGGCCCTAAATGTGCGTTTGATCCGAGGATGATGGTCTAAAGGCGATGACGGAAAGTGGGATCATATAGCTGAAAGGGGATTTGACAACACAATTATCGCTCTGGAGGAGAAGTATAACTTTAAAACTATCGAGGAATCTGTTAGAAAAGGACTCGGTCTTGTACCAGATGATGAAGTTGAAATAACTTATCAATGGCCTTAGTGGATGTTGGGAGATGAGGGCAGGAGAAACCATCCCATTTACATTGTTGATGATGACGACACAGCCCTATTTTGGCGATAAGGGCAGATTTGGAGGAGGTCGAGTTACGAGTACGAGTTATACCATCTGGAACAGAGAAGAACGTGAATTCTGACTCACTAACTGTTACTTTGGGATGGCAAAGACCTGAGTGTGGCGGAAGTTCAAAACAAATAACCCCGCCGACATATCCTGGAGAAAGTGCATATACGCCGGTGATAGGTACAATGTAGGTTTTTGGGATCATCAAGTTCAGGGATTTTAAGGGAACACTGTGCAGGGAGAGGTGAGCCAAGTGTTTTGATATGATGGATGTTGATGGGAGTTATATAGATGCTAAAATTGAATGCTAATATGCTACCGCTAACTGTATTTTAAAATGTCGGGTTAATTTATGCATATACAGGGGGGGAAATGATTGCATCATCTGGAGACGTCTTATCCACGCAAGTGAGGGCATAAATATGTGGATTAAGTCAAAAGTTAGCTGTTAATTATGTTGCAGGTTAATTTTTGTGGAAATATACATTTGCTGACTTTCTATTGTGTGCAGATAATAAGGTTGAATACTTGTTGGCTAGCGTAGTAAAGAATGTTGGAGCAGCTCAGGGCGTCAATCAAAACATTCAACCTACGGGTAATAAATAATACCAAAAAACTTGGGATATTCCGGAAAAATATCTGCGAACAGAATTGCTAATGAGGTCGAATATTTTAACACATGCGATTATGTGTTTGGGTCCAGAACTCCTACTGTTGATAGCATATCGACAAACCTTGCCTGGATAGCTGACGTTGGTGGTGAAAATTCAAATAGTACGTGCAGAAGAGAGGGTGAACGCTAGCCTTTTATTACCATTCCCAAGTTGTAAGATTAACTGTCTTTTTTGTGCAGGGGTTAGTTATATCAGTTTACTGGAGAGCAAAGCTGAAAATGCAGATAAAGGTGCGAGCGATCACTACAGCAACATTCCGGGAAAAGGTTATGTTCATTATAAATAATACCAGATTGTCCGGTGGTGATAGTGCTAACATAATGTAATGTATAAGGTATCAGCAGCACCAAAAGTGCCCCGGGGGGTGGGGTGGGGATTGCAATCTATCAGGGTGCACCATTTGGGTATGACACCAATGTACATATTCGTTTGTTGGAATACCATCCAATTTGGAAAAGGGGTTTATTTAGATAGGCCTCTAATACAGGTAACTTGACGTCTTCTGAACCAGCATGGGACAAGGAAGTAAATGAGTTGCAGCCACCAGGACATATTACAATGCCACCGAATACAGGATTTGGTAATGTTTCAAAGCTTTTTGTTATGATGATAAACACATTAACTTTATAAAAAAAATGAAGAACGAGAAGCAAGGGAGGCAGCTGACGCAATGCGGCAGATGTCAAACCAGATAACTGAAAAAAATTTACAACTTACTCTCGCCGGAGCATTTGTCACATCAAATATACATGGATGCATACTCATCTACCTCTTCGAACATGTCATTAGACAGTAACAGGAGCTCATCCAATTCATTGATGGAGGGCTATGCTTACCAGAGCAACACAGCAATATCGTTGATAGGTATTTCAGTCTAAACATAAACTTCTTCAGTAGATAAATAGAAAACCGTATGTGGATTATGAGATTGGTGACACTCAGGTGACAATATGGAACCACAAATACTTAATGGAATACCTGTGCAACCATGTTATTTGACGTAATTCGCACAACGTTCAATAGGTCTTTATACATATAATTAACTACACAAATTTATATACGTTTGAGTTTGGAGTAATCATTTTAAAGATATAATTTAATGCTCAGCAGATACCAATGTGGAAGCACAGATACCAAGAGGTGTGGCCTCACAGAGAACTGGTGAGTCTTTACCTAAAGTTGAGAATAGGATGGCCGGTAATATTGTTGGCGGCAGAGATAAAAGAAAAGGTGTCATGCAAGAAAGCATCCCATGTTCTGCTTTGGTTGGGAGCCAATCAAGGCCAATCATACGCCTGGATGGGTTTCAAATCCCAATGGCTGAAGTGCAGGTTTCCCCCGTTATGCATGAAAGAGACGCACCGCCGTATTTTGACAATCCAATAGGAGAAGGTATAGTTATTTGAAATAAACTATTAGCAGTTATTTTGGATGACTGATACTAGTAATAACTAGTTAATACGAATTATCAGCTAACTATTAGCCTCCTCAGCAGATGCCTTTGTGCGCGCGATGCAAGACATTGATTACCAGGGAGACGAAATATTTGTTGGACGGGTATTCAAGAACAAGGAATACTGTAAGCTGAAGCTACATATTCACGCCATCAACTTCAAATTCAACTTCAAGTACAACAAGTCATGTCCAAACATCGTTATTGTAATTTACGTGGGAAAAACACGCCCTTTGAGAGTTTATGCGGCACAAATGCAAGGGAGAACACAGTACGAGGTGCGAAGTGTCAACCTTGATCACACTTGCAGCGTGGGTGAGAGAGGAACCTTCCATAAAGTGGCAACAACCAATGTTATCGGAGGCATAATACGAGAAAAATATGGAGTTGAGGGGAGAGGTCCTCGCACTTTTGAAATCAGGCGGCTTTGTAGACAGGAACTTAGTGTCCACGTAAGCTACTGGAAGGCTTGGAGAGAACGTGAAATCACAATGGATCAAGCATTGAGGTCTGCAATGGGAAGTTATGCGTTACTGCCGGCTTACTTCAAATTGCTTCTGCAGTCAAATCCAAACTCCGTGATTGGTCTAAAAACAGAAACAGACCAGTCAGGAATTGAACGATTTAAGTATCTGTTCTTCTCTTTGAACGCATGCGCTAGAAGGTACCAGTACATGCAAAAAGTCATTGTGATTGATGGAACACACCTGCGCAATCAGTATGGCGGATGCCTTGTTGCTGCAAGTGCCCAGGACGACAATTTCCAGGTCTTGCGTCTGGGATTCGCTGTGGTGGATAGCGAAAACGACGCAGCATGGGAGTGGTTCCTGAGGAAGCTGCAAGAAGTGGTACCCGATGAGCCTGATTGGGTCTTCGTCTCAGACCGCCATTCGTCAATATATACAGCAATTAGAAAGGTACTCATTCTGTCTCATTGTGTAGAAACCATGTTTAAAGTCTATATAAGTTATCGTGTTGATGTCAGGAAAATGTAAATAACCTACAAATGATATGAATACTTGTTGATGCCATATGTATCAGTTATGTATCAACATATCAGCATTACTATTGATAATATAGATATCTCGTTAATTTTGTTGGAGGGTAACTACACAATGCCTAGAGTTATCTACATAATAACTAGTTTTGAAAATTTGTCGAGATAGGTTAGTTTTCTCTGCGTGCTAACCATACCGTGAGTTAAAATTTGAAAGTAGTCCGATCCATCTTCGTTATCACGATGACTAGATTATCTATACATGTCTAACCTAATCGTATGTGCGCAGGTTTATCCAATGTCTTCTCATGCAGCGTGTATTGTCCATCTCCAACGCAATATTGTAACACATTTAAGTCAGAGATGCTGAGCTATATGACATCACAGGCAGCTCGAGCTTACCATCTGAGTGAATTCCATAGAATATTCGAAGAACTAAGAAGCATTGATGGTGAATGTGCTGAATATCTTACAAAAATTGGTTTCGATTATTGGACACGTTCCCATTTTGTGGGAGATAGATACAACATCATGACAAGCAACAACTCAGAGTCACTTAACAACGTCCTCACCATGGCACATGATTTTCCTGTTATCTCAATCCTAAAGACAATCCGTACCACTTTAGTTACTTGGTTCGCACTGCGCCAAGAGGGGCAAAAAAAGACAACGACATAGTCAACCCAAAAGTGAAAGATATGGTAATGGAAAGCTTCGAAAAATCATTAGGTTATTTTGTTTTGAAGATTGGAGACGGCATATATGAAGTTCGTGATGCTATGGACATTTCCTTCGTTGTGCACTTGTGGGAGCAGTCATGTACTTGCAGAGAATTCCAGCTGCTAGGTATTCCTTGTGAGAATGCTATTGCGGCTGGAATACGTGAATGGGTCAGCGTGGAGAGTCTAATTAACATTCATTACACCGTCTATTATCGCAGACATGATTACGCAGCAATGATAATGCCAGTGCCCGATATGTACACATCGGAGCGTACAGCTAACAAAACAGGTGGAGAAAGGTTAAGACCTCCTAATGTTCAAAGCCCTCTTGGGCGTCCTAAGAAGAGCCGTATACTCTCTAAAGGTGAATTTCAAGGTAAGAAATATTTTGATTTAGTTATCCAAATTTGATGTACTTAGTTGAGTGCTAACCAACTAGTTAATGAACAGCGTGTGGCAAGGTGTCGTTACACAAGGTGTCGTGGCCGTGGGCATAACCAATTAACTTGCAAGGGTCCAATTCCGATAGGCTGCGCTTGAAATAATACCTTGTTAAGGACTTCATTCAGAAACAATCTAATTGGTTGCTTTCTTTGTTGACAGGACCCTTGAGGTGCAGTTAAATGTGATGGAATTTTGGGTGTACATAGCGGTGGCAACTTCAGTATCTGGGATGGTGTTAAACACCGACATTTATGGAGTTCGGCAAGTTAACGCTTAATGATCACGTTTTGTTATGTATATAAAGAAACAAATTAGGTGCGACCAGCGGATGGAATAAGTTTTCCTATGCCCCTTTTGAGACAGCAAATCTGCTATTCAAGCATCATACAAACTTATTTCCTTTGGAAAGATTCCCTTTTCTATCTTACCTCATTGTAATATCCATCAAGTCACTGGCTGAAAACAGAATCTTCTTGTAATATCCGCAACAATGCTTTTAAGTTTGTAATATAAGTATCAGCTTTCCATTGGTCTATCAGTGGAGTCAATTTGGGTTACAGATGCAAAGGTGCTGAACATATATACGGATATAATTATTGTTAACAGAACACAAAATACCTTAAGATTTTGACATATAGGTGAAGTTATCTGAGACTCTAGTTGTTTGCATAACTGAAAAAGAAAGGTAACACCGGATATGAGATGATGGTAGAAGCAAAGAAGAACATGTGACGAGTAGCTAATTTGTGTAAATAGTTAAACAACACAAATATCAGATAACATATACAAACATTATATAAACCTGTGATCGAGATGTGAATATCAGATAACATATGTAGACAACGTGTGTAACTGTTAACAATCTGTATAAGCATTGTCTTAAACAAACGAACAGATGTCTCATTTTAAAAATAAGAGATAACGTAATACGGGATACTTGGTTGACAGATAATACTTATTACTGTTACCTACTTATTGTATAATTGGGGAAGAACACAACTCCCAAGAATATTCATACAAAAAGGATAACATTAATATCAGATAACATATGTAGATAAATTGTATATCTGTTACCTAGTCGATGCATATCAGATACCATGATTAAGCAAACGCCTATCTGAGAGATAAAAAAACAACAGGATAACTTAAAATGACAGATAATATGTTCAATTGTTAACTACGTGTGAACAAACGAACATATGTCTGATTTAAAAAATAATATTTAACACTAATACGGGATAACTTAGTCGACAGATACCTTGAATATCTGATAACATAAGCAGAAAACATATATAACTGTTAACTAATCGTTACAATCAGATAACCAAGTATATCTGTTACCTAGTCGAAGCATATCAGATACCATGATTAAGCGAACGACTATATGAGAGATAAGACAACTACAAGATAACTTAAAATGACAGATAATATTGTCAACTGTTAACTACGTGTTGCAATTTAGAGGTGTTGCACTATCGTAAACAAACGAACATATGTCTGAAATTAAAAATTAATAGTTCACACTAATACGGGATAAATTAGTTGACAGATACTTTGGATATCAGATATCATATGCAGACACCATGTATACCTATTAACTAGTCGCTACAATCAGATAACATATGCAAATAAAATGTAAAAACTGATAGCAACATGTAAACACAATCTCTTAAACAAACAACCATTTTCCTATGTTTAGAAAAAAACGATGAACTGTATGACTTGGAAATCGCGGTAATTAAACAGGTCTAACAATAACAAAAACAGCAGAACGCAATCCAGAGAGTTTTCAGCATTAGTTTGAAATACATGTAGAGCAAAGGAAAAGTTCAGAGTCAACAGCTAACTAGACGGCGTAATGCTTGATTAAGACGGATATCAGCTTCTTCGCCTCAGAGTCCAATAGTGCAACTTTGAACTTTTTGCAAGCTTTTCACGACCTAGTGTGTGCGCCTGGAGAAGGAAGATACAGAACATACCTGCATCGTGTGGAGAATCTATCAGGGGAATACCGCTTACTATTTCTATCTGAATGATGCCTCCACCTGGCTCATCTCAACATTAGCGCCAATCATTTTGAATAGATATGGCAGCATTTTGACAATTGGCTCAAGCTCGTTCTGAAGTCTGCTGTCATTGATTAGGGAAATCTTGCAAACTAAGACTTCCATTTTTTTGCCTTTGAGGTCAACAGCAAGAATTACCCAGTGGCGTTGATCAAAGTTGAAAGGCAAGTAGACAACGTCCGCTTCCTTACACAGCTGAACCCGGTCAGTATCATCTTTGTCGTTAACCATGTCTACAATTGCCTTGGTGAAAGGGAATAGGGAGGGATCTGAGTATTTTGTAAACTTCGGGTACAGTTTTGTTAACTGTGCAACAAACTTCGTGTCAAGAAAATCTACCCTCAGTCCAACGCCATCCTCCATGTCTGTCCTCAACATGTGATGTGAAAATCGAATAAGTCCGTCAATTACCTATACCGGCAAGAATGGCTCAATTCATAGAAAACTGAAATGTTCAACGCATATGAAAAATAGTTTTAAGATTTCTGACTAGACCCATACCTTAGCAGTTGTATGTTTCTTTCTTTCCATAAGTTCTGTGAAGTCTTTCGCCGATAACATAATCAAGTTTCCCAGGTTAAGTGATCTGAAAAAGTTACGTGATAATTAGATTACCAACGTAACATAGTTAAACAGATAACAAAAATGTGTTAGTGCATACCATTTCACCGAGGCAATGGCCGATCGAGCCTTCTCGTAAAGCTTCTTTGGCTTCGTTATTGCGTCCTCTGTTTCAACCAATCAACATCTTCAGCCATTTGTCACATTGTAGACGTTCGTCTATTCGCGACGAAACAATTCGCTGATGTTTGCTTTTCCTAGTCTACTCTACTAATGCCTCGCCCAAAGTACCACATCGAACACCTGGGGGTTGCAAGCTCGACCCCTGGATAATAATCATCCAGGATATGACTTTGCTATATATGGCTGCATTTATAAGAATTGAAAGAAGGCAAATACCCAACGTGTTGTCGGAGGGGGCAGAGTCCCATCGACTCTAGAATCCATGTTAACGATTGCCTCATTTTTCTCCTAAATACAAATTAATTCAAGTAAGATCCAGGTCAATTTCCAACCAAAAATTGTGTCGAAATTCGGCGGATTATTAGCAAAAACAGAAAATACCGAATTAGCCTGGCAAACCACTACAGCCTAACTGTTTCCAGCGTTTTTGGAGCTTACATCTTTGTCATGGCTCAACTTGCTAATCTCAGAAGGGATTTTGCCGTCGAAATCGTTACATGACTCATGGTTGCCATTACCATGTTCAACAACGGAGTTATCCTAGACATCACAACGGTTATCGGTATAAAAGACATCTTCAAAACAGAAAATTACAACTTTTAGTTAATTTTAGATTAGGCAAGAGAGTATACCCGTAACCCAACATCTATATCAATGTCTGTAAACGAAGATTTTTGGGATTGGGGTGCGCCACCTACATCCTGTGTTATTGATTGAGGAATACAATTCATGTAAATGCTTCTATTTAACTATGATAACAACCACTTCTACAAGTTATGTTGTATAACTATATAATGAACAACATCTGCGCACTTGAACATCTACCAAAAAGTTCCTTTGATAATAATGTTAACTTTAATGTGCAAGAACCTATCCAAGAGACTTATATATAAAATTAGTTCATATACTTGCCTTTGCGTCTTTACTGGCACATGTGTTAGACATATCAGAACAGACTCCTCCACCCTGCATGTTTGTTGCAACCGAAGGTCAAATTATACCTTTTAGCAAATGCATAATACCACAGACCTAAGACTGTAAGGCCAGGATCATTACCACTTGGGTATAGTAAGAATATAACAGAATAATCTCTTCTGCCGACAGAGGCCTGCTAGGACTGTGTAACGTACCACAATTTTCCTCGGTTCCCACCGGAGATGCTGGATTCCTAGAAAGATTAGCAAGGTTGAATGAGGTGACAACAGGTTTGCAACTTGTCCCATCATAATGTCCAAGTTTTTTCGGTTCAGAACCTTGGTTTTCAACAAATTTAAAGGATTCTTCGTTGAAGGTGTTGATCTTTTCGGCCGACAGAGGCCTGCTAGGACTGAGTTTGAACCACAATAGTCATCGGCTCCCACTGGAGATTCAGGTTTCCGAGGGATATTATCATCATTTGGAGAGGTGACAACAGGGTTAACACTTGGCCCGCCGCATGTAGCAGCAAGTGTTTCCGGTTCAGAACCTTGGTTTTCAGCACATTTAACGGGTTCTTCGGCATTACTGTAGGATCCACCCAGAGATGTTGAATTCTGGGTAACATTAGAATCCTCATTCAATGTGACATCGGCGGTGGAACATCCTGGGTGAACATGGTTTTTTTGTCCCGACCCCGTTCCTTTATGTTCAGCTCTTCAGCAGACGCCATATATAGCAGAGTTGTCAACCTAGTACAATCGATTGATCCTCCAGAAGCTGTCTGCTCTGATGAGGATACAGATATCACTCGTTCTTTGATAACATTTTTATCTGTAAACCATTTGGTCAGAGCCTCTAATAAAACCTTGTTGTTCTCCTGAAGAAGACCGCAAAATATCTCTTGATGTATGATATCATGCTCTAATAACTTTGTGTCAATAAGGTTTAACAACCTGGATTCCTCTGGATTGTAACTTGAATTACTGCTACATGCCTCCTTACCTTTCCAGGATTTGCCATGAACATTTCTACTGCTAACAACTGTCTTAATCTTCGCTTTTACTGCTATCTCAAATGGGTTTCTACCACCAACAAACATATCACTGTAAAACTTGAAATTCTGCGAAATGAGTTCAAGCATGTTATCAACCTTCGGATCAACTGGATCATCCTCCCAACTAAGATCTTCCTCCTCTGGATCGAAAACAATCTCTGGCCTAATGATGCAGTGCACAGTATCCTGGAAACAAACTAATAAAATTGTCAGCAACGTAACAACCAGGGACCATTTGGGGGGACGGATGACAATTACGGATAACTGTGACATAGCCAAATATAACAGTTACAAACACTAACAAAATCGATGTTTAATCTAGTTATTCGGGTAACCAGGAATATAATGCTAACAAGAGGAATTGGCCTCTATAACTGGATACTTTTGAAAAGACCATTTCAAAGAGATAGACACACACCTTACATGCTTCATCGATCTCACGGGCGTGACTGAGTTTTAGTTGTAGATGTTGACGCTGTTGAGGTATGAAATCATCACCCTTGTCCACTTCGCCTCCCGGATTCATACATTCAACAATTAAGGGAACCACTTCTAACAGAACTAATTGGAGGGCAGCGAACAGCCGTTGAACAACAACATTTGCATTCGCTAGTTTTCGAAAATCTCTCTCCTTTATTGAACTCATCATCATATCAAAAGAAAGTCTACCCCATGGATATTCCATGAATGTCTCTAGGGAAATGAACTGTTGGGACAAGAATACCATCGACCAAAACGAGACATGGCATCCGGAGTCGATTTTCCTTGTCCAGATTACGTTTACCCTTCAGTATCGCGATAACTCTCTCTATAGTAACATCATCCTTCTTGTCGAATAGGCGATCGTACATAGGGTACCTGGCAGATTTCCTCTTCTTCGTCAGCTCTACGGGGAATCTTGATAACACCTGATTTTGACTACTTTTATGGATCACTTTCAGTATCTTTCGCAGGTGTTTTTACTCAGTTTTAAAGTTTTATAAGTGTTTTCCATGTTTTGGAGTTTTAAAAGGCTTTTCAGAAAACTTGGAACTTTGGAGTGCATTTTGGAGCAAAAGCACATTTTTGGATAAATACATACCGTCGAAGTTTGACAACCAATGAAGACCTTCTCATCGTCTGATCATCCCCAAATTTGGAGACATTATAGAGGAGACAACCAGCTTTTCAACACACTTAGAATCAAAGCAATCCAACGGTTAGGTCTCTAGATATCATCAATGCACTGAAGGCCGATTAACACAAGTCTAGTCAAGCACAAGTGCTTTCACCCGCGGCCAGCCTTCTTCCCACCGCAGCTCAAGAGGTTTCACCCCCGGTGGATCTATATTCGAACCTCAGGAGTCCAACTAAGGCCCATGACACTTCCTGCACCCAATTTACAAGCCCTAGATGCACAAGACTTAGAGAAACACTATAAATACTTTATGTCTTTTGTAAGAGAGCCTCTTTCTTCTCTTTGAGAGAGAATTTATTTGTAGTTTTAGGTTTTATTTTTATTTTTATGCATTTGTAGAAGCTCTCCATCGCCACTCTGTCTTCAATAAGAGAAGTTTTTCTGCAACTTTTGTTTCTTTACTTTTCTTCTTCTTAGTTCTAAACCGATGATGATGTCTACCTCAGCCATGTCTGAGTAGTCACCTAGTTGGGTGAAAGGGTCCAAAGGGATAGACTCATTGCCGATTTCGATGAACCTCACCAACACTTCCAAATTGATCAGCTATTCAAATTCCTGTTCCAAGAGGAGATCACGAGATAAAACCTCAGATTGTCTCTTTGGTGAAGCAGAATCAATTCCATGGAATCTCTACTGAGAAACCAATGGACCACATTGATCTTTTTGAAGAAATCTCTAGAATGGTGAGAACAACTTTGGAAACTGTGGACTATGTGAACTGTAAGCTCTTTCCTTTCTTTCTAAGTGATAAAGCTTTTAGATGGTTAAAATCTATGCCATCTGGTCCTATTACTTCATGGGAAGAATGCAAGTCAGCTTTCCTGGACCACTTCTACACCAAGTCAAGATCGAACCAGCTGAGAAACAAGATACAAAGTTTCCAACAAGGCCCAATAGAATCATTCTATGAAGCCTGGGAGCGATTCAAATAATATGAGAGAGACTACCCTCATCATGGTTTCTCTGGAGCAAACCTGCTAAGCACCTTCTACAGAGGACTACAACAGAAGTATCAACTTTCTCTTTACACTCCCAGTAATGGAGATTTCAGTTCGAAAACCATACCGCAAGGGAGAGCACACATCAAAAATCTAGCTGTAGCTAACAGCAACAACAACCCTGAGTATGACAGATCAAAGAAGGCTATCACTAGTGATGAATCAAGGGAGATTGGTGTGCTAAAAAGCATGGTAAGTCAACTTCTTAAGTCTACATGCTTGTGATACTGCTGCAGGAAATGAAGAAGATGGAAGATATGAAGAAGATGGTATGTACCACGAGGAAGAAATCAATTTTATGGGAGCTCAAGCATACCATAACCGATTTAGTCCAGCTTTCAAAAAATTCAGGAATTCTGGTGCCAACTTCTACAATCTCTCATACAAGAACCAAGGAGCCAAGAATCAGCCCTATCCGCAGCAGCAAAGGAGTTTTCAAAACAAGTTTCAAAATGGGAACTATGGAGGAGGAAACTTCCAACAAAGACCAGCTTTCAACCCTCAACAAGCACAGACCAGCTCATTAGAAGCAACCCTTTTCCAGCTAAGTAACCAGGTAAAATCGCTTGAGTAAACTATGATGCAGACGACTCAAGGCAGTGAGAAGTCAATCAGGGAAATGGGAGTGAAGATCGATTGTATGTACAATGACTTGAATGAGAAATTTTAATATCTTGTGACCCATGTCAACAAGTTGGAACATCAGATAGGTCGGACTGCAGATTCAATGAAGAGACAACCAGGAGTCTTACCAGTAAGAGTGGAAGATAATCCAAAGAAGTTCTGCAATGCTATGACAGCAGTTTTGGAAGAAGAACCTATCGCAGACTCTAAGAAAAAATCGACACCTGAACTTCTCATGAAGGACTCTAAAACCGAGCATGAGAGAACCCAAGTTATTCCGGTTAAAGTACCCAAACTGTTGCCTGACCAAAGACTCAGAAAGTCTAAGGATCCAAGACGTTTTTCCTTCACTTGTCAATCTTTGGAATTGAATTTTCAGATTGTTTATGTGATTCTGGTGCTAATGTGAATGTTATGTCAAAATCTGTTGCTGAGAAACTTGGTATAGGTACATTTGTCCCATCTCCAGTAAGGATAATCTTTGGTGATTCATCTCAAAGGAGGACAGAAGGAATGATCCAGGACTTGCCACTGGTCATTGGAAACAAAATTATCCCAGCAGATTTCCAACTCTTAGAGATGGACAAAGACAAAGAAAGACCCTTGATATTTTGTCGCCCATTCTTAGCTACAGTAGGTACTGTTATTGACCATGCAAATCGCTGTTTAGTGTTCTAAATGTGGACAGGAAAAAGTTCTATAAGACCACACTGGATCAAGCGCCAAGCCGAAAGGATAAGAACAAAGAGAAGATGTTGGAAGACAAAAAAGAACTAAAATCACTTGCATCCAGGCAATTTGAGAAGATCAAAATAGTGGCGCCACCAGACATCATCATGGAGAAGGAGAAAAATCTTGAAGAGATTGTTGAGAAGACAAGACATGTCTTCAAAGATGCAAAAATCTTTAAGAAAGGAAAAGAGATTGTGATTCAAGATGAAGGTCATCCAAAGTTCAGACTAAGGAGATCCCCAAGGACTCTTACTTCAAGAGATCCTACTTCTTTTTCTCAATCCTAATCCTGCCAAGAGTCTAGCTAAAAAACTTTTAAACAAAAGCGCTTAATGGGAGGTAACCCATTTGGTACGATTTTCTTTTCTTTTTAGGTCTTTTCTATTTGATATTTTCCTTTACTTTTTTATGCATTTCAGCCTTTCATAAATCCGAGAAAAACCAAAAACATTCAAAAAATCAGAAAATACAAAAAGATAGGAGGAGAAAACAGGAAAAATGGATAAACCGAGAACCCCCAGAAAGCATTTGCCGTGGCCGCGATCAATTCAGCCGCGGCCGGACCATCATTTACCGCGGCCCGCATCCCTCGCCCACGGCCAAACCGGCCTTTGCCGCGGCTGCGCATACCTGACCCGCGGCTGGCCCTAGTTCGGTTCCCAGGCAAGTTTTTCCGACATCCTGTAAACCGGAACTTCAAAATCCCGATTTATTTCGGGATTGAACCGGGAAGTTCCCGAAGCATAATTTTCGTTTTAAACACGCCAAGGTAAGTCTTCTAAATTTTTAAAAATAAATTTTTCTTAGGAAAAACACATTTTTTAAAAGAAAAAGAGGATTTAAAATATCGAAAAGGTCTTTCTCTTCATCTTCCCCAACAAGCGTGGAGATTTTGAGAAAAAGACCAGATTTCAAACTCGATAAACTAGCTTCAAGTTTTCAAACCTGTCTCACTCATTTTCAAAGGAGATTCGAAATCTATCATCACATAAAATTTTCATCAAAGGTATGGTACCAAATTTCTCACTTTTCCTTAAGAACTCAAATTTAGGGTTTTCTTAGAATGAGTAGAAATTCACCTTAGGATGATTGGAGATTGTCTTTGAACTTAATACTAGACTACTGGGTAGTTTAATTGAATGATTAAACACTTAGACCATAGAGATTTGAAATTTTCAAAAATCTGAGATTTGAGACTTTGAGATAATCGAAATTTGGAGATCTGTTTGATTCAGCTTTGCAAATCTGGATTGTTTGGTTCTTGTTGATAGAAAACCAGATTAGATTACATGTGAGTGAGCATTAACATCATCTTGATTTAGAAAATCTCATGTGTTGAATATCAATATATCGTACTTGACCAGAAATTTTCAGATTTTGCAATGTTTGATGCATTTACAGGTTGTTTGTCATGAGAATGTGTTTGTGATAGCTCTATAAACATCTTGTTCATAAAAATCGATACCAAAGCAGTCTGATTTATACTTTGTCTCGAAAATCTTGCTTTTGCAGGTCATGGATTTCTCTCAAGTTCGACTATTTCGAACCAAGACGAGTTCTCATGCAGAAAAGCCCCATTCGCTGGAGACATATGACGCATTAAACGAGACACAACTGAGTGATGACGAACCTCTATCCACCTTCATTACCGTGCTAAGAAGAATCTTTTCAGGAGAGATTGAGCGAGCCTCCACTCAGCTATATGTACCTCGAAAAGTCAAGTCTTCCTCTAAGCCGAAAATGAAGTTTGTTGGTAAAGCCATTGACCCAGACATCAACTACTTGGCGCAGCTTGAGAAGCTGAAGATCAAGCCAACTCCAGCATTTGACTACTCAACTCTTGAGATGTTTGGAATCCAAGAAGATGTGATATGGTATCTTGATAGGCTTGGAATGAGATCATTCATGGAGCAGAGTTTTCAGACCTATGAGAGCCATACGAATGAGTTCCTTGCATCAACAACTTTGAGCTACAAGAAGAGAGCTACTCCTAGAGCTCTAGATGGCACACTATCCTTCTCTATTGGAGGTCATCTCTACTCTCTTACCATCTTAGAGATGTGTGATGCTTTAAAGTTGCTTTATTGTGTTGAAAAAGCATTGGAGAAGGATCCAGATGAGGATCTTTGGAAACTGATGGCTTATGGAGTTTATGACAAAGGAATGTCCAAGGCATCATTACTTTCTCATCCTGCTGTCCGCTATGTGCATAAGCTACTAGCACACACTGTGTTTTTGCGAGCCAACCAAGCGAATGTCCTTAAGCCAAAGCTGGTGACACTACAGTTACCATTCGCAGATCACCATAGGTTTCCTTGCTTTGCTTGTATCATTTCAAGTAACCTAGTGAAGGTTAAGCATGAGATGCTTACATCTGATTGTCAGGACTACTCACCAGCTTTTGGGAGCATCATTACTTCGCTTATGATAGCAGCATCAGTTGATTTTTAAGCTAAGACATCTCTTAGAGAGGATTGGTTTGATCTCTCTCAGTTCTATAGAGACAGGACTATCACCAGGGCCAAGATGGACCCAATTGGATTTGCTTACAAGTTCTGCACTAGTTCCACCGAGTACAGGGTCTTTCTACCATCGGATTCAATGCCCCGTCTCCGAGATGGTTCAGACCCAGGATGGAAACTAGAGACTAGCGACTTCCTACCGTCTTTGCCACTCTTACCTTTGACCATGAAGCAATTTTTTACTGCAAAAGCCAAGAGAGAGCTAGCTGCAAACAGCAGGAGACTTCAGCCTGCACCATCTTCATCCAGAGCCAGTTCTTCTCAGATTAGAGCATCCACTAGGAGTGATGCAGACTTTGCAGCTTTGAAGAAGAAGCTTGACCAGCAAGAGAAGATCAACAGGTGCATGAAGAGGCTACTGAAGAGGAACCGCCGGTTTGATGATGACTCCTCTACCACAGAGACAGATGACAGCCATGAGATATAGGCGCCTATCCATCACCATATCATACCCACGGTTCTATCACCATTTTTCTTTTCTTTTATTTTAGACTCCTTTGCTTTTATTTCACCATCTTCTCACCAATTTTTTCACATTGGGGACAGTGTGATTTAAGTCTGGGGAGGATATTTATCCGTACTAATCTATTTTTCTTTGTTTCTTATTTTTTTCTGTAAATTTTTAAATTTTTATGATTATTAAAAGACCTTGAGTATTTTTCAGGAATGTTTGACACAAAACTATGATGAGTAAGACCCATGTGCTTCTAGACTTTACATGCTAGTTTCTTTTGTGATTAGTACTAGACTAGGCGGTAGCTAGAGTACTTGCACTACGAACTCCCACCAGAGAATTTCTAATCATTGAGACTTTTTCTGCCACGATAGAATAGCTCATTTCACTTGAACATAATTCTGACATCTAATTTTCTCATCATTGGTTTTAGCAGGCATCATGATACACATCTAGGACATCTTCACCCTATTGTTATCACTCTTTGTTGTCCTAGATGGCCATTTCATCTTTAGCTGGTACCACACCCTTTACCCAAAAAACCATCATTTCAAACTTCATGCATTCTCTCTTTAGCTCTTTCGGCAGATATGTTCAAAAATGCCGGAGAGGGAGGAACAACATGGTTTTCAGTGACTCAAGAGAAAGACTCAAGAAATTTGGGAAAGTGGAGCATCAAGAATCTATCAAAGCTAAATGGTGCCTCAAAAGAACTTGAACTTAAAGGTAAATTTCGTGCCTCCTAAGACTACATCCAAAGGCATTTTCCCCTTGCAAAAAAAAAAAAAATCAAAAAAAATGAAGGAAAGGAAAAACAAAAAGCCTAAAAGAGTCTAGGTTGGCCGAAATTCTCTGAAGCAATGACTACAAGTATTCATTTGTGAGGATTGGTTTTAAAATCTGGACAAAAATATAAGTCTAGGGGAGTCATGAGGAGAACCTGAACAAAAGAGATCAAGAATCTTAAGGCAAGAAGACTGTGACTGGAAATTGTGGATATGTCTTGCTGTTTTGCATACTGTCTTGTCACTCCAGAAAAAGATAACTCTAAACACTAAGAACCTCACCTTCTAAACAGCCATTTTGAATACCCAGCATTGATTGCTTTACTAAAATCCTTTTGATGAGAACCACTTGAACCTTTGAATGAATGTTAAGAGCTAGTTGATTGGAGGATAGGTTTAAGTGTGTAGTTTTTTGCATGACGGATCAGCGGACTAGTTATGCCTGTACTTTGGTGATAATTTTCTAGATTATCCCTGATTTGAGCATAATGACTAAATTTGGTTTAGAAGCATGGTCTCTGAGATTTTGTTAGTTCCTGCGATTTTTAAACCTCTTTTCCAGGTTCAGATCTTTGGTTTTGTTTGAGGACTGATGTGGACATCGATCCTACCGACCCATCAAGCATCGAGAGACACATGCCGGAGGTCCTAGACGGGGCCATGACTCGGTCTAAGATCAAACAAATGAGGAATAGATACAAGAAGGCACTACACGTCTTTATAAACTAACTAGACCCAAACGACCCCCTGTTACTAGACTTACAAGTCGTACACGGCTTAAACGACCTATGCGGCCAAATCGAACCCGAGAACATGACTCAAGGAGACGACACACCAGACCATCGATTCTCACACGGCCAATGTGACATCTCTCGACCAACTTTTGATTTAAAAGCTAACAGTCCGAACAGAATTTCGTTTACAGGCTTAAAACTTGAAGAATCCGGAGATAGCCCAAAAATAGCCGATGCGCGAGAACTTTTGGCCGATGCGCGAGAACTTTTAGCCGAGAAAATAAAGCCTCAACGGCTAGACCACCATGACGACAAAATCGACCGTACTGAAGCTGACATCCCTCGACCAAAATCAACCCGTGAAGCCAACGCACGAGACAGAATTGAATTCGGACGAGCCGAACAAGAGATGGCCGATGCCACACTCGTTTTGGCCGAGAAATGCCATGCAACACAGGCCGAGCCACCAGACGACCTAGAACTGACCAACGAAGGTAATTTCTCTCGACCAAGTGCATATTATAAGACTAATGCACGTGGAATTCTAGCAGGCGAACGAACAGAATGGGAGTTGCTTCATAACATACCAAGTGGACGCGGTAACGAGCTAACCGAGGCCGAGCGAGTAGCCATACAAGAAACAACGGTCATGGAGCTCAAGGCACATGAAGATCAAGGTTCTCCAGGACTAGAAGACGCCTCAAGCGACCCAAGCCACGGCAGGCCAAGGCTGGACACTTCAACAAGCACCGAGGCCACACACGACACCAAGCGGGCCGCGCCACCCCAAGGTAAGTGTTTCAATTATTTTATTGTACTTGCAGGAGGAACCTACATCGGCAGCGACTAAGTGTCAGAGTTAAACGACCCAAGTCGTGTAGTTTAAGTCTTTTATTTCAAACTTTCCATTTCTGTAATAAATGAAACGATGAGCTTTGTCTCCTAGACTAGGTTTTGTTTCTTTGAGTTTATTTACTTAGTCCTGTCGTTTTGAGTCCAGAGTCAAACCCTAGAAGGTTCAAGCTGACGAACCAGTTTATAAGGTTCCTTTGCAGCATTGTAGTCCGCAGACTTTTTCCCCATATCAATAAAATATCAAACTTTCTTCAAAGTTTGCCCGAGAAGTGATTTCTCTTGTTCTTAGTTTGTTTGTGCGATTCAAGCAAGCTTTGAGCCTTCACCGTATCAGAGACTCATCATCCCTCTGTGTCGTGAACTCACGCCGCCATCACATCCCTTTTAGATCCCACACGAGAGGGCGACCGCCTGCGTGTCAGATCATTCCACCATCGATCATCAACCGAGCTAAGGAGAGGGCGACCGCCTGTCTTAGTTCCCACCGGTTCTTACATCATTTTTGGTATCAGAGCCGAAGTTTCTGCTTCGGTTTTTTTTTTCTTACCCTTATCCTTCATTAATTTCTCTTTCGCTTTCATTAGGTTGTTAGATCCGTTGAACTTTGATAAGAAAAGCAAAAAAAATAAAAATATAGCTAGGGTTTGTTAGTTAAACGTTATTTGCTTCCATTTATTAAGTAGTCAAAAAAAAAAGAACAAAAGAATATTATTAGAGTCTCATTCCCTTAACGTTATCTACTCACCTCACACTTAATACTTTCACAAGTTGTTGTTTTTGGTGAGTTTACAAGGCACTGTGTTTGTAAAACCATGGGAGACAGCGGTGAGAATACCAACAACGCCGCACCAGTTCAGGCGAACGGTCAGCAACACCATGAGCTCATGGCAATGCTCGCCACCATGAGTGAGGAGCTGCGAGACACTCGTGAAAAAGTCGCGCGTCTCGAACAACGACAGCCGAGGGCTCCCAACGCAGAACTTCCACCAGCTCGGAGGAACGTGCGAGCCCACCGAGACCATCGCCCTGAGGACTCGGAGACTGATAGCATGCCGGAACTAGAGGAGGATCAACCCCCTGATCCACTAAACCGGCGTCACCAGATGAGACAAGACCCGTTGCTCAGAAATAGGCCAAGAGAACAAGAGCGTAGGGAGGTTAACAATGACGTGAAACTAACTCCCCCCACTTTTGCAGGCAAATCAAACCCTGAGGTCTACCTAGACTGGGAGAGGCGCTTAGAGTACATCTTCGAGTGTTACGGCTATGGAGAGCTCAAGAAAGTCGCGTTAGCTGCGGCTCAACTCACCGACAATGCCTTGGCATGGTGGGATCGCACCGTGGCCAAGAGGAGGCAACAAGTCTTTGGCCCAATTCAAACGTGGCACAACATGAAATACCTCCTACGGTTGAGGTATGTGCCCGAACATTATCATAGGGACTTACAAAAACGTTTTCGTAAGTTGACACAGGGAGCAAGGAGCGTTGAGGAGTATTTCGAAGAGTTCGAAAAACTCATGAACTCCTTGGAGTTGGAAGAGTCTGAGGAGGCTCTCATGGCTCAGTTCGTCGATGGTCTTCAAGAGAGAATAGCTCGGAAGGTGGAGCGAGTAAAGTATAGTGGCCTACATGAGCTATTACATCTTTCGGTGCAAGTGGAGCAACAAATCAAGAGAAAGTCATCTCTCTCAAACCGAGGCCGAAACAATCAGCCTTGGCAAGCCAGCACCAGCAAATCCCTCGACAAAGGCAAAGCTATAGAAATTGAATCTCGATTCAAGGGCAAATCCACCGAGCCACCAAAGTCCAACAAGTCGGAACAAGGTAAGTTCCAAAACACTAGTCAAGCTAGAACCCGAGACATTGTTTGTTTTAAATGTCAGGGCCGAGGACACTATCAGCGAGACTGTCCCAACCAACGGGTCATGATCGTTACCCCAAGTGGCTACGAGTCCCAAGATGAAGCCGAGGTAGAGGTACACAGTGAGGAGGAAGATGTGGAGTACCCCGACACTGGAGAATATCTACTGGTGACCCGGAGGGTTCTAAGCGTTCAAGTGCAACCTGAGGAGACGGTCCAACGAGAAAACTTGTTCCACACGCGATGTACTATCAAGAACAAGGTATGTAACCTAGTTATTGACGGTGGATCTTGTACTAACGTGGCTAGCAAGTTCATGGTGGACAGATTATGTCTTGAAAAGACAAAGCACCCACGGCCCTACAAGCTACAATGGCTTAATGATACCACAGAGCTCAAGGTAACCGAGCAAGTCACCGTGCCGTTCAGCATTGGTAAATACCGAGATGAAGTGCTATGTGATGTGGTGCCTATGCAAGCCGGGCATCTGTTACTAGGCCGGCCTTGGCAGTTTGACAAAGCTACCCTACACAATGGCCGAACTAACTACTATAGCTTCACACACATGGACCGTAAGTTTAACTTAGCACCCTTAAGTCCATCTGAAGTTCACGAGCTTCAAAGTAAGATGGCTCAAGAGTCTAAGTCCTCTAAGTCTAGCCTATATATTACTTATGGAGGATTAAACCGTGCTTTAAGTGCCAATGGCACTATGTTACTAATGCTTTATAAAGAATGTCTAAGCGCAAAATCAACAGATATGGAGATTCCACCAGAGGTCAGCGCCCTATTAGACAGGTACAAAGACATGTTCCCTGAAGAGATCCCCCCTGGTCTCCCACCTTTACGAGGCATAGAGCATCAGATCGATCTTGTTCCCGGATCGGCGCTTCCCAACAAGGCCGCATATCGCATGAACCCGCAAGAAACGAAGGAATTGGAGAGACAAGTGCAAGAACTCATGGACAAAGGCTACATCAGGGAGTCACTTAGCCCCTGTGCTGTCCCTGTTCTACTGGTCCCCAAGAAAGATGGCAGCTAGAGGATGTGCGTTGATTGTCGGGCTATCAACAACATAACCATCAAGTATCGCCATCCGATCCCACGATTAGACGACATGCTTGACGAGTTGAGTGGAGCCACTATCTTCTCCAAGATAGATTTAAAGAGTGGATATCACCAAGTGAGGATGAAAGAAGGAGATGAGTGGAAGACGGCCTTCAAAACCAAGCAAGGCCTATACGAGTGGTTGGTGATGCCATTCGGCCTCACAAACGCACCAAGCACCTTTATGAGGCTCATGAATAAGGTTCTACGGTCTTATATTAGTAAATTTGTTGTTGTCTACTTTGACGATATACTTATTTACAGTAAAGGACCATCCGACCATCTAAACCATCTTGAACTCGTTTTGAAAACGCTTCGGAAGGAAGGTCTTTATGCCAACCTGAAGAAGTGCGTCTTTTGTACTGATAAGCTTGTTTTCTTAGGCTTTGTAGTAAGCAGGGAAGGGCTACAAGTCGATGAGGAAAAGATCAGGGCCATACAAGAATGGCCTACGCCTACAACCATCGGGCACGTGCGAAGCTTTCACGGCTTAGCTAGCTTTTACCGACGGTTTGTGCGAGACTTCAGCACGATAGCAGCGCCTCTAACAGCCGTTATCAAGAAGAATGTTCCTTTTGCTTGGGGAGCAGCTCAAGAGGAGGCTTTCAAAACCCTCAAGGAAAGACTTACGCGAGCTCCGGTCTTAGCATTGCCCGACTTTGATGAAATGTTCGAGGTAGAGTGCGACGCTTCAGGACTGGGCATAGGAGCTGTCTTGCATCAAAGGAAGAGGCCCGTGGCGTTTTTCAGTGAGAAGCTCAGTGGGGCTACTCTCAACTATCCCACGTATGACAAAGAGCATTATGCTCTTGTACGGGCCCTCGAGACTTGGCAGCATTATTTACTGTCTAAAGACTTCATAATACACACCGACCATGAGACCTTGAAGCACTTAAGAGGGTAGACATCCTTGAAGAGGAGGCACGCCAAATGGTTGGAGTTCATTGAGACGTTTCCATACGTCATCAAATATAAGAAGGGCAAGGAAAATGTGGTGGCCGATGCACTTTCACGGAGGCATGCATTGATCTCCACAATGGAGGCCAAGGTCTTTGGGTTTGAGCACATCAAGACTCAATACCAAGACGACCCTGAGCTTGGAGAATACTAGTGTCTTAAGGGGCCCTACGGTTCGTTTTACTTACACGATGGATTCCTTTTTAGAGATAAGCGTTTGTGTATTCCGCAGGGATCCATGAGAGATATGGTGCTCAGTGAAGCACATGGAGGAGGATTAATGGGGCATTTTGGAGTGGACAAGACCCTAGCCGTAATGATGGACCATTTCTATTGGCCGCATTTAAAGAAAGCGTGGAGCGGTTCTGTGCCAAGTGTGTGCAATGTCAGAAGGCCAAATCCAGGTTACATCCTCACGGTCTTTATATGCCCTTACCTATACCTAACGCCCCTTGGGTAGATATTTCCATGGACTTTGTCTTAGGGTTGCCCAAGATACGACACAAGGACTCCATCTTTGTAGTTGTTGATCGCTTTTCAAAGATGGCTCACTTCATACCATGTGAGAAGACCAATGATGCGACCCAAATCGCTAATCTGTTCTTCAAAGAGGTAGTACGCCTACACGGGATCCCAAGAACCATCATCTCTGATCGTGACACCAAGTTTCTAAGTCATTTCTGGAGAACCTTGTGGAGGAAGCTAGGTACAAAGCTCCTTTTCTCCACTACTTGTCATCCTCAAACGGATGGACAAACTGAAGTGGTAAACCGTACTCTTTCCACTTTACTTAGAGCAGCCCTTGGGCGTAACATGAAAACTTGGCTCGATTGTATACCCTTTGTAGAATTCGCTTATAACCGCGCGAGGCACTCAGCTACTAAGCTGTCACCTTTCGAGGTTGTTTATGGTACTAACCCCTTGTCTCCAGTGGATTTAAGGCCTATACCACAGGTAGAGCAGACCAATCTAGACGGCCTGCAGAGAGGCGAGTTGTTCAAAAGGCTTTATGAGATGGCACGAGACAACATTGAGAAAAAGACCGAGGGTTACAAGAAGGCCGCGGACAAAGGTCGCAAAGAAGTCACCTTTGAACCAGGAGATTGGGTGTGGCTGCACATGAGGCCTGAAAGATTCCCTAATCAACGCGCCTCCAAGCTCGCACCAAGAGGAGACGGACCGTTCAAAGTCTTGAGCAAAATCAATGACAACGCCTACCGTCTTGATTTACCAGGTGAGTTTAACATTTCTCACACTTTCAACGTTGCTGATCTGTCTTATTTTGACGCAGGTGAAGAAGTTTTGGGGTCAAAACCTTTTGAAGAGGGAGGGAATGATGTGGACATCGATCCTACTGACCCATCAAGCATCGAGAGACACATGCCGGAGGTCCTAGACGGGGCCATGACTCGGTCTAAGATTAAACAAATGAGGAATAGATACAAGAAGGCACTACACGTCTTTATAAACTCACTAGACCCAAACGACCCCCTGTTACCAGACCGTACACGGCTTAAACGACCTATGTGGCCAAATCGAACCCGAGAACATGACTCAAGGAGACGACATACCAGACCATCGATTCTCACACGGCCAATGTGACATCTCTCGACCAAACAGAATTTCGTTTAAAGCTTAAAACTTGAAGAATCCGGAGATAGCCCAAAAATAGCCGATGCGCGAGAACTTTTGGCCGATGCGCGAGAACTTTTGGCCGATGCGCGAGAACTTTTAGCCGAGAAAATAAAACCTCAACGGCTAGACCACCATGACGACAAAATCGACCGTACTGAAGCTAACATCCCTCGACCAAAATCAACCCCTGAAGCCAACGCACGAGACAGAATTGAATTCGGACGAGCCGAACAAGAGATGGCCGATGCCACACTCGTTTTGGCCGAGAAATGCCATGCAACACAGGCCGAGCCACCAGACGACCTAGAACTGACCAACGAAGGTAATTTCTCTCGACCAAGTGCATATTATAAGACTAATGCACGTGGAATTCTAGCAGGCGAACGAACAGAGTGGGAGTTGCTTCATAACATACCAAGTGGACGCGGTAACGAGCTAACCGAGGCCGAGCGAGTAGCCATACAAGAAACAACGGTCATGGAGCTCAAGGCACATGAAGATCAAGGTTCTCCGGGACTAGAAGACGCCTCAAGCGACCCAAGACACGGCAGGCCAAGGCTGGACACTTCAACAAGCACCGAGGCCACACACGACACCAAGCGGGCCGCGCCACCCCAAGGTAAGTGTTTCAATTATTTTATTGTACTTGCAGGAGGGACCTACATCGCCAGCGACTAAGTGTCAGAGTTAAACGACCCAAGTCGTGTAGTTTAAGTCTTTTATTTCAAACTTTCCATTTCTGTTATAAATGAAACGATGAGCTTTGTCTCCTAGACTAGGTTTTGTTTCTTTGAGTTTTATTTACTTAGTCCTGTCGTTTTGAGTCCAGAGTCGAACCCTAGAAGGTTCAAGCTGACGAACCAGTTTATAAGGTTCCTTTGCAGCATTGTAGTCCGCAGACTTTTTCCCCATATCAATAAAATATCGAACTTTCTTCAAAGTTTGCCCGAGAAGTGATTTCTCTTGTTCTTAGTTTGTTTGTGCGATTCAAGCAAGCTTTGAGCCTTCACCGTATCAGAGACTCATCATCCCTCTGTGTCGTGAACTCACGCCGCCATCACATCCCTTTTAGATCCCACACGAGAGGGAGACCGCCTGCGTGTCAGATCATTCCACCATCGATCATCAACCGAGCTAAGGAGAGGGCGACTGCCTGTCTTAGTTCCCACCGGTTCTTACATCAAACAAAGGTTTAAGTCTGGGGGAGTTGATAACACCTGATTTTGACCACTTTTAGGGATCACTTTCAGTATCTTATGCAGGTTTTTTTACTCAGTTTTAAAGGTTTACAAGTGTTTTCCATGTTTTGGAGTTTTAAAAGGCTTTTTAGGAAACTTGGAACTTTGGAGTGCATTTTAGAGCAAAAGTACATTTTTGGATAAATTCATACCGTCGAAGTTCGGCAAACAATGAAGACCTTCTCATCAGCTGATCATCCCCAAATTTAGAGACATTATAGAGGAGACAACCAGCTTTTCAAAACACTTAGAATCAAAGCAATCCAACGGTTAGATCTCTAGATATCATCAATGCACAGAAGGTCGATCAACACAAGTCCAGTCAAGCACATGTGCTTTCACCCGCGGCCAGCTTTCTTCCCACCGCGGCTCAAGAGATTTCACCCCCGGTGGACCTATCTTCGAACCTCAGGAGCCCAACTAAGACCCAAGACACTTCCTGCACCCAATTTACAAGCCCTGGACGCCCAAGACTTGGAGAAACACTATAAATAATCATCTTTAGGTCTTTTTTAAGCGAGCCTCTTTCTTCTCTTTGAGAGAGAACTTATTTGCAGTTTTAGGTTTTATTTTTATGCATTTTTAGAAGCTCTCCATTGCCACTCTGTTTTCAATAAGAGAAGTTTTTCAGAAACTTTTTTTTCTTTACTTTTCTTTTTCTTAGTTCTAAACCGATGATGATGTCTACCTCAGCCATATCTGAGTAGTCACCTAGTTGGGTGAAAGAGTAATCCAAAGGGACCCCATGTTCGAATGACATCTAGGTTTTTAAGAAAAAGCATTTCGATTTTTATCATGATTCTCCCATTCATCCAAATCTCAAAGCGGTAATTCTGTATTGATCACCCAGAATCCGATCCTAGGTTAAATCCGAGCCACGAGAGTGTTGTATATGGGTTGCCTGAACTGGATCTTATGGACGTCACCGTCGTAGGAGACGAAAGCTACCTACGGAGGATACGTAAGCCGAGATGGATTCCGATCTAAAATGCATGATCTTGTTCTGGCATGGGAGCGAGAGTTAATTGCGATGAACATGTGATTAGATGATAAGGGTGACGAGAGTTGGCTAATCTTACATGTGTCTATCCTAGTTTCAGAGTCATAGAAAATCCTTGCCTAAATTCCTTGTGTTTTAGAACATGAACCCTAAAGATGAACCTTGAACCCAACATCTTTTTTCATATAGTTTTCAACAGATTTTTATTTCCAGCTTTTTAATTCTCTGCATAATTAGATTTAGTGACAAACCAGAACCCCTTTTTGTTAGATTAGGTTTACGATTGTTTTTAGCATCAGTTAGAGGTCCTCAACACACAAATCCCTGAGGATTCGATCCCTAAGTACTACTGCGTTTGCTGTGCACTTGCAGCTTGTCTAGGGTAAAACTTGTGTTGCCCACTGCACCCACATCAAATCTGCCGCAGTTCAGCCCCATAACAATTTTGAATTCTTGAAGGGAAAACCTTATTGGGTGTCCGGCATAAAAGAATCTATATCTCATTCTTCCGCTCCACATTTAGCCGGCGCGATAATAGAAATAACCCAAAAGTTCCAGACCACGCCGGCTTAGACGGAATATCCAGCACAATTTTCCCAAGCGGTGACTGTCGGATGAACTGAATCTCATCTTCTTCCAAAGTGGCTACCAGGTCTTGTATTATGCTGAATTTCTGGTATGTTATTACCCGCTGGCCCCAAGGCTCAACACCAGCCAAAATAATCCTCTTGGGTAAATCACACATTGACATCTGAGAATCCGAAATAGAAGAAATAAATCAAAATTGCCAAATTTTAAACCTTCTCGTATGATTAGAGGAAAGAGATTACCCTTCACCAGCTAATCTCTGGTCGAATCCACTGATAAATCTCTGAATCGAGATATATTTGACAACCCTAGAAAGCCACAGACTATCACCTGAATGCTCTTTTCAGAGAATAATCTGATAACAACTCATTAGATGGAAACCCTAAGCTTTATTTCCCTCCAAAGCATTAAAATTAATTTTAAAAAGAAAATGTTATTAATTTAGAAAATTTGATATTGTTTTCGGGCACTCTGACACATGCAACTTGCTCCGGGCCCAATTACGAGATTCGACCAGATATAGTCGTGTACGAAATGCGATTAGGGATAGGGGTTCGTTTGTCATTTTTTACGTAAACAGTATCGTTATACAGTGGGTTTTTTTAGGAGCTAATTACTAAAGTTTCTAATGGAGTTTAGTGGTATTCCTCTATCTGATATCTGATATCCGTTTGTTAAGTATTTATTTATTTTTAATAATATTTTTTCATTTTTTTAAATTTACTTTGTTACATTAGAACATTATGAACCAGAGTTTCAGGTCCATCATAATCAATACCAATGATATTTTTTAAGGACCCAAATTTAATTCAAGTCCATCTTTATCAATACCTATGACATTTGTAATTTTTGTTATGATGAACATTTTAATTATCAATGTTATTTTATTATAATTTAAAAAAATTTTAAAAAAATTAATCAATAAAACCAAATATCCTATCGGATATCCGTAAATATTCGGTTTAAACCAGATATCAAGAGTTTTCAGATCCAAATTTAGAAAGTAAATTGATTATCCGGCGAAAACAAATGTGGATTCAGATACCTTGAAAAGTCTGGAAATTTGAAACTTCTTGGTTAAACTAAATATATAGTCCGCAAACAACAAGTGAGATACACACATATATTGACAAGAAAACATTTCAACATATTTAAAGAACTAAAGTAAAACCTCAAATCAATTCATTCATTACCAACTGATTTTTAATTAAATAATCTATAAACCTTAACAAATTTGAAAACAACAAAACGTATTTAAGATGATGTATATGGTTTTTTTTTTTTAACACTAAGTTGAAATTTTATTCGATATGGCCAAGTTCCAGCTCTGAAAAAACAGAGACCTTACAAACCAAGGAAGGGGTCATACCCTTAACAAGATCATCAAAAATACAGAAGGTGGTCATACATTCGGTTTTTCATTCTGCAAATCCTCTCTCAGCCAGGCCGGTTCACCAGCTGCTACATATGACTGAATTCGATCCTCACGAATAACACTTCGTGCAATCTTGGTGGCAGGGAGATTTGTCTTTGACCCTTCCACAATCCATTTCCACTCCATAGTTCCATGTAACGCTTGAATTAGTTCCGCCGTCTGAGCTCTAAACGCTGGCCAAGCCTGAGGTTTTCCAATTGCACCAACTACATCTGAGGCATCCGTTCCAAACACCACCTTCCCTAGGCGATGGCTATACATACTCTCAATTGCCCATAAATAACCTCTGTTCTTTGCCTCATTAAGGCTTGGAATTCCACCAAAAGCTCTCCGGCTATGCACCAGCACGTCCCCCAACTCATTCCTTACTATCCACGATGCCCCACATAATCGCTTCCTTTTGCACCACGCAATACCAATATTACATTTTAGGAAACCCGATTCTGGAGGACTCCACTTAGCGCTACTATAGCCCGTGTTTCGAGAAGCTTCTAGTTCAATGTGAAGCTCCTCTTGCAACTTAAACCAATGTGATGCATCCTCCCATATCTTTTCAGCTGTTTGAATAGACGTGAAGACTTTGCCTTCAAAATGAAAGGCATTTCTGTTCTTCCATATTTGCCATAGAATCCACGGGAAGCTCCTACTAATCTCTGCAGGGATCGCCTTAACTCCAAGACAGTCAAAGAGGTAGGCAAAGTTGACGTAGATGGAGCTCTCATGAAACCCATCATGAGGAAATGGAAAATTGGTTTAAGCCCACACTTGTCGCGCCATTGTGCAATCGAAGAGGACATGATTGATCGATTCACCATCCCTACCACATATTTGACATACTCCATCTGCGTGTGAACCCCTTGATCTCAATCCATCAGAAACAGCTAAGGCATCACTTAACGCTTTCCACATAAAAACTTCGATTTTTGGAGTCGTCTTTACATTCCACACTTTTCCTTTCAACGGGTTTAAGGATGGTTTTGCCAGTGCCTCATTCCTCACTTCAGACTGACTTAGTTGACGGCCCAACCAGTATCCTGATCTTACTGAGTATTCGCCACACTTATTGTGCACCCATTCATATCCATCCCTCATCCCAAGTGCCGGCCTCTGTTTTAGAATAATCTGCACATCACCCGGAACAAAGATCTCTTCGAGTTTACCCCGGTCCCAAGTACGAGATTGTGGGTCAATCAGGTCCCTCACTTTGAGTTTGAGGTCCCAAAATAGAGCCCTTCTATACGGAGCCCGAGGCTGCCCATCAGAAATCCACTTATCAATCCAAACACTTATCGAGTCACCTGAGCCAACCGATTTCTTGAGTCCTTTCTCCAGAAGTTCTCGACCGTGTAGTATACTTCTCCAAGCGAAGGATGGACGACTGCCCACAGGGTCTTCCATAAATTCTCCATTCCTGTAGTATCGGCTCTTTATAACCCTTGAACATAGACTTTCTGGCATTGCAAGGAGCCTCCACGCTTGTTTGGCAAGCAAAGCTTGGTTGAACATTTCGATGTCCTTAAAACCTAGTCCACCAAGTTCCTTTTCAAGACACATCTTCTCCCAAGACACCCAATGGATTTTCTTTTTGTCTTCTTGAGCATTCCACCAAAAATTAGACATAGCACTAGTGAGGTTTTGGCAAGTGGTTTTAGGGAGTTTAAAAACCAACATAGCATATACCGGCATCGACATGGCAACTGGTTTTAACAGAATCTCCTTCCCTCCTTGAGATAAAAACCTTCCATACCACCCATGAAAGCGAGATTTCATCTTCTCTTGGATATAGTTCAGCATCTCTACTTTAGAACCACTAAAGCACTCAGGCAAACCAAGATATTGCCCTGCACCTCCCTCATTCTGAATTCCAAGTTTGTCTCTTATGTCTTTCTTTACGTCATCAGCTATAGCACAGCCAAAGGTGATTGACGACTTGTTGAAGTTTATCACTTGTCCTGATACTCTTTCATACTCCTTGAGAATGTCATATATATAGACTCACATTGCTCTCTATCTGCCTTGCGCATGATCAGGCAATCATCTGCAAAGAGCAAATGATGCACTGCTGACCCATCCTCAGAGAACTGAATACCGGACAACGTCCCATTGAGCTCAGCTGTCTTCATAAGGTGAGAAAAGCCCTCGGTACATAGATCAAAGAGAAAGGGTGATAGAGGGTCACCCTGGCGCAATCCCCTACTCGGTTTGATCATCCCATGAACCTGCCCATTAATCAAAACTGTATATGTAACTGAGCGTACACAAAACATAACCCAAGAGATAAACTTTCGGTGGAAACCCATTGCAGATAGCAGAGCCTCCAAGTAATCCCACTCAATGCGGTCATACGCTTTGGACATGTCTGTTTTAATAGCCATGTCTTCGGCAGAGATTCTGGGATGAGTTCGGAGAGCATGAACCATCTCATGGGCCACAATGATATTGTCAGAGATCAACCTCTCAGAGACAAATGCAGATTGTGTGGGAGACACAACACTTGGTAACCATGGTTGCAGCCGCTTAACTAATATTTTTGACACAATCTTGTACAGCACCGTGCACAAGCTTATTGGCCGCAGGTCTACCATCTTTGTCGGTTTAGTCACTTTAAGAATGAGGCATATTTGAGTGTAGCTCCACTCCATGGGAAATTCCCCAGTTTCGAAAAAACTCTGCACCTCCTTTGTAATTTGCGGTCCCAAAATTCCCCAATAATGTTGGAAGAAAAGACCATTCATTCCATCGATTCCTGGTGCACTAGAAGGATTAATCGCAAAACCAGCTTCCTTTACCTCCAATTTCGAAACAGCTTTAATCAAGGCCACATTCATTTGGCTAGATACAGTCGCAGTAAATCCACTGAAGAAATTCCCAATATTCCCCACTCGTGACGACGTAAAAAGTTCCTGAAAATATTGGCTAGCCACTGCCCCCATCGAACAACCAGATGTGGCTTTCCTGCCTTGGTCATCAAGTAAATATTCCAGTTGATTGCGAGCTCGTTGTGATTTAACCGAAGCATGGAAGAACTTAGTGTTCTTATCTCCCATTTGAACCCATTTGTCTCTGCTCTTCTGTTGCCAGAAACTCTCCTCTTCGTGGTAAGCTTTAGCAATCTCCAATTTAAGTGTTCTGCGATAATCCATTCGAGGGAAGAAGGACGATTCCTCCACTTCCAAATCATGTCGCAACTTCATAATCTTATCCATGGAGTTACTCTTCTGCTCCCTTTTCCATCTACTCACCCACTTCCGACAAGCTCCAAGACGATCCATCAAACTTAGGGGAGTCACTTGATGAGTACCCATCCACGCCTTACGGATAGCTTCATGCACCATTGGTTTCCCAATGAACCGTCTGTCAAACCTGAAAGAGCCTAGAGCCTCTAGCCTCGGACTGTCTGTTCATCAGGTTCACCAGGACCGGTCTATGATTAGAGCCTAACTTTTCCATGAAAACCTGGTTCGACTGAGGGAAGTGCACTCTCCAAGCCTTGTTGCCAAAACACCTGTCCAATTTACTCTGGATCCAAAGGTTTTGCCTGACACCAGCCCAAGTAAAGCCATCACCAGAACCCACAAGTTCAGTCATCTCACACGCCTGGAGCATCTCTACAAACGGCTTAAAGGATCCATCACTTCTCTTTGGCCCGCCAATCTTTTCACTATTATTCAAGATCTCATTGAAATCACCAACCATACACCAGGTTTCTTTCCGATGCACCCCAATCCGCATCAACCTTTCCCACACATGCGGACGACCCTTCACCTCTGGATCTCCATAAACAAAGGAAACAAAAAACTTGAATGAACCAAACTGTACATAACAATCGATCAGATGTTTGTCCGCAAAACACACATCGACCGCCACATTATTCATTAAGAAAAGAGCTAAGCCACCATTCCATCCAATAGGGTCAACCGTTATAACCCTGTCATAAACCAAGCATTCAAATCAACCAAACCATCTCTACATCTCTTCGTCTCCATTAAGAAAAACATCTAAGGGAAATGTTGTTGACGCATCTCCTTGAGACGGGGAATTGTCAAGTCTTGTGCCCCGCCCAAGCCTTGACAATTCCAACTCAAGAGGCTCATTGAGCAGACGGCAGTCCCTCATTCGGGACCACAACGCTTAGCGATTTTTGACCTCACATCCCCACTCACCTCCTTCACGCCTTCAGCTTTCCTCTTCTGCGGAGATACCCCAATGGCCTCAGGGTTTTTTACCTCATTCGATCCACCTTTGGTGATTCTCGGTTTTCTCGTGACAGTCTTTTTATCAGTCGCATTCTTCCTCCGAGGCTGATACCGCCTCACTCTCTGCCCAGAGGAGGACCCCTCCGATGATCCAACCTCAAAACCATTAGAACATGACTTAAAAACAGAGTTCTCAGATCCCATCGGCTCCACCAGTCTTTCCGATGCAGTAACATGGACTCCAGCCACACGTCTCATCGCCAAACCAGCATTAATAGCTGATGACATCATTTTGTCCCCCAAGATACCAGTGTTGCTGTTCGCAGTCTTCTTGCTCGTGGTCTCTTGGTCGTAAACAGGGCCTTTTCCTTTATCCAGAGAGGAAGTGATAACTAGACCAGCTTCCAATCGGAGAACCGAGTTCTGTTCACGCTTGTTATTCGCCAGTTCCATTATCGATCGCTTTACTCTTTCCTCTCTAACCTTCCTGTCACTCCCATCCCCAGCCAGTAAATAGGTCCTCATCTCCTGCAGCACCTCCTCATTAATCTTAGCTCTACCCGAATCAGGGTCTATTCCAACCTGCTCCTCGGTTAACACCCCAAACAGCGGGTCCATTTCTTTTAAAACCAATTCCCTCTTCTGTTTGCCTGCTAGGATATTTGCCCTTCGGAGCTCTGCTTTTCCTTTTCTCATGTTTACCAGAATTGGGCATTTATCTTTTTCATGTGTTAACCGTTGACAATGATAGCATCTCTTCTGAATTCGCTCAAAGTCATACCATATGGTGGTAGTTTCCCCAGTAGGTAGGACCACCGCCTTCGATCTACGAACCGGTCGTGAGACATCAAAGTTTACCTTCACCCGCACGTAATCTCTGCTATGTGGTTTCTCCGAATCAAAGGCAATCTCCTTTACCTCCCCAATGATATCAGCCAGATCATAGATAGAAGCTTCCGTATAGTAGTTCACAGGAATGTTTCTGATCTGAATCCACACAGGTATAAACTTCAGGTAATTCTCCGGGGGCTTTTCCACCCAACGATCAATCACAACAGACCATTCATTAAAGGTCCAGACATGCTTCCGTAGAACCTCTTCGAGATCGTGTTCATATTTGAAAATGAATTGGAATCTGTCAGAAGACAGAGCCACACCTCGCACCCTATCATACACTTGCCACTTCCTTGGAATATCTAGAATAAGATCAGCCATATTTTGACACGCTGGGTTCAGAGTTCGTCCCATAATACTCATGACATTCTTCTCACTCGAACAGTATTTCGGGTGGTTTGGCAGGATGAAAGGAACGTCTTCCTCCTCCTCTAGAGTTAAAGCCAGCAACGCGTCATCAATGTTCGCCATTGAACCACTTCCTGCCTTGTTTTCCAACTTTTTTGAAACTAGGGTTCTTCAAAGCTATGCGGCGCCACTGAAGAAACTAGCCAGACCTAGCAAAAAACCTCTCACAAACAGAAAGATTTCCAAAAGATTTACCACAATATTGTTATAATTCAAAAAATCTCGGACAATAAGGGGAAAAAACCCAGCCAAAAGCTCTACTTTCCTAAAACCCAAAGACTCTGAGCGTATTAGAGAGTCCTAAGCGAAAGAGAGAGTCAGTCGATGTGTTTTTTAATATTAATGCGGTGAATATCAAATGAAAAACAAAAATGAGTAGTATTATGCGTGGTCAACTTATGTAACCTTGTATATATGTGGAATTGTGTGTTTAAATTAAAATGATGATTTTATTTAGATAAGATTTTGGAAACAACGCCTTGTTTTTTCCGAATAAGTCAATTATTTGCTTCACCCACTATCTGAAAAGGAGTCCGACTTAAGAAACTCCATAAATAAAGGCTAACACAACTGCCAATTATGTGTTAAAATATCAGTATTCAAACAGTATACTTATTTATATCAACCAATTAAGACCAACGTGACCAACAAGAAGTTGGACTACAAAACTCATGCATACTTTTTGTATTTTTTAGTAGCCAGAACTTTACATTGCAAGAAGCTAATTAAGAAGTCAAACTCCACGCATGTGATGAACCAAGAACTTGATGCGCAATAAATTTCTTTTACCAAAAAATAAATAAATAAATTTGAAGAATCATTGTTCATTTTGCCAGCAACATACAACGGATACTGCGGGATTTTGTTAACGATGGGTACTTAGAAGTGAAACTTTTAAAAATCGATTGGATAAGAATCAAATGTGGACGTTTTTACTTTTGTGACTTAACCTCACAGGACACATATATTTTCAATAATCTATCTATTCTAGGATACTGGCCAGCATGCATGTGCAGGCTTGAACGCTTTTTTAAAATTTTAATTTTATTGAATATATTGTTAAGTTTATTGGGTTTAATTTTATAATATTGATAGTTTACAGTGTGTGGGTACACTGTTACTAATTTTGGGCCGAATGGTATGTTATTAGTATAAGAATTGGATTGTATCTTAAAATTGGCTCATATTTGCAGTTATAAATTCTATGTAATTATAATTAGGTATGTATAATGAAGAAAGTATATATAAAGAATACATATAATTATGAATATATACATTAATTTTATGTTTTTAAGTTATTCATCGAAATGTGACATTTATGACCATATTTTATAGATTATATGTGTAGATGTATTCATTTATTTCGAAATCAGTCAAATGTTATTTAATATGTTTTAATTATAAACGACTTTTTGGAAATATGAAACACAGGGAAGAAAAATGAGGAATCACTCTCTAAGAATTTTATATATACACACCAGAAGAGAATTTTGATCAACTAACCAAGCAAACAATTACTCACTTAAACACAACCCATACTATAATTATTATTCTGATGTGGTCCTCTCACAGACGTACAAAAAATATGTTTACATGAAAGAAAAATACATGTTTTCCTACATAATATTTCTTGTGCATTTGTGAAGAATCACATCAGAAGAAGTAGTTTTATTTATTGTGTCGCCACAGAGTTATTGTAAGTATATTACTTGTGAATGCTCACTTTTGACAGGAAGTATACCGTTAGTACTTTATACTAAATTCTTGATAGAGCATTGACTGTGTACTTCTTGTAGAGTGAGATACAAGTAATTTTGCTCAGTAGGTAAACAGAAATGTATAACATTTTCCATAAGTTTTTGCTATTGTAGATTTTTTATTATTCACTGGAAATTTTAGAAAGAACTCTAGTTATGTAGAAAATTATTATTTACTTGGAATGAGAACCAATATTGTGTAAGAAATACAAACCTTTTTATAGAGAGTGGAAATGTTAATCTAGAACGATTTTCATAATAGGATAGTTAGATTTATTATTTTTCATTCGCAATTATCTAAAATAACAAAAAATCGGATTTATCTATATTATGTATTTCAGTTGAAATTGAAATTTTAAAAATTGTTAAATTTTATGAGAGATTTCCAAAAATTGAGATATAATTTATCATATAAACAATTATGTTACGATTAATCCGCATCGACAATACTTTAAACTTACAATGGTAACAGTTTATTCACTAAATTATAAATTATAAGTTACGCTATATTTTATAATTCTTTAATCGGTTGACTCTTGTATTAATTATGTAATATGTAACTGTTGCAAATGTAGTATTTAGTAGATGATTTACCTTGGTATTTTATATATTCAACATGAAAAGTACTGTAGAAAATGAAGACAATTAAAAAACAACAAAACGAAAGTAATTAATTGAAATAAAGATTCAGCATGCAGTTTTAAAACTAAAATTAAGAAAGACATTTAAATCTAATTGACCGGGAATAAGCCCATTGCATTGCAAGCTTCCCTGAAGGTGTCGTATACAACACCATTAAATGTTCGGATATCTTCATAACTGCAAAGACTTATAATGATATTCAACAGACAACCCAAATAAAAAATCTCTCCATCATAAATTGAATACTGTTGAAGAATAATTAGATTTCCCGAACCCTTCACCCGTGGCCTCCACTCATACAATGTGGCATTCCACACAAATTGAAATTGAATACTGTTGAAGAATAGTTAGATTTCCCGAACACTTCACCCGTGGCCTCCACACATGCAATGTGGCATTCCAGACAAATTCAGTGTAGAGCAGGAATCTGGCAGTTGCGTATATCTTTGTTACACTCCATCCAAACAATAAATTTTGTATTTTTCATTAGTTGTCGACCTTGTTTCGCTTGGAAGAATTTGTTCTTGGTAGATGAAATAGAATAATTTCTGAAAACAATCATAAAGAACTTGTTAAAAAGGAAACAAATAATGTATTATAATAAATTATAAAGGGTAATTTTCTATAATTCTG
This sequence comes from Eutrema salsugineum, assembly GCF_000478725.1. Classification (NCBI taxonomy): domain Eukaryota; kingdom Viridiplantae; phylum Streptophyta; class Magnoliopsida; order Brassicales; family Brassicaceae; genus Eutrema; species Eutrema salsugineum. Next base: position 14,635,586 of record NW_006256756.1, on the reverse strand, counting down.
TCAAAAAGGATTCTTAATAGATTAAAGTTGGACGCATAAGGCTTACCTATCCTGTTCATAGCAGTAGAAATAGAGAATATTGAGAATTTTTATTCAGTGTAACAAATGAAGTTGCAGTTCACAAAAGTATGATGTGAATATATAGATGGATTAAATAGAGCATAAAATGAATATACGAATACGTTAAAGATTGCAATATGCATATGGTTTTAGAAAGTAATATCAATATATAAATATCCTTCATATTATATTTAATAAAAATCTTGAATATATGGTTAGATAATTCAATTTATACATAATTGCTTCATAACAATATTAGTTCGAAATTATCGGAGCACAATATTATGTTATCATATATTGCGGTTTAAATACAACTGTAAAGAGAAAAATCCAAACATTTCAATATTTTTGTATCAGCTAAGTTGTGTGAATTGGACGCAGAAGACTTGTGTAATATTATGTCCATATATCAAAAGCGAAAGTTAAAAAGTCAAACTGGTTGGTTGAAACAGTATTCCCAAGAAAACATAGAAATTTGGTGACATTGAATATTTTTTTAACTACCTTATCCTATATAAAATAAGAGTTGCTTCGATTAAAAACATACTTCTTAAATTTTCTCTGCAACCCTAAACGCCTGATAAGAGATTAGACAAAAATGGAGAATCACCAAGAAAAACGTTATGATGAAAACGAATTATTGAGAATTAATCCACCACCATTGAACATGAGATTTGGTGTGGAAGAACAACCATCACCTCCTCCAATTTCTGAATCAAAGATGGGGGAAACAAATATGTGGGAAGAGATGAATGATTTTCTGAGCAAATCAACTGCGAAGGCCATCGAGGTTCCTTCTGAGGTAATTTAATCTTTAAATTATTCGGTTTTATTAAGGATTTCTGTATTATTGGATGTTTATACCAATATGTAATATCTGCAGTGTGATGGAGAAATATCGACTGATGATCCAAAGGAATATTGCAAGGAAAGAAAACACGATCTCTATCTAGATCTGGAGATAGGTTTGAAATGTATAGAATGCGGCTTCGCTAAGACAGAGATCCGCTACCTAGATACATCGGAGTGGGTAAGCTGTTAATATTCCATTAATACATTGATTTATTTAACTAATATGTTTGAAGTTAACAACATTATATGTTTTTGAATCTTATAGGCACATAAGAATAAACGTGGAAGGAGAAACTTTGGAGTCTAGCTAAAATTATCTCTGTTTATTGGAATTATCTAAGCATGTTTGCTACAATAAGTTGTATTATCTTGATTCAAATAAAAATTATTTATTTTAAAACTTTTCTCATATGTGTGTATTGATTCGTAAGATTATAAGCTCATCTGCTACACTGATTATAATCCACAAAAATTAAAACATCGATAATTTATATAATATTTCACACTCAACTCTAAATGTTATGAGAAAAGCTTAACGTCAGTTGTCAAAACTGAAATGAAAACGTCAGTCGGAATTAATTTCAATTTACTCTTACACGTAAAATTGTTAATACATCAATAGTGAGCATTGGATGAAATTGCCTATAAGAAGCGTTATATTTGCATCGTTTGGCATAATTATAAATAAGGAAATTCATAAAGGTTCGCAATAAATGTAAATGTCGAAGTCTACTTACATAAATTGTTATGGTATTAAAATTGGCATAATATAAAAAATGGCTGTTACTATATTGTAGTAGTAGAATTTGGCAATGTCTTATTGTTATGGAAATGTGCAATATTCGATGGAAGAAAATGTCTATAAAAGAAGTAACCTTTCTAAAATCAAATGGATTCTATATATAGATGGTATATGTTATATCCAAAACTATACATATATATATGTAAAATATATAAACAATAAATACAATAATATTAAAGGACATAAGCAAATTGGTAATTATATATTACCATAAATAAGTAATAAATATTTCATTACAAATATATAAAAGTAGGTTCAAATCCATCCAAGTTTTATGGGAAAATATTACATAATGAGAACGTTTAACAGTTACGGGAAAATATAAGTACATAAGAGGGATTAAACTTATGGCCGGCTCAGATCTTCATGGATATCGGTAAAAGGAAGTCTGACCAAAAATGATTTCAAGTTAACAATTGTAAAAAGATTAAAATAAACCATAAAACATATTATATATTTTAATACCAATTAGAATAATTACCAGTCAAGAAAATCAGAAACCTCTTTGATGTGAGGATTGAAAAGTATTTCAGAATGGTCTCCAGTATTCCTTATGCGAGATCTCCCTGTATGATTTTAAAATATAAAGGGCACACATGTTAGAAGCCACATTATCATATTAACAAATTGGAAATGAATGTTTCCACTCGATTATAAAATTTAATTACTAACCTTCAGAATCATAGGTGAGACGAAACATCCGCAAAGTAAAGACTGTTTGATAAGTACCTATATCTTCCCACTTCTTCCAGAAATCCAGAGCAGTCTTCCCAATGAGTTCAAATGTCCATATCAACATAACTAAACCAAACAATTATATTACAACAACATTAACCTTTACATATATAGATGATAATATAAAACATCTTACTTCATGTCCCTTATCTGAATGTCCAATTTGTGAGAAGGTCCAAAAATCATCTCGTAGGGGTCATCAATGTCAGTACTTAGTTCATCATCAACATAGATGATTACACTGATCAATTCTACAAAGCAAAAATTTCATTACACAATATTTATAATAATTCTTTAATTGAATAAAGGTGAGAAGCCTAACCGATAGAGTACTCAATAGGGAAATTCCCTCCGATAATGGCATCAAATGGCATAAAATCTATCATATGCTTAAGATTGACTTGAAAGGTCTTGTCTACAATAGTATCGGCATTCATGTTGATGAAGTGGTAGTTTATAGTATTTCTGAAAGATCTGAACGTATTGACAACGTTGAATAATTTGACATAATTCCATTCTCCTTCTTTAAACTTTGGACCGAGCAAAGAAATAAGATCCTGATCTATTGATGCCTCTATTTTGTAGCCCTAAATTCGTGAACCAAGTAATCATTTCAGAGATTCATGTGTTTAAATGTTCATCACATGCAACAGAATAAAAAAACTTCAAAAAGATGAACTTACATTTTCGTCACCGAGGATAAGACGCAATTCCTGGCGTTGATTACGGTAGTTGAAGGGTTTCCAAACTCGTAGAACTTTTATAAGAATTATGGAGTCAGATTTTGTGGGAGAAAGATACTCAAGGGTACAATAGCGAGGCATGCTTGAGGAAAGTGGTTGGTTTCTGGGACTTTAGGTTTTTTTAGTTAAGATGGCAAGATGTTATTTTACTTGGTCCTTTATATGTATAGCAAAGCAAGTATAGAGTTCGAAAGGTTGTGTCGTTTCGTAAAATTAGAATAAATTGGAACCTTTGACATTTATTGCACCAAGTGACTTACGAACAAACCAAATTGGTTACATTCAATTCATATGTATATTTGACTTTTATATTGATTAAATATATATATATAAAAATATGTGAAGATGGTAGAAAAATGTCATATCTGGTACTGACTACTTCTCTTTAATTAAGTCAATTACTTCCTTTCATTAATTATAAATAATTAATGAGAGTACAATACCAGAATTTATGTACTTTATTTTTTAATACAAACAAAAATATCACGGACCAACCAAAATTTTAATATCATAGTTATTTTTTGTTGAAAACAATTAGAGTACGATTCACAAAAAAATGCTAACACAAAAATTGTTTTAAATATATATATATATATATATATATATATATATTGTCATTGGATAAGTTATCTCAATCAGAATAATATAGAAGTTAAGATTTCCAAGTTTAACACTATAAAAATAAGAAATAGGAAACAATAATCCCTTTTACTGAGACTGGTCTTCATATTCATCGTGGACCGGAGTAAAATCAATTGAAGTTGCAAGCCTGAAATAATATTAGGATTTTTGATCATTATACGTATATATATATATATATATATATAGGATACAATATCAAAAATGGAATAAACATACTTCAACCTTGCTCTTTCCACTTATGGGGTAGGAGGATCCTCGAGAATATCAGATATGAATCTTTCTGATTCAACTATCCATTTATCTAATTACATAGACATACTCAGTGTATGGAAGAAATATATATGTAAAACTTGTAATTAATTAAAAATATCAAATAATGAGGTAGTTACTATTTAGTTACCTCTCCATCTAGTGAAAGAGAAAAATCGCAATACAATAGTATGCCTAGAAGACCTTTCACGATTCCTCCAAAGTTCTTCAAATTTTCTTGCCAAGTTATCCCAAACAATACATTTCAAAGATTCTCCACTGTATATTTAAATCATTTAGAACATTAGTAATATACTTTAAAATTGGTAAACAATAGACACATAACAGATGTTTTGAGGATAAGTTGTACAGACCTGAAATCTTGAATTTTAAAACGAATAAGTGGACGTTGCATGGGTGTTTCCGATGTATCAGACATAGAAACTCCTAACTGAAGTTTCTGAACAAATGTGACAACACCGAGAAGATCAACTGCAAAAATAAAGGACTGCCTTTAAATTCATGTTGGAGTTCCTTAGAAAATGATTTAAAATAAAAATTTGTAAGAAACATACCAAGATATCTATATGTATGAATAAATCTATATAAAATATTTATGAATGCATAAAAAGAGTATATATCTCTGGAAGACTTCAGATCGGTTTTCTCAACAATGGTCTCCTTGAGGAATGTATATGATAGTTGTTTGATGATATACTTGGACGAATCACTCTGTCAGTAACTTCAAAATTGCCAAGAAAAATTCAATCTCCTTCAACCAATTCATACTCGAATTTTGCCATTATATCATATAGTAGACAGGATGCGATTGCCCTACACGGTTTATAAAAATAAATAATTAACAACTACATTCCTAAAACATATATACGGTAAATCTTTTCAAACCTCCAAAACTTACAAATTCATCCGCAATAACTAATATCTGATTAGGTCGATCGAAGAGAGTATAATCATAATAATCTCTTAGTATCTGTACACAAATACGATATCCGCCATTTGTCTTCTGAAGATCGGAAACTCTTTCACAAGGAGACATTCTTTGTTTTAATTTTTGTTAAGATTGAAGATGAAAGAGAATAAGGAAATGTATAGTTTTCTTTGTGATGGAGTAAAATGGTTATGGTTTTAATGTCGTCTTAATTGAAACTAAGAGAGAATGCATGAAGTTCGAAAATAAAAGTTTTGGGTTAAGGGTATGGTACCAGCTAAAGATGAATTGGCCATATAGGACAACAAAGAGTAGTAAAAATGAGAAAAAGATGTATTAGATGTATAACATGATGCCTGCCTAAAATTCAATGATGAGAAAATTAGATATCAATATTAAGTCCAAATAAAATGAGCTAGTATATCCTGTCAGAAAGAATCTCCATGAATGGAAGTTCTCTGGTGGGAGTTCGTATTGCAACTACTCTAACTACCGCCTAGTCTAGTACTAACCACAAAAAAGAGTTGTCATACAAGTGTAGAAGCATACAGGTTGGTTTATCATCATAAATTTTTGTCATCATTCCCTCAAAAAGTATTTATACTTTGAAAAATTGTTTTTTTTTTAAAGAAAAATGTTGAATGAAAAGACTCATGAAAGAAATGTGATTAGAAAGAGATGAAATCCTCCCCAGACTTAAATCACATTTTGCCGAGATGTGAGATAAATCAGAGTAAGGATGAGAAATAAAGTATATAATGAATTGAAAAGATAAAGACAAAGAAAACTTACCTGGATCTCTCGGTAATGGTATGATGGTGTGGTGATGGTAGAGGATGGCGGATGGTCGAAGGTGGGAAGGAGAATGGATTGAAGTCGTCATGCCATTGATCTGGTTTAAATCAGATTACAACTAAATAGGTTTTGGGTTTTGGTTTTGGTTTTTGGTTGTCACTAAATCTAAACTAAAAAGCAAAGCAAGTAAAAGCAATTAAAATCAAAAGCGAATGAAAGCAAGTATTAAGAAAATAAATCAAAGGCGAATGGAAGCAGGTAATAAGCGAATGAAAGCCAAATAAAATCGAAGGTTGTAAGTAATGGAAAACAAACGTTGGGGCTCAAGGGTATCGCAGGGATTCATGGAATAGGCTATGTCGATTTAAATCAAATGATAAAGGTAATCAACTACGTATGTTCTAGAACTCGAGGCACGGAATTATGAATAGCCTACTTTCGCAGCACTAAACAACTATCTCTCGCAACCCTGATCAGTAGGTTTCCACTCTGATCCTAGAAGGGAGAAGATGCAATAGCAGAACAAGACTCATCAACATTCATAACTCAATTATAGGTACGTTTCCACTCCTATAAAATCAATTCTCGTTTCACCCTAGTTCAGACAATCAATGAAAGCCTTTGCAACATATCATATCAGATCGGCTACTAAGTGGCCAGCAAAGAATCATGCAGTAAAATCAAAGGCAAACGAAGAACATCTAGAAGATTATAAATCCTAAATCTATCGATTCATAAGCAAAGGCTCACGAAATTCCCTTTGAACAATCCCTTTAAACCCAACTGGGAAACTACTCAAACATATTGTAAAAAAATCATCACAGAGTATTAAAAGTTGCTGGAAATTAAAAAGAACAAGGAAGAAGAACGAAGAACGGAGAAGCGGACGGAGGCGCGATGATGCACTCCAGCGGTGGCTCCTCCTTCTTCGAAGACGGCGGCTCCTCCTTAGGGTTACACGAAAATCTATCTCTCTCTAAGTATGTGTTTTTATCGATCCCTCCCTTGAGAATGACCTAAAGAGAGTATTTATAGCTTCTAGAGTTGTCCTGGACACTTAGGGCTTCAAAAATAACAAAGGAAATCGACTTGTGCTTTAATTAGGTCTTCTGGAAAGTGAACGTTGTCTGGCCGCGGTCATGATAGTCGTACCCGCGGGGAAATAGGTGTTGGCCGCGGTCCCGGCTCGTGGCTCTCTTCCGGAACTGTATTTTCTGTCATACTTGCATCGGGAGTATCTGAAGATCTAACCGTTGGATTGTCTCCAAACTAAGTGCATTAGAAAGCTGGTTGTATCCTCTATGTTTTCACAAATTTTGGGGGTGATCAGACGGTGAGAAAGTCTTCATCGCTTGTCATACTTCTAACGGTCTGCATTTATCCAAAATTGCTCATTTGTTCCAAATTGCATATCTTTTTCCCAAGTTTCCTGAAAAGTCTTTTGAAGCTCTAAAACATTGAAAACACTTTAAAAACCATTGAAAACAGAGTTAAAACACCTGCATAAGACATAATTATGATCCATAAAAATGGTCAAAATACGGTGTTATCAACTCCCCCAGACTTACCTTTTTGTTTGTCCTCAAACAAACTCAGATCAAGCCAGGAAAGAATTTTTAAAAATCGCAGGAACTAAACAATATCTCAGTGACTGTCCTTCTAAACCATAAATATCGTGAAACATCTATTTGGATCTAGTCTAGAAAATTCTCACCAAAATACAAGCAAACTAGTCCATTAGTCCGTCATGCAAAAATCTACACACTTAGATTTAACTTCCAGTCAACTAGCTCTCTACATTCATTAAGTATATTGTGGGTTCTCATCAAAGTCATTATTCAGGGTAGACGGCGTTTGGTATTAAGGGCTTTTTAGGTGGTGGAGTTAAAGTGTTTCGGGTTACCTGAAGAATCTAGAAGATGCAAGATATTATGCAAAACCGCAAGAGAGAGAAGGACCTGTTGGTGATCGCTAATTTTCAGTCACTTCTCCTTTGCCAAATGTTGTTGCATAATCTTCCTCCTTTGTTGTAAACAGCTGTTCCCCCAGACTTAGATATTTTCCGAGAATCATGAAGATAATCTCCAAAACTCCAAATAATCAGACTCTAGCTTGCCTCAAAGATAAAATTCAATCCTCCTAGACTCTCTAATGTTTTAAATTTCCTTTCCCTCATAAATTTTTTTTTTTTTTGGGAAAAAACCTTTAAATAGAGAGAGAGTCTAAGGGATGAAATTCTACCAAGATTTTGAAGTTTTTCCAAGGCAAACTGAGTTTTCTCCTTTTGTTGAATCATTACAATGAAATCGCAGGTCTCCATCTTCAGTGACTGAAAACCGCGTTTACCCTCTTTATCTCCGACGTTTTTGCACATATCTGCATATAGGAGAATGAAAAACAAGAATGCATGTGGTTTGAAAGAGGTTAGGTTCGATGGGGAACTAGCTAAAGATGAACTAGCCATTCAGGATCAACAAAGAGTGGTAAAAGGATAAAGGCGTCCTGAATGGATGATTTGTTTCCCTGATCTAATGCTTTAATGAGAAAATTAAGTCAAAATTAAGTCCATATAAAATGAGCTAGTATATCCTATCAGAAAGAATCTCCATGAATAGAAGTCCTCTGGTTGGATTTCGTAATGCAAGTACTTAGCTACCGCCTAAATCACAAAAAAAGCAAAAAACAAGGAAATAACGTAGAAGCACACTGGTCTATATCATCATAGTATTGTTTATTGTGTTCCTGGTTTGAAAACTTTTTGAAAAACATTTTGAAAACGATTTTTGAAAAAATTTATGAAAAATTTCCCGGGAAAAGTTTTAAGTAAAACATTTTGAAAAACTTTTTGAGAAATTTTATGTGTCCAAAACAAACTCAAAACAAATCAAATTTCATTAGTAATGGATGAATATCCTCCCCCAGACTTATTTCACACTGTCCTCAGTGTGATAAATCTTGGAAAGAATGGTAAAGAAAATAGAAAAGTTAAAATGTTTAAGAGTACTTATCGTGCTGGAGAGTGCTGCTCGTCTTTTGTGTTCGTTCCTCCTTATTTATAGCCTGAAATTAAATGAAACAAAAACAAAGCAATAGAAATAGAAAATAAAGAACAAAGGAAAATTAATAAAATACCAAGTGGGTTGCCTCCCACTAAGCGTTTGTTACAAGTCGGTAGCTTGACATTATTGCTCAATTAGACTTAACCGGGGGCGTGACACTCCTTGACTCATCCTTGGCCGATGATGGATCAATCAAAAACATCACTTCTCTTTTGTCTTCTCTTTCTTCAGCCAGATATGGCTTTACACGCTGTCCATTCACTGTGAATGAGTTTCCAGTTTTGTCCCACAGGACAATGGCTCCGTATGGTTTGATATCCTTTATCTTGAAGGGTCCTGACCATCTTGAACGTATTTTTCCTGGAAAAATCTTAAGACAGGAATTGAAAAGAAGAACTTTATCATTAGGAGCAAAATTTCTATGAATAATCTTCTTATCATGATATGCTTTAGTCCTCTCTTTGTAGGTCTTCGAGATTTCGTAAGCATTGTGTCAGATTTCTTCTAACTCGTGAAGTAGAAGTAGTCTTTTTTCTCCAGGTGTTTTCGTGTTCATGTTCATCTCCTTGATAGCCCATTGCACTTTATACTCGAGTTCTATTGGAAGGTGACATGCTTTTCCAAAAACTAGGTTACATGGTGTTGTTCCTAATGGTGTCTTCAATGCTGTTCGATATTCCCATAATGCATCGTCAAGCTTGGTAGACCAATCCTTGCGATGAACTGCAGTTGTTTTCTGCAAAATTGCCTTGATTTCTCTATTTGAGATTTCTACAAGACCGATGGTTTGGGGATGGTATGGAGAAGCAAATATATGTGTAACTCCATTCTTTCTAAGAAGATTCTCAAAAACTCTGTTGATGAAATCTGATCCTCCGTCGCTTATCACAATCCTAGGGACTCCAAAACGCAGGAATATCACAGATTTAAACAGCTTCATGACGACTTTTGCATCATTGGTGGGACTAGCGACTGCTTCAACCCACTTAGAGACGTAGTCTACTGCTACTAAGATGTATTGGTTTTCAAAAGAAGTGGGAAATGGTCCCATAAAATCTATTCCCCAGACATCGAAAATTTTGACTTCGAGAATAAAATTTTGAGGCATCTCTTTCCTTTTGCTTATGTTACCCATCCTTTGGCATTTATCGCATCGCAATATATAAGCTTGAGTATCTTTGAATAGAGTAGGCCACCAGAAACCAGCTTGCAAGATCTTTGAAGCGGTTTTGAAGGTTGCAAAATGTCCTGCGTAAGACGAGCTATGGCATCCGAATAAAATTCCTTCCATCTCTTCTTCAGCCACGCATCTTCGGAATAACCCATCAGCACATCTCTTATAGAGATAGGGTTCATCCCAAAAATAATGTCTTACGTCCTTCAGAAACTTTTTCTTCCTATAACCAAAAAATTGAGGTGATTCTACATCGGCTGCTAGGTAATTCGCTATGTGCCTAAACCATGGGGTGTTGAAAGCATCTGATCTTCGCATGAGTTGCCTTGGTGGTGCGGCATTGGCATTGGGTGGGGTTGTATCTATTGCGTAGATGTTTTCTTCTGGCAAACTATCATTTAAGGGCAATCTTTCTTCAACTCGAATTCGTGAAAGATGGTCTGCAACTCCATTATCTGCTCCTTTCCAATCTCGAATTTTGATGTCAAATTCTTGCAGTAGGAGGATCCATCTTATCAACCGAGGTTTAGCGTCTTTCTTAGACATTAAATACTTGATCGCAGCATGATCAGTATGAACTATGACCTTAGATCCAACGAGATAAGAACGGAATTTCTCAAATGCAAATACGACAGCTAGAACTTATTTCTCTGTTGTTGCATAGTTGCATTGAGCTTCGTCTAGAGCTATGCTTGAGTAGTAGATTACGTGCATTTTCTTATCTTTTCGTTGGCCAAGCACTGCTCCAACTGCATAGTCACTTGCATCACACATGATTTCGAATGGGAGTTCCCAATCAGGTGCTTGCACGACTGGAGCGGAGACAAGGGCTTCTTTGATCTTATGAAACGTGGCTAAGCACTCATCATCGAACTCGAAGTTTGTTTCCTTGCAAAGCAAACGCGTAAGAGGTCTAGCTATTTGAGAAAAATCTTTTATGAAACGCCTGTAGAATCTTGTGTGTCCTAAGAAACTACGGATGCCTTTTACGTTTGTAGGGGGTTGTAGGCTGGTCATGACTTCGATTTTAGCTTTGTCAACTTCAATTCCTTTTCCAGAAGTCCTGTGCCCAAGCACGATTCCGTCTCATACCATGAAGTGATATTTTTCCCTATTTAATACTAATTGCTTATCTTCACATCTTTGCAGAACTTTACCAAGGTTGGCTAGGCATTTTTCAAAAGAAGGTCCATAGACCGAGAGATCGTCCATGAATACTTCCATGAAATCCTCAATAAAATCTGTGAAGATCGACATCATGCATCACTGGAACGTAGCAGGTGCATTACACAATCCAAAAGGCATTCGTCGGTAAGAGCATCTCCAATGGTTTCTTCATTTTTTCCTTTAGAAATAAAGTTTTTTTCATTTTTGAAGGAAAAAATGAAGAAACCATTGGAGCAAACTTTTCTTTATTTTTTCCTTCAAAAAGAATATTCCAAGCATATTCCATGTCTATTTTATTATTAATTGCTAACAAGATCCTCTACTTTTTAATTTTACAAACTTTCTCCTATTTATTTTATTTAGAACAATTGTTCAACGAAATTATGATTTTATATAATTTAAAACTTTATTATATAAAGAAAATTACATTACATAATGTAAATAAGAACAAACCATACATAAAAACAAACCATACATAAGAGAAAAAATACATAATGTAAATAAGAAAAAACCATAAATGATCAATTAATGCATTTCGAAGAGAGAAATGAGCTTCTTTATCCTTGATTTTTCTGCATCGAGCCAGAAATTCTTGGAACCGGATACTTTCATTCGCTTCTATTTCAACCTCCGGAGGTGGAACTTCTCTTCTTACTTCAATTGGTGCGTTGAGATCACGCTCATCTTCAATTATCATATTATGTAGAATTATACAAGTAGTCATTATGTCATGTATCACATTCTTATCCCAAAAACGAGCTGGCCCTTTCACAATTGCGAAACGTGATTGAAGAACTCCAAATGCCCGTTCCACATCTTTCCTGCAAGCTTCTTTTTGTGTAGCAAATTTTTTTTTTTTGGAACCCACTGGCTCATAAATAGTTTTCACAATGGTCGACCATTTTGGATATATACCATCAGCCAAATAATAGCCCATATCATATTCTTTTCCTTAAATGATATAACGAGCAGGAGGAGCAATACCTTGAGCAAGATTGGAGAAAAGATGGGAAGACTCCAATACATTGATATCATTATTTGTGCTAGGCATTCCGAAATATACATGCCATATCCAAAGATCATAATCCGCCACAGCTTCAAGAGTTATACGTGGAGATCCACTACGACCAGCATATTGTCCAGCCCAGCTGGTTGGACAATTTTTCCACTTCCAGTGCATGCAATCCAAGCTACCTAGCATTCCTGGAAAGCCTCGTTTTTCACCAATGTAAAGAAGCCTAGAAACATTGTTTTAAAATTAATTGGGTTAAAAAACATATACGTTGTGTTTGGGTATAAATCAAAACATATAAAAAGTTAAGGATACATTTTGTAAATAAAAAAGTTCACCTTCAAAAAATGAAGAAATGAACAGTATTTGAAGGAACACTATTAATTTCTTCATTTTGAAGGTGAAATTGAAGCACCATTGGAGAAGATTTCTTCATTTTTATCTTCAAAATGAAGGAAAAAGTGAAATTTGAAGGACCATTGGAGATGGTCTAAGCGAATGTGCCATATGGACAAGTGAATGTCGGTTTTTCTTGATTCTCCGGGCGAATAGGAATTTGGAAAAATCCGGAGTATCCATCAAGGAAGCAATATCTTTCCTAGTTGCTGCATTCAGTTTCCAGTAATCGATGCACATACGATGTCCAGTTACTGTTCTTGTAGCGATCATTTCATCCTTATCGTTTTTAATGACAGTGACTCCTCCTTTCTTCGGGACAACATGAACTGGGCTAACCCAAATGCTATCTGAGATAGGAAAAATTATTCCGGCTTCTAAAAGCTTCATAATCTCCTTCTTGAAAACATCCATGAGATTAGGGTTCAGTCTCCTTTGACTTTCGATTGAGTTTTTAGCATTATCCTCTAGATTAATCTTGTGCATACAAAGATCAGGAGAAATTCCAGGTATGTCATCAAGTGAGTATCTTAAGGCTTTTCTATGCTTTCTCAGCTCAGACAACAGCATTGTGGTTTCTTCTTCTGTCAAACCAGAGTTTATAATGACAAGATAACTAGAATTTGGTCCAAGGAAAGCGTACTTAAGTCTGACGGGAAGAGGTTTAAGCTCGACTTTAGGGGCTTTGAGCTCGCTCAAAGGATCATTAATTGCTGCGGCAGTATCTTTAGGAGGTGTAGGAATGTTTGTTTGGTCCTTAAGATCTAGATATTTTAGAGGTTTCCTATAAGTTTTGGACTTATCAAGCATACACACACAATCACTTAAAATTTTCTTCAAGGAAATTGCGTTCGTGTTTTGTGGGTGAAAGCGTGACACTTAAAGGGTCGTCGAGAAGTAGACCTTCATAGAATTCCTCAATAATTCCGTCTAACTGATCAATCCAACAAATTTTGCCATCCAAAGTCGGTTAATTGAAACTTTTGTTCATGTCAAACTGCATAACTAAACCGGCTAGATGAAGGTCGATTTTTCCTTCCGGGACATTGATTATGGCTCCGGCTGTAGATAAGAATGGCCGTCCAAGAATAAGGGGATCCTTATGTTCTCTTTCTAGTCTTAGAACTATGAAATCAGTTGGTATGGAACATTTTTCGATTTCTACGGGAACATCTATTAAGATACCTACGGGCTGCCTAACAGAACGATCAGCTAATACTAAAGAAATTTTAGTGGGTTGAAAAGTGTGATGTCCTAAACGTTTTGCTACTGAAAGGGGCATCATGGTTATGCTAGGTCCTAAATCACAGAGAGCACGCTCAAAAGCTACATCATTGATGGTGCATGAAAGTACGAAGCTCCCAGGATCGTTTTTCTTTTCAAGGATTCGGCTTTTCAGGATAGAACTACATTCATGGGTTATCATCAGAACGTTTTCTTCAAGAGTTAAAGAATTTGTTAGAATACCCTTCATGTATTTTTTTAAAGCGGGAATCATAGCACAAGCTTCTACGAAAGGTCATCTCACATTTAATTGATCGATCAACTCTTTCAGCTTAGCTTTTTCTTTCTCCTTCTTCGGGGCTCTTAAGGCTCTAGGATATGGTGGTTTAGGTTTATAGACACGAGTTGGTGGAGGGGGAATTGGGTCTTCTCTGAGGATTTCCCGGGATGTATCTTCTCTTACTTTTTCTCCATCCTTCTCTCCTTCCACTTCTTTATCAACATCCTCAATTGTGACTCTTTCTCTTTCTTTTTCCTTTTCCTTACCCTTTTTCTCATCTTTGGGATCTTTAGGAAATTCAGGCTCTTTGTAAGTTAATCCATTCCTAAGTGTGATAGCTTTCACATGATCGGAGGGATCTGCTTCACTTGAGCTTTCGAAAGATTTTTCACTTGGCTCCTCCTCGGAATTTTCTATGTTTCTAGAATTAGGTTTGATCATCAGGCTAAGGAGCGTAGAAAATTTTTCATTGAAATCTTCTTGCATTGTTTTTAGTTCAGATCTAAGATCACTAATTTCTTGAGACCTATATTTTTCAAGCTCTAGAATTCTTTTGTTTAGATTTTCAGCTTCAGAAGAGGGAAAACTAGGATAGGGACTGGAATTGGATTGAATAGCCCAAATAGGTTCGGAAGAGTGTTTCCCGCGGTCATAAGGCTCGCGACCGTGGTGAAACAGGTCTTGGCCGCGGTCAGCATTGTCACGACCGTGGTGAAAGCACGTTTTTCTGCGGTCCGAATGAATGGACCCGTGGTGATCAGAAACGAAGGAAAAATCTTGAATTTGATAGTGCCTCCATCACATAATGAGTCAACTTGGATTGCAACAACCAAACAAAGCACACAATACGTGTAACTTTGATGGTTGGGACAACCCAATGGATTCTTATGATCAAGGAATGGTGAACACCGCATGACTTCCGAAATCTTTTCTTTCTTCTCAGGAAGTGCAGAATTTCCAAAGGTTGCTTGATTACGGATGCTGTTTGCGAAATTGTTGAGAAGTCTCCATTACTTGCTGTGTCAAAAGAGTGTTGTAACTCTGGAGTTATGCCTCGATAGAAGATACCCATCAGGTATTCGTCGGTATATCCGTGAGGTGGACAATCTATCTTGCATTCCCTAAATCTTTCCCAAGTATCTAAAATATCTTCATCTTCTTTTTGTTTAAAAGTTATTCTCTTGTTCCTTAAGAAATTTGAACGATTTCTAGTATAAAAACGATTTAGGAAAGTCTTTCTACACGCTTTCCACGTTTTTAGTGAAGCAGGTTCTAAAGATTTTAGCCATCTGCTGGCATTGTCTCTAAGAGAGAATGAGAAAAAACTACACTTGTGGTAATCCCCATTTGCTGTAATGGTTGCACATAATTCTTCAAACGTCTCGATATGGTCCATCGGGTGTTCGGATGAATAACCATTAAATTGATTTTGTTGAACTTAATGGATTTAGGGTACCTTAATTTCGGTTTTGCCATCCTCTGGTAAGGCTGGTTGAATAGCTCTTCGATCTCCCATGAAGTTTTCGAGTGAATCGAAACTTCCAATTAACTCTTCATCATCTTCATGTTTTGCCGATCCAATTAGCTCATTGTCATCATAGATCGGTTCTACAAACTCATCATCAGTCAGGTCATCGTCGCTTGGATCACCATCCACATGATATGGTGGATCACCAAGAGTTCCGGGAACATGTTCCCGGTCTCTCATCGCAGAGAAACCTGAAAAATTCAAAGGAAAAGGTAAAAGTAAACAAGTGTTCTAATGGATTTAAGCTGGGATTCACAATGAAACAAATCAAAGTCCCCAAAACGGCGCCAAAAACTTGATGCGAAGAAAAGCGGGGTGTGTTTGTTGTTTAACTAAGCTTCAGGTTTTAATTTATAACCCCTAAATGTCTGCAAGTGCACATATGTGCGATGTAGTACTTAGGGTATCGATCCACAGAGACTTAGTTGTTTCAGTACGAATTCACGGTAATGCTTAAAATCAGATTAGAACTAAACAGGTTTTGGGTTTTTGGTTGTCACTAAATCTAAACTAAAACCAAAGCAAGTAAAAGCAATTAAAATCAAAAGCGAATGAAAGCAAGTAATAAGCAAATAAATCAAAGGCGAATGGAAGCAGGTAATAGGCGAATTAAAGGCAAATAAAATTGAAGGTTGTAAGTAATGGAAAACAAACGTTGGGGCTCAAGGGTATCACAGGGATTCATGGACTAGGCTATGTCGATTTTAATCAAATGATAAAGGTAATCAACTACGTATGTTCTAGAACTCGAGGCACAGAAGTATGAATAGCCTATTTTCGCAGCACTAAACAACTATCTCTCGCAACCCTGATCAGTAGGTTTCCACTCTGATTCTGGAAGGGGGAAGATGCAATAGCATAACAAGACTCATCAACATTCACAACTCAATTATAGGTAGGTTTCCACTCCTATAAAATCATTGCTCGTTTCACCCTAGTTCAGACAATCAATGAAAGCTTTCACAAAATATCATATCAGATCAGCTTCTACGTTGCCAGCAAAGAATCACACAGTAAAATCAAAGGCAAACGAAGACCATTTGGAAGATTATAAATCCTAAATCTATCGATTCATAAGCAAAGACACACGAAATTCCCTTTGAACAATCCTTTTAAACCCAACTGGGAAACTACTTAAATATATTGTAAACAATCATCACAGAGTATTAAAAGTTGCTGGAAATTAAATAAAACAAGGAAGAAGAACGAAGAACGGAGAAGCGGACGGAGGCACGATGATGCACTCCAGCGGCGGCTCCTCCTTCTTCAAAGATGGCGGCTCCTCCTTAGGGTTACATGAAAATCTCACTCTCTCTAGGTATGTGTTTTTATCGATCCCCCTCCCCCCTTTAGAATGACATAAAGAGGGTATTTATATCTTCTGTAGTTGTCCTGGACACTTAGGGCTTCATAAATAACAAAGGGAATCGACTTGGGCTTTAATTAGGTCGTCTGGAAAGTGAACGTTGTCTGGCCGTGGTCGTGATGGTTGTACCCACGGGGAAGGTGTTGGCCGCGGTCCCGGCTCGTGGCTCTCTTCCGAAACTGCATTTTCTGTCATACTTGCATCGGGAGTATATGAAGATCTAACCGTTGGATTGTCTCCAAACTAAGTGCATTAGAAAGCTGGTTGTATCCTCTATGTTGTCACAAATTTTGGAGGTAATCAGATGGTGAGAAGGTCTTCATCGCATGGCATACTTCTGATGGTATGCATTTATCCAAAATTGCTCATTTGTTCCAAATTGCATATCTTTGGCCCAAGTTTCCTGAAAAGTCTTTTGAAACTCTGAAACATTGAAAACACTTAAAAAACCATTGAAAACAGAGTTAAAACAACTGCATAAGACATAATTTATGATCCATAAAAGTGATCAAAATATGATGTTATCAGGTACTTATATATATATATATATATATATATATATATATATTTCTTTTCAAAGACTGAAACTAAGGAAAACAAAACCAAAAATTATTAAGAAAAAGATTTTTTAGAGGTAATTTACTAACCTCTGAGATTGTGCAAGTGAAGACTATTGGATTCTCTGGCAACACCACCAAAAACTTGATGCTTCTAAGGTTGACTTTGCGGCTTTATGTTTTAAATTTATAACCCTAGATATCTGCAAGTGCAGAGCAGTACGTTGTAGTACTTACGGTATCGATCCACAGAGAATCCACGCTTTACCTGCAGAACCTTAGAACCAAAATTAATAAACGAAGTCTAAGACGAAAAACGGGTTTTGGATAGGTTGTGTGATTTCTATATATGTATTTTAAAAAGTTATTTAAAAAGAGTTTTAAAAAGGGTTTTAAAACTAAACTATAAGTAAATAAATCGATGTTGAATATAAAGGATGTCTACGGGATATGATCGATTCAAATCACGCAAAACAAAGCTATTAAAATTGATCCTAGTAAATTTTTAGAACTCGAGTCGTGAACGTATGAATACACCACTGTCGTGATCATAACCAACTATCTCTCGCACATCTGACCAGTAGGTTTCCACTCTGGTCCTGGAAGGGAAATGGAAACTTGCTTAAGACTCGTCAATATTCACAATTCGCCCATAGGTAGGTTTCCACCCCTATGGTTGACCTGCTCTTCTCAAGCTAGATCGGACACCGGATGAATACTTTCGCAACACCAAGGACCAAGATCAGTCTCTAGTTCGCGACACTAGATCCATGCTTTAAGTATAAGCTTAAAAGAAAGATTTCTAGAATTCGGCTTGGTTTATCTCACGAAGATCCCTACCGAGCATATTCGGTTCCCTTTATTGGAGCCTAAACTCATACCTCATCATTCCAAAACGTGTACAAAGTAATTAACAGAAAGAAGTAGAGAAAAAGAGACAAGGAGATGAAGAAGAAACATCTCGATTTCGAGATCTAAGCACGGAGAAAACTTCTCTTCAAATTTTTAAAAAAAACTAATTGAACATGACGAAGGTAAAAACAAAATTAAAAGATGCATAAAAGTAAAAACCGAATTAAAGTAAAGGTAGAACATAAAGAGGGTTCAAGAGAAATCTCTATCTCCTTAAACTAAGAACTAAGAACATAAGAACATAAAAACCTTAAAAACCTAAATTTGGTGACTCCCAAAAGGGATTCTTCTGAGGCACACAAAAATAGGTCTGCTTAGATAAATATTTATAGGTCTTCAACTCTGTCCAGTCGTCCTTAGGGTTTTCTGTGAAGAGAAGACAAATTGGGCTTCAAACGGTGTCTTGGGCCATCCTTTTAGTCAGCCTTGGTCATAAGGCTTCTACTCGTGGTGAATGGGGGTTTGGCCGCGGCCATGATGTGCTCAGGTTTTAACCCTAGTTTTCTGCAAGCGCACAGATGTACGTTGTAGTACTTAGGGGTCGATCCACTGAAGACCAAGTAACTGCAATACGAGTTTACTTGAGATGAGAACTGAGCTAAGATGAAAATATGGGTGTTTGTTTTGGGGTTGTGAACAGTGACGAAAATAGAAAATAATAAACTTAAAAACTAGTAAACAATAAGATCAAATCATAGAATAGCTAACAAGAGAACCAAACATAGAATTTTCTATAGATGTGTTTTTGAAATCAAACTCAGACTAACCTACTCACGTAGTATTAATCACAAATCAATTCACTCAGATTTACTAAACTCCCATTCAGTTCTCTAAGTTTCTAGACAAATTAGTTTGATAATTTCACAAAACGCTTTAGATCGACTCACGCCGTCTAAGAGAATTTGTTCATCTAAATAGGGTTAATCGATTCAACAACACTTTCGGTGAGTAAATAAACCTAATCGCAGTAGCTAGATTATCGATCCAAGCCACATAAACGAAACACAGATTTAGACGAAGAACTCTAAAGATAAACTCTAATCTAACAAACCAGATATCAATTCATGAGTCCCTTTGAAAATCCCTTAAAACCCAACAAGGGAATTACTCAATCATAGTGTATAAAAACATCACAGAAGTATTGTAGTTTGCTGGAAATTAAATAAGAGAAAGGTAAAGAACGGAGAACAAGGATGAAGGCAGATATCGATGGTGACTCATTCGGCGACTCCTTCTCCCGAAGACGGCAACTCCGAGGTGTGCGGTTCTTCTCTGCTCTCTCTCCACAACTTGGTAATTAGAATGACCTAAAACGAGTATATATAACCTTCTAATTCGTTGGAAACGTCTAGGGTTTGAAGAATGAGTAGTGGGCTGGACTTGGGCTTGAATTAGGTCACTTTCGGACGTCAACGTTGTCTGGCCGCGGTCGCGGTGGTCCTGACCGCGGGGAATCATAGTCTGGCCGCGGTCGCGGCCTATGCTCTCATTCGAAACTGCATTTTCTGTCTTTAGTGCATCGGGAATATCTGAAGATCTAACCGTTGGATTGTCTCCAAACCAATTGCATTAGAAAGCTGGTTGTCTCTTCTATGTTGTCTCAAATTTGGGGATGATCGGACGGAGAGAAGGTCTCCATCGAGTACCATACTTCTGACGGTCTGCATTTATCCAAAATCGCTTATTTTTTCCAAATTGCACATCTTTAGTCCAAATTTCCTGAAAAGTCTTTTAAAACTCTAAAACATATAAATCACTTAAAAAATTAAAAACAGAGTTAAAACACCTGCATAAGATATTAAAATGATCCATAAAAATAGTCAAAATCCGGTGTTATCAACTCCTCCAGACTTAAACCTTTGTTTGTCCTCAAACAAAACATATATCAAGCCATGAAAGAATCTTTAAAAACCTACAGGAACTAACCAATATCACAGTGACCGTCCTTCTAAACCATAAACTATCATAAAACATCTATCTGGATCTAGTCTAGAAAATGCTCACCAAAATACAAACATAACTAGTCCGTTGATCCGTCATGCGAAAATCTACACACTTAGATCTAACTTCCAGTAAAGTAGCTCTTTACATTCATTAAGTGCACAGTGAATTCTCATGAAAGACATAATTCAGGGTAGATGGCGTTTGGTAATTAAGAGCTATTTAAGTGGTGGAATTAAAGTATTTCGGGTTATCTGAAGATCTGGAGGATGCAAGATATTATGCAAAACCGCAAGAGAGAGTGGACCTCTTGATGTCAGCAATTTTCAGTCACCTCTCCTTGCCAAATGTTATTGCATAGTCTTTCCTCCTTGGTTGTAATCAGATGTTCCCCCAGACTTAGATCTTTTCCGGGAATAAGAAAAATGATCTCGAAAACTCCATATAATCGAACTCTAGCTTGCCTCAAAGATAAAATCGATCCTCCTAGACTCTCTAAGGTTTTAAATTTCCTTTGCCTTCTTTTTTTTTTTCTTTCTCTTTTTTTTCGGATATATTCTTTTTTTTTCTAAAGGGAAAACAACCTTTAATAGAGAGAGAGTCTAAGGGACGAAATTATACCCAGATTTTGAATGTTTTTCCAAGGCAAACTGAGTTTTCTCCTTTTGTTGAATCATTCCAATGAAAT
This sequence comes from Eutrema salsugineum, assembly GCF_000478725.1. Taxonomy (NCBI): domain Eukaryota; kingdom Viridiplantae; phylum Streptophyta; class Magnoliopsida; order Brassicales; family Brassicaceae; genus Eutrema; species Eutrema salsugineum. The sequence goes on along the minus strand of NW_006256756.1, from coordinate 14,614,455 downwards.
CGCGAGTCTCTGTCTATAGGGACTGAAAACCGCGTTGATCCTCTTTCTCTCCGACGTTTTTGCACATATCTGCATATAGGACAGTGAAAAACAAGAGTGCATGTGGTTTGAAAGAGGCTGGGTTATGGTGGGGAACTAGCTAAAGGTAGCCATTCAGGATCAACAAAGAGTGGTAAAAGGGTAAAGGAGTCCTGAATGTATGATTCGTTTCCCTGATCTAATGCTTTAATGAGAAAGTTAAGTCAAGATTAAGTCCAAATAAGATGAGCTAGTATATCCTGTCAGAAAGAATCTACATGAATAGAAGTCCTCTGGTGGGAGTTCATAGTGTAAGTACTCTAGCTACCGCCTAATCTAGGTCTAAATCACAGAAAAAGCAAAAAACGAGGAAATAGCGTAGAAGCACACTGGTCTAAATCATCATAGTATTGTTGATTTTTTATTTATGTTCCTGGTTTGAAAACGTTTTGAAAAATTTTTGAAAACTTTTTTAGTAATTTTTTATGTCCAAAACAAACACAAAACAAATCAAATTTCGTTAGTAACGGATGAACATCCTCCTCCAGACTTATTTCACACTGTTCTCAGTGTGATGAAATCTAAGAAAGGATAGATAAGGAAGTAGAAATTGGAAGTGTTTAGATGTACTTACCTTGCCAGAAGAATGAGTCGCGGTTGGGAGGATGGCACAGTCGGTCGAAGTTTCAACAGGGCCGGAGTGATTGCCGTTTTCCGGTTTATGATTTCTGCTCGTCTTTTATTCGTTCTTCTTTGTAAAAACCTGAAATTAAATGAAACAAAAACAAAGCAACAAATAGAAAATAAAGATCAAATGGAAATAAGTAAAATACCGAGTGAGTTGCCTCCCACTAAGCGCTTGTTTTAAGTCGTTAGCTTGACTTGGTCGTCTTTTAGGCATTAGGCGCATCTGCTAAGGAGATCGGATATTCCTTTTCTTCTTGAATGTCTGCAAGATATGGCTTAAGACGTTGTCCATTGACAGTGAAATCGCCTCCTTGGCGGTTCCATAGAACCACAGCACCATATGGTAAAACTTCTTTGATCTTGAAAGGTCTAGACCATCGTGATTTAAGCTTTCCGGGAAACAATTTTAGACGTGAGTTATAAAGTAGAACCTGACCATTAGGTGAGAACGTCTTTTGAACTATTTTCCTGTCATAAAACTCCTTTGTCTTCTCCTTATAGATCTTAGAATTCTCATAGGCGTTATGGCGAATCTCGTCTAACTCATTTGCCGTCTGGATATCGTAATTCAGCTTTCTTATTGCCCATTCTGCCCTGAGCTCTAACTCCCATGGAAGATGACAAGCCTTACCATAAACAAGATGAAAAGGTGTAGCGCCCAATGGGGTTTTGAACGCAAATCTATATGCCCAACGAGCATCCTCAAGCTTTGCTGACCAATCTTTTCTTGTTGGTCCTATTATCTTTTCCAGAATTCTTTTGAGTTCTCTGTTTGATACCTCCACTTGGCCACTCGTCTGTGGGTGATAAGGTGTAGCTACCCTATGTTTCACTCCGTTTTTCTTCAACAGATTCTCAAAGACTTTGTTGATGAAGTGAGAACCACCATCACTTATCACGATTCGCGGAACATCAAATCTTGGAAATATGATCGACTTGAACATCTTCATTACTACTTTTGCGTCATTTTTGGGGCTGGCTATGGCTTCTACCCACTTAGACATGTAGTCAACAGCAACAAGGATGTACTTGTTTCCAAAAGACGAAGGAAAAGGACCCATAAAGTTGATTCCCCAAACATCAAAAACTTCGACTTCTTGAATAAAGTTTTGTGGCATCTCATGTCGCTTGCTGATGTTCTCTTGTCTTTGGCAAGCATCACACTTAGATATGAATTTATGGGCGTCCTTGAACATGGTAGGCCACCAATAACCAGCTTGTAAAACCTTTGCTACAGTCTTATCAGTAGCAAAGTGTTCAGCATAATTAGATCCGTGACAATGAAAAAGGATTTCTGGAACTTCTTCTTCGGAGATGCACCTGCGAAACAAGTTATATACACACTGCTTATAAAGATATGGTTCATCCCAAAAGTACCTTCTTATATCACGCAAGAACTTCTTTTTGTTGTAGCCGAAGAATCGTGGTGGTTCGACTTCTGCTGCTAGGTAATTCGCGATATGCATAAACCAAGGAAGCTCGGAAAGTTTAGCTTTTGGAGGTGGGGCTGGACGTTTCTCTGGGGTGACTACTTTAGCATTACCATCTTTCTCCACATCTCCAATAGGGTTTGGAGAAATCAATGTCGAGTTTGCATCGGGTGAGATAGCTTTGCCCTTAGATTTCTTTGATTTGCGCTTAGACTTCCTTGCTTTGTGCTTTGATTTTCTCAACTCGACAACTCCCTTAGGCTCGACTAACGGGGCTTGTATAGAAACGTGTTGGCACCTTCCCTTGTTATCTCCAGGGTCTAGAATCAACTTCTCTTCCTTGTAGATGGTTATACAGTAAGAGCTTCCACCACTACAGCCTGCAGGATAGAAGATTCTCTTTTTGACTTTAGAAAAACAAACTCTTCGGTTGGGATAATCAACAACTGCCCCCACTGTTGCAAGGAATGAACTTCCAAATATTAACGCCCTGGGAGAGTTATTTTCCATCTCAAGAATGTGAAAATCAACAAGAACAAGACACCCTCCTACTTGCACCTTCAAATTCATTACGAAACCATACGGAATCGTGCTTGAATTGTCTCCAAACTTAATAGAACCGTGAGGAGGTTTGATATCACACATCCCCAGCTCGTTTGCAACTGCTTTGGACATGACATTTACATTTGCTCCTGTGTCACAAAGAGAGTCAGAAAATTCCATACCTTTAATTATGCAGGGGAAGACAAACTTCACTGAATCATTTATCTTATGAAGCATCCTTTGGTGTGGAACTTTTCCTATTGCATCATACTCTTCAGGACATGCTGGAGATTCAACTTCAGTGTCCTGATTGCTAGGAATAGGTGTGACTTCTCTCTCACCATCAGTGTTTATGACATTGCAACGCCACATTGGATTGTCTACGATTTTTCCCGGAAGGTGACCATCTTGTCTCTTCACACTTTCTCCAATTTGTCCGATTTGTTTCTCGAGCATCTTGACATGAGTTGAGAGGTTAGTGAACTTCTGAAATGACTCCTCATTGTTCTTGTTGAGGTGATCATTCATGATGTCTAACTTGTACCCAAGATCATTCATGTTGTCTAACTTAAGCTCAAGGTTGCGGATGTCTTGGGCGATTTCTTCATGTACCTCAGCGATTCGTCTCTCCATAGCTTCGGTGCGTTTTGAACTATATATGATTTGCGATAGCTGCACGTCCATGCTATCAACATGAGTGGAAAGAGCTTAAAATTTACCATTAAGGTCAGTGTATAAGCAGTCCACTCTTATATCCACATCGTCTGCTAATCTTTGCAACTTCATAAGAAGTGGTTGCACCATAAGCTCGAGCTTGTCGTCTTGAGAGGTTGGGGGTGATTTTGGAGGAGATTGGAGATTCATATGGGTGTGATCTTGTGCTCCAAGTTGATGATTAATCTCAGCTGCATTAACTGCTTTGCAGACATTAACAGAACGCTGCTGATTTTGGAGAAACAATTTTACCATGGCTTTAAGTTCTTCAATCTCCGTATGATCATGGGAAGTAGAACGTGATGTTCTTCTTTGATCAGGAAAATTGTTTCTGCTGCCTGCAGCAAGATTATTAATCAAGATGTAAGCTTCTTCCACAGTCCTTGTCATGAAGTTTCCATTGCTTGCTACATTTAGAGGCGCCTTAGATGTCCATTCAAAGACCTTCGTAGAAGGTATTCAAGACGCATGTCTCTGTAAAACCGTGGTGAGAACATTCTCTGATGTAGCCTTTATAACGGTCCCAAGCTTCATGAAAAGGTTTGCCTCCTTTTTGTTGGAACCTATAAATCTTGTCTCTAAAAAAGTTTGATCTAGAGGTGGTGTAGAAATGGTTAAGGAAGGCAGCCTTGCATTCATCCCATGATTCGAGTGAACCAGGAGACAAAGACTTAAACCATGCACGTGCCTTATCACAAAGAGAAAATGGAAACAACTTGCACTTTATGAAATCTGCAGGAACTCCGATTGATTGCTTGGTGCTGCAGATTTCTTCAAAATCTTCATGATGATCCATAGGAATCTCCGATGCATCGCCATGGAACCGGTTCTGCTTGACCAATTTTATGAGCTTCGAGCTTATCTCATAGTCTACGTTGATGGGTTGTAGACTAATGGGAGAACAGTTCTCATAGAAAAACATACGGATTGTTTTAATCTCTTAGAGTTAAGCAAGGAGCGTTCTGAAACCTAACGTGCTCTTCAATGTTTTGTTGGACGTGGTGGTTATCTCTAAGCCTATCTAAACCTTGCAAGTGTCTGTTGTTATCGCCCATCTCTAATTTTTGTGTGTGGTGATGCGAGTGTAAACACGGGGTTTGTTGTTTTCGTTTTACTAAGCTTCGGGTTTTAAATTTATAACCCCTAAATGTCTGCAAGTGCACAGATGTGCGCGGTAGTACTTAGGGTATCGATCCACAGAGACTTAGTTGTTTCAGTACAAATTCAATGCAACGCTTAAATCAGATTAGAACTAAAAAGGTTTTGGTTTTTGTTTTGGGTTTTTGTTGTCACTAAATCTAAACTAGAAAGCAAGTAAAAACTAAAGAGCAATTGAAAACGAAAGCAAATAAAACAAGTAAAATCGATTAAACAAAAGCGAATGTAAGCAAGTAATAAGCGAATGAAAAGCAAACTAAATTGAAGGTTGTAAACAATTAAAGACAAACGTTAGGGCTCAAGGGGTTTTTGCAGGGATTCATGTACTAAGCTAAGTCGATTTTAAACAAGTGATAAAGGTAATCAACTACGTATGTTCTATAACTCGAGGCACGGAAGTATGAATAGCCTACTTTCGCAGCACTAAACAACTATCTCTCGCAACCCTAATCAGTAGGTTTCCACTCTGATTCTGGAAGGGAGAAGATGCAATAGCAGAACAAGACTCATCAACATTCACAACTCAACTACAGGTAGGTTTCCACTCCTATAGAAGAATTGCTCGTTTCACCCTAGTTCAGACAATCAATGAAAGCTTTCGCAAAATACTATATCAGATTGGCTTCTAAGTGGTCAGCAAAGAATCACGCAGTAAGATTAAAGGCAAACGAAGAACATCTAGAAGACTATAAATCTTAAATCTATCGATTCATAAGCAAAGACACATGAAATTCCCTTTGAAAAATCCCTTTAAACCCAACTGGGTAACTACTCAAACATATTGTAACAAAGCATCATAGAGTATTGAAAGTGCAGGAAATTAAAGAACAGAAGGAAGAAGAACGAAGAACAGAGAAGCGGACGTAGGCGCGATGATTGCACTCCAGCGGCAGCTCCTCCTTCTTCGAAGACGGCGGCTCCTCCTTAGGGTTACACGAAAATCTCTCTCTCTCCTCTTTGTCTATTAGTTTCGGTCTCTATTGGTCTCCCCTATTTAGAATGACCTAAAGAGGGTATTTATAGCTTTGGAGTGGTCCTGGACACTTAGGGCTTCAAAAATAACGAAAGGAATTGATCTGGGCTTTAATTAAGTCGTCGGAAAAGTGAACGACTAAGTTCCGCGGTCGCGATGGCTCTACCCGCGGGAAAATGGGTGTTGGCCGCGGTCCCGGCACATGCTCTCTTCCAGAACTGCATTTTCTGTCATTCTTGCATCGTGAGTATCTGAAGATCTAACCGTTGGATTGTCTCCAAACCAAGTGCATTAAAAATCTGGTTGGATCCTCTATGTTGTTTCAAATTTTGGGGGTGATCAGACGGTGAGAGGTCTTCATCGCTTGTCATACTTCTGACGGTCTGCATTTATCCAAAATTGCTCATTTGTTCCAAATTGCATATCTTTTGCCCAAGTTTCCTGTAAAATCTTTTGAAACTCTAAAACATTGAAAACACTTTAAAAATCTTTGAAAACAGAGTTAAAACACCTGCATAAGATATAATTATGATCCATAAAAGTTGTCAAAATACGGTGTTATCAACTCCCCCAGACTTACCTTTTTGTTTGTCCTCAAAAAAACTTAAGTCAGGAAAGAATTTTAAAAATCGCAGGAACTAAACAATATCTCAGTGACCGTCCTTCTAAACCAAAACTTATCGTGAAACATCTATTTGGATCTAGTCTAGAAAATTCTCACCAAAATACAAGCAAACTAGTCCGTTAATCCGTCATGCGAAAAATCTACACACTTAGATCTAACTTCCAGTCAACTAGCTCTCTACGTTCATTAAGTATATTAGTGAATTCTCATCAAAGGCATTATTCAGGGTAGATGGTGTTTGGCATTAAGGGCTGTTTAAGTGATGGAGCTTAGGTGTTTAGGGTTACTTGAAGAATATGGAGGATGCAAGATATTATGCAAAACCGCAAGAGAGAGAAGGACCTGTTGATGACCGCAATATTCAGTCACTTCTTCTTGCCAAATGTTGTTGCATAATCCTTCCTCCTTTGTTGTAAACAGCTATTCCCCCAGACTTAGATTCTTTCCGGGAATCAGAAAATGATCTCCAAAACTCCATATAATCGAACTCTAGCTTGCCTCAAGTATAAAATTCGATCCTTCTAGACTCTCTGAGGTTTTAAATTTCCTTTCCTTTCATATTTTTCTTTTCTTTTTCGGTTTTTTTTTTTTTCTCGGAAAGAGGAAACACCTTTTATAGAGAGGGAGTCTAAGGGACGAAATTGTACCAAGATTTTGAAGTTTTTCCAAGGCAAACTGAATTATCTCCTTTTGTTGAATCATTCCAATGAAATCGCAGGTCCCCGTCTTCAGTGACTGAAAACCGCGTTGATCCTCTTTCTCTCCGACGTTTTTGCACATATCTGCATATAGAACAATGAAAAACAAGAATGCATGTGGTTTGAAAGAGGTTAGGTTCGGTGGGGAACTAGCTAAAGATAAACTAGCCATTCAGGATCAACAAAGAGTGGTAAATGGATAAAGGAGTCCTGAATGTATGATTCGTTTCCCTGATCTAACGCTTTAATGAGAAAATTAAGTCAAAATTAAGTCCAAAATAAAATGATCTAATATCCTGTTAGAAAGAATCTCCATGAAAAGAAGTCCTCTGGTGGGATTTCGTAATGCAAGTACTTAGCTACCGTCTAATCTAGGCCTAAATCACAAAAGAGCAAAAAACGAGGAAATAGCGTAGAAGCACACTGGTCTAATTTATCATAGTATTGTTTATTGTGTTCCTGGTTTGAAAACTTTTTGAAAAACATTTTGAAAACGATTTTTTTTTTTTTTAAGAATTTATGTAAAACTTTTTGAAAAACTTTTTGAAATTTTTTTTATGTGTCCAAAATAAACTCAAAACAATTCAAATTTCATTAGTAACGGATGAACATCCTCCCCCAGACTTATTTCACATTGTCCTCAGTGTGATAAATCTTGGAAAGGATGGTAAAGAAAATAGAAAAGTTGAAATGTTTAAGTGAACTTATCGTGCTGGAGAGTGCTGCTCGCCTTTTGTATTTGTTCTTCCTTATTGAAAACCTGAAATTAAATGAAACAGAAACAAAGCAATGGAAATAGAAAATAAAGGTCAAAGGGAAATAAATAAAATACCGAGTGGGTTGCCTCTCATAAGCGCTTGTTTCAAGTCATTAGCTTGACATTGTTGCTCGATTAGACTTAACCGGGGTCGTGACACTCCTTGATCCCATCATTGGCCGATGATGGATCAATCAAAAACATCACTTCTCTTTCGTCTTCACTTTCTTCAGCCAGATATGACTTTACATGCTGTCCATTCACTGTAAATGAGTTTCCAGTTCTGTCCCACAGGACGATGGCTCCGTATGGTTTAACTTCCTTTATCGTGAAGGGTCCTGACCATCTTGACGTAATTTTCCTGGAAAAAGCTTAAGACGAGAATTGAAAACAAATACCTTATCGTTAGGAGCAAAAGTTCTATGAATAATCTTCTTATCATGATATGCTTTAGTGTTCTCCTTGTAAATCTTTGAGTTTTCGTAAGCATTGTGTCGGATTTCTTCTAACTCGTGAAGTTGAAGTAGTCTTCTTTCTCCAGCTGTTTTCAGATTCATATTCATCTCCTTGATAGCCCATTGCGCCTTGACCTAGATTTTTCAAGCTCTAGATTCTTTTTGTTTAGGTTTTCAGCTTCAGAAGAGGGAAAACTAGGATATGAAACAGGATTAGATTGAATACCCAAGATAAGTTTGGAAGGTGGTGTCCAGGCAAGTTTGGAAGACAATTTCCCGCGGTCAGAAGGCTCGCGAATAGCCTACTTTCGCAGCACTAAACAACTATCTCTCGCAACCTTAATCAGTAGGTTTCCATTCTGATTCTGGAAGGGAGAAGATGCAATAGCAGAACAAGACTCATCAACATTCACAACTCAACTACAGGTAGGTTTCCACTCCTATAGAAGAATTGCTCGTTTCACCCTAGTTCAGACAATCAATGAAAGCTTTCGCAAAATATCATATCAGATCGGCTTCTAAGTGGCCAGCAAAGAATCACGCAGTAAGATTAAAGGCAAACGAAGAACATCTAGAAGATTATAAATCCTAAATCTATCGATTCATAAGCAAAGACACATGAAATTCCCTTTGAAAAATCCCTTTAAACCCAACTGGGTAACTACTCAAACATATTGTAACAAAGCATCATAGAGTATTGAAAGTGCAGGAAATTAAAGAACAGAAGGAAGAAGAACGAAGAACAGAGAAGCGGACAGAGACGCGATGATTGCACTCCAGCGGCAGCTCCTCCTTCTTCGAAGACGGTGAATCCTCCTTAGGGTTACACTAAAATCTCTCTCTCTCCTCTTTGTCTATTAGTTTCGGTCTCTATTGGTCTCCCCTCTTTAGAATGACCTAAAGAGGGTATTTATAGCTTCTGGAGTGGTCCTCGACACTTAGGGCTTCAAAAATAACGAAAGGAATTGATCTGGGCTTTAATTAAGTCGTCGGAAAAGTGAACGACCAAGTTCCGCGGTCGCGGTGGCTCTACCCGCAGGAAAATGGGTGTTGGCCACGGTCCCGACACATGCTCTCTTCCGGAACTGCATTTTCTATCATTCTTGCATCGGGAGTATCTGAAGATCTAACCGTTGGATTGTCTCCAAACCAAGTGCATTAGAAATCTGGTCGGATCCTCTATATTGTCTCAAATTTTGGGGGTGATCAGACGGTGAGAAGATCTTCATCGCTTGTCATACTTCTGACGGTCTGCATTTATCCAAAATTGCTCATTTGTTCCAAATTGCATATCTTTTGCCCAAGTTTCCTGTAAAGTCTTTTGAAACTCTAAAACATTAAAAACACTTTAAAAACCTTTGAAAACAGAGTTAAAACACCTGCATAAGATACAATTATGATCCATAAAAGTGGTCAAAATACGGTGTTACATGTGTGTGTCTTTTTTATTTTATTTATTTATTAATTAATTATTTAAATTATGTATATATAAATATTCCTATTTTTTCGTTTTTTTTTGTTTTTTTTTAATTTTTTTTAGTTTAGATATATATATAATTTTTAAAATTTTTTTTAATGTTAATATATAGATTTATATATATATATTTTATATAATAATAATTTATTTTTTTAGTTATATATATGAATTTATATTTTTCCGTTTTTTATATTAATTTCTATATATGTGTATATATTTCAAAAATGAACAAGAGAACATACCTTAGACTCGATTCTGACCTGAAACTCGTAGGCAACGTTAAAGGTCCCCGGCAACGGCGCCAAACACTTGATGTGCTCAGGTTTTAACCCTAGTTTTCTTCAAGCGCACAGATGTACGTTGTAGTACTTAGGGGTCGATCCACTGAAGACCAAGTAACTGCAATACGAGTTTACTTGAGAACTGAGCTATGATGAAAATATGGGTGTTTGTTTTGGGGTTGTGAACAGTGACGAAAATAGAAAATAATAAACTTAAAAACTAGTAAACAATAAGATCAAATCAATACGAGAAGGTGTTGGGCATAAGGGAATTCGCCGGGAATCATAGAATAGCTAACAAGAGAATCAAACATAGAATTTTCTATAGATGTGTTCTTGAAATCAAACTCATACTAACCTACTCACGTAGTATTAATCACAAATCAATTCACTCAGATTTACTAAACTCTCATTCAGTTCTCTAAGTTTCTAGGCAAATTAGTTTGATAATTTCACAAAACGCTTTAGATCGACTCATGCTGTCTAAGAGAATTTGTTCATCTAAATAGGGTTAATCGATTGAACAACACTTTCGGTGAGTAAATCAACCTAATCGCAGTAGCTAGATTATCGATCCAAGCCACATAAACGAAACACAGATTTAGAAGAAGAACTCTAAAGATAAACCCTAATCTAACAAACCAGAAATCAATTCATGAATCCCTTTGAAAATCCCTTAAAACCCAACAAGGGAATTACTCAATCATAGTGTATAAAAACATCAGAGAAGTATTGTAGTTTGCTGGAAATTAAATAAGAGAAAGGTAAAGAACGAAGAACGAGGATGAAGGCAGATATCGATGGTGACTCCTTCGGCGACTCCTTCTTCTCCCGAAGACGGCAACTCCGAGGTGTGCGGTTCTTCTCTGCTCTCTCTCCACGACTTGGTCATTAGAATGACCTAAAACGAGTATATATAGCCTTCTAATTCGTTGGAAACGTCTAGGGTTTGAAGAATGAGTAGTGGGCTGGACTTGAGCTTGAATTAGGTCACTTTCGGACGTCAACGTTGTCTGGTCGCGGTGGTCCTGATTGCGGGGAATCATGGTCTGGCCGCGGTCGCGGCCTATGCCCCCCTCCGAGACTGCATTTTCTGTCTTTAGTTCATCGGGAATATCTGAAGATCTAACCGTTGGATTGTCTCCAAACCAATTGCATTAGAAAGCTGGTTGTCTCTTCTATGTTGTCTCAAATTTTGGGGATGATCGGGCGGTGAGAATGTCTCCATCGAGTACCATACTTCTGACGGTTTGCATTTATCCAAAATCGCTTAGTCCAAATTTCCTGAAAAGTCTTTTAAAACTCTAAAACATATAAATCACTTAAAACAATTAAAAACAGAGTTAAAACACCTGCATAAGATATTAAAATGATCCATAAAAATGGTCAAAATCCAGTGTTATTAGGCCAGAGAATCCTAACCGTGGCCAAGAGTGTGTTCTCCGCGGTCGTGGCTCCTGGACCCATGGAGATTGGCTTGTGAGGTTGAATCTTCATTCTGCGCTTGCTTCCTTCGCGAGACTGCAGAACATGTCTTCAGTGAATCAAAGATATACGAAGATCTAACCATTGGATTGTCTCCAAACAAATTTCATTTGAAAACTAGTTGTCTCCTTTATATCATTTGAAAACATTTTGAAAACGATTTTTGAAAAATTTTATGAAAATTTTCCCGGGAAAAGTTTTATGTAAAACATTTTAAAAAAAATTTTGAGAAATTTTATGTGTCTAAAACAAACTCAAAACAAATCAAATTTCATTAGTAATGAATGAATATCCTCCCCCAGACTTATTTCACACTGTCCTCAGTGTGATAAATTCTGGAAAGAATGGTAACGAAAATAGAAAAGTTATAATGTTTAAGAGTATTTATCGTGCAGGAGAGTGCTGCTCGTCTTTTGTGTTTGTTCCTCCTTATTTATAGCCTGAAATTAAATGAAACAAAAACAAAGCAATAGAAATAGAAAATAAAGATCAAAGGAAAATTAATAAAATACCAAGTGGGTTGCATCCCACTAAGCGCTTGTTTCAAGTCGGTAGCTTGACATTATTGCTCAATTAGACTTAACCGGGGGCGTGACACTCCTTGATCTCATCCTTGGCCGATGATGGATCAATCAAAAACATCACTTCTCTTTTGTCTTCTCTTTCTTCAGCCAGATATGGCTTTACACGCTGTCCATTCACTGTGAATGAGTTTCCAGTTTTGTCCCACGGGACAATGGCTCCGTATGGTTTGATTTCCTTTATCTCAAAGGGTCCTGACCATCTTGAACGTATTTTTCCTGGTAAAATCTTAAGACGGGAATTGAAAAGAAGAACTTTATCGTTAGGAGCAAAAGTTCTATGAATAATCTTCTTATCATGATATGCTTTAGTCTTCTCTTTGTAGGTCTTCAAGATTTCGTAAGCATTGTGTCAGATTTCTTCTAACTCGTGAAGTTGAAGTAGTCTTTTTTCTCCAGGTGTTTTCGTGTTCATGTTCATCTCCTTGATAGCCCATTGCACTTTATACTCGAGTTCTACTGGAAGGTGACATGCTTTTCCATAAACTAGGTTACATGGTGTTGTTCCTAATGGTGTCTTGAATGTTGTTCGATATTCCCATAATGCATCGTCAAGCTTGGTAGACCAATCCTTGCGATGAACTGCAGTTTTTTTCTGCAAAATTTCCTTGATTTCTCTATTTGAGATTTCTACAAGACCGCTGGTTTGGGGATGGTATGGAAAAGCAAATTTATGTGTAACTCCATTCTTTCTAAGAAGATTTTCAAAAACTCTGTTGATGAAATGTGATCCTCCGTCGCTTATCACAATTCTAGGGACTCCAAAACGTGGGAATATCACAGATTTAAACAGCTTCATGACGACTTTTGCATCATTGGTGGGACTAGCGACTGCTTCAACCCACTTAGAGACGTAGTCTACTGCTACTAAGATGTATTGGTTTCCAAAAGAAGTGGGAAATGGTCCCATAAAATATATTCCCCAGACATCGAAAATTTCGACTTCGAGAATAAAATTTTGAGGCATCTCTTTCCTTTTGCTTATGTTACCCATCCTTTGGCATTTATCGCATCGCGATATATAAGCTTGAGTATTTTTGAATAGAGTAAGCCACCAGAAACCAGCTTGCAAGATCTTTGAAGCGGTTTTGAAGGTTGCAAAATGTCCTGCCTAAGACGAGCTATGGCATCCGAATAAAATTCCTTCTATCTCTTCTTCAGCCACGCATCTTCGGAATAACCCATCAGCACTATAGAGATAGGGTTCATCCCCAAAATAATGTCTTACGTCCTTTAGAAACTTTTTCTTCCTATAACCAAAAAATTGAGGTGATTCTACATCGGCTGCTAGGTAATTCGCTATGTGCCTAAACCATGGGGTGTTGAAAGCATCTGATCTTCGCATGAGTTGCCTTGGTGGTGCGGCATTGGCATTGGGTGGGGTTGTATCTATGCATAGATGTTTTCTTCTGGCAAACTATCATTTAAGGGCAATCTTTCTTCAACTCGAATTCGTGAAAGATGGTCTGCAACTCCATTATCTGCTCCTTTCCAATCTCGAATTTCGATGTCGAATTCTTGCAGTAGGAGGATCCATCTTATCAACCGAGGTTTAGCGTCTTTCTTAGACATTAAATACTTGATTGCAGCATGATCAGTATGAACTATGACCTTAGATCCTATGAATTTCTCAAATGCAAATACGACAGCTAGAAGTTATTTCTCTGTTGTTGCATAATTGCATTGAGCTTCGTCTAGAGTTCTGCTTGCGTAGTAGATTACGTGCAGTTTCTTATCTTTTCGTTGGCCAAGCACTGCTCCAACTGCATAGTCACTTGCATCACACATGATTTCGAATGGGAGTTCCCAATCAAGTGCTTGCACGACTGGAGCGGAGACAAGGGCTTCTTTGATCTTATGAAACGTGGCTAAGCACTCATAATCGAACTCGAAGTTTGTTTCCTTGCAAATCAAACACGTAAGAGGTCTAGCTATTTGACAAAAATCTTTTATGAAACGCCTGTAGAATCCTGTGTGTCCTAAGAAACTACGGATGCCTTTTGACGTTTGTAGGGGGTTGTAGGCTGGTCATGACTTTGATTTTAGCTTTGTCAACTTCAATTCCTTTTCCAGAAGTCCTGTGCCCAAGCACGATTCCGTCTCATACCATTGGAGCAAACTTTTCTTTATTTTTTCCTTCAAAAAGAATATTCCAAGCATATTCCATGTCTATTTTATTATTAATTGCTAACAAGATCCTCTACTTTTCAATTTTACAAACTTTCACCTATTTATTTTATTTAGAACAATTGTTCAACGAAATTATGATTTTATATAATTTAAAACTTTATTATATAAAGAAAATTACATTACATAATGTAAATAAGAGCAAACCATACATAAAAACAAACCATACATAAGAGAAAAAATACATAATGTAAATAAGAAAAAACCATACCATAATCTTATGATATACTGGAGGACAAATATTTTTCCCATAAATGATCAATTAATGCATTTCGAAGAGAGAAATGAGCTTCTTTATCCTTGATTTTTCTGTATCGAGCCAGAAATTCCTGGAACCGGATACTTTCATTCGCTTCTATTTCAACCTTCGGAGGTGGAACTTCTCTTCTTACTTCAATTGGTGCGTTGAGATCACGCTCATCTTCAATTATCATATTATGTAGAATTATACAAGTAGTCATTATGTCATGTATCACATTCTTATCCCAAAAACGAGCTGGCCCTTTCACAATTGCGAAACGTGATTGAAGAACTCCAAATGCCTGTTCCACATCTTTCCTGCAAGCTTCTTGTTGTGTAGCAATTTTTTTTTTTTTTGGAACCCACTGGCTCATGAATAGTTTGCACAATGGTCGAACATTTTGGATATATATTATCAGCCAAATAATAGCCCATATCATATTTTTTTCCTTGAATGATATAACGAGCAGGAGGAGCAATAGCTTGAGCAAGATTGGAGAAAATATGGGGAAGACTCCAATACATTGATATCATTATTTGTGCCAGGCATTCCGAAATATACATGCCATATCCAAAGATCATAATCCGCCACAGCTTCAAGAGTTATACTTGGATATCCACTACGACCAGCATATTGTCCAGCCCAGCCGGTTGGACAATTTTTCCACTTCCAGTGCATGCAATCCAAGCTACCTAGCATTCCTGGAAAACCTCGTTTTTCACCAATGTAAAGAAGCCTCGAAACATTGTTTTAAAATTAATTGGGTTAAAAAACATATACGTTGTGTTTGAGTATAAATCAAAACATATAAAAAGTTAAGGATTCATTTTGTAAATAAAAAAGTTCACCTTCAAAAAATGAAGAAATGAACAGTGTTCCTTCAAATATGAAGGAACACTATTAATTTCTTCATTTTCAAGGTGAAATTGAAGCACCATTGGAGAAGATTTCTTCATTTTTATCTTCAAAATGAAGGAAAAAGTGAAATTTGAAGGACCATTGGAGATGGTCTAAGCGACGTGCCATATGGACAAGTGAATGTCGGTTTTCTTGATCCTCCGGGCGAATAGGAATTTGGAAAAATCCAGAGTATCCATCAAGGAAGCAATATTTGGGGTGATTAGCTAACCTTTCTAGCATTTGATCTATGAATGGAAGTAGAAAATGATCTTTCCTAGTTGCTGCATTCAGTTTCCACTAATCGATGCACATACGATGTCCAGTTACTATTCTTGTAGCGATCATTTCATCCTTATCGTTTTTAATGACAGTGACTCCTCCTTTCTTCGGGACAACATGAACTGGGCTAACCCAAGTGCTATCTGAGATAGAAAAAATTATTCCGGCTTCTAAAAGCTTCATAATCTCCTTCTTGAAAACATCCATGAGATTAGGGTTCAGTCTCCTTTGACTTTCGATTGAGTTTTTAGCATTATCCTCTAGATTAATCTTGTGCATACAAAGATCTGGAGCAATTCCGGGTATGTCATCAAGTGAATATCTTAAGGCTTTTCTATGCTTTCTCAGCTCAGACAACAGCATTGTGGTTTCTTCTTCTGTCAAACGAGAGTTTATAATGACAGGATAACTAGAATTTGGTCCAAGGAAAGCGTACTTAAGTCTGACGGGAAGAGGTTTAAGCTCGACTTTAGGGGCTTTGAGCTCGCTCAAAGGATCATTAATTGCTGCGGAAGTATCTTTAGGAGGTGAGGGAATGTTTGTTTGGTCCTTAAGATCTAGATAGTTTAGAGGTTTCCTATAAGTTCCGGACTTATCAAGCATACACACACACTCACTTAAAAAACTCGTCAAGGAAATTGCGTTCGTGTTTTGCGGGTGAAAGCATGACACTTAAAGGGTCGTCGAGAAGTAGACCTTCATAGACTTCCTCAATAATTCCGTCTAACTGATCAATCCAACAAATTTTGCCATCCAAAGTCGGTTTATTGAAACTTTTGTTCATGTCAAACTGCATAACTAAACCGGCTAGATGAAGGTCGATTTTTCCTTCCGGGACATTGATTATGGCTCCAGCTGTAGATAAGAATGGTTGTCCAAGAATAAGGGGATCCTTAGGTTCTCTTTCTAGTCTTAGAACTATGAAATCAGTTGGTATGGAACATTTTTCGATTTATACGGGAACATCTATTAAGATACCTACGGGCTGCCTAACAGAACGATCAGCTAATACCAAAGAAATTTTAGTGGGTTGGAAAGTGTGATGTCCTAAACGTTTTGCTACTGAAAGAGGCATCATGGTTATGCTAGGTCCTAAATCACAGAGAGCACGCTCAAAAGCTACATCATTGATGGTGCATGAAAGTACGAAGCTCCCAGGATCATTTTTCTTTTCAGGGATTCGGCTTTTCAGGATAGAACTACATTCATGGGTTATCATCAGAACGTTTTTCTTCAAGAGTTAAAGAATTTGTTAGAATACCCTTCATGTATTTTTTTAAAGCGGGAATCATAGCACAAGCTTCTACGAAAGGTCATCTCACATTTAATTGATCGATCAACTCTTTCAGCTTAGCTTTTTCTTTCTCCTTCTTCGGGGCTCTTAAGGCTCTAGGATATGGTGGTTTAGGTTTATAGACACGAGTTGGTGGAGGGGGAATTGGGTCTTCTCTGAGGATTTCCCGGGATGTATCTTCTCTTACTTTTTCTCCATCCTTCTCTCCTTCCACTTCTTTATCAACATCCTCAATTGTGACTCTTTCTCTTTCTTTTTCCTTTTCCTTACCCTTTTTCTCATCTTTGGGATCTTTAGGAAATTCAGGCTCTTTGTAAGTTAATCCATTCCTAAGTGTGATAGCTTTCACATGATCGGAGGATCTGCTTCACTTGAGCTTTCGAAAGAATTTTCACTTGGCTCCTCCTCGGAATTTTCTATGTTTCTAGAATTAGGTTTGATCATCAGGCTAAGGAGCGTAGAAAATTTTTCATTGAAATCTTCTTGCATTGTTTTTAGTTCAGATCTAAGATCACTAATTTCTTGATACCTATATTTTTCAAGCTCTAGAATTCTTTTGTTTAGATTTTCAGCTTCAGAAGAGGGAAAACTAGGATAGGGACTGGAATTGGATTGAATAGCCCAGATAGGTTCGGAAGAGTGTTTCCCGCGGTCATAAGGCTCGCGACCGTGGTGAAACAGGTCTTGGCCGCGGTCAGCATTGTCACGACCGTGGTGAAAGCACGTTTTTCTGCGGTCCGAATGAATGGACCCGTGGTGATCAGAAACGAAGGGAAAATCTGGAATTTGATAGTGTCTCCATCACATAATGAGTCAACTTGGATTGCAACAACCAAACAAAGCACAAAATACGTGTAACTTTGATGGTTGGGACAACCCAATGGATTCTTATGATCAAGGGATGGTGAACACTGCATGACTTCCGAAATCTTTTCTTTCTTCTCAGGTTGCTTGATTACGGATGCTGTTTGCGAAATTGTTGAGAAGTCTCCATTACTTGCTGTGTCGAAAGAGTGTTGTAACTCTGGAGTTATGCCTCGATAGAAGATACCCATCAGGTATTCGTCGCTATATCCGTGATGTGGATAATCTCTCTGGCATTCCCTAAATTTTTCCCAAGTATCTAAAAGATCTTCATCTTCTTTTTGTTTAAAAGTTCTTATCTTGTTCCTTAAGAAATTTGAACGATTTCTAGTGTAAAAACGATTTAGGAAAGTCTTTCTACACGCTTTCCACGTTTTTAGTGAAGCAGGTTCTAAAGATTTTAGCCATATGCTGACATTGTCTCTCAAAGAGAATGAGAAAAAACTACACTTGTGGTAATCCCCATTTGCTGTAAAGATTGCACATAATTCTTCAAACGTCTCGATATGGTCCATCGGGTGTTCGGATGAATAACCATTAAATTGATTTTGTTGAACTAAATGGATTTAGGCACTACAAGAATACACGAATTTAGCGACACCAGAAAACGTCGGAAAATAGTCGCAAATCGGCAATTTACGTCTGATTAGCGACTAAAATAAGTAGTCGGTAATTCTTAGTCGCTAATTACCACAGTCGTGAAATAGTCGTAATTTTGAGACGATTTTACGACTAAATTGTGTGATATAAACTGACGTAACTTAGTCGTAAATCCGTCGGCAACTATAGTGACTATTTTACGACTACATTTGCGACTCTGTTACGACTAAAATGCAGTCGTACTCTTAATATCAATGTAATAGAAATTTAGTCGTTAAATAATCAGTCGTTATTTAGACGTTAAATAAACGACCATTTGACGACTGTTTTGTGACATATTTACCTACTTATTTGCGACTGTTTCACTACTGTTGTCGGAAAATGAACAGTACTTTTTGCACTTTTACGACTGAATTGTGACTGATCTGTGACCTTTTTCCGACAAATTTAAGACTGTTTAGTGACTATTTTGATCATTGTTTTTGTAATTTGGAATTTGCTATTTAGAAACCCCCAATTTTGAAACCTGTTTATAAACAGTGCTATAAAATGCACATTTGAATACTAAACCATGATCAATATTTAAAAAGCTAAAAACCAATACATTCATCATCATCATTCATTTAAACCCAAAAAATTTCAAATGGTTTCTATATACAACCATTATAGAGAAGTACAAAATGAGAAGAGACATACTCTTCTAAAGTTTCCGAGACATTAAAAAGAGTCCTAAGGTTCCGAGACATTAAAAAAAAAAGTGAGAAGAGACCTACACATCTAAGGTGGTACTTGATGTTTGAGTTACATGTGTTGTCGGATCAGCAGGCGGATCATCAGGTTGTTGAGTGGTAGACTTTGCAGAAGGAATGGTCGATGGATGAGTTTGACTAGCCAAAAAATCATTGAACCGTGGATCAGTTTGAGTCAAGTACCTTTCAACCATGGTGAGCTTCTCGAGCTTGGCTTCTTGTGCAGCTGAAGCTTTGGCAAACTCTGCTTCACGCCTTGCATTCTCAGCCGCTTGGAGCTCTATTTGGTTTTGAGCTTGTTGAAGCTGTTCCTACAGAGTGCCGTAAGATGCAGAGCTTCCTGGGTACTTCCTCTTGCCATTGACGTACAAGTGAGAGAGGCTACCAACTCCATAAGGTACACTTCTTTCACTCATAATAGTCGACTGCGAATACAAAAAAAAAGAGTCAGACATATGATTCATTAAACTAAAACCATGTTAGAATCAAAGGACAAGCAAGAAAAATCCATAAAAGAATAGAGAACCTTACCTGTAGAAACAAGTCGTTCTGCTTTTCCACAGTTAGCTCTCGACGAGGTGATGTACCCTCAGTATTGTCTGAGCTTTCAGGGTCTAGGGCAGACAACTTGGCTTCCAAGTTTTTCTGGTAAGTCTCAGCCACTCTCTTTGCCTTTCCATCCACATAACTCCCATCCTTTTTTGTGTGAGTCCTGATGAATACCTCACCAAGACTCACCGGTCTACCTAATTCCTCTTCCTGAAATTATAAACCAAAATATGTCAGCGGGTAAGTTATTAATCATATTTCCTAAACTTATTGAAGAATAACAGAATAGAAAGTTACCATTTCTTGCTGGATTTGCATATAGGATTTCTGACCTGAGAAGTGAACGTGAGGTCCAAGACCACCACGTTCAGACAACCGAGCAGCTGAAGTTGTTGAACTCTTATCTTTAGATTTTTCTGTGTCCCAATAGGCAGTCATTTGTTCCCAGAGTGTATCCCCGATCCAGTTAGGTTGCACTCTTGATGTCCTTATGGTGCTGACCATATCCTTCATCCGGCTTTTGCAAATGCTCTCAAATTTTTCTTGAACCACACCAGTGATCAAGGGATCCCAGGTGTGGGTTTTCTACAACAACAAGAGACAAAGAGATGATGTTAGAATAAGATATAGTTACAAAAACAAAAACAAAACCATGTAAATGAAAAAGGATGATCTTACCACGAATTCATGAAGTAATGCTCTTGTCTATCATGAGGCACACGACTCCAGCTGTACAAAGGGCCATCAAACTTGTTGGTGAATACCTAGGTAATCTTCCGGGTAAGAGAGGACTTGTCACGACCAAACATGGATACAAAGAAAACAAAGCAAGCAGTCATCGAGCCATCATTTGAAGAATGAAACAAATGAAGCTAGAGTAAAAAAGACTTACCACGTTGTACCCGGTTTCTCTATGGGAGACAGTACCGTAGTATAAGCCTCTCTCCCAGGCTTCGTGAGCAAGGCATTTAGAATGCTTAGCTGGTCTTCAGAGAGGTTGACATCACCGTATTCTTCATCTGAAGGTTCTTGAAATGCAGCTTCTTCACTGTCATAATGAGCTTGTTGAGAGTGTGGAGAATTACCTCCTTCTTGAGATAATGGAGAGGCTCGGTTTTGAGAGAAAGAATAAGCTCCAGAAGCTCCTTGGTGCTGAGATTGAGGTGATGCAGAATGCTGCCGATGAGATTGCTCTTGGAACCGGTGTTGAGGAGATGGAGAGAACCGAGTTTGAGAATGTTCTGACCTTCTAGGTTGAGGCGGTGGTTGAGACTCAGGGGCTCCTTGTTGCGAGTTCTGGAAGAGCTCCATCGGCGGTGGATAATCTCTTACATGTGTCGGCCCGTTGCTCGGGACTAGCGGTGGTGGAGATGTCGCCGGTATGAACTCATACCGACTGGGTAAGGGAGTCGATGCTCGACTGGTTAAGGCTGCTCCTCCTCGTGCTCATCCGTGTTTCTTCCTTCCACGGCCACCCATCGGAATCCTGGAGAGGCTTGGGATCGATGCTCGTCGGGTATTTCGGGATGGGTTTTTCGTCGGGATCGATTCAGGGTTTTTTAAGAGGATTAAGGGAATATCAGTCGATTAAGGATGGCTAGTATCAATTAACGGTGCATTTCGGTTGAAATTGGGGAAGATCG
This sequence comes from Eutrema salsugineum, assembly GCF_000478725.1. Classification (NCBI taxonomy): domain Eukaryota; kingdom Viridiplantae; phylum Streptophyta; class Magnoliopsida; order Brassicales; family Brassicaceae; genus Eutrema; species Eutrema salsugineum. Next base: position 14,593,267 of record NW_006256756.1, on the reverse strand, counting down.
ATCGATAGTTTAGGGTTTGGGGAAGAGAATGGATTTGGGGATTTTCTGGGAAATTAGGGTTAGGTTTTGAGAATGGATTTGGGGATTTTTCGGGATTAAGGTGTAAACGACTAAGTATATTAGTGGGCTTAGTCTAAATAATGGGCCTGATAATGGGATTAAAGGTGGGCTTTGTTTGCGGGTTAAATTTTGGGCCATTAGTAGTAAAGGAGTCGGAAATCAGTCGTAAATTTTTTAAGTTTTTTTAAAAAACACCAACACAGTTTATCTTACAATACAACAATTTCATTCAGCAATTTTATTCATAAACAGACACATAGTAGTAAGGATCCTCTTCATCTTCATCATCATCATCAGATGATGACAAATTACATCTAAATTCATCTTCTGGTTCTGCATCTCCGACATCGTAATCGAGATTTATTGGGTTTACCCTGTGTACTCGATTTTCAACAACGATATCTTCAATTGTGGTCAGCATAACACCATCATCATTATCTTGTTGCAAGAGAGTTGGTTCTTTGTCTTCATATTGTCCTGAAATATTCCCTCTTGGATTCACTTTTAAGACGTTTAGCCACAGGGGCTTTGGTTTTTTCCGGTATGGATATGGAATATAACAAACTTGATCTGCTTGGGAGGCTGTAGAATACAAATATAATTTAAAAACTAAATACATGAAATGTATTGCTTTGTATATTTATATCATTTTTACCTAGAATAAATGGTTCGTATTTATTGTACTTTCTTGATGAAAGAATGTCAACGAGACCACCATTGCTCCTTCGAGTGCCTCTATCAATTACAGGGCCATACCACTCACATTTGAAAAGTGTAATTTTCAGATTTGTCATCCCCTCATACTTGAGTTCTATGATATCAGTTAAGATCCCGTAAAAATCAGCTTCATCAGATGCATCGGTGTAGTTTTCTCCTTTAACACACACACTCCAAAGTTACATGTCTTTCGTCCCATGCCATGGTGCCTTGTATAAAACAAATATCCTCTCGTAAAGTAAATTGGCCAGGTTTTGGCTTTATTGACTGGTCCATGAACTATATCCTGAACCCAAATAGGAAAAGGATTCGTAGTGTTCCAGTAAGTAATCTGCACATATAAATATAGAAAACATACGTAATCTTTCACCCATGAAGGATATTCATCCGCTCTTTTTGCAGAAATTTCTTTATCAGAGAGTTGTGGATATTTTGTGGAAATATAATCTTCGAACATCCTGTCCACCACAAAAATATATTATACAAGAAATGATTGTAGATTACATATCTGACAAGGATGAAATTCGATATACCTCTCAAATGGTTGAAAGTAATCGCAATTTCGCAAAACATATGCATGTGCAATTTTGTGATCTTTTTCTGAAAGCCATATTTCATGCATTTGCCCACTTGGCCGACCTACGTGAGTAAATATATCAGGAACTCCGGGAACATCATATACAGGGACTTCACCTTCGTCAAATCTTGTTAACCTTTCCCATTACATACAAATAAATATAAATTCACATGTTAATGTAAAATTATCCTGTGGCCAATATTGACTTATAAATATGAATTATCCATTTGGAGTTTACCTCGATTTTGTTTTGTATATGATCGGAAAAGTAGTGCTCCGTAAAATAAGCAATCTCATTGCTGATATATGATTCAACAATCGATCCTGATGCATATCTTTTGTTCTTCGCTTTTGCTTTCAGTTTTTTGAAAAACCTTTCAAAAGGATACATCCACCTATACTGCACAGGACCTCCTAATTCAGCTTCATAAGGAAGATGTATAGGCAATTGCTCCATTACGTCGAAAAATGATGGTGGAAAAATCTTCTCCAAATTTCATAAGATTAGGACTATGTTTTGTTTTAGGATTTGGACCCTGTTTTTTTGCAAAGTTCTTGAACATAAATCACGTAAGAATCCTCCAACACCTAAATATATTAAAGTCCAATCATAAATAAATTACTATAATCAGAAATTTTACATGTACTATTAAATAGACTATAAAGTACCTGATAATGCAAGGTGGACGTTACGGTTCAAGAGTTCTGCAAAGATAAATGGAAGTAGCCGTTCCATAAAAACATGGCAGTCATGACTCTTCATGCCGGCAAGCTTTACTTTTTCAATATCAACACAAGCAGCTAAGTCTGACGCATAACCATCTGGGAATTGTACTGCTTTCACACATTCCAATAATCTTCTTTTATCAGCTTCTTCCAATGTGTATACCGGAAAAGGAGCTTGCCCATTTTCATCAAGATGTAAGTGTGCCCGATCACAGAAGCGTTCTATATCCAATCTTGACTTTATAGTGTCTTTCGATTTACCCGTCACACTTATTAGAGTATTCATGATGTTATCAAAGAAATTCTTCTCTATATGCATCACATCAAGATTATGTCGGAGATTGAGGTCCCTCCAGTAAGGCAACTCCCAAAATATACTTTCTTTGTGCCAGTTATGCCACTTCCCATATCCAGGCATCTTTTTTTCATGACCGTTGCCACCGCAGTCAGACGTTTTTGCAGGATTGACAGTTTCTATGCGCTCACTATAAACTTGTTCACTTGTCAAAGACTCTGGTGGTGACTCATTTATAGCTTGTCTACCCTTCAAAAAGTCTTTTCTATTCTTTCGTAGTGGATGACCATGAGGGAGAAACCTTCTATGACAATCAAACCAACATATCTTTCTTCCATTAGGCAGATAGAATGCCTTTGTATCGTCCAAACAAATTGGACAAGCCAATCTACCATGGGTCGTCCATCCTGACAACATGCCATACGCGGGAAAGTCGCTTATCGTCCACATCAGCACAGCCTTTAATTTGAAATTCTGCTGCAAAGATACATCATATGCATCGATCCCAGTTGACCATAATTCTTTTAATTCCTCGACAAGAGGCCGGAGGAAGATATCGAGACTAGCACGCGGATGATTTGGCCCAGAATTCAGTAGTGTGAGGAACAAGTACTCAGTCTTCATGCACATACCAGGGGGTAAATTATAAGGAGTCAAGATCACAGGCCATAACGAATGATTAAGAGACATGCCAAATGGATTGAATCCATCTGTACATAATCCAAGATAAACGTTACGGGGTTCTTCAGCAAACCGGGGATGTAAATCTTGAAAATATTTCCACTCTGCAGCATCAGAGGGATGACACATTTCAACCTCCTTTGCTTGGTGCTCAGCATGCCATCTCATTGCCACTGCAGTCTTCTGGCTCTAATACATCCTCTTCAATCTATCACCAATAGGTAGATACCACATACGACTATATGGTATTCAGGTTCGTGAACGTCGTCCTTCGTTAGGCTTATATCTTGGTGACTGACAGAATTTACACTCCTCCCACATTCATCTTCTTTCCAGAAGATCATACAATTGTTAATACAAACATCAATTTTGTGAAATGGAAGCCCCAAATTTCCCATCAATTTCTCTGTCTCGTAATGTGACCTGGTTGACTGATTTCCTTCTGGTAAATACTCCGTAAACAAAGATGCCCACGAATCCACACACTTTTCACTCATATTATAATCTACTTTATTTTGCATGAACCGAGCAGCTAAAGATAACTGCGAGTGACCTTCATGACAACCATCATATAATGGTTTTTTCCCAGCTTCTAAGAAGTCGTAAAATTGTTGAGGATGGTTACGCACCGATTCTTGTACATTCTGATAACTATCTTCTTGATGATATGTATCATCTTGATGATAATTACCATGAAATGCATCATTCACCATATCCACATATCTATCTCCTACTACATTACCCACATTTTCTTCACTCCAATTTAAATGAGTTATATTACCATAACTAGTTCCATAATTCATAGTAATTTCTTCCCAATGCTTAGGGTATCGATCCACAGAGACTTAGTTGTTTCAGTACGAATTCACGGCAATGCTTAAATCAGATTAGAACTAAACAGGTTTTGGGTTTTTGGTTGTCACTAAATATAAACTAAAAACCAAAGCAAGTAAAAGCAAATAAAATCAAAAGCGAATGAAAGCAAGTAATAAGCGAATAAATCAAAGGCGAATGGAAGCAGGTAATAGGCGAATGAAAGGCAAATAAAATCAAAGGTTGTAAGTAATGGAAAACAAACGTTGGGGCTCAAGGGTATCGCAGGGATTCATGGACTAGGCTATGTCGATTTTAATCAAATGATAAAGGTAATCAACTACGTATGTTCTAGAACTCGAGGCACGGAAGTATGAATAGCCTATTTTCGCAGCACTAAACAACTATCTCTCGCAACCCTGATCAGTAGGTTTCCACTCTGATCCTGGAAGGGAGAAGATGCAATAGCAGAACAAGACTCATCAACATTCACAACTCAATTATAGGTAGGTTTCCACTCCTATAAAATCATTGCTCGTTTCACCCTAGTTCAGACAATCAATGAAAGCTTTCGCAACATATCATATCAGATCAGCTTTAAAGTGGCCAGCAAAGAATCACGCAGTAAAATCAAAGGCAAATGAAGACCATTTGGAAGATTATAAATCCTAAATCTATCGATTCATACGCAAAGACACACGAAATTCCCTTTGAACAATCCCTTTAAACCCAACTGGGAAACTACTCAAACATATTGTAAACAATCATCACAGAGTATTGAAAGTTGCTGGAAATTAAAAAGAACAAGGAAGAAGAACGAAGAACGGAGAAGCGGACGGAGGCACGATGATGCACTCCAGCGGCGGCTCCTCCTTCTTCAAAGATGGCGGCTCCTCCTTAGGGTTACACGAAAATCTCACTCTCTCTAGGTATGTGTTTTTATTGATCCCCCTTCCCCCTTTAGAATGACATAAAGAGGGTATTTATAGCTTCTGTAGTTGTCCTGGACACTTAGGGCTTCATAAATAACAAATGGAATCGACTTGGGCTTTAATTAGGTCGTCTGGAAAGTGAACGTTGTCTGGCCACGGTCATGATGGTCGTACCCACGGGGAAGGTGTTGGCCGCGGTCCCGGCTCGTGGATTTCTTCCGGAACTGCATTTTGTCATACTTGCATCAGGAGTATATGAAGATCTAACCGTTGGATTGTCTCCAAACTAAGTGCATTAGAAAGCTGGTTGTATCGTCTATGTTGTCACAAACTTTGGAGGTGATCAGACGGTGAGAAATTCTTCATCGCATGGCATATTTCTGACGGTATGCATTTATCCAAAATTGCTCATTTGTTCCAAATTGCATATCTTTTGCCCAAGTTTCCTGAAAAGTCTTTTGAAACTCTAAAACATTGAAAACACTTTAAAAACCATTGAAAACTGAGTTAAAACACCTGCATAAGACATAATTATGATCCATAAAAGTGGTCAAAATACGGTGTTATCAGGTACTTATATATATATATATATATATATATATATATATATATATATATATATATATATTTCTTTTCAAAGACTGAAACTAAGGAAAACAAAACCAAAAATTATTAAGAAAAAGGTTTTTTAAAGGTAATTTACTAACCTCTGAGATTGTGCAAGTGAAGACGATTGGATTTCCCGGCAACGCTGCCAAAAATTTGATGCTTCTAAGGTTGACTTTGCGGCTTTATGTTTTAAATTTATAACCCTAGATATCTGCAAGTGCAGAGCAGTACGTTGTAGTACTTACGGAAACAACCCCCGGAGAATCCACGCTTTACCTGCAGAACCTTAGAACCAGAATTAATAAACGAAGTCTAAGACGAAAAACGGGATTTGGATAGGTTGTGTGATTTCTATATATGTATTTTCAAAAAGTTATTTAAAAAGAGTTTTAAAAAGGGTTTTAAAACTAAACTATAAGTAAATAAATCGATGTTGAATATAAAGGATGTCTACGGGATATGATCGATTCAAATCACGCAAAACAAAGCTATTAAAATTGATCCTAGTAAATTCTTAGAACTCGAGTCGTGACCGTATGAATACACCACTGTCGTGATCATAACCAACTATCTCTCGCAATGCTGACAAGTAGGTTTCCACTCTGGTCCTGGAAGGGAAATGGAAACTTGCTTAAGACTCGTCAATATTCACAATTTGCCCATAGGTAGGTTTCCACCCCTATGGTTGACCTGCTCTTCTCAAGCTAGATCGGACACCGGATGAATACTTTCGCAACACCAAGGACCAAGATCAGTCTCTAGTTCGCGACACGAGATCCATGCTTTAAGTATAAGCTTAAAAGAAAGATTTCTAGAATTCGGCTTGGTTTATCTCACGAAGATCCCTACCGAGCATATTCGGTTCCCTTTGATGGAGCCTAAACTCATACCTCATCATTCCAAAACGTGTACAAAGTAATTAACAGAAAGAAGTAGAAAAAAGAGACAAGGAGATGAAGAAGCATCTCGATTTCGAGATCTAAGCACGGAGAAAACTTCTCTTCAAATTTTTTTAAATAACTAATCGAACATGACGAAGGTAAAAACGAAATTGAAAGATGCATAAAAGTAAAAACCGAATTAAAGTAAAGGTAGAACATAAAGAGGGTTCAAGAGAAATCTCTATCTCCTTAAACTAAGAACTAAGAACATAAGAACATAAAAACCTTAAAAAACTAAATTTGGTGGCTCCCAAAAGGGATTCTTCTGAGGCACACAAAAATAGGTCTGCTTAGATAAATATTTATAGGTCTTCAACTCTGTCCAGTCGTCCTTAGGGTTTTCTGTGAAGAGAAGACAAATTGGACTTGAAACGGTGTCTTGGGCCATCCTTTTAGTCAGCCTTGGTCATAAGGCTTCTACCCGTGGTGAATGGGGGTTTGGCCGCGGCCAGAGAATCCTAACCGTAGCCAAGAGTGTGTTCTCCGCGGTCGTGGCTCCTGGACCCATGGAGATTGGCTTGTGAGGTTGAATCTTCATTCAGTGGTTGCTTCTTTCGCGAGACTGCAGAACATGTCTTCAGTGAATCAAAGATATACGAAGATCTAACCATTGGATTGTCTCCAAACAAATTTCATTTGAAAACTAGTTGTCTCCTTTATATTAGGTCCAATTTTCGGGATGATCAGACGGTAAAAAAGTCTTCATCAGATGTGAAACTTCTAATGGCCTGAATTTATCCAAAATGATCTTTTTCTCCAAAATGCACACATTTTGCCTTAATTACCTGAAAACAGCCTTGGAACTACAAATAATAAAAAACATAGTAACAACACTTAAAAGAAATAAAAACAATTTGAAAAGCATTTAAAATCGATCCACAAAAGTGGTCAAAATACGGTGTTTCTTGTCCAGACAATATTCTTCCCCTTCTCCCATGTTCAGCTTTACCATCGAACCATGATTTCTTTACCCTATAACTATGTGTTGCTGGCAGACCTTTTCTGTGACCTTTCTTTATCTCACCGGTGTGCATGTTGGTCTTCCATTGTGAAGCCTTGCATTTTGGACAACTCTCGAGCTTCTTGTATTTCTTTCTGAATAAGCAGCAGTCGTTGACACATGGTGAATCTTCTGGTACCCCATATCAAAGGATTTAAGAAACTTCTTGACATCGTACAGTGAGGTGTGTAGCACGTTATCATCTGGTAACATCTCCGGCAGTGTCTCTAGTAGATCATTGAAGCTCTTGTCAGACCATCCATTCTTTGTCTTGAGTCAGAACAGGGATACAATAGCTGACAGCTTGCTATGATTAACGCAATTTGGATATAACGGTGTCTCGGCATCAGGAACTTTGCCAAGAACTCGTCTTATTTCTTGTCTTCTCCCTCTCCAATCTCACGCAATTCAGCCTTAGCAGAAAATTCTTGATCTAGATATTCAGCAGCTTGATATAACCCATAAATTTCTTCATTTCACTGACTTGCTTCGTTATCACTTTCAACCGCTGAGTTCAATTCCCCATGATAAAACCAATCAGTGCACATCTTGTAAGTCTCATTCATTCCCTTAGTAATGAGATGATCAACTACTACACTACCAGGGTGACGATCTATATTGCGACAGTCATTGCAAGAACATATGATCATGTCAATGTCTCCCAAAGCTGCAGAAAAATCTCGTACAAAATTTGAAGCCCCCCTCTCATATGCAGGATCAGCTCTTTGTAGTAGAATAAACAAAAAAAAAACTAGTAAATGATCCAAACCCCTACTGAAACCTAATTTATATAAGTGGATTTATTACCTGGAAAGATGGACCTAAGTCTTGTCCACCATTATAAGTTCTAAACCTAAAATAACCTATAGTGCCATATGCAGGATATTAGAGAGAATGAAAGACCAGGTAATATTCATATCATTAAACAAATAACTCAGTCTCAGAAATAAACTCAATATAAACAATCTCAATAAATCTATATAAACCAGGTTACAAAACTATGTCTAACACATATTCGCATCTTTAAAATTAATCCATCATAAATCACGAAACCAAACAAACAACACCAACGTATTATACTACTTAAGGGAATCTAATTTAAGAGTCTACAAGAAGATGGTGCTAACCTGTCGGCTGATAAGAGTCAAGCAAAATCTTCAATTTCCCATTATTGTTCTCGTCAACACTTGCAAAAACAAATTTATATATTGAGTATGCAGTTATGCATAAACATGAAACACAGCAATTACAGTATCTACTTTGCAGTGTTTCCTAAACAATCTAACTGAATAGAACTAATGCATCGAAAGTTTAGGAGAATAACATAAGCACTACTGTATGACATTGCATATACTTGACAATAAAAAGAAATTAAAACTAGAAAGACGCATCGCAATTTACATAGAGCAGATGAAGTTGGAATCACAAAAATCTGGACTTCTAAACCCAAAAATATTCTAAACGCCTAAATCAAATCACACAAACATTTAAAATTTTGATAAAATCGAATTAGTGAAACCCTAAAATCGATTCTAGCAGACAACACAAATAACCAGAAATCCGTTTTAGATTAGCGACATGCATGAAAGAATCAATTGAAACCAGAAAAAATGAACGAAAGCAGCTGAGAAAAGAAGAAGACATGCCTTCGATTTGATCTTGATTCAGAGAGCGATGGGCAAAATTAGGCCCGACAAAAGGGTTTTCAGCGGCTAGCTTCACCGGCGTCGGCGGCGAGTTTAATTGACGGCCGGTGAAGGGAGTTGGTCTCAGAGAATTGGGTCGGAGATCTTAGGGTTTTTCAATAGAGAGGGGAAGTGAAAAGGGAAAATGAGGTTTGCCCGAGAAAAAGTACAATTCTGTGCTAAGTGTTTGGCGGAATAAGTGATTTTAGTTTCTCGCTTAGTGAAATAATATCATAGCGTTTATCAAATGCTATAATATATAAATAATAATTATAATCACATATTCATAGCAGCTCAGCAAACCGTGCTATTACAGTGTGCTATCAATGAGGAGTTTTTTTGTATTGACAATTAATCTTGCTGATGAATATGTTGAAAAAGTTGATGTGGATGCTACTGTGGAAGGGTTAACAGGAAAATCGAATTCTGATGAAACCTCGAATGATGATGCGAAAATTGACGTAAAGTCGATGGAAAATGTTAAGGGAAGCAGAGTTGGGAACAAAATTGATAAAAAAAAAACAAAGTGTGAGACATTGCATCGTTCTTTAAAATTCAATCTCATGCCATTTTTGGTTTTAATTATTTCCATTTCAATGTTCCTTAATGTTACTGAACATTTTATTTTATAATTCAATCACAATTTTATTCTTAATCGTAAACATTTTATTTTATGTTACTGAATTCATAAATAATTTCTTCATTTAATATCTTATATCGGATTGTTATTCATCTGTTACTGCGTTTTTGCATTATTTTTAATGTATCATAAATAAGTACATCAATAAATAAAATTGATGCTTAAAAAGAAAAAAATACTACCCAATGTGGAAAAATAACAAAAAACAACTAATAATAGTTTAGTGTATTCTACTATTCTCATAGAATGGCATGATCCAGCCTTGGTACTCATCTTCCACGTTACTAAAATTGTTGGGGTCAGTTTTCACCTTAACAAGTTTAGTTACCCCGAAAACCATTAAGTGTTCGAGGGATGATATCAGGTCCATGATGAATTCCGAGCTGAACTTTTCCTCGGCTAGGCTGAGCTGCGACAAAGCATGAAATGCGCCGAGCCGCGAGAGAGAGAACATGTGGGCCGAGCCGTGTAGGAGAAGAAATGGGCCGATCTGGTTCTTCTCTTGTTGGGCCGAGTCGGTTTCTTTTTTTGGGCCGAGCTGGTTCCTTTTCTGTGGGTTGAACCAGGTGATCGATGATTAGCAGGCATAGGCCAAAAAGGATGAAGCCCACGTAAAAACCCTAGGAGAAGTGAAAGGCAGTGGCCGCGCAAGACGATAAGGAAATATTCCTAGAATCCATCTCGAGATCCTTGGCTAGGAGGTTTAAAGAATTATTATAAATAGTCAATGTATTGGATTCATTATGTAACTTTTTACAACTCGAGAGCAATAAGACCTAAAAAATTTCACAACAATTAAAACCTTCTTTTGATCTCGAGTTCTGTCGAGAAAAACCCTAAAACTTGCTGATCCCTAAAAGTTCATTTAACAAATTTTAGTTGTGCGAGTTTTGGCTCACACAATTTGGCGCCGTGTCTGGGAAAATCGAAATTTCTTACTCTAAAATCGACAAGACTTTAAGATCCAAAAAACATGGCGAGCAACACCGCCAATGACGAGAACATCAACAACAACAACAACGGCACAGTGAAGGATGCTCCTCCAGCAAACACGAAGACAACTACCAAAGCCCAACAGGAGATGCGGAACATGTTGGCCACGTTGATGAAGAAGCTCGACGAGCAGGACAAGAGGAACGAGGTGATCACGGAGTGACTCGACGCCATAACAATCGAAAGGCGGCACACGACTTGGAGAACCAAGATCTCTGATCCAATAGATGGGGTTAGAAGACACTTCGACTTCTCGACGCCTGCAGGAGCATTGGGTAGTGGCGCAAGAAATCCCATGGCTCCGCCGATGTTTCGCCACCTTGATGAGCAACCCCCCGCAGCGACCCGTGTCAACATAACCGAGCCGCCTCCACTTCAGTAAAACTCAAGACGGCTCGTAGAAGAAGACGAAGCTGACATAATCGACGTGGACACCCAACAGAACGATGGTACTAAAGACCCGCAGAAAAACAGCTCGGCTCGGCAGATAAGTCGCAAAGACCTTGCCTCAGCGATTAATGGCATCCAAACAAACGGAGTCACCGCCCCGACTCACAATAATAGTCTAACTAAGGAAGAGGAGAACCTCCAATGGGTCGAGCAGGCGGAGTACAGAGACGAGCCGAGGATATAAGATAAGGAGTGACCTCGCCTACCTAGGAGAATGACCCGTGCGCAGACTGGAGAGATGGAAGAGCTTTGAGCCTCCATGGCTCGGACAGTTGCTGAAATCAGCACTGTAAAATCCCAGGTGCATAACGCAATAAGCGCTGCGCCAGAGATCAATCAGATGCTTGAAGAAACCCAGAAGACTCTGTTTATGACGAGGATCACTGAGGCTAGGATCCCGGAAACTCAGAATTCCCTATTACGAAGGAACCACCAAGACGAAAACACATATCATGGCATTCTGCATAGCAATGGGACGAGCCGGCACGAGGAGCGCTGCCAACTAAACCGAGCAAAAAAAAGACGCCGGTTATTGTCTGCTTTTCATAGAGCATCTCAAAGGAGCTGCACTGGAATGGTTCTCAAGGCAAGAACCTAATTCAATCAAGCTTCTAGCAGCTCTCCGCTTTGTTCCTGAACCAGTACTTGATGGTCATGGACCGAGGAACTTCTGACGCCGATCTATGAACGTTATCCCAAGGACGAAACAAGCCGCTTTGCGACTACATGCTGAGATTCAAGGCGATCGTATCCAAAGTAGATGGAATAAACGACAAGGACGCTCTTGAAGCTCTAAAGCGATCCTTATGGTACAAGTCTGAATTTCGACCGGAAATAGCGCACAACACGCCGCAGACAGTCCAGGATATCTTACTTCGATCATTAGACTTCGTTGTAAACGAAGAAGATATGAAAAATTTGGACGAACAGTATAAAGCGACAAAAGCAGCGATCCGGAGCTTAATTCTGATGCACCACACAAGCGAAGGTAATCCCGCAAACAACGCAACAACGCAGAGTTCAGAAGAACCGAGGGTCGGAAGCGCCCACAATTATCAAGAAGGCACTGGCCGCGGAAGAGGCGAGCCGCGCAGTAACATTGGGTCAGAAAACCAAATAATTACGAAGAAAAATCATTCTGCGAATATCACCAAACCCACGGGCATTCAACAGCACAATGCTGAACTCTGGGAGCAAAGTTCCCGGCCAAAATGGCATCCGGAGGGCTCCAAAGCGCGGTGAGTCTCAAAGACCTCGCTCCCGCTGAGCCGAAGGAAGGGACTGAACCAAGCGGCGCGGTGGAAGCGACAAATCCACCCGACGAGGTGACAATACCAAGCGCAATAGGAGAGGCGAACCCGAAGAACGATCCAAGCCGAGGCAAAGGCTCAATATGATAATGAGTGGATCCCAATATTACCAAGACATGGTGTCCTCTATTAAAGCCTATCAGTGCAGAGTCAAGGCAAAGGAGAACTGGACCGAACCAACGGTGTCCACTATCAAAGTTAAGGAATCATGGTACTGATGCACGCGCTGATGTGGATTGCAAGAAGCTTAAGATGGACTGGGAGCCCACGAACGAGCTCTCCAAACTCTTATAGCAATTACAGATCGCAGAGAGCCGCAAAACACGCGCCGAGCCAGTATGCGATTCGGGGGACTCGGTGTGCATGGACGAAAGGTATCCAGAGAGGTTCGTTGAGATTAGAACCAAGCTAGATGAACCCCTGAAAAATGAGCTCCTTTCCTTCCTCAAAGAAAACATCAATACTTTCACCTGGAGTGCGGAAGATATGCCGGGCATAAGAATCGACGTGACCTGTCACGAACTAAATGTGGATCCGACCTTCAATCCAGTCAAACAGAAAAGGAGGAAGCTCGGGCCCGAACAAGCTAAAGCTGTCAACAACAAAGTAGAAAGGCTGCTCAAAGTAGGATCAATTACCAAGGTGAAGTACCCGTATTGGCTCGCAAACCCCATGGTAGTGAAAAAGAAGAATGATATATGGTGAGTTTGCGTAGACTTCACAGACCTTAATACGGCATGCCCAAAAGACAGTTTCCCTTTACCACACATCGATCGACTCGTCGAAGCCACAACGGGAAATAAGTTGCTCTCGTTCATGGACGCTTTCTCAGGATACAATCAGATCTTCATGCACCCCAATGATAAAGAGAAAACGGCGTTTATAACCGACCGCAGGATATACTGTTACAAAGTCATGCTATTCAGTCTCAAGAATGCCGGGGCAACGTACCAGCGGCTCGTCAATAAGATGTTTGCAGATCAGCTCGGAAAGACCATGAAATTATATATCAATGACATGGTGGTCAAATCGCTCGAAGAGAAGGATCACGTTGCATATCTACGGGAATGTTTCAAACAACTAAACCCGGCGAAGTGTAGGTTCGCTGTGACATCGGGAGAATTCCTCGGCTGTTTGGTAACACTGAGGCTTTGAAGCGAATCCCAAGCAGATCAAGGCGTTGTTCGAAATGCCCTCTCCAAGACCAAAGCGAGAAGTTCAACGGCTCACATGAAGATTCGCTGCGCTAAACCTATTTATCTCACGGTCTACCGACAAGTGCCTTCCCTTCTATGATATCCTCCGCGGGAATAAGAAGTTTGAATGGGATGAGCGATGTAAAGCAGCTTTCCAAGAGTTGAATAACTATTTGGCGAGCCCACCAATCTTGGCAAAACCAGCAGCAAGAGAACCGCTTTTCCTTTACATCGCCGTTTCCGCCACAGCTGTAAGCGTAGTGTTAATAAGGGAAGAGCGCTGAGAGCAAAAACCAATCTTCTATGTCAGCCAAACGTTGACGGACGCCGAGACTCGCTATCCCCCGATCGAGAAGGTTGCCTTAGTCGTAGTAATGTTGTCCCAAAAATTGCGGCCCTATTTCCAATCGCATTCAATCGTGGTGCTCGCAACACTGCCATTACTCTCGATCTTGCATAAATCGAGCCAGTCAGGTCGCTCACTAAGTGGGCTATTGAATTAAACAAATACGACATCGAGTATCAAAATAGGTCATCCACAAAATCTTAGGTACGCGTAGACTTCCTCGTCAAACTCCCCCATGAAGTAACAGACGAACCCGTTTCGGAAGACATTTGGATATTGAACGTTGACGGCTCGTCATCAAAGCGTGGCTTGGGAATAGGAGTACGTCTCACTTCACCATTGGGGGAAATCCTGGAACATTCCTTTCGCCTCAACTTCCATGCTTCGAATAACGAGGTAGAATACGAAGTATTGATAGCCGGTTTACGAATGGCGCTCAGAAAAGAGCTTTCTGCGATTCACAGGTGGTAGCAAATCAGTTTAACAGGGAATACAAAGCCAAAGACGAAAGAATGGAAGCTTACCTCAGGGTAGTCCCGAACCTAGTAAAACAGTTCGACGAATTCGAACACCAAGGCGAGAACACTTCGGCAGACGCTCTGGCAGCCCTCGCTTTGACTTCGGACCCAGATCTTAGAAGAACCATACACGTCAAATTTATCGAACGACCAAGCATAGAAGTAGTGGAAGGAGTTCGGCTGATAAGGAGCCGACGCGAGAAAAATAATGCACGAGGTGCATAGCGGTGCGTGTGGGAACCATTCTAGCGGAAGGTCCTTCGAAATCAAAATAAAACGGCATGGATATTTCTGGCATACAACGGTAAAATACTACGAGAAATTTACCGTGAAGTGTGAGAAGTGCCAGCGACATGCACCTACTATACATCAACCAACCGAGCTGTTATCATCAATTTTGTCATCCCATCCTTTCATGAGATGGTCGATGGACATAGTCGGACCTCTCCACCGATCAAAGCAGAAGTGATTCCTACTGGTTCTCACCGACTACTTCTTGAAATGGGTCGAAGCGGACTCCTACGCGAGTTTAAAAGACGCCCAGGTCCCCTACGAGATAGTCGCCGACAACGGATCCCAATTCATTTCTACTCGATTCGAAGCTTTCTGCGAGAAGTGAAAAATTCCCCTAAGTAAGTCCACGCCGAGGTATCTCTAAGGGAACAGACAGGCCGAAGCAGATAATAAAACGATCTTAGACGGGTTAAAGAAGAGACTCGATACCAAGAAAGAACTATGGGCGGACGAACTGGAAGGACTCCTTTGGTCACACCGAATAACTCCGCGACGAGCCACCGGAGAAACCCCATTCGCCCTCGTCTATGGAACAGAATGCGTGATCCCTCTCGAGGTGGGCCTACGAGCGCATTGCCTCCGAGCTGAGAGGTGAGCTGGTTTTTTCTCCGGTTTCTCCAGATTTCGTTGACTCTTCTCTGTGGAATGAACCGCTTGAGGATGCCGCAGCCAATCTTGGAATCGTGGATCCCACCGGATCGAATCTTGGCACTTTGGGCGTCTCGAACCTCCTTGCTGAGAAAGAATCGCGCGCCGAGACCTAATCCTCCAGCGATCTTTGTTTTCGCTATCGCTTGTGTTTCCGGATGGTGTTGTTTTTTTTTGTTTTTTCTTGTTTTTGAACTTGTTGCCTGGACGGCTTTATCCATTCTGTATGCATTCGCTATCTTTTAGAATTTTATGCCTGGATGGCTTGATCCGACTTATCTTTTTTGAATTGCTGGTTTTGCCTTAGTCATTTGTGGGAATTATTTGTTCTGAACTGTTTTTTTTAGAAAGGCTCTTATTGAGGCGAGCTATTTTAGATTAGTTTTGAGAGAGGATCTTCAATTAAAACTGAATTTTTTTTCAAGCAGGTGATATCTTTATGGCCTTTTGATAGACTGATCGTTCATGAGGAAGAGTTAGGCTTTGCTGCCGAGATGTTTAACATGGGCCGGGTTTTTCTTACCGAGATGTTAGACCTGAGTTTCTGATTGCCGAGGTGAAAGTTCAAGAGGATATAGTGTTCTCTTTGGAATATGACTATAGACCGGCGTGCCCGAGCTGATGAGCGTGTTTAACCGGGTTTTAAAGAGTTCACTTCGGTTTCAGAGAAAAGAGATGTAATCTCGACTTATAACCTTGTGTGCGATAGTGAAGTGTGGCGACCAATACTTTTTGGTCTGAAATTTATGTATAGCGCGCTCAATTTTTATTCATAGAGGATGTAACTTGCAGCCTCGTCCTAGAAAATATGGTAAAAGTCCATTTAGAGAAATTTGTATTTGTTGTCCCATTGTGGACAGCAACGAGATGAGGTCTATGGTGTTTGGATACCGAAGTGAAATGGTAACAAGCGGGAATTTTGCCGAAGCAAAGCAAGATCAATGAAAACAAAGCACTTTGTAAGACAAGTAAAAGACTAGCCGACGTATAACAAGTGAATGAAAGACTAGCCGATGTGAAAACAAGTGAATGAAAAATTAGCCGAATTGAAAACAAGTGAATGAAAAACTAGCCGAAGTGAAGATAAATCTAGAGATGGCTCACTCGACGAGCTAAAAATTTAAGAAATTGTGTACGTATAAGTGTATACGTACCCACTCCCCCCCTTTTTTTAAGAGGGAGGACAGCTGAACCCGTCCGAGGATGGGCTGCCTACGTATCCTTTGCAGAGATCAAGCCATCCCGTAGTTCATGTTGGTCGTGGTGTGTCCTTAGTGATAATACTTTGTAAAGTGCATGGCGTTCCAAGATCTCGAAATTGGTTTCTCAGCCATTGTTGCGATTTCGTAGACTCCTCGACGAACCACCTTTGTGATTTTGTAGGGTCCTTCCCAGTTGGCTCCGAGATTCCCTGCATTTTTCTCGGCAGTATTCTAAAATACCTTTCTGAAAACGAGATCTCCTTCTTTAAATCTTCGGCTTTGGACGTTCTTGTTGTAGTACCGAGCCGTCGCCTGTTGATAACTCTGAATCCGAATCAGGACTTGGTTGCGCCTCTCGTTGACTAAATCGAGCTCATCCAAGATCATCAGGTGATTTAAGCCCTCTTGTCCCAGCAAAAGTCTTTGTCGAATTCCGGGGAAATCTCGTCAGCCCCGACGTATTCGACCTACCAGCTTTTCAGCTTCTCCTCCTCGGCATCCAAAGTCATACCGTTAGGTTTTCGGAGCTCATCGATCATAGCAAGATTACTTTTGATCTGGCCGAGTTTGTTCTCATCATCCTTGGCCTTCTAGAGCTTGGCAATCGATTCTTCCACCTTTGAAAGGCACTTCTGAACATTGAGTGTCACCTAACGCTTTGCTTCTTTCTGAGCTCCTTCAACTTGGCCTCGAGCAAAGCGTCTTTAGCCTCGATGCGCCTCTTCAATGAAGCGATCTCGGCACTCTTCCTCGAGATGAATGGCTGTGGTGGCAGCTTTATCAAAATCGGTGCGGAGGGCTATCTTCTCTTCTTACAGTGTCTTGATCTGAGTCATTGCCTCGTCCAGCTTCTCTTTTGCCGCCACCACCTCCTTTCGCGCTTCATCCAAGCGACATTCATCTTTATCCAGGTCGGACTCGTAACAAGCCATCAGCTCGTTGATAGCCGCGACGAACTAAATAGAAAAACCAATCCTCATAAGTAGTGAGCCAAATTTTGAAACATTTTTCGAATATAAAAGTTTTACCTTTGTGCCACGCTGAGCCATCGCCGCATAGGACTTTGCCCTCTTCAGCTTCTCAGGAGGCGGGAGCCTCGTGTTGGCGCTGTTGACCTTCGAAAACATCACCACCGAAGCGATTGAGTCGTCAACTAACAACCTACACGAAGACGGCTTGCTGGGTGGCACCTTGCGCTTCTTTTTAGATGACTCGTCCTTGTGGAAGGCTACCCCTTTTCCTTTCTCATCCGTGGTCTGTTTGCGGCCAGAATCGTTTTTCAGCAAGGTGGAAGCAGGAGGCCTCACCGACTAAGGAAGAGCAAGAACGGCTGAGGTGGTCGGCATCTGACTCCGAGCTCCGGAGTTTTCCTTTGATGCCTCGGGAACAATTTCACCCCATTCTACCTCGGTAGCCTTTTCTTCAGCAGCTTTCTCCTCGGCAACATTTGTAGCGGTGGTAGGGACATCGTCGTTCCCCACCTCAGGATTCGCCAGTTCCTCTCTTGCTGTTGCCTCTCCGCTTTGCCGAGCGGCCTCAGCAGCTCGCCGTTCGGGCTCCTCGGCCTCACAACTTTTTTGATCCCTCAAGGTAACAATGACCATCTTCTCTCTCGTGTCTCTCAAAGATCTGGAAGTTTCCAAACTGATAGAAATCCCAGCAAGAATGGCTCAGGTTCTCTCTACTCTCTCAAGTGAGAAATGCCGTTTCCAATAAACTCTCTGAGCTGCTGGGCATCTCGAACGGTGAACAAGTCTCCAAGAACGGGAGGCAAGATATTCTGAACTGCAAACAAATGGAGAAAAGAAAAACATAAGCCAAGAAACTAAGACAAAGAGTGTGGTGACTCCAAGCCGAGGTATGGCTTCAGATCGACTACCAAGTGGTCCCAAATCGGTTTTAGTCTTGCGAACAAAGTCTTCGCCCACTGACGCCTCGTTTACTTGGACATAGAAAAAACGCTAAGTCCAAAAACAATCTTTGCTCAGAAAACCGCCAATAATCTGGCGCTTCGATTTGTTGGAGATATAAAATTTATTCCCGCCCGGAGCCTTCTAATCTCCAGCAAGTTGAGCAAGTGATTAAGCTCGACATAATCCCACATTCAAAGCTTCAAACCAGGATGCCAATCATGTGCCGCAGACCCCTCGGCGTGATTTTCCCAATCGAGATACCGTGCTTCCACAGATACTGAAGGATCACCTTGGGGATCGAAAACCAAAAGAAGCATAGCTCAAAAAAACGCCTCGTAGACAGTGATGTGATTTGCAGGGGGCTTGTCGGCTCGGTCGGTCTTCCCAGGACGGATGAACTTAATCGCCTTGGAAATTCCAAAGCGGTGTCGTAACGCCCCGAGAGATTCAGGGCAGAAGGCATTGTGAACATCCATTTGATGAAGTTCCCAATTCAGCGAGGACACGCACTGTAGTAAGTTTAGAGACAGGTGCAAATGTCTCCTTGAAATCCAAACCCTCTTTTTGATGATTACTAAGAGCAACCAAACAAGCTTTATATCTCTCAATACTACCATCCAAATTAAATTTGGTCTTGTATACCCATTTGCAGCCTATAGCTCGCTTATTAGCCGGAATATCAACTATATCCCAGGTATGATTATCTTCCAAAGCTTTAATCTTCGCAGCCATTGCTTTGATCCAAACGTCAAGCGCCATAGCCTCTTTGAAAGTTTTAGGTTTATCGATAGCTGTAATGGCTGCCAAAAATGTGCAGTAGAGTGGAGATAAAAGATGAGTAGAGAGATTATCAGCAATCAAATAAGGCATACCTGGAGAATGCCTAGGAGGACCGTGCGATGACTCAAGTGGTGTTTACGAAGACGGGTTGTGAGATGTGGAGTGTGATGGTGAAACGTTTGTAACATATCCTGTAAGAAGAACAGATTTTTGCTTAACTCGCTTTCCACGCCCAAGACTCTCTTCAGCAGAAGAAGAATCAGTACCAGAATCAGTAGAAACACTATCATGAGGGGTAAAAGAAACAGGCCCCATTGATGGAATAACAGAGTCAATGTCGATCGACACAGAAGAGTTGGTGTAGACTAACACTGGGTCTGAAACAGCGCTCCCCCTATGTCATTAGAAGTAACAATTTGAAAAGAATCAAGGATTGCAGGCGAGCTCCCCTTTACCACTAAAGGAGGCTCGGTAATGGGAACAATAGGAGACACTGCCTCTAGAGAAACAGGCAAAGATGGAACCAAGGGAGACAATTCATATGGAAAATGTTCTTCATAAAACACAGTGTTCCGTGAAACAAAGTATTCAACACGTTCAAGATCATAAACCTTCCATCCTTTTTGACCATAGGGATACCCAACAAAAACACACTTAGTAGCACGCTCATCAAATTTATCTCTGCGGCGAGTGCCTTTGTGAGCATAACATAGACAACCAAAAATATGAACATGATCATATGAAGGCTTTTTGCCAAAGAGTTACTCATACGGTGAGAGCCCATGATGTAGATGGAGTCTTATTAATCAAATAAGCAGCTGCCAAAACACAATCACCCCCAAAACTCCAAAGGAATAGATGCCTGAAAATGTAGTGATCGTGCAACATTCAAAACATGTTGGTGTTTTCTTTCCACACGACAATTTTGCTGTGGTGTTCCGACACACGATGTCTGATGGTGAATACCTTTTTCAGCAAAATAAGCACACAGAGCCATAAAATCTGTTCCATTATCACTGCATACTCGTTTAACACGTGCATCAAACTGATTTTCGGTCATACCCATAAAATTTTGGATATGTGTGAAAACTTCAGCCTTTGAACGCATCAAAAATACCCAGACTGCTCTGGAAAAATCATTGACGATAGTGAGAAAATATAAAGAACCACACGATGCAGGAGTTGATAGGGACTCTAAACATCACAATGTATTAAACCAAAAGTAGCATATGTTTTATTATTACTATCGGGAAAAGAAAAACTGGGTAGTTTTGCACGAACACAAATCTCACATAAAGTTTGAAGTTTGATTTAGAACTACTAAAACCAAGAACACCAGACAACTGAGAAATTAAAGGCTGCGACGGATGTCCCAATCCTTGTCTATCCACAGGTGTAAGAGTATGAGACGGGGATTGTGTCCAGCCAAAATTGGCATGTGCGACATTAGCTCGACCACGACCAGTTTGAGGAGAAGGCGCTCCACCAAGTCCTCTTCCTCGTCCTCGACCAGAGTCTGGGAATCCTTGCAGCTGATAACATGTCTTCTATTCATGACCAAGACGTCCACAGTGTGAGCAAACAAGACGATTACGAGGCTGTGAAGCAACAAGAGCAGATCCACCAATTGCAGAAAAACCAGCACCATCCTTTTGAGACTCAGATGCATGAGAAACGAACTGATGCCTTTCCTCTTGAATAATCATATTGAACTTTCTCTGAAGATTTGGTGACAGCTGCATAAAAAAGATGTTAGCCCGAGTTATACCAAATCTTGCTCCATCTAAACCCATGAGAAATTGAAACTTCCTTTGACGATCACTGAGAGACGTGAAAGTTTTAGTAGTCTCACAATTACTCTGACCACAACAACAGGCGGGAATAGGTTCATAATCAATCAAGTTATCCCAAAGAAGATTTATACGACCAAAGTACTCTTGCACAGTGCGTGATTCTTGCTTTGATGTCGTGAGGCTCACCTTCTACTCATAGACTCTAGGTTTATTACCAACTTAGAACTGATCCTTCAAACCTTGCCATAACTCAAACGCCATATCCGAACAAGAGATATACGGACGTAACTTAGGATCAATTGTATTGAGAATCCAAGCAACCAGCATGGTATTGATGATTCCCCATAGCTTTATCTCATCAGCATCAGAAGTCGGCATCTTGACGGTACCGTCAATAAAGCCAAGTTTATTTTTGGCTTTAAGAGAATTCCTCAGCAACTTAGCCCATCTTTCATAATTTGGACCTTCAAGGAACACCGTAGAGATCACTTGACCTTGATCAGCTACAGGAGGCAAGTAATAATCAGAGAGAATTGTAACCTCCTTCCTAACTGTTGCTGCTGATGCAGGAGTCACAGACCCATCACCATCAACCATGATGAAGACGAAACAGAAGACGAACCGCGAGAGACCTGATCTCGCAACAAAAGAGAGAAGCACGGACTCGACGAGCTTCTCGATGAACACGGACAACAATAACGCAAAGAGAGAAAACACGAGAGAACAATAAGATCGATTTTGAAAACCTTAAAGCTCTGATACCATGTCAAAGTTCAGCAGAAAAGATGATCTATTTATTCACTAAATAAGGTATATATATACATACAACATAAACCCTTAATCATATATACAAAGCCCAATACTAAATACATAATAATAGCCCAATACTTGGAACCTTATGCTTGTTAATTGCTTATTCACTAATGGGAATTAGTCTTGATTAGGTAATTAACAAAAGGATTATTGTCATGAGAGTGAATTAATCTGATTTAGAAGTCTAGACTAAAGAATTGCAAGTGTTGCATTGTTTTCTTAGCTTCATGAATTAACATTTAAAGCACCCTGATCAATGATCACATCTAGAGGTTTAGCTTTATCTTATTTTGAATTTGAGTCTTTGTTTTGTTTGTCTTGTTTGTCTAGTTTTTAATTATTACTTGCTTCTTGTTTGTTTAATGTTTTAGATCACTTAGTCACCAACCTGTTTTATTAGACTTGGATTAAGAAGTGATCCATCATAGTCCTAGTGCCTAGACATCTCCATTTGGATTGATAACTCAAATGCTACAATGATATGAGTAGTTTGAGTAATTGGGTTTGAACCTAAAAGTTCTTACTACCAATTTGGCACCATTGTCAATTGGAGAGTTTAATCTAGCATTAGGACTTTGGATCTTCTTGAGATCAAGTCATTTTCTTTTGTTTTACTAATTACCTTTCAAGTGCTGTCTTTGTTTTCAGGTGTATGAACACCAAAACTCAAGCAAGAAGACAAAGCGAAGGAGCTGAGCACATTGAGAGGTTGGATATGGATCAAGGGAAACAGGCTCATAGTGGTAATGGAAACCATCAGAATCAGCAAGATCCTCCACCACCACGTCCAAGAACAGTTGTAGGAGCTGGTGATGAGGCCAATGCTCGGGGTCAGAGAAATGGGATTTTGAGATCATGTCTGGCTTGATCAACATGGTACAATCAAACAAATTCCATGGATTGGCACTAGAAGACCCATTGGATTATCTTGACAACTCAATAGAGTTTGTGACTTAACCAAGATTAATGAAGTGAGTGAGGATAGCTTCAATTTAAGGCTATTTTCTTTTTCTCTAGGAGATAAAGCTCATCAATGGGAAAAGTCTCTACCTCAAGGATCAGTCACAACATGGGAGCAATGCAAAAGATCATTTCTAACCAAGTTCTTCTCTTCATCAAGGAAGGTTAAGAAATGAAATCTCAAGTTTCATTCAGAAGGACCATGAATCATTTTGTGAGGCTTGGGAAATTATTTAGAGGGCATACCATGCAATGCCCTCACCATGGATTCTCGGATTCTCAGCTGCTAAGTACCTTCTACAAAGGTGCTTCACCAAATGTCAGACTTCTCTTGGACATAGCTTCAAATGGTAATTTCATGACCAGGAAAGTCAATGATGCCATGACCCTTGTGGAGAATGTTGCTCAGAGTGATGAGCTTTATGGGTCAGACTTTGACAGGAATTCAAGAGGAGCTGTGAGTATAGAAGAGGAAAAGACAAGGAAAAGACAAGGAAAGACATCAGGTCTCTCAATGAGAAGCTAGATAAACTTCTCCTAGCTTCCCATAAGTCAGTCAACTTTGTTGGAGATGTGAATCATGTGTTTCAGGACAATGTTCAAGAGGAAGATATCACAGCTGAGGTGCACTTTGTAGGTGGCCAACAAGGTTACCAAAAGAGCTTTAACTACTACAAGAATCACCACACCCAGAACTTTTACTCTCAAAACAATCACCAACAAGTTTTTTCCCTCCCCAACAACAAAGTCTCCAACAGCACTCACGGAATAAGGATCAAGAGGTGCAGAACCTGCTTCAGCAAATCCTTCAAGGTCAAGCAAGTGGTGCCATGGACTTCAACAAGAAAATGGCAGAGATCTACAACAAAGTGCATTGCTCTTATTCTGATCTTATAACTCAGCTTGCAACCTTGGCTTCCAAAGTCAAGACTTTAGAGAACAACAAGCGCCACTGCACTTCTCAAGCTCAAGGATCTTTACCAGGTACATCTGCTGCAAATTTAAGAGAGTATTGCAACGCCATATACTCAATGATGAGAATTCTGCTGCTATTCGGGAAATTGAATACCTTCTTTATGGAAAAGTCTCTAATGAGTTAAACCCTAACATTGAGGAGGACGGCGCCATAATAGAAGACTCTGAGAACCTGTTCTATGATCTCAATGAGAACATTGATAAAGAAAGTGGGTAGGCAGCTAGTTTTTCTATGAAGAAGAATGCTCTTAAGATTGCTGAAATCAAAGAACAAGAAAAGGATTCAAGCAAGGACAGCTGATGGAGTCTCTAGCACTGGTTCAACAAGGGTGAAACTCAAATCTATTCCAAAGCTAGGTAATCCAGGAAAATTCTCCATCCCATGCTCTCTTGGAAGTTTGAAAGTGGACAATGCTTTGTGTGATTCTGGATCAAGCATCAGTGTAATGTCTTTAGACATGGTGGAGAGACTAGGGATGAAGACTCTAAAGCATCACCCCATCTCAATTACCTTTGGAGATTCATCCTCAAAGAAGACATATAGAATCTTTGAAGATTATCCACTAAAGATTGGTGAATGCATAGTTTCAACTGATTTTGTGGTAATGAAGATGAAGAAGACCAAATAGCTTCCTCTCTTGCTTGAAACTCCATTTCTAAACACCATAGGAGCAAGGATTGACTTTGATACTCAAAGACTGGTGCTTACAAAGGTAAATGATGAAGTTTTCTATCCTCTTAAGCCACCTCTTGCTGGGTTTTGTGGAGTTATATCTGAGAAAGTTTATGAGTTAAAAGACTATGATATGAAGTATGTGGGGAGCATTAGAACTATAGAAGAAGCTCAACCCCTAGCAGCTGGTGAGAAGAAGAAAGAATCCCTAATAAGACATGATCTTGAGTTTGAAGGGGATTTCTTTAGTGATGATGAAGCTTGTTTGGAATCTCTATCTCCTACACCAAGTGAGAAAGAGATTGGTAACAACAAAGGCAACAGTTCAAAATTCCAAGATAAGAGCCCAACAAGCACCAAACCATTCAATCTTGGGCGTTCTTCTCAAGTCTTAACTCTCACTCCTTGGAAGTTTAATGTTGGAGCTGTGGAATACAAGGTTAAAGGCAATGGAAGATCAAGACCATTTGCCAAAGTCAGAGCTATCTTCACACCAGAGTTCAAAGAAAAGGGACCTGATGGTGTTCAAGAGCTGATGAACAAGAACCTCATGCTTGAATTCATGGACAAAACAAGGAGCATCAAAGCTCCTCCACTCCCTCACTAAGAAAAGAGTATGAAAAGTCAAACTTGGTTACGTAAAACAAAGTGCTCTTGGGAGACACCCCAAGCTTATCCTTGTATATAGTCTTTTGATCTTTTATTTTTTGTTTTTTTAATGCTTTTGATGTGTTTTCTGAGTGATCTCAGGTCATAGGAGGTGTTTGTGCTACAAGCACCAAGCTGTCAAGGGCTTGTAGGATCACGGAAGCAAAGTTGTTGATCGATGGCCAAGGGGTGATTCAAGTGAATGAGCAACTCTAGACAATTGAATCGGCTGGTGGAAGTAAAGGATGTGAAATGGATCAAAGTGCACCACACAAGTTGTGAAAGACTTGTGATACAACACAGATTCTCGGCTCTAGGAGGTACTGGTCTCAACTAGAGAAAAGAAGAACAAGTTTTACACAGAAAACTCAATGAAAGAAAATTCTTCGTTTTATTAATATCAAAGGTGAAAAATTACAAGGCTGTAATGGGACCTTATATAATGGTCCTAGCAGCTTAGACTCAAAGAAATAAAAAGACTCAAAACAACAGGACTTTTAAAAGTAAAGACTCAAAACAACAGGACTTGTAAGTTAAAATGCTACATTAAAGGGAAATAAAAAAAAGGAAAGAAAGACTGTCTAAACTAACTGTCTCTGCAAGGAATCAAAGACAAAAACTCATTAGTCAAAGATATAAAAACTGATTGAACACTTACCTTATTTGGTGGCCAAGACTAGTGTGTCTTTGACTAAGCTTTGAATCTTCCCTCTTAAGTGTCTTGATTCATTGGCGAGATAGTCAGCATGTAGACTTGGGCTTGATTTGGTAAAAGGGGCCAGACATCTTGATTCTTTGAAGCTGGGCCGTTTGCTAGCTCTTGGCATTCTTCAAGTAATCCAGTCCAAGATTGGGCTTTAAGCGGATCCACTTCTTGGTCTTCTTGCGGCTTCACTTGATCCACTTGTGACATTGCTTGCATCATGCTCTGGTTATAGTTGTGTTGGAGAATCTTAGCTCTTTGTCTTGTTATGGGGCCTTCATGAAAAATTGGTACTTCCACATCTTGTAGTTGTGGTTCGGTTAAGTCAGGTTCAACTTGAATGGCCTCATCACAAAGGTGACCAAAATGGTGAGAAATGAAGCACACTCCTAAGTGTGAAATGAGGCCTCGACCTATATTTCTCGGGCTAAACCAAGTCGAGGCATGCTTGTATCTGATGCCGAGGGAAATGAGCAATTACCTCGAGTTATGGCCGCGGGTGATGCAAGGCGTGGCAGGGTTCAGAAGATGAGCACAAAACCAGAAGATGAGGCCTCGGGTTGATGAAGAACTGACCAAGGCGAGGCATGGGTGCAAAGGTGCAAGAACAGACTTTTACCCCCACTTTAAGCGATTTTTGGTCAGTGCAAGGAGCAGCATCAAAACAACAACTTTTCCAGTGATGGTTGGCCTCCTAAGATGCACAATTCCACTCCTCCATTCCATCACAAACACATCTGGTAAACTTCAAACCTGTACATAGCATTCAAGCATCTAATTTTTCTTTTTTTTTTAATTTATTATTTTCATATTTGTTTATCCTCTTTCTCATGCTTTTATTACACAGGGACTATGTAGTTTAAGTGTGGGGGAGGGGTTTTGTGTTTACTAATCATGTTTTATATGTTCTTATTTTCTCTTTTGCATCTTGAGTCTCATTTGATCATTCATAGCATTTAAGTGCATAGAAAAACAAAAAAAAAATGAAAAAAAATTGAAAATTTTCACAAAAAAATGTTCATGTTCATTTAGTTGCATTCACATTTTAGAATTGTGTCTAGATTGCATTTCATATCGGTTTTCATCATTTGCATGGAAGTAATGATAGGTTTCTTTGAGAGAGCATCATTTTAAGATTTTAGTTCATGGTCCTAGTTCTAAGTTCTTTAATGCTTGCAAGTGATGAAATGTGTGGAATTTTTTAGACCTTGGTTGAAAAAGCTTTGAATTGAACTCAGCCTTAGCAAGTGGAAATTTTAACCTGACTTTAAATTATCATGTGATGCTTGCTTAGATGAACTTGAAGATAGTTATACATATTTGAGCTAGAAACTCATTTTTTACCACTCTCTTCCTTATCTCAAATAGCTTATTCCTATCTTTGGAACAGTTTCCACACCTTAAACCAATCTTCCTTTCAAGCCAATTCTTTGTGAGTGTTGAGAGGCCACCTTGGATCAAAAGCAGAAACAGTTAGGTTTAGAGCAACAAGGGTGAGTTCTCATGATATTTAGTTCCATCATCAAAAGACTACTAGATCATGGCAAAAATTGAGTGTGGGGGAACGGTTTTTTTGTGAGAGTTTAAAAGAGAGAAATCATTTGGGTTAGAGAAGAGAGATGCATGGAAAAGTGGAGAGTGATGAGAGGTAGGGGATGGAAAAGAAAAGAAAATGGTTTGGGGTCTAGTGTTCAAAGAAAAGAAGCTCTAGTGTTTTAAAAAGAAAAGTCTGGCCTCTAAGTGAAAAGAAAGAAAGAAAAGAAGCCAAAAGGGCTCAAATGTCTAAAGAGATAAGAAGAGAGGTCAGAATTGTTAAGTGAAAAAGAGCTAACAGTAAAGTTTAGACCCCAAAACCAAAGTTTGTAAATGAAAATAAAGAATCCCCTAGTGAGAAAAGAAGTGTGAGGTTCATGTGAGGGAAGTTTAAGTGTGAGACTTTGGGTTAGATGCATATTATGTATTGGGGTTAGATGAGTTCTTGCCCTTGTATGCATTGGTTGCTCTTTACCTTTAGCATTCTGCCAAATTTTGATCATTCAAAGAGAGATCCCTTGTGCTGAATTAAACTCACATATGCATTAAATGAGATTATTTTATCTCATAACCTTATCCTTAGCCAAGCTTGTTCATTTGAGCATGCATCACTTTGATCTACATGGTTACAACTTAATGAATGTTAAAAGGCTGAGGGATAAGAATGTTGGTGTAGATCAGGGCTTGAACTTGCTGCATTCAGAGTATTCACTACATTGCATTTCAGAATTAGTTCGAGGACCATGAGCATGAATTCTTTTAATGATCATCTCTCTCTTTAAAGAAATGTGAACTCCCAAACATTCAAGCTCTCTCTCTCATTTGTTAAAGTTTGCTTGAGGGCAGGCAAAGGATAAGTGTGGGGGAGTTCATATATTCATATCTTTGCATGTTTAGGATGCATTTTTGGTCCAAAAATAGAGTCTCATGCATGTATTTTAGATAGATTCTTTATGTTTTGTCTTTGTTTTAGAGTTTTAGGACTTTTCATTATGTCCAGGGGGGTCTTGCATGTTTGGAGTGTCAATCAGGTACCCTAGAGCTTAATTTGAGTGAAAAAGGTGGAACCAGTGAAAAAAATGGTGAACGAAGATGAAGAAATGGTGAAAATGGCATTTTGGAGTGTATGGGCCAAACCATGTACCGCGGGCAGCTTTTTCTCGGCCAAAAAAACGTACCACGGGTTACATCTCTGATATGTTCATAATTTGCATCATTTAGGTTGCATAAATCATTCCAAATCATGTTTTATTTCATGCATTTTAGGTCCTTAGGGTTTGTTTTAGAACTTAGGAGATGCATTAGGTCCCAATGAGTCTTTGCATGTTCTGAGTGTCTATCAGGTGAATATGGAGCTGAAAAGATGAATCCAGGAGGTGGAATGGTGAACAAAGCTTGAAAAAGTGGAAAAATTGGGTCTTGGGAGATTATCGGCCATTCTCGCTGGCCAGGAAGGTTTTACCGGCCATTTTCATGTACCGCGGGAAGCTTTACCGGCCATTTCCATGTACCGCGAACGAAGTGTATCGGCCAAAATCTCTGGTTTGAACGAGTCTCAGAAATCGCCTGTCCGGGAAGCCTTCCGGTCCGATTCAGACGGCAGGTCCTTCATAGAAGTTGGAGATAATTGGAGCACGGTCTCATAGCAAGTGGAATCGTGGAATTCGGACGCGTGAGCAGAGAGATAAGCTCGTCGGAAGGAACCCCTGTCTCGCAGGTATTCCGGACCGAGCAGATCAGTTTTGAAGGATGCGAAGGACGGTGCACTTCCAGGCCCATTCAGTTTCCGGGGCATTCATGAGAATCAGAGACATTTGAGTCTTCTTTCCAGAACATCCGAGATCAGTCAATTCGGAGCTTTGAGAAGAAAGATACGGTCTCCGGAATGGACACATGTCTAGACGCCTCTCTCTGGTCGTGTAAATGCACTTCAAAGATGTGCCCTCCAGGAACTCTTACACTTCCCAAGCACTGAAACTTCCTTCATCAAAGTTGGAGATAAATCAGTCCTCTGTCTTCTGCAACCGGAATTACTCAATTCGGACAGGTCTCCAGGAAGTTACACTCTCCGGAATGCGAGATGGTCCAGACAGCCCAGGATGACTAAGTTAAACATGCCGCGATTTCAATGCCACGGTCCACACTTGGCCGTGGCAACTTTTGAGCACCCTCGGCCAACGACACGATCTTCATGCCACGGTCTACACTTGACCATGGCAAACACACACTTGGCTGAGAGGAACTTCTTGCATCCTTCGGCGATTGACACGGCCTAAATGCCACGGTCTGAGGCTTGACCGTGGCAACTTCTTGCAACCTTCGGCGATTGGCACGAGCTGAATGCCACGGTCTGGGACTTGACCGTGGCAAATGAACAAGTGGCTAGAGACAACTTCTACACAGCTTCGGTTTTTGACACGACTTCAATGCCACGGCCTGAGACTTGACCGTGGCAAGCATAGACTTGGCTGGGAAGGATTTCACACGCATGCGAGTTTTGGCACGGTCTGAATGCCACGGTCTGGAGGCTTGACCGTGGCAACCTTTACACATCTTCGGCGTTTGACACGGTAGCTTGCCACGAGTTCCAGATGAAGCTTGAACAGACCGTGGCATCAAAATGAACCAAGAACACAAATGAAGTCTTTGACGCGGACAGGAATGCCACGGTCACACCAAGGACACACCAGACCGTGGCAAACCCTTCTTTGCCCATTAAGGCCGGGTCAGTACCCGGTTTGTTCCGGGTTGACCCGGTTCGCCCAAGCCTCCTTTATAAGGTTTTTAGACCTAATCTGTAGAGAGACTTAATCTACTTTTAGTCTTCTTTCCCCTTTTGTGAAAACCTACTGAATACACTTTGTTTTAGAGAGTTTAAAATCGATTTGCAGTTTCTTTCCTTCTTGTTCATCATTTCTTATCATCAAAATCAACTTCTAATCATGATTAACAACACATCTTGCAAAGGATCTAGTGTGTTGATCATGATTAGTGAGTAGTTACCTTAATGAGGTTCTAGATGTGTAGGTTAGGGTGCTAAAGTGTTAGATTAGGAGTGCTTAGGGCTAGATTCATTGATTCATTTCTCTAAACAACTGTTCTCTATGCTAGATCCTTGATAATCACTTGAGATCTAGATTCTGGGAATTTCATGCACCAAAAGTGTTTGATGAAATTCCTGAAAGAGTTGTGTTAGAGGTTTAAGCAATTTTTCATCATGGGAATGATTTGTTAAATGCTTGAATGATCATTGAGAACTGTTTATTAATGCATATTGATTCATATTTCACAAATGGGAATTTGGTTTGAAAATGGATTAGTATAGGGGTTAATACCTTCATGAGAGGATTAACCTAGATTAGAGTTCTTAATCATTTGAAATCATGTCTCATCATTGTCATTAGCATTTCTAGTTTAACACCAAAGCACCCTAACCAACTATCATGTCTAGAATCTCATGCCTCCATCATATCATATTCATATCATTTGTCATTATCATTAGTCTTTAATCCTGTTTATGTTTATAGTTGTCTCTAGATTAATCAAAACCCACTCTTGTTTGCTTGAATTAAGAACTTGATCATATAGCTTAGTGTCTAACACCACATCTGGATTGATAAACCTCTTTGTGCTACATTGACAAGGGGATTGATAGCCCTGAGACCCTAAAAAGTCTTGTCTATCAATTGGCGCCGTTGCCAAATTGTGGTTTGATTAGCATTAAGCTCTGATCTGTTCTTGAGATCAAGTGCTTACTTTCTTGTTTTTACTGATTCCTTTCAAGTTCTGTTTGTGATTTCAGGTGTATGAACACCAGGTCTAGAACAACATCAACCTTTTGGTACCAAGGAGGAGAAGAGACAGACGTGGTAGACAAATTGATCAGACTGAGATGGCAGAACAAGGAGATCACGTGGTAGATATAGAACAACCAGTTCAGGAGCAACAGGCTCAAGGTCATGGAGCTGGTATTGGAGTTGGTCAAGGGCTTCACCAGGGTAATGTTCAGCAGGAACAGGTGCACCATCAACAAGCTTATGTCCACCAGGGACAAGCTCAAGCTCATCAACAGAGGCATCAGGCCAATGTTCAGCAAAGACACCAGGTGCACCACCAACCCCACCCTTTCCAACCACAGCAAAGAAGATATGAGCAACCCCAAGTCTATGTTGGAGAGAATGACAGGGCCAATGCTCATCAGTATGGAGCTGGTATTCAGGCACCACCTGTGCAAAACAACAACTTTGAAGTGAAAGCATCATTGCTGAATATGGTCCAGAACTCAAAGTTCCATGGGTTAGCAATGGAAGATCCCTTGGAACACTTGGACCAGTTTGATAAGGTGTGTGATCTGACCAAGATCAATGGAGTTTCAGAAGACAGCTTTAAGCTAAGACTATTCCCATTCAGTCTTGGTGATAAAGCTCATCAATGGGAGAAGAATCTTCCAAGAGGCTCCATTCAAACCTGGGAGCAATGCAAGCAAGCCTTCTTATCTAAGTTCTTCTCCAACTCAAGAACTGCAAAACTGAGGAACCAAATCTCTAGCTTCACTCAGCACAGCAATGAAAGTTTTGGTGAAGCATATGAGAGATTCAGGAGCTACACAAACCAATGCCCACACCATGGGTTTAGTGAGGCTTCTCTTCTCAGCACACTGTATAGAGGAGCTCTTCCCAAGATTAGAAACCAGCTGGATACTGCTTCCAATGGGAACTTTCTGGGTAAAGAGATACATGCTGCTTTAGAGCTAGTGGAGAACTTAGCATTGAGCAATGATACTTATGGTGAAGACTATGACAGATCAAATAGGTCTGAAGGTTCAAGCGAAGAACAGAGGCTCACCAGAGAAGTTAAGGAGTTGAGAAGTGAATTAGACAAGCTGAAATTCACCACTCAGAAGCCAATACATTTTGTTGGAGAGTATGAGGAACCTTCTCAAATCTTTGAGAACATAAGTGAAGAAGGTCTTACCCAAGAGGAGCTCAACTACATTGGGAATCAGAGGTTCCAAAGATATCAGTATGGTAATGCCAATCCAAACCTTTCTTACAGGAACACCAATGTAGCTAACCCACAAGACCAGGTCTATCCCAATTCTCAAGCTCCAAAGAACTTTGTTCCCAAGAACAACTTTCAAGGGTCATTCCAACCCAAGAATCAATTTGGTCAGAATCAGAGTTTTGGTCAGCAACAGCAACCATTTCAGGGCACTGGTTACACTTCACAGCAGCCAAAGGCACCACCAGGGTTTGGTCCACCACAGTTCCAACAGCAGACGCCGGTTCAACAACAGTTTCAGCCACCAATGATTCAACAGCAGCCACAGATGGGTACAGATATGGTTGGTATTCTGCAACAACTACTTCAGGGTCAACAGACTATGCAGCAGGAAATCAAGGAACTGAAGCAAAACCAGGCATCAAGCTCAAGGAACCAAGGTCACCTACCTGGAAAACCAGAACCCAACCCCAAGGAATATGCCAAAGCCATTACACTGAGGAGTGGCAAGGAGTTACCTGGTATTGAGAACAACAAAGTGATCATTGAGGACAATGATCAACCTGAGGGGGAGGCAGCCTTAAAGGATGATCAAGTTGCTGAGAAACCAAGGACAGAAAAGGGTAAAGAGGTAGCAAAGGAACCAGAACCAGAGAAGAAGTATGTGCCACCACCTCCATACCAACCAATTCCCATTTCCAGGGAGATTTAAGAAGCAACTAGTGAACAAGGCAAGAGCTGTATTTGAGAAGGCACTCAAATTAAAGGATGATCAAGTTGCTGAGAAACCAAGGACAGAAAAGGGTAAAGAGGTAGCAAAGGAACCAGAACCAGAGAAGAAGTATGTGCCACCACCTCCATACCAACCCAAGCTCCCATTTCCAGGGAGATTTAAGAAGCAACTAGTGAACAAGGCAAGAGCTGTATTTGAGAAGGCACTCAAAGAGACACCACTCACAATGCCTCTCATTGATGCATTCCTAATGATGCCAAAGATGGGGAAGTTCTTGAAGGATGCAATTCTGAACAAGACAAAAGAGCTTCAAGGCATGGTAGTACTAAGTCATGAATGCAGTGCTATCATTCAGAAGAAGTCCATTCCAAGGAAGTTAACTGATCCAGGGAGCTTCACACTCCCTTGTGCCATTGGACCTCTTCTATTCTCTGGATGTCTTTGTGATTTAGGAGCATCAGTCAGCTTGATGCCATTCTCCATAGCTAAGAAGTTGGGCTTTAGAGTTTTCAAACCCTCAAGGATTTCTCTTATCCTTGCAGATAGATCAGTTAGATTGCCTGTAGGTATGTTGGAAGATCTACCTGTCAAGATAGGTGGTTTTGAGGTTCCAACAGATTTTGTTGTGCTGGAAATGGATGAGGAACCAGTAGATCCTCTCATCTTGGGCAGGCCATTCTTAGCAACTGCAGGAGCCATTATTGATGTGAGAGGTGGGATAATAGAGCTTCAACTTGGGTCTGAAAGGCTCAAGTTTGATGTGAATGAGATGATGAAGAAACCCACCATTGAAGGTCAATGTTTCTATGTGGAGACAATGGACCAGTTGGCTGATGAGTTGCTTGAGGAACTGAACACTGAAGATCCTCTTCAAGCAGCTCTAACTCAAGAACAAGGAGAGAATGAGCTCTTGGCTGAAGCTAGTGAAGGGTATAAGCTGTATCTGGACAATGCAAGAGAGCTAGGTCCTGAAACAAAGTTTTTGGAGCTGGAACAAAGGGGCTCTGAAGTCTTTGCTATCAAGGAATCAGTCACCAGCCAAAGCAGCCTGGACCAGGACTGGAATGAGGCTGATGCACCCTCTGTTGAGCTCAAGCCTCTACCAACAGGGCTCAGGTATGCATTCTTAGGCCTGAACTCTACTTTTCCCGTGATCATAAATGATAACTTGCTGGAGCATGAGGAACGTGCATTACTTAGTGAAATAAGGAAATTTAGGAGAGCCATAGGGTATTCCTTGGCAGACATTAGAGTAATCTCTCCTGAAATATGCACCCACAGGATCCACCTGGAGGACCAAGCCATGTCCTCTATTGAGCACCAACGTAGACTTAACCCCAACCTTAGAGAAGTGGTT
The DNA here is from genome assembly GCF_000478725.1 of Eutrema salsugineum. Taxonomy (NCBI): domain Eukaryota; kingdom Viridiplantae; phylum Streptophyta; class Magnoliopsida; order Brassicales; family Brassicaceae; genus Eutrema; species Eutrema salsugineum. The sequence goes on along the minus strand of NW_006256756.1, from coordinate 14,558,752 downwards.
AAGAAGGAGATACTAAAGCTTCTTGAGGCAGGGATAATTTACCCAATCTCTGACTCAAGATGGGTGTCTCCTGTTCATGTTGTGCCCAAGAAAGGTGGGATCACAGTGGTGAAAAACGATAAGGATGAACTCATAGCACAAAGAACCATAACTGGCCATCGCATGTGCATTGACTATAGGAAATTGAATTCTGCTTCTAGAAAAGATCATTTCCCTTTACCATTCATTGATCAACTGCTTGAAAGGTTAGCTAATCATCCTTATTTTTGTTTTCTCGATGGGTATTCGGGGTTCTTCCAAATTCCCATAGACCCCCGGGATCAAGAGAAAACGACATTCACCTGCCCTTATGGCACTTATGCTTATAGGAGAATGCCCTTCGGTTTATGTAATGCACCAGCCACTTTTCAAAGATGTATGATGCACATTTTCTCTGACATTATTGAAGAGAAAGTTGAGGTGTTCATGGATGACTTTAGTGTCTATGGCTCCTCCTTCTCGGACTGTCTATCTAATTTGACACAGGTGTTGGAGAGATGTGAGCAGCACAACTTGGTGCTGAACTGGGAGAAGTGTCATTTCATGGTGCAAGAAGGAATAGTCCTTGGGCACAAGATCTCTGAAAAGGGTATTGAGGTTGATAAGGCAAAAGTGGAAGTGATGGTAAATCTGCAAACCCCCACTTCTGTTAAAGGGATAAGGAGCTTCCTTGGTCATGCAGGGTTTTATAGAAGATTCATAAAGGACTTCTCAAGGATTGCCAGGCCCTTAACAAGACTGTTGTGTAAGGAGGTGGATTTCATCTTTGATGCTGAATGTGAAGAAGCCTTTAAGTTGATCAAGGAGGCATTGGTTAGTGCACCAATAGTTCAGGCACCAGACTGGTCCCTACCTTTTGAGGTCATGACAGATGCCTCTGACTTTGCTGTTGGAGCAGTACTTGGACAAAAGAAAGACAAGAAGCTGCATGTGATCTACTATGCCAGTAGAACACTTGACTCTGCCCAAGAGAAGTATGCTACAACTGAAAAGGAAATGCTGGCAATTGTCTTTGCCTTTGATAAGTTCAGAAGCTACCTGTTGGGATCAAAGGTCATTGTGTATACTGATCATGCAGCCCTCCGGTACTTGATGACCAAGAAAGATGCCAAGCCAAGGCTGTTGAGATGGGTTTTATTGCTCCAAGAGTTTGATATGGAGGTGCTTGATAAGAAGGGCATTGAGAATGGGGCTGCAGACCATCTCTCAAGGCTGAGGATTGAAGAAAAAGTTCCCATAGATGATGCTTTGCCTGAAGAGTCTCTGATGGTGCTCCATTCATACTTGGATTTTGAGGAAGTAGAGAGCATTCAAGAAAGGAGGATGCCTTGGTTTGCAGACATAGTGAACTATCTTGCATGTGGGGTGGCGCCTCCTGAATTAGATGCCTACAAGAGGAAAAAGTTCTTCAGAGATGTCCAGAGATACTATTGGGATGAGCCCTACCTCTATGTTCTGAACAAGGATCAGCTGTACAGAAGGTGTCTTGCTGAAGAGGAGATGCAACCTGTGTTGCAAGAATGTCATGGTTCTGCCTTTGGAGGTCACATGGGGGCATTCAAAACTGTGGCAAAGGTTCTTCAAAGTGGGTTTTGGTGGCCTACAATGTTCAAAGATGCCCAGTTGGTGGTTTCAGCATGTGATGCCTGTCAGAGGCATGGGAACATATCTAAGAGAAGTGAGATGCCTCAAAACCCCATTCTAGAGGTTGAGATCTTTGATTGCTGGGGGATTGACTTTATGGGACCTTTCATTTCATCCTATGGAAATCAATACATACTTGTTGCTGTGGACTATGTGTCCAAATGGGTTGAGGCCATTGCTTCCCCTACCAATGATTCCAAGGTTGTAGTGAGGCTGTTCAAGAACATCATCTTCCCAAGGTTTGGAGTTCCAAGGGTTGTCATCTCTGATGGAGGATCCCATTTTGTGAACAAGACTCTGGAAGGTTTATTGAGAAAGCATGGAGTTAAACACAAGATAGCTACTCCATATCATCCTCAAACTAGTGGCCAGGTTGAAGTATCCAATAGACAGATCAAGGCCATTCTTGAGAGGACTGTTAGCTCAAGCAGAAAGGATTGGAGCAAAAGGCTAGATGATGCATTATGGGCTTACAGGACTGCCTTCAAAACTCCAATTGGAACATCACCATTCAGTTTGCTATATGGGAAGAGCTGCCACCTTCCTATTGAGTTGGAGTACAAAGCTATGTGGGCTGTGAAGTTTATAAACTTTGATATCAAGACAGCTCAAGAGAAAAGGATCATGCAACTCCATGAACTTGAGGAGATTAGGCTTGAGGCTTTTGAAAGCTCAAAGATCTATAAGGAGAAAACCAAGGTTCTGCATGATCAAAAGATTCTGAAGAGAGAGTTCAAGTATGGTGATTTGGTCTTGCTTTACAACTCCAGACTTAAGTTGTTTCCAGAAAAGCTTAAGTCTAGGTGGTCTGGACCTTTCAAAGTTCTTGAAGTAAGGCCTTATGGTGCCATTGTCTTAGAAGGGAAGAATGGTCAGGAATTTGTGGTGAATGGACAGAGAATCAAGCATTACTTAGTTTCACAAGGGAAGGAGAAAGCTACATCAGTTCCCCTTCTTGATCCACCAGCCTGCTAATCAGGTTACCAAAGTCAAACTTAGAGACATTAAACAAAGTGCTCTTGGGAGACACCCCAAGCTTACCCTTTGTAAATATGCTTTTGATCTTTTGATTCTTTTCTTTTTATGTTTTAGGATGTTTTGATGGGTCTGTTAAGTGTTTACAGGTGTTAGGTGTGAGTCTGAACCTTTGGAAAGTGAATGCAGAATGAAAAGAGATGAAGGAATGGAGACAAGCTTGTGCTCGGCCTTTGACATGGGGGCCAGCCACGGTCAAAACCAAGGCATGGCAAGTCTCTTTGTGCTGCCACGGGGAGATAATCACGGTCTCAAGGCCAGGCCGTGGCAAAAGAGGCGTGTGTTCGTTGAATGCCACGGCCTTGTGACATGGAACCTAGGCGGCCGTGGCAAGAACAAAAGTGGACCAGGCAACATTCGGACCATGTCACGACTTGGTTGCCACGGGAAGAAGCTTAGGCCGTGGCAAAATGAAGGTGAAACGTCCAACGTTCGGGGTTTGCCACTAGGGGTTGCCACGGGATAAAGGCCTGACCGTGGCAAAGCAAAAGTGAAGCGGCCAAGGTTCGGTGTTTGCCACGGTCTACAAGACACGGGCTAAAGGCCTGACCGTGGCAAAGTTTTTGAGGGTTTGACCGAGGAATGAGCACGGCCACGAGGGGTTTGCCACGGGGACACAATCATACCGTGGCAAGAAGAAAGAAGAAGGACAATGCTCGGAGTTGCCACGGCCTGAAGACACGACCAAGTCGAGACCGCGGCAAAGAGGCAGCATCCTCGAGTGGTAGACACGGGCATGTGACACGGTCAAAGGGGCGCAATCCAAAATTTGAATTCCAGTTGACCGTACGGACGTTGACCAGTCAACAGACGCGCCAGGCCAGCTGTTCCCCACCACTCTTTCTTCTTCATCGCGAGTTTGCTCTCTCTTCTCCATTCTTGAACTCTAAACTTTCATATCTCTCTCGTTGCTGCATCAAATTGAGTGATTCCAACTGCATTGAACTCGTAATCCTGTCTAGTTTCTTGTTGCACATCCGTTTTACACTCGAAACTTGAAGATTCCAAGGTATTTAATCTGTTAAAACTCACCTTTTCCATGCTTTAGAGTACTGTTCATGAACAGAGAAAAGCAATTGGAATCGATTTTAATGGACTTCTTGATACCTTGGAATCGTTTTGTGAGTATTGTGCAAGTAGAATGGATAGGGATTTCATGAATCTTGCTTGAGAATGACCTGTTCTTGGAATTTTTGAGAAATTTTCTTGAAAATCATCATGTGAATCGATTTTTTTTAGAAATTGTGTTTCAAGCTGAACTCTTTATGTGCATTGCTTCTTGCCATTGCTTTGAGTTTAATGAGTTTTTAATCAGCTTGAAATACCTTCTTTTAAAGAAAAATCGATTGGTGCTGCTCATGAACTTGGTGAATTTTTGAAATACTTTTGTTGTTCTCTTGCTTTGGTGCTTACAATGGTTTGAGAAAATGCAGGATGGGAGGAACAAAAAGACAAGCAGCCATGGAGAAATCTAAAAAAGAGAAATCAGAGGATCAGATTTTGCCTTTTGGGCACAAAGTTTTCGAGAAACAGAAAAGGAGGAGAAAGCCAAAGGATTCAGCTGAGAAGAAAACAAAGAAGATTGCTGCACCAAAGAAAACAAAGGCCTCCACTTCAAAAACTTCTGGTACTGAGCTGGCATTGGTTGAGGTCGTTCACAGGGCAGGAAAAGAGGTGGCTGTAGCTGAGGATGAAGACGGAACAGAGAGTGACCCTGAAACAGCATTGAAGCGGGCCAAGAAAGAAAAGTCAGGTTCTGAGGACAGAGAGCCAACTTTTGATGACTACTTTGACATGTTCAGAAGTGCAAAAGTGCAGCAAACCAAGTTCCCTGATATGGAACTGCTGAGGAAGATGGGTATTCTTGAAGAGGTTCAGCTCATTTTCAACAACATGGGGTTTGGTGGATTCTTTGAGATGAAAGATGTGGCTCATGATGGTGTTACACAAGAATTTCTTGCATCCCTTCAAGTTTGTGGATATGGCCCTAGAGATGCAAGAATCAAAGAGGGCAATGGTCTTGGGCACATAGAGTTCACAATAGATGGTGCACAACACCATGTAAGCTTCAAAGAACTTGATGAGATCTTTGCTTTTACAAGACCTGCACAAGAAGAGACAGTGAAGTTCACATACCCTGATCACATGATCACTGACTTGTGAGATACAATTGCTTTTGGGAGCTTCAGAGGAGGAAGATGCAAGAGTTCATGGATAAGAAACCCAGCAATCCGCTATGCTCACAAGGTGCTTTGCCAAATGTTCTTTACCAAGCACAATGATGGAGTAGTGCATCTAGCTGACATGGAGCTACTGGGTATGGGTCTTCATCCTTTCATCAGTCACTTGAAGAGCAAGAGAGAGTTTCGCCTTCCACATTACATCCCTTCTAGCGGTGCATTCTTGGCACGCCAAATGCTGATTTACAAGGACATTGCTTGGAGTGAGGGTAAAAGAAAGAAGCTCACTAAGCTGCACAATGGATGGCTAGTGACAAGGATTCTGAAAGCAAGAGGTTTTGTCTTTGATAATGTTGCAGTCAGGCCTGGGTTGATTGATGAAGTTACCCTCACCAAGGTTGGGTTTCTAAAAGAAAGCAATGGTGAACACTTCTTGTACACCTTCAAGCTCTTGCAAAATGAAAAAGTTCATGTTCTGTTGCCAAACCCAGCCATCACCACTCTCACAGAAAGGCACAATGTCTCCTTTATTGTCCTAAAGGATCAGCTCTACAACTCAGCCATTCACCCCCCAATTCCCAAATGTAAGAAGCCAATTAATTCTAAGGGTAAAGAGCCAGCTGAAGAGGAGGACACAACTAGGACCGCTGGTTGTGAGCATGAGGAGCCAAGAGATTTTGAAAGAAGGATGGGAGCAGGAAGGTATCACTTTGATCCTTACTTTTGGGGTGAGCCTGACTATCACACAAGGAAGCTGTATTCCAGAGTTAACACCCTTCAGAAATGGTGCAAATGGCAAGACAAAACGATCAACAAGCTGGTTGACTGTGTTAGGCAGCTTAAGAAGAAGGTTAAAAAGCTCACAGCTCCAGCCACCTCACCCAAACGAGATACAAGAGAAGAGGTGGGAGAAAGCTCAGCTGCCAATGACCTTGTGCTACCACCAGGAAAAGAAGATTGGGTAAATCCGGCCACAGCATTCCAACCAGACTCACCTGAGAGCAGCCCACCCAGATATTCCACTCCATCATGTTCCACCTCCAATCCATCCCACTACTTGGGATCAGACCTCAGCGATTGAGGTAAACACTCAAAACCTTGTAAATAGCATGTAGACTTTCTTTTTCTTTTGCATTTTACCTGTTTGCTTTGATTTCACTTCTCTCTCATACTTTTATAACACAAGGGACTGTGTTATTTAAGCGTGGGGGAGGAGTTTTATCCTTTACTAATCATGTTTTCTTTTTTCTTATTTTACACTTTGAGTCTTGAATCACATTCTAGTTGCATATTCATCTAAGTGCATATAAAAACCAAAAAAAAAAAAAATGATCATGTAGTTGCATTCTCATTTTTAGGATTGAGTCTAGATTGCATTTGCATATAGGTTGCATCTTGCAAGGAGTAATGATAGGTTTTCTAGAGAGTACATCAATTTGAGAATTTGAATTGAATATGCTTGTGAATCTTTTTCTGTGCTTGCAAAGTCTGAAATGATTTGAATCTGAGAAGCAAGTTTGAATTGAACTCAACTCTAATTAAGTGGGAACCTTGAACTTGACTTGAAAATATCTTGTGATGCATTGTTTGAAAAAGCTTGTGGATACCAATATACATACTTGAGCTAGAACCATTGTTTTTACCACTCTTTTCCTTAGCTCAAGTAGCTGAATCCACATCATGGATCAGTTCCCACACCTTGAACCCATCCTTCTTTCAAGCCAATGTTTGTGTGTGAATTGAAAGGCCACCTTGGATCAAACTTAGCAGAAAGTGTTAGGTTTAGAGCGACAAGGGCAGGTCTCATTGAGTGCTGTGTTCCAACATCAAGGAACTGAGAGTTTTGGCGAGGAATAAGTGTGGGGGAAAAGACCTTTTGGTGAGTGGAAAAAGGTGAGATGAGTGGGAAAGAGAGAGTGAAAATAGCTAGGGGAATGAAAGAAAAAGAAATCAGTCTTGGTGTTTTGAGAAAGTGAGCTCTGGTTTGTTGAAAAGAAAGAGTCTAGCCTCTAAGTTAAAAAAAAAAAAAAAAGAAGAAAAGAAGCCAAAGGCTCAAATGTTTTGTTAAGAAAGAAAGAAGAGGCTAGAAGTTGTAAAAGAAAAAGAGCTGTGTAAAGTTTGAGTTCCAAGACTTGAGAGGAAAATGAGAGTGAAAAGTGAGGATTTTTGAGCAAGTGAGGAAGCTTTGAGTAGAGGGTGGGTGTGATGAGTCTTTGCCCTTGTATGCATAGGTTGCTTTTTACCTTTAGCATTCTGCCAAAGTTTGATCATTCATAGAGAGATCCCTTTGCTGCATTAAACCCACTTGAGCACTGATTGAGATCATTTTAATCTCATAGCCTCTCCCTAGCCAAACCAGCTTGTTTAAACCTTGCATCATGAGATCCACCTGATAAAAGCTTAATGAATGTGAAAGGGTTGAGAGAGAGAAGAACTTGTGGAGATTCCTTGCTGAGTTGACATATATCTGAGTATGACTTTGCATTGCATAATTGAGCATGAACTTGAATTCTCATTGTGATCACTTCTCTCAAAAAGAAAATGTGAACTCCCATTGCATACAACCTCTTTCTCTCATTTGCTCTTTTTGCTTGAGGACAAGCAAAGGACAAGTGTGGGGGAGTTGATATGTTTATAATTTGCATCATTTAGGTTGAATAAATCATTCCAAATCATGTTTTATTTCATGCATTTTAGGTCCTTAGGGTTTGTTTTAGAACTTAGGAGATGCATTAGGTCCCAATGAGTCTTTGCATGTTCTGAGTGTCTATCAGGTGAATATGGAGCTGAAAAGATGAATCCAGGAGGTGGAATGGTGAACAAAGCTTGAAAAAGTGGAAAAATTGGGTCTTGGGAGATTATCGGCCATTCTCGCTGGCCAGGAAGGTTTTACCGGCCATTTTCATGTACCGCGGGAAGCTTTACCGGCCATTTCCATGTACCGCGAACGAAGTGTATCGGCCAAAATCTCTGGGTTTGAACGAGTCTCAGAAATCGCCTGTCCGGGGAGCCTTCCGGTCCGATTCAGACGGCAGGTCCTTCATAGAAGTTGGAGAGCATTGGAGCACGGTCTCATAGCAAGTGGAATCGTGGAATTCGGACGCGTGAGCAGAGAGATAAGCTCGTCGGAAGGAACCCCTGTCTCGCAGGTATTCCGGACCGAGCAGATCAGTTTTGAAGGATGCGAAGGACGGTGCACTTCCAGGCCGATTCAGTTTCCGGGGCCTTCATGAGAATCAGAGACATTTGAGTCTTCTTTCTAGAACATCCGAGATCAGTCAATTCGGAGCTTTGAGAAGAAAGATACGGTCTCCGGAATGGACACATGTCTAGACGCCTCTCTCTGGTCGTGTAAATGCACTTCAAAGATGTGCCCTCCAGGAAACCTTACACTTCCCAAGCACTGAAACGTCCTTCATCAAAGTTGGAGATTAATCAGTCCTCTGTCTTCTGCAACCGGAATTACTCAATTCGGACAGGTCTCCAGGAAGTTACACTCTCCGGAATGCGAGATGGTCCAGACAGCCCAGGATGACTAAGTTAAACATGCCGCGATTTCAATGCCACGGTCCACACTTGGCCGTGGCAACTTTTGTGCACCCTCGGCCAACGACACGATCTTCATGCCACGGTCTACACTTGACCATGGCAAACACACACTTGGCTGAGAGGAACTTCTTGCATCCTTCGGCGATTGACACGGCCTAAATGCCACGGTCTGAGGCTTGACCGTGGCAACTTCTTGCAACCTTCGGCGATTGGCACGAGCTGAATGCCACGGTCTGGGACTTGACCGTGGCAAATGAACAAGTGGCTGGAGACAACTTCTACACAGCTTCGGTTTTTGACACGACTTCAATGCCACGGCCTGAGACTTGACCGTGGCAAGCATAGACTTGGCTGGGAAGGATTTCACACGCATGCGAGTTTTGGCACGGTCTGAATGCCACGGTCTGGAGGCTTGACCGTGGCAACCTTTACACATCTTCGGCGTTTGACACGGTAGCTTGCCACGAGTTCCAGATGAAGCTTGAACAGACCGTGGCATCAAAATGAACCAAGAACACAAATGAAGTCTTTGACGCGGACAGGAATGCCACGGTCACACCAAGGACACACCAGACCGTGGCAAACCCTTCTTTGCCCATCAAGGCCGGGTCAGTACCCGGTTTGTTCCGGGTTGACCCGGTTCGCCCAAGCCTCCTTTATAAGGTTTTTAGACCTAATCTGTAGAGAGACTTAATCTACTTTTAGTCTTCTTTCCCCTTTTGTGAAAACCTACTGAATACACTTTGTTTTAGAGAGTTTAAAATCGATTTGCAGTTTCTTTCCTTCTTTTTCATCATTTCTTATCATCAAAATCAACTTCTAATCATGATTAACAACACATCTTGCAAAGGATCTAGTGTGTTGATCATGATTAGTGAGTAGTTACCTTAATGAGGTTCTAGATGTGTAGGTTAGGGTGCTAAAGTGTTAGATTAGGAGTGCTTAGGGCTAGATTCATTGATTCATTTCTCTAAACAACTGTTCTCTATGCTAGATCCTTGATAATCACTTGAGATCTAGATTCTGGGAATTTCATGCACCAAAAGTGTTTGATGAAATTCCTGAAAGAGTTGTGTTAGAGGTTTAAGCAATTTTTCATCATGGGAATGATTTGTTAAATGCTTGAATGATCATTGAGAACTGTTTATTAATGCATATTGATTCATATTTCACAAATGGGAATTTGGTTTGAAAATGGATTAGTATAGGGGTTAATACCTTCATGAGAGGATTAACCTAGATTAGAGTTCTTAATCATTTGAATCATGTCTCATCATTGTCATTAGCATTTCTAGTTTAACACCAAAGCACCCTAACCAACTATCATGTCTAGAATCTCATGCCTCCATCATATCATATTCATATCATTTGTCATTATCATTAGTCTTTAATCCTGTTTATGTTTATAGTTGTCTCTAGATTAATCAAAACCCACTCTTGTTTGCTTGAATTAAGAACTTGATCATATAGCTTAGTGTCTAACACCACATCTGGATTGATAAACCTCTTTGTGCTACATTGACAAGGGGATTGATAGCCCTGAGACCCTAAAAAGTCTTGTCTATCAATCTCTCAGCCAAAACGTGTACCGCAATACGTGATAATCCACCAAAATTTCTCAAGTGCCAATACGCTTCAAAGATCGCCTTACCAGAAAGTCTTCCCTTCCGATTAAGCCTCCAGTGTCTTCAGAACAAATCAGGAGGATTGAATTACGTTTCCATAACACTTCAAATCAATGGATTTGGGCATTGAGCCGAACAATATGGCCAACAGAGGATGAACTTGTCTCGCATCCATTCCGGACCGATCTAGATATCACCTGAAAAGAAGCCTTTCCCAGCCGATTTAGTCTATGTTGTCTTCATCAAGATTTTATAGAATTAATTAAAGATTCCAGAATCTTTGGGATCACCTGATTTGGAGCAGTGAGCTGAAAGTTATCGCAAGCGGGAGAAGAACATGTCTCGGAACCGTTTTCGGATCATTCAGATGCGCCTCAAAGAACAGTCGTCCGGGAAGCCTTGTTCTCCCCGGATGCACTCGAGCTCTTCATGAAAGTCTAAGAGGCAATTTAGTTGACTTCCTTCTTGGCGAGTCGTTTGGATCACTGGTTCGGAAGTTACAACTTTTCAAGCACACACATGTGTCCCCAGATCCTGATGTAACTATGGAGTTTATGGTGTACAAGTGGCAAATATGCCTCGACACAAATGCCACGACCCAATCCAACTTGAGGCATGACTTCACAACACCCTTTAGGCATGCCTTGACATGAAGGCCATGACTCAAAGACAAGCCGAGGCCAATTCCCGAAGTAAATGTCCAAGACCTTAAGTTCAGGCCGCGGGTGAGCTTTAAGCTCGAGGCAGTTTCTGAAACGAATTGTGCAATGCCTTGACTTGAGGCCTCAACCTAACTACCTCGAGGCCTCCTTTTTTTGACTTCCCAGAACAAGAAAAAGGCGTGCCTCGGCTCATTGCCTCGAGAAGAATCAAGCCAAGGCAACACATGTTCTTGAGCTTTAACCCAGATTTTTATGCCTCGACATGGATGCCTCGACTTGGGGGACTGGACATCAGCTCAAGGCACACCACCCATGACCCAACAAAGCCGGGTCAGTACCCAGTTTTTTCTGGGCTACCCGGTCCAGAGCTCACACTATAAATACTTTTGGGGTTAAAAACCCTAGACATCTTTGGATCACCTTTTGTTTTTCCCCCTTTTGTGAAAAACAAATTTTTTAAGAGATATCTTTGGGTTTAATCAATCAAAAGCTGTTTCTTATCATCTTATCTTCTTATCTTTACTTCTAATCATGAATAATATCACCACTTGCAAAGGAAATGGTGTGTTCATCATGATAGTGAGTAGTCTTCTTTTAAGCTTCTAGGTGTGTAGATTAGAGTGCTTAGATGTTTGATTTAAGATGTTTAGGTTCTAGAAGATCATTTCCTTTCCTTAATTAGCTGCTCTTAGTGCTAGATCTCTCGTTATAAGCTTGATCTAAACCTAAGGCATTTCTCCACCCACAAGGTGTGTGATGAAATGCCTGAATGAGCTAACTTAAGGGTTTATGTTTTGAATGCCATGAGAATGTTTGTTTGAAACACAAATGACATTTTAGAACTGTTTATTAAGCATATTGATCATCATTACCACTAATGAGAGTTAGGATTGAATGCTGGTTGATATAGTCATCATTATATTGGGAAATAAATGATCTTGCTTTGAGTTCTAAGTTAATTGGATTTTGAGATCATGTGATGCTAGCTAAGTATTTCTGTATAAGATTCAGTCTTTTTTAGCTCATTGTTTTGATGCACAAAGAGGCTGTTTGGTCATATTAGACTTGGAACCTTATGCTTGTAAATTGCTTATTCATTAAGAGGAATTAGTCTTGATTAGGTAATTAACAAAAGGATTATTGTCATGAGAGTGAACTAATCTGATTAGAAGTCTAGAATAAAGAATTGCAAGTGTTGCATTGTTTTCTTAGCATCATGAATTAACATTTAAAGCACCTGATGAATGATCACATCTAGAGGTTTAGCTTTATCTTATTTTGAATTTGAGTCTTTGTTTTGTTTGTCTTGCTTGTCTAGTTCTTAGTTATTACTTGCTTCCTGTTTGTTTTATGTTTTAGATCACTTAGTCACCAACTTATTTCATTATACTTGGATTAAGAATTGATTCATCATAGTCCTAGTGCCTAGACATCTCCATTTGGATTGATACCTCAAATGCTACAATGATATGAGTAGTTTGGGTAATTGGGTTTGAACCTAAAAGTTCTTACTATCACTCTTAAAACATATCAATATATGATCGATTTGTTTTTGAGATATTGAAGCCTTGAGGGAGATCTAATGATAAATATTCAATCACCATTAGTTATTTTCTTCCGTATTTATGATTTTGTATAATAAAGTTGATCAAGAAGTTAAAATCTTTAGGTAAATGTAAGTTTATATAAGAACCACAAGGAGGAGAGACGAATGCTCTAATACCATGGTTATGTTTCCCTGAATGTGAGAAAATTGATAAGAAACATGATGTAATCACAAAAGCTAACAAAAAATATTGTTTACCTACACCTTGATACCTTAGTTTTGTATCCACACTTGCAAAAAAAGATGAGAAGTAACAAGAATGAGAGACAAAAAACTATCAGAATGATTGTTTACCTATGCTTTTACACTATGACTTGTCAAAGGGGATTGTTTACCTACACTTTAATAATATAGTTTTGTGTCTATGATTGCCAGAAAGATAAGAATTGACAAAAAAGACCGATACTTCAGGCAAAGCGGGAAAAATAAACTCCCGCGAGAGATTAAAAGGAATAGTCTTAGAAATATATTTTTTGTTTTCTGATTCTATGTTTAATATTTGTTAATTTGTGTTTGGTTTATTTTCATAGTATCAGATAACAAATTTAATAATCTAACAAGGTTTATTATCATAGTATCAGATAACAAACTTAATAATCTAACTAGATTTATTGTTTGTAACAAATTTATTAAGCTAACTATTGTAATTATTTAATAAATCATTTCTGCCTGCGCAAGGCGCGGCGTAAATACCTAGTATCAAATATATAGAAAGCTGAAGAGGAAAAATTATTGACTGGCCTAAAAATTGCATAGGCAAGTCCATCGGTTTCACATTTACTTTTTGCAGATGACAGTTTATTCTTTTGTAAAGAAAATAAAGATGATTGCCAGAAAATTCTGGCTATACTGAAACAGTATGAAAGTGTCTCGGGACAGAAAATTAATTTTGACAAATCTTCGATTCAATTTGGTCATATGGTTGCGGCGGAAGTTAAAAGTGAGGTGAGACAAAATTTTAAGAATATCTAGAAACGGAGGGACGATAACCTATCTTGGTATCCCAGAAAGTCTAGATGGCACCAAAACCAAAATCTTTAATTTTGTAGCAGAAAGACAGCATAATCAGATCAATAGTTGGACATCGCGCTTGTGATCGAAAAGGGGTAAAGGGATTTTGATTAAATCGGTGGAATCTGAAATGCCTACTTTCGTCATGTCATGTTTTCGATTACCTAAATCTACTACGGCGAAACTAACTGGTGCAGCGGCAAGGTATTGGTGGAGCTTTGATGGACACCATTGCGTTACGCATTGGATAGCGTGGAAAAAGATGTGAAGAGATAAATCAGAAGAGGGAATTGGATTCCAAGATGCGGAGAATTTTAACACAGCTTTATTGGCAAAACATTTATGGAGGCTGCTTGATAGACCAAATTCCTTGTTTGAACAGGTCTTGAAAAGGACGATACTTTCGGAGCACAAGTCCTTTGTACCCAGTGAGATCCTACTCACCGGTTTATGGATGGCGGAGTATAATCTCAGCTAAAAACTGGTTAGTAAAAGGCTAATTAAAATAGTTGGTTAAGGATGTTCTATTTCTGTATGGAATGATCCTTGGATACCTTCTTTTCGTCCGAGATCAGCCACTTGTAAGGGTTTTAATTGTTACCCCAATCTTATGGTTAATTTCCTTTGTTTGACCGAGTGAAAAACTCGTGGAACCTGAGTTCTATAATGGCAATTATTGATCCAGAGGATGTGGAAAATATTCATGAAATTTCCATTAGTAGCTCCTATAGGCCTGAACCACTGGATTGGTATTTCACAAAATCCGGACGATATACGGTAAAATCAGGGTAAAAAACTGAGCGTTATTTTTCTGAGGGGATCTCAAAGGATTTCTTTGGCCCGGACATAAAAGCATTACAAGCATATACTTAAAAAATGAAATGTGCACCAAAGTTATGATATTTTATATGGCAAGCAATATATGGGTGCCTCTCAATGTAGGCTAGGTCATGCATCATTGGAATACAACGTGACACACAATGTGCACGGTGTGGAGCAGAGGAAGAAACAATTAATCATGTCCTGTTCGAATGCTCTCCTGTGTTACAAAATTCGACATTATCCCGGATACCAACACCCCCTAGGGTTTTTCGAGAGTCATCGGTTTATTCGAATTTTGATAATCTTTTTGGAGAGTTTCAAATGTCGCATGGTATATATGGAAGACACGGAATGAGAAAGTTTATTCGAATAAGGATATATATCCACATTTTACATTAAAAAGAGCGCAAACAGAAGCAACATTATGGGAGGAGGCTCAGAGGTCTGAACAAGATTCATCTCCTATAGATCTTTGCAATTCTCCGAGCTCATCAATACCTATGGCCTATGGTGGCTGGTAATTTTATATTGATGGCTTTTGGAAAGATGTAGATTTATTAGCGGGTTAGGATGATATTATTTTCAAGAAGGTATTACGGAGAAAATAATGGGAGCACAATATGTAAGACAAAGTCTTAAGCCTCTATGATGCTGCCTAGGGTTTATACTTTGTGGCTTCGTGTTTTAAATGTATAACCCTAGATATCTGCAAGTGCACAGCAGTGCATTGTAATACTTAGGGTATCGATCCACAGAGAATCCACGTTTTACCTGCCGAACCTTAGAACCAGAATTAGTAAACGAAGTCTAAGACGAAAAACGGGTTTTGAATAGGTTGTGTGATAACACCTGATTTTGACCATTTTTATGGATCACTTTCAGTATCTTATGCAGGTGTTATCAATCAGTTTTGAAGGTTTTCTAAGTTTTTTCCATGTTTTGGAGTTTTAAAAGACTTTTCAGATTACTTAAGCAAAAACAATGCAAAATGGAGAAAAATTCACTTTTGGCCAATTTCGGACCGTCAGAAATTTCACATCCGATGAAGACCTTCTCATCGTCTGATCAAGCTCAAATTTGGACACAATATGGAGGACACAACCATCTTTGCAATGCAATTGGGATCAAAGCAATTTAACGGTTGGATCAAAATTTATCTCCAATTTACTGAAGACATGTTCTGCAGTCTCGCGAAAGAAGCAAGAGGAAGAATGAAGTTTGGGCATCATAGACCAACTACCGCGGTCCAGGAGCTCCTGACCGCGGTGAAAACTATCCTGGCCACGCCTCAGAGCCTCCGTACACTGTGAACTCACATTTACCAGCCTTGGAAAGCCCAATTCTGCGATAAGCCCATTTTCGGCCCAATAGCCTGTTTTCAAGCCCAACTCATTCTCTCTGCAAAAGAAGTCCTAAATACGACCAGAAACACTTGTAGACCTATAAATATGTATTTTAGAAGGCCTAATTTCGTGTGTTCTCCTTTGCCCTTGATAGGGAGGCACCCAACTTTTGTTTCTTATGTTTAGATTAGGGAGATAGAGATTTTTCTCTTGAACCTTTGTTCTTTCTTTTCATCTATCAATTCAGTTTATGAAATCTCTTTTACTTTACTGCTTTTCTGTTTCAAAACCAATGATGATGTTGTCAAGCTCAGCCATGTCTGAGTAGTCACCTTGCTGGGAAAAGAGGACCATCGAAAGGGACCCCATGATCAATGACATCTAGATTTTTTAGGTTAAAAGATTTTGATTTTAAATGATTCTCCCATTCATCCAAATCTCAATGCGGTAACGCAGGAGTAGCTAACCAGTGTTCGATCCTAGGTTAAATCCGAGCCACGAGAGTGTTGTATCTGGGTTGCCTGAACTAGATCTTATGGACGTCACCGTCATAGGAGACGAAAGCTACTTACAGGGGATACGTAACTCTAGATGGATTCCGAGCTAAAATGCATGATCTTATTCTGGCATGAGAGCGAGATTTAATTGCCAAGGATAAGTGATTAGATAATTAGGGTGACGAGAGTTGGCTAATCTTACAAGTGTCTATCCTAGTTTCAAAATCATAGAAAATCCTTACCTATATTCCTTTTGTCATAGATCATGAACCCTAGAGATGAACCCTAATACCCAGCACGTTTTTCATCCTTGTTGATCTATTTTTATTTCCTGTTTAGCTTAGTAGCAATCGTGATACCAAAACCCCACAAAAAAAATCCCCCATTGGTCTTTGACTTCGATTACTAATCTAGTTTGAAGTTTCTGCAGAAAAGACAACTCTCCTTGTGGATCGACACCCTAAGTACTACAACGCACGGCTGTGCACTTGCAAACACTAGGGTTTACAAATTTAAAACTATTTTGCGACATCAACCCTAGCTCGCATCACTGTGCGATTCCTATATATGTATTTTACAAAGGGTTTTATAAAGGTTTTAAAACTAAACTAGAAGTAAATAAATCGATGTTGAATATAAAGAATGTCTACGGGATATGATCGATTAAAATCGCATTAAAATCAATCCTAGTAAATTCTTAGAACTCAAGTCACGAACGTATGAATAAGCCACTGTCGTGATCATAACCCACTATCTCTCGCAACTATGACCAGTAGGTTTCCACTCTGGCCCTAGAAGGGAAAAGATGCAAGCTTGCTTAAGACTCGTCAACATTCACAGTTCGCCCATAGGTAGGTTTCCACTCCTATGGTTGATCTGCTCTTCTCAAGGTAGATCTGTCCCCGGATGAATACTTTCGCAACACCAAGGACCAAGATCAGTGATAACACCGTATTTTGACCACTTTTATGGATCATGATTGTATCTTATTCAGGTGTTTTAACTCTGTTTTCAATGTTTTTTAAAGTGTTTTCAATGTTTTAGAGTTTCAAAAGACTTTACAGGAAACTTGGGCAAAAGATATGCAATTAGGAACAAATGAGAAATTTTGGATAAATGCAGACCGTCAGAAGTATGATAAGCGATGAAGACCTTCTCACCGTCTGATCACCTCCAAAATTTGAGACAGCATAGCGGATCCAACCAGATTTCTAATTCACTTGGTTTGGAGACAATCCAACGGTTAGAACTTCAGATATTCCCGATGCAAGAATGACAGAAAATGCAGTTCTGGAAGAGAGCCATGTGCCGGGACCGCGGCCAACGCCCATTTTCCCTCGGGTAGAGCCACCGCGACCGCGGAACTTGGCCGTTCACTTTCCAGACGACTTAATTAAAGCCCAGATCAATTCCTTTTGTTATTTTTGAAGCCCTAAGTGTTCAGGACCACTCCAGAAGCTATAAATACCCTATTTAGGTCATTCTAAAAAGGGGAGACGAATAGAAACACATACTTAGAGAGAGAGAGAGAGAGTTCGTGTGGAACCCTAGAGGCCGCCACCGTCGATCCCGAAGAAGGAACCGCCGCTGGAGAGCATCATCGCGCCTCCACCTGCAACTCTGTTCTTCGTTTTTCTTCCCTCTTTTCTTTAATTTCCCGTAACTTTCAATACTCTATGATGCTTTGTTACAATATGTTTGAGTAGTTACCTAGTTGGGTTTAAAGGAATTGTTCAAAGGTAATTTCATGTGTCTTTGCTTATGAATCGATATATTTAGGATTTATAATCTTCTAGATGTTCTTCGTTTGCCTTTAATCTTACTGCGTGATTCTTTGCTGGCCACATAGAAGCCGATCTGATATAATATGTTGTGAAAGCTTTCATTGATTGTTTGAACTAGGATGAAACGAGCAATGATTCTATAGGAGTGGAAACCTACCTGTAGTTGAGTTGTGAATGTTGATGAGTCTTGTTCTGCTATTGCATCTTCTCCCTTCCAGATATCAGAGTAGAAACCTACTGATTAGGGTTGCGAGAGATAGTTGTTTAGTGCTGCGAAAGTAGGCTATTCATACTTCTGTGCCAATTTTTCTAGAACATACGTAGTTGATTACCTTTATCACTTGTTTAAAATCGACATAGCTTAGTCCATGAATCCTTGCGAAACCCCTTGAGCCCCAACGTTTTTCTTTCATTGCTTACAACCTTAGATTTCCATTCTGCTTTTATTCGCTTGTTACTTGCTTTCATTCATAACCGATTTTTACTTGCTTGCACTTGCTTTCGTTTTTATTTGCTTTTACTTGTTTAGCTTTCTAGTTTAGATTTACTGACAACCAAAACCCAAAACCAAAACCCAAATTGTTTAGTTCTAGTCTGATTTAAGCATTGCAGTGAATTCGTACTGAAACAACTAAGTCTCTGTGGATCGATACCCTAAGTACTACAGCGCACATCTGTGCACTTGCAGACATTTAGGGGTTATAAATTTAAAACCTGAAGCTTAGTAGAACGAACCAATACACCATTTACAAACCGCAATCAAGTTTTTGGCGCCGTTGGCGGGGACTTTGATTTGTTTCGTTGCGAATCCCAGCTTAAATCCATTAGAACACTTGTTTACTTTTACTTTTTCTTTTGAATTTTTCAGGTTTCTCTGCGATGAGAGACCGGGAACATGTTCCCGGGACTCTTGGTGATCCACCAAATCGTGTGGATGGTGATCCAAGCGATGATGACCTGACTGATGATGAGTTTGAAGAACCGATTTATGATGACAATGAGCTAATCGGATCGACAAAACATGAAGATGATGATGAACTGATTGAAAGTTTCGATTCACTCGAAAAGTTCTTGGGAGATCGAAGAGCTATTCAACCAGCCTTACCAAAGGATGGCAAAACCGAAATTAAGGTACCATATATCCATTTAGTTCAACAAAATCAATTCTATGGTTATTCATTCGAAAACCCGATAGACCATATCAAGACGTTCAAAGAATTATGTGCAACCATTACAGCAAATGGGGATTACCAAAAGTGTAGTCTTTTCCCATTCTCTTTGAGAGATAATGCCAGCAAATGGCTAAAATCTTTGCCACCTGCTTCACTAAAAACGTGGGCAGCGTGTAGAACTGCTTTCCTAAATCGTTTTTATACTAGAAATCGTTCAAATCTCTTAAGGAACAAGATAAGAACTTATAAACAAAAAGAAGATGAAGATCTTTTAGATACTTGGGAAAGATTTAGGGAATACCAAAGAAATTGTCCACACCATGGATATACCGAGGAATACCTGCTGGGTATCTTCTATCGCGGTATAACTCCAGAGTAACGACACTCTTTCGACACAGCAAGTAATGGAGACTTCTCAACTAGATCTGTAGAAGATGCTCACGTTTTCATTAAAAATTTCGCAAACAGCATCCAAAATCTAGTAACCTTTGGTAATTCTGCACTTCCTGAGAAGAAAGAAGAAATTTCAGAAGTTATGAAGTGTCTCCATCACATAATGAGTCATCTTGGATTGCAACAACCAAACAAGGCACACAATACGTGTAACTTTGACGGTTGGGACAACCCAATGGATTCTTATGATCAAGGGATGGTTAACACAGCAGAAGTCTATCAAATTCAAGATCTTCCATTCATTTCTCATCACCGCGGGTCCATTCATCCGGACCACGGCCAAGCAAGCTTTCACCACGGTCGTGTCTTTTCTGACCGCGGCCAAGACCTGTTTCACCGCGGTCGCGAGCCTTCTGACCGCGGGAAACTGTCTTCTTAACTTACCTAGAAACCACATTCCGAACCAATCTTGGCTATTCAATCTAATCTTGTTCCATATCCTAGTTTTCCCTCTTCTAAAGCTGAAAACCTAAACAAAAGAATTCTAGAGCTTGAAAAATCTAGGTCTCAAGAGATTAGTGATCTTAGATCTGAACTAAAAACGATGCAAGAGGATTTCAATGAAAAATTTTCCACCTGAGGAGGAGCCAAGTGCAAACTCTTTCGAAAGCTCAAGTGAAGCAGATCCCTCCGATGAAGTGAAAGCTATCACACTTAGGAGTGGATTAGCTTACAAAGAGCCTGAATTTCCTAAAGATCCCGAAGTTGAGGAAAAGGGTAAAGAAAAGGAAAAAGAAGGAGACAGAATCACGGTTGAAGATGTTGAAAAAGAAGTGGTAGGAGAGAAGATGGAGAAGAAGTAAGAAAAGATTCATCCCGGGAAATTCTCGGCGAAGACCCAATTCCACCTCCACCAACTCGTGTCTATAAACCTAAACCTCCATATCCTAGAGCCTTAAGAGCCCCTAAGAAAGAGAAAGAAAAAGCTAAGCTGAAAGAGTTAATCGATCAATTAAATGTGAAATTACCTTTCGTAGAAGCTTGTGCTATGATTCCCGCTTTAAGAAAATACATGAAGGATATTCTAACAAATTCTTTAACTCTTGAAGAAGGCGTTATGATGATAACCCATGAATGTAGTTCTATCCTGCAAAGCCGAATCCCTGAAAAGAAAAACGATCCTGGAAGCTTCGTACTTTCATGCACCATCAATGATGTAGCTTTTGAGCGTGCTCTCTGTGATTTAGGCTCTAGCATAAACATGATGCCTCTTTCAGTAGCAAAACGTTTAGGACACCACACTTTCCAGCCCACTAAAATTTCTTTAGTATTAGCTGATCGTTCTGTTAGACAACCTGTAGGTATCTTAATAGATGTTCCTATCGAAATCGAAAAATGT
This sequence comes from Eutrema salsugineum, assembly GCF_000478725.1. Classification (NCBI taxonomy): domain Eukaryota; kingdom Viridiplantae; phylum Streptophyta; class Magnoliopsida; order Brassicales; family Brassicaceae; genus Eutrema; species Eutrema salsugineum. The sequence continues at coordinate 14,537,991 of NW_006256756.1, read as the reverse complement.
TCCATCCCTACCGATTTCGTAGTTTTAGAGCTAGAAAGAGAACCTAAGGATCCACTTATTCTTGGACGTCCATTCCTATCTACAGCCGGAGCCATAATCAATGTCCCGGAAGGAAAAATTGACCTTCATCTAGCCGGCCTAGTTATGCAGTTTGACATGAACAAAAGTTTCGATAAACCAACTCTGGATGGCAAAATTTTTTGGGTTGATGAGTTAGACGGAATTATTGAGGAAGTCTATGAAGATCTGCTTCTAGACGACCCTTTAAATGTCACGCTCTCACCCGCAAAAGATGAACGCAATTTCCTTGAAGAAATTTCAAGTGAGTGCGCACGTATGCTTGATAAATCCGAAACTTATAGGAAACCTCTGAACTATCTAGATCTTATGGACCAAACAACCATTCCTACACCTCCTAAAGACACTGCTGCAGCAATTAATGATCCTTGGAGCGAGCTTAAAGCCCCTAAATTTGAGCTTAAACCTCTTCCTGTCGGACTTAAGTACGCTTTCCTTGGACCGAATTCTACTTATCCTGTCAAAATAAACTCTGGTTTGACGGAAGAAGAAACCACAATGCTGTTGACTGAGCTGAGAAAGCATAGAAAAGCCTTAGGATATTCACTTGATGACATACCTGGAATCTCTCCAGATCTTTATATGCACAAGATAAATCTAGAGGATAATGCTAAAAACTCAATCGAAAGTCAAAGGAGACTGAACCCTAATCTCATGGATGTTGTCAAGAAGGAGATTACGAAGCTTTTAGAAGCTGGAATAATCTTTCCTATCTCAGATAGCACTTGGGTTAGCCCAGTTCATGTTGTTCCGAAAAAAGGAGGAGTCACTGTGATGCAACCATGATAATACCAATCACATCTTTGATCTATCAACAAATGATCCAATTCAAATCCAGCCCAGAATCTCAAGAAGTTTCTAGAATAAAATCAGATCATGGATATATCAAGAAGTTGTCTAGATACAAAGAATTAATCTCCATTAATTATCATGGCTAAATTGGTGGAAGAAGACCATAAATTTAATTTAGCTGATTTTTTCCTCTTTTTACTGTGCATAATTTTCTCTTGTAATTAATTTCTTTGACCTTGAAAGTCTTGTAAATGAGCCTATAAAAGCTCATCACTTGTCATTGTAAAAAGATATACAGATTTTTGGAAAAATAGAAAGAAAGAGTTTTCTCTCTAAAGCTTAGGCTTTGTTTTTGTTTATCTAAGTTAGGTGAGATTCCTTTACTTAGTAAACATTAAATCTATGTCTCTTGTGTGAGATTCTTTGAGACTAGGTTTGTGAACTCATCACAAGGGCTTTCACACCCTTGAGTGGCGTTCTTCGATCCACCATCATTGTTCTATCAATCCGCTGCTTGAAGATCTGTTTATCCGAAGTCATATAAGCCATTGATAGCTCTGTGCTTGTATCATTTTGGTATCAGAGCTAAAAGCTCCTATCCATCAGGTTGTATCTATCCAATCTGATTTATCTATCCATCAGAGTTTGAAGATTTGTTCATCTGAATCATATAAGCCCTTGACAGCTTGGTGCTTGTATCATTTTTGGTGTTCTTCCAACCTCTATTATTTTCATTTTCTTTTGTTTTATTAAAAAAAAAACCTAAATCCACAAAATTGTTTTGATTTTTTTTCTGAATATTCTTTTCATTTGAAAATTAAAAAAAAAAAGAAATTTGCAGTTTATTTAATTATTTCATGTAAAAAAATCCAAAAAAAAAAATTGTTTTTCACTTTGTTTCGTTAATTAAAAAAATATATTTTTTCTTTTTAAATTGTTTTCATCCTTCATAAAAAACGAAGAAAAATAATAATAATAATTTTTTTAATTATTTCACTCTGTTTTCTTAATTTGTTTTTTTTTTTTTTAAAACATGTCAAAACCAAGGCCACAACATCACCAAGTTGAAACGGTTTTGAGGACAAAACCTTTTGAAGAAGGAGAGAATGATGCAACCATGATAATACCAATCACATCTTTGATCTATCAACAAATGATCCAATTCAAATCAAGCCCAGAATCTCAAGAAGTTTCTAGAAGAAAATCAGATCATGGATATATCAAGAAGTTGTCTAGATACAAAGAATTAATCTCCATTAATTATCATGGCTAAATTGGTGGAAGAAGACCATAAATTTAATTTAGCTGATTTTTTCCTCTTTTTACTGTGCATAATTTTCTCTTGTAATTAATTTCTTTGACCTTGAAAGTCTTGTAAATGAGCCTATAAAAGCTCATCACTTGTCATTGTAAAAAGATATACAGATTTTTGGAAAAATAGAAAGAAAGAGTTTTCTCTCTAAAGCTTAGGCTTTGTTTTTGTTTATCTAAGTTAGGTGAGATTCCTTTACTTAGTAAACATTAAATCTATGTCTCTTGTGTGAGATTCCTTGAGACTAGGTTTGTGAACTCATCACAAGGGCTTTCACACACTTGAGTGGCGTTCTTCGATCCACCATCATTGTTCTATCAATCCGCTGCTTGAAGATCTGTTTATCCGAAGTCATATAAGCCATTGACAACTCTGTGCTTGTATCACACTGTCATTAAAAATGATTAAGATGAAATGATCGCTACAAGAACAGTAACTGGACATCGTATGTGCATCGATTACCGGAAATTGAATGCAGCAACTAGGAAAGATCATTTTTCACTTCCCTTCATAGATCAAATGCGAGAAAGGTTAGCTAATCACCCCTACTATTGCTTCCTTGATGGATACTCCGGATTCTTCCAAATTCCTATTCGCCCGGAGGATCAAGAAAAAATGACATTCACTTTTCCATATGGCATGTTTGCTTACCGAGGTATGCCTTTTGGATTGTGTAATGCACCTGCTACCTTCCAGCGGTGCATGATGTCGATCTTCACAGACTTTATTGAAGATTTCATGGAAGTATTCATGGATAATTTCTCCGTCTATGGATCTTCTTTTGAAAAATGCTTAGCCAATCTTGGTAAAGTTCTGCAAAGATGTGAAGATAAGCACTTAGTATTAAATTGGGAAATATGTCACTTCATGGTACGAGACGGAATCGTGCTTGGGCACAGAATTTCTGGAAAAGTAATTGAAGTTGACAAAGCTAAAATCGAAGTCATGACCAGCCTACAACCTCCCACACACGTAAAAGGAATTCGTAGTTTCTTAGGACACGCAGGATTCTATAGGCACTTCATTAAAGATTTTTCTCAAATAGCTAGACCTCTTACGCGTTTGCTTTGCAAGGAAACGAACTTCGAGTTCGATGATGAGTGCTTAGCCGCGTTTCATAAGATCAAAGAAGCCCTTGTCTCCGCTCCAGTCGTTCAAGCACCTGATTGGGAACTCCCATTCGAAATCATGTGCGATGCAAGTGACTATGCAGTCGGAGCAGTGCTTGGCCAACGTAAAGATAAGAAACTGCATGTAATCTACTACGCAAGCAGAACTCTTGACGAAGCTCAATGCAATTATGCTACAACAGAAAAAGAACTTCTAGCTGTCGTATTTGCATTTGAGAAATTCCGTTCTTATCTCGTATGATCTAAAGTCATAGTTCATACTGATCATGCTGCAATCAAGTATTTAATGTCTAAGAAAGACGCTAAACCTCGGTTGATAAGATGGATCCTCCTACTGCAAGAATTCGATATCGAAATTCGAGATCGGAAAGGAGCAGATAATGGAGTTGCAGACCATCTTTCACGAATTCGAGTTGAAGAAAGATTGCCTTTAAATGACAATTTGCCTGAAGAAAACATCTATTCAATAGATACTACCCCCACCAGTGCCAATACCGCACCACCACGTCCACTCATGCGAAGATCAGATGCTTTCAATACCCCATGGTTTAGACATATAGCAAATTACTTAGCAGCTGATGTAGAGCCCCCACAATTTTTCAGGTATAGGAAGAAAAAGTTTCTGAAAGACATAAGACATTATTTTTGGGATGAACCTTATCTCTACAAGAGATGTGCTGATGGGTTATTCCGAAGATGCGTGGCTGAAGAAGAGATGGAAGGAATTTTATTCGGATGCCATAGCTCGTCTTACGCAGGACATTTCGCAACCTCCAAAACCGCTTCAAAGATCTTACAAGCAGGTTTCTGGTGGCCTACTTTGTTCAAATATACTCAAGCTTATATATCGCGATGCGATAAATGCCAAAGGATGGGTAACATAAGCAAAAGGAATGAGATGCCTCAAAGTTTTATTCTTGAAGTCGAAATTTTCGATGTCTAGGGAATATATTTTATGGGACCAAATCCTACTTCTTTTGGAAACCAACACATCTTAGTAGCAGTAGACTGGTCTCTAAATGGGTTGAAGCAGTCACTAGTCCCACCAACGATGCGAAAGTCATCATGAAGCTGTTTAAATCGGTGATATTCCCGCGTTTTGGAGTTCCTAGAATTGTGATAAGCGACGGAGGATCGCATTTCATCAACAGAATGTTCGAAAATCTTCTTAGAAAGAATGGAGTTACGCATAAAGTTGCTTCTCCATACCATCCCCAAACCAGCGGTCAAGTAGAAATCTCAAACAGAGAAATCAAGTCGATTTTGCAGAAAACTACTGCAGTTCATCGCAAGGATTGGTCAACCAAGCTTGACGACGCATTATGGGCATATCGAACAGCATTCAAGACACCATTAGGAACAACACCATTCAATCTAGTTTATGGAAAAGCATGTCACCTTCCAGTAGAACTCGAGTATAAGGCGCAATGGGCTATCAAGGAGATGAACATGAACCTGAAAACAGCTGGAGAAAGAAGGCTACTTCAACTCCACGAGTTAGAAGAAATCCGACACAATGCTTACGAAAACTCGAAGATCTACAAGGATAAGACTAAAGCATATCATGATAAGAAGATTATTCATAGAACTTTTGCTCCTAACGATAAAGTTCTTCTTTTCAATTCTCGTCTTAAGCTTTTTACAGGAAAATTACGTTCAAGATGGTCAGGACCCTTCATGATAAAGGAAGTCAAACCATACGGAGCCATTGTCCTGTGGGACAAAACCGGCAATTCAATTACAGTGAATGGACAACGTGTAAAGCCATCATCGTCCAGTGATGAGACCAAGGAGTGTCACGACCCCGGTTAAGTCTAATCGAGCAACAATGTCAAGCTAATGACTTGAAACAAGCGTTTAGTGGGAGGCAACCCACTTGGTATTTTATCTATTTCCTTTTGACCTTTATTTTCTATTTCCATTGCTTTGTTTCCGTTTCATTTAATTTCAGGCTTTTAATAAGGAAGAACAAACACAAAAGACGAGCAGCACTCTCTAGCACGATAAGTTCACTTAAACATTTCAACTTTTCTATTTTTTGTACCATTCTTTCCAAGATTTATCACACTGAGGACAGTGTGAAATAAGTCTGGGGGAGGATGTTCATCCGTTATTAATGAAATTTGATTTGTTTTGAGTTTGTTTTGGACACATAAAAATTTTTCAAAAAGTTTTTCAAAATGTATTTCATAAAAAAGAAAAAAAAAATTCAAAAATCGTTTTTCAAAATATTTTTCAAAAAGTTTTCAAACCAGGAACACAGTAAACATTACTATGATGAATTAGAGTAGTGTGCTTCTACGCTATTTTTTTCGTTTATTGTTTTTTTGTGATTTAGACCTAGACTAGGCGGTAGCTAAGTACTTGCATTACGAAATCTCACCAGAGGACTTCTATTCATGGAGATTCTTTCTGACAGGATATACTAGCTCATTTTATCTGGACTTAATTTTGACTTAATTTTCTCGTTAAAGCGTTAGATCAGGGAAACGAATCATATATTCAGGACTCCTTTACCATTTTACCACTCTTTGTTGATCCTGAATGGCTAGTTCATCTTTAGCTAGTTCCCCACCGAACCTAACCTCTTTCAAACCACATGCATTCTTGTTTTTCATTGTTCTATATGCAGATATGTGCAAAAACGTCGGAGAGAAAGAGGATCAACGCGGTTTTCAGTCATTGAAGACGGAGACCTGCGATTTCATTGGAATGATTCAACAAAAGGAGATAATTCAGTTTGCCTTGGAAAAACTTCAAAATCTTGTTACAATTTCGTCCCTTAGACTCTCTTTCTATAAAAGGTTATTTCCTTTTTCAAAAAAAAAAAAGGAAAAAAATAAGAAGAGAAAGAAAATTTAAAACCTTAGAGAGTCTAGGAGGATCGAATTTTATCCTTGAGGCAAGCTAGAGTCTAGATATATAGAGTTTTGGAGATTATCCTTATGATTCCCGGAAAATATCTAAGTCTGGGGGAACAACTGTTTAAAACAAAGGAGGAAGATTATGCAACAACATTTGGCAAAGGAGAAGTGACTGCAAATCTGCGGTCATCAACAGGTCCTTCTCTCTCTTGCGGTTTTGCATAATATCTTGCATCCTCCAGATTCTTCAGGTAACCCTAAACACTTAAACTCCACCACTTAAATAGCCTTAATACCAAACGCCATCTACCCTGAATAATGTCTTTGAAGAGAATTTACAATATACTTAATGAATGTAGAGAGCTAGTTGGCTGGAAGTTAGATCTAAGTGTGTAGATTTTCGCATGACGGATTAACGGACTAGTTTGCTTGTATTTTGGTGAAACTTTTCTAGACTAGATCCAAATAGATGTTCCACGATAAGTTATGGTTTAGAAGAACGGTCACTGAGATATTGTTTAGTTCCTGCGATTTTCAAAATTTCTTTCCTGACTTAAGTTTGTTTGCGGACAAACAAAAAGGTAAGTCTGGGGGAGTTGATAACACTGTATTTTGACCACTTTTACGGATCATAATTGTATCTTATGCAGGTTTTTTAACTCTGTTTTCAATAGTTTTTAAAGTGTTTTCAATATTTTAGAGTTTCAAAAGACTTTACAGGAAACTTGGGCAAAAGATATGCAATTTGGAACAAATGAGCAATTTTGGATAAATGCAGACCGTCAGAAGTATGATAAGCGATGAAGACCTTCTCACCGTCTGATAACCCCCAAAATTTGAGAAAGTATAGAGGATCCAACCAGCTTTCTAATGCACTTGGTTTGGAGACAATCCAACGGTTAGATCTTCAGATATTCCTGATGTAAGAATGACAGAAAATGCAGTTCCGGAAGAGAGCCATGTGCCGGGACCGCGGCCAACACCCATTTTCCCTCGGGTAGAGCCACCCCGACCGCGGAACTTGGTCGTTCACTTTCCAGACGACTTAATTAAAGCCCAGATCAATTCCTTTCGTTATTTTTGAAGCCCTAAGTGTCCAGGACCACTCCAGAAGCTATAAATACCCTGTTTAGGTCATTCTAAAAAAGGGAGAAGAATAGAAACACATACTTAGAGAGAGAGAGAGAGTTCGTGTGGAACCCTAGAGGCCGCCGCCGTTGATCCCGAAGAAGGAGCCGCCACTGGAGAGCATCATCGCGCCTCCACCTGCAACTCTGTCTTTGTTTTTCTTCCCTCTTTTTTTTAATTTCCTGCAACTGTCAATACTCTATGATGCTTTGTTACAATATGTTTGAGTAGTTACCCAGTTGGGTTTAAAGGGATTGTTCAAAGGTAATTTCATGTGTCTTTGCTTATGAATTGATAGATTTAGGATTTATAATCTTCTAGATGTTCGTCATTTGCCTTTAATCTTACTGCATGATTCTTTGCTGGCCACATAGAAGCCGATCTGATATGATATGTTGCGAAAGCTTTCATTGATTGTCTGAACTAGGGTGAAACGAGCAATGATTCTATAGGAGTGGAAACCTACCTGTAGTTGAGTTGTGAATGTTGATGAGTCTTGTTCTGCTATTGCATCTTCTCCCTTCCAGATATCAGAGTGGAAACCTACTGATTAGGGTTGCGAGAGATAGTTGTTTAGTGCTGCGAAAATAGGCTATTCATACTTCTGTGCATCGAGTTCTAGAACATACGTAGTTGATTACCTTTATCACTTGTTTAAAATCGATATAGCTTAGTCCATGAATCCCTGCGAAACCCCTTGAGCCCCAACGTTTTTCTTTCATTGCTTACAACCTTAGATTTCCATTCTGCTTTATTCGCTTGTTACTTGCTTTCATTCATAACCGATTTTTACTTGCTTGCACTTGCTTTCGTTTTCATTTTCTTTTACTTGTTTAGCTTTCTAGTTTAGATTTAGTGACAACCAAAACCCAAAACCAAAACCCAAATTGTTTAGTTCTAGTCTTATTTAAGCATTGCAGTGAATTCGTACTGAAACAACTAAGTCTCTATGGATCGATACCCTAAGTACTACAGCGCGCATCTGTGCACTTGCAGACATTTAGGGTTATAAATTTAAAACCTGAAGCTTAGTAGAACGAACCAATACCCCGTTTACAAACCGCAATCAATCAGTCTCTAGTTTGTGAAGCTAGATCCATGCTTTAAGTATAAGCTTAGAAGAAAAATTTCTAGAATTCGGCTTGGTTTATCTCACGTAGATCCCTACCGATTATATTCGGTTCCCTTCGATGGAGCCTTTAAACTCATACCTCATCATTCAAAAACGTGCATAAAGTAATAAGAAGAAAGAAGTATAGAAAAAGAGACAAGGAAATGAAAAAGAAGTATCTCGATTTCGAGATCTAGGCTCGGAGAAAACTTCTCTTCAAATCCTTTAAACAACTAATCTAAGATGAAGAAGGTAAAACAAAATTGAAAGATGCATAAAATTAAAGACTGAGCTAAAGTAAAGGTAGAACATAAAGAGGGTTCAAGAGAAATCTCTATCTCCCTAAACTAAGAACTAAGAACATAAAAATATAAAAACCCTAAAAAACTAAATCTGGTGGCTCCCAAAAGGGATTCTTCTGAGGCACACGAAAATAGGTCTGCTAAGATACATATTTATAGGTCTTCAACTCTCTCCAGTCGTCCTTATGGTTTTCTTTGAAGAGAAGACGAATTGGGCTTGAAACGGGGTTGTGGACCTGCCTTTTAGTTGGCCCTGGTCGCAAGGCTTCTACCCGTGGTAAATGGGGGTTTGGCCGCGGCCAGAGACTTATAACCGTTTTCAAGAGTATGTTCTCCGCGGTCGTGGCTCCTGGACCCGTGGAGATTGGCTTGTGAGGTTGAATCTTCATTCTCCGCTTGCTTCCTTCGCGAGAGTGCAGAACATGTCTTCAGTGCATCTAGGATATCCGGAGATCTAATCATTGGATTCTCTCCAAACCCATTTCATTTGAAGCTAGTTTTCTCCTTTATATTAGGTCCAATTTTAGGGATGATCAGACGGTGAGAAGGTTTTCATCAGACATGAAACTTTTGACGGCCTGAATTTATCCAAAATGATGTTTTGCTCCAAAATGCACATCTTTTGCCTTAATTACCTGAAAAGAGTTTTGGAACTACAAATACTAGAAAACATATTCAAAACACTTAAAAGAAATAAAAACTATTTGAAAAGCATTTAAAATCGATCCATAAAAGTGGTCAAAATACAGTGTTATCACTCTACTTGTGGAATAGAAGCCCTCATATAGGCTATGCATTGTATGCTTGAGAAAAAAAATGGAAGTAGCTTTTGCAACAAACTGATCGGAGTTGGTGAAAATGGTGTTTGCACCCGAAGAATGGCCAGCTTTTAATATACACTTGGAGAGATTGGGAAGATAAAGGACATGTTCAGGTTCTTCTTTATATCACATATCCCACACGCAAAAAATTCGAAAGCGGATAACCTAATAAGAAGTGTTCGTATCTACCCTCAAGATATTATTTATGTAAACTCGGTACCACTGCTTTGGCTAATCGAACCGTTCTAGGTATTTAAACTGATGAAAAACTATATATATATATATATATATAAATAATTATCAATAAAAATTATTGAAATAAATATGTTAAGTATTTGTTTCCATTAAATATGGTATTTACTTTTCAGATTCTTATTTGTTACTGTGTTAAATATATTATATATTTTTAAATAATATTTAGTCTACATATAATAAAGAAAAAAATTGAGATCTTAAAATACTATAATTTTTATGTTGTATATATCAAAATAAATTTAAAAAAACATTTTCTTTTTTTTTAAGAGTCATATCAAGAGAAAAAAATATTTTTAAAGAATTTGTGGATTGACCCAAGACTCGGAGTCATTAAACGGTATATTAGAAATGATGTTTCAAAATTGTAGTTATTTGCGGGTCACCCTGAATAATATTTTAATCCATCACAAATTGGGTTAACTAATTAGCCTGCCACGAACGAGTTAGTATGTTAATTTTCAAATGTCTACAAAAATAGGTCTCCTAAGTCAAAATATTAGTTTTTAGTTTTAATAATAAAGGGTATACTCAATTTCTTAAATAATATGATTTTTTTTTTGAAAATTAACTATAGTTTCTTATATTTTTATTTGAATGTGTTTAAGTTTAAGTTTATATTTTAGACCGCTGTAAAACAGTTTAAATAAACAAGTTATGTCGGTTTCATAGCTCTGTTTATAAACATTAGTTAGACATGTTATGAAATTCAGGAAAATATCAAAATCATTTTTCTTAAAATTCAATAAAAATAAAAGAAAAAAAATCTCCTAGCTGTGGTGTTTTCTCAGTTTCAATATGTGGTGTCAGTCTCAGTTTCATCGGTCTCTAACACTGGGTGAATGTTGAATGGTGTAGCTTCTTATTGGCCTTAGATCTCGACATGATACTACTTGATGTGATTCTCTCAAGGATCAGCATTCAAAAGCTTGTAAGAGATTGATCATAGACAGAAGTTTGCAAAATAGACTTTTTTTTTTGAAGAGATGAATAGATCAGATTGTTGTTCAGAGTTGATTCAATTACCAGAGAGATAAGAGAGATGATAAAGATGCTGCACAAGCAGCAAATCACTCTCAAGAAATAAGAGAATTTCGTCAAGTTTTGATAAGAGAAAGAGAGAGTTTAATTGATAAAAGTTTGATGATCCAATCCAGGATGATTATTTCGAAGTTCTTACATGAGTTTATAAAGAAAGAGATATGGCAAAAACCATGCAATAAATTAAACTAAAGACCATAATTAAAGACTAAACACGAACTACTTAAGATTATAATGGGAAAACGATGTATTTCCCCCTCAAAAGTATAATATAGCAACAGATCCACCTAAAGTTCCCACCTTGTCGTAGATCTCCATATTATGAAAGTTTTAAACAGATTTTCCTCCAATTCAAAAGTTCAAAACATATTTACCCCTAATATCAAAGTTGGAAACTAAAAATCACCCAAACCGTGGTTTAACTCGGTTTACTATATATCAAAGAAAAAACTTAACCACATAAAATAAATATAAACCAGATTATGACCCAATTGAAATTGATAAACCCAAATTGAACCCACCCAATAACTAAACCAAAAATCCCCAAATTTCGATTACCATAAACACTAAAAAAAATTCTAAATTTCATTTACCATGAACCCTAATAAAAATCTCCAAAATTCAGAGTTTTTTTCATAATGTTCTTCGTGAAAACATAACGGCTTTGAAAAATAAGTGTTTCAGGTGTTCACAGTGGTTCATCTCGCCAGGGAGTTGCAGACGATTCAGTAAAAGCTCGGGTTGCTTGAAGGAGGAGAGATGGAGAGTGTGGAGAAGATGATGTATCCGCTGACCGGAATCAATATGGTCATGTTAACTTTTTGAATTCAAGAACATGATGGAGCATGGGCTGTTTCTGAGAATAGCTACGTTTGTGATTATCATTGAAAATAACAACAATAAAATTACAAATAAATGAGGTTTACAATTCAATTTTTTCTGGTCTTCTTCTTTCTTTTTCTTTTTCAAATGACAATTTTTCTCTTTTTGTAAAATTATCAATTGAATTTTAGACAAAAAAACCTGTGGAGATCATTTATCCAGCTAACACCACTCATGAGTCCTGTGGTGCAAAGCCTGTAGATGAGACACATAAACATTAGCCCAGAAAATCGATTATTGATGTCGCAAATAAGTTACATCTTTTCTTTAAGCTGAGATCGTTATGAACATTTGCAAAGATAAAATATTAATAATTGGAAATTCCACTAAAAGCTAGTAATTAATCTGTCTCGATTTCTAAAAGCGAACCATGAAATCGAGAGAAATTAGAGACATTGGTCAGAAGGGTGAAGAAAAAGAACAAAGAAAACGGGTCGGGTCAGATCTATGGATCTAATTTCAATTTGGTTGAGTTTTTAATTTGGTTTGTATCAATTAAAATGATTTTGTATCAGGTTAAATTCGTAAACCATTTAAACCAACGATTACTGTTAAATATGTTTCAAAATTTCAAATTGAGAGAAAATTCATTTTAAACTTTCGTAATAGGGAGACCCACGGCGAGGTCGAAACTTTGAGTGAATCTATTACTATAATAAATTTTATTTTTGAATGACTCTTCAACTCCTTGGTCTCCTTAACTTTATTTTCATCATTTTTCTTGGACAGGAAATGAGCCCATTTGTTTTGGGTCTTGTTTCATCTTTACTTTGCTCAAAAGAGGCTGGATTTGATATAGATCATTTTCAATGGTTTCCTTCATGCTTTTTTGGCTCACAACTTCCTTGGTTGAAATTTGCATGTTCTTCTGGCTGGACTTAAATACAGAATCAACAAATTGCCTCTTTAAAAACCTTTCTTTGGAAAACCCATTGGACAAAACAAAAGGTAAGAGAAAAAGAGTACAACTGGGACACTTAGCCATTTGTTGATCTTCTTGGGCTTCATTTACAACCAGAGTAGTTGTAAACACTTCTTCTTCCTCCTGGTCCAAGTGTCTTTTGCAGTAGTGGCTTGATTATGTCAAAGCGTTTTTAGTGCAAGACTCTTAATACTGAAGATAAGATCTTCGGATGTGTTTCTCTGAGGAAAGATGTAATCGATTTGCCTAAACTGAATCCTTTTCCACCCACTCTCTTCCAATGGGTATTTTTCAAGTGTCTCTAGCTCTATGGTCTCCAAACATTTCCAAATGAACCTTAAACATACTCCAAATGATGCAAGACTCTAGAAACCTACTTAAGACTCTCTAATCTCTATATAAAGATGAAACACTAGAAAAAAAAACCATAAGAACATGCATAAAAGACCTAAAATATAAACTATATGTGTTGGACGTGAAAACCGCACCCCAGTTTTCTCCGGTATAAACTGAAATCGGCATTAGTAAGCCTGGTTAGCGATGGAAGAGTACTGGGAAAACTGGGCTGAACGAACTCCTAGGCCGACCTAAGCCCATGAACACAGAGTCGATGGAAACTTCTTAAAGGAATGAGTAAAGGTTCCACCTTTGATCTAGACAGAAGGAAACTCTCTAGATTCTCACATCGCAAGACACCTCGTAGAAGACCGACTTCGATTCCATATAAAAGGAAGAAGATTTGTCACCAGAAGCACATGCAAGGATATTGAGAGCTAAAGATATTCTAAGCAACTTGATTTCTAATTCCAAGTTCGTTTGTAACCTGCTTATAAACGAACTCATTTGTATTTCTCCACTGATATTAATAAAACCGAACTTTGATCTAAATTACTGTTTAAATCCTTTTGTGTGATATTACATATCAATAATAGGTGTCGATTGTGGAGAACTTTAACAAAAAACATTTTTTTATATCCCAGTACGGAAAACTTCAGATCGGCAATGTCGAATTTACCCAACCTCGTCGATACTCATAACGGTGATAATCAACCTCTTAAAGAGAAAAACAAAGGAAATACCGTGAAAACGGCAATGGCACTAGGGCGGAGACCGAAAGAACTCCCCCACCCCTCTGCCTCCTCCGAACTCTACAACTGGAGCACTAGATCCGGACATTCTGTTATAAGCATTTACCATTCAGATGAAGTCCATAACCAAGCGGAGTGATGAGCTTCAGCCTAATTGCAGTCCAAATCGCCAAACTCAATCAAGGTCGTACTCCCCTACGAAGTTGCAGTATCATTGACGACCTTAACATGGAAGGAGATCCTATGGCAACACTGCGATCTGCAGGCTTGGGATCTACGGGCAAACCAATCGTTCGATCAAACCCAACCCGTGATGCTGAGTTTGAAGCAATGAAGACATAGCTCCGCCAGATCACGTCACGAGTTCATCGGGCAACCACTTCGGCCCCCGAGATCGACCGCGTCATTTACACCCCGGATTGAAAAAAGCCGGTGCGACCTACAAACGCCTCGTCAACTGAATGTTTGCAAGCCAGCTCGGCCGAACTATGCAAGTATTATTGACAATATACTTGTCAAATCGCTGGTTGCAACCAACCACGCAGGCTGAACTTGTTTTGACATCCACGTCTGGAGTAACATCGGAGGATTTCCTCGGATTTATCGTCACTCAACAAGAGATCGAAGTGAACCCCAAGCAGATCGCGGTAATTCTCGAACTACCTTCTCTGACGAACAAAAGGGAAGTTCAGAGGTTAATAGGATGTATTGTGGCTCTCAACCGGTTCATATCCCGATCTTAGAATAAGTGTTTTCCGTTCTAACAACTCCTTCGCGGAAACAAGCATCTTGAGTGGAACGATAAGTGCGAAGAAGCATTTACCAAGCTCAAGCAGTATTTGTCCACTCCTCCGGTTCTCTCCAAACTAGAGACCGGCGAAACATTTTACCTCTACATCGCAATCTTTATAGCAGCTGTCACCATCGTATTAGTTTGGGAGGACCAAGGTAAGCAGAAAATGATATTCTACATCAGCAAATCCCTAGACGGATCAGAGTACAGGTACCCAACCTAGGAGAAGTTTGTGTACGCAGTCGTTACCTCAGCTCGGAAATTGCGGTCATACTTAAAATCACAGCCCAAGTCAGTCTGGTCGCTTAGCGAAATGGACAATCGAACTTAGTGAATATGACATCGAATATCATCGTCCTGCTACAAGTTTCAGGTGTTGGCAGATTTCTTGATCGAACTCCCTCTGGAGTTCGTCGACTCCAAGGCCGTTGAAAAACCATCGATCCTTCACGCTGATAACTCTTCCTCTAACAACGGGTCGACAGTCGGCATTCGCCTAAAATCTTTCGATGGAGAAGTCCTCGAACAGTTCTTTCGTCTTGGTTTTTCTGCCTCGAACAACAAAGCATAATACGAAGCTCTCATTGTTGGAATACGTCTTACCAAAGGAATCGGCGCTCGGAATATTCATGCCTACTCCGACTCCCAACTTATGGAAAATCAGTTTCATGGCGAATACAAGGCTAAAAAATGATCGCATGGATGCTTATTTGAAGATCGTCAAAGATCTTGCTTTCGACTTCACAACTTTCAAGTTAACAAAGATACCACGAGACGAGAACGCCTCTGCCAACGCTTTAGCCGCCCTCGCATCTAATTTGGACCCCCAACTTAGACAAACACTCTCGGACAATCCCCTTTCTTCTTACATTATGAAATGGAAGCTATGTGTCCTGCCAAACTTAACGTTCCCGGCATCCGCCACACTATGTTCACTCAGCAACACGACGTCAACAAAGACATCATGCTAGTAAACCTTGACACCATCGAAGAACAGCACAAACATGTGTTACTCCGTATTCAGAATTACCAACAGCTCGCGGCTCTGTACTACAACACAAAAGTTAAACATCGTCACTTCAAAGACAGCAACCTCGTCCTGTATAAGGTCTACCACAACACGAAAGAGAAGAATGTTGGCAAGCTCGGCGCGAACTGGGAAGGACCTTATCAGGTTATGAAGGTCGTTAAGCTCGGAGTTTATCAACTCATGAATTGATGGCACTCCAATACTGAGATCATGGAACTCCATTCATTTCAAGGGATACTACTATAAGTTCGAGGATTTTGACCTAAAAACATCCAAACTAAAATGTTCGGAGAAATCACCCCTTGTACTTTGAACTACAAATGGCTTGATCCCTTTTAAAGGGTATGTGGGAAGCTCGTCCCCAATTTCAGCAATAACATGAATAAAATTTTATTCTGCAAAAAAGACTAAAAAGCCGAATTCCTATGTTTCCAACCTCAACCGAACTCAACGGTATTACATCGACTCTAGTTGTTCGATAGCATTCCCCATGAATGCAAATTTCAAAAGCCGAGACCCGTCTCGCGAACATCACCATGATGTCGTGGTAATATCCACATCTTAAAGCTGGAGCCAGTCCTGCATTAATATGTTCCTAAGTAAACAAGAACATTGAGTCAATCTCATCTCACAGACTTCTCTTCGACTTAGGAAAACCCTGAGTCCATATTGTGTGTTTACAAGGGCACGACCCACGCTCTTCCAGCACGAGAAAGCTCACTTGGGTTCCCCAAGCCGAGTTTAGCAAACTCGCACAACCTAAGCCGAACTCCTCAGATTTGCACCTAAGCCGAGTTCACAACACTCACAAACATAAGCCAGATAACCATAATTCACAGCGAAACAAAATTAAAAACTGAATTAGCCTAGTTCGTAAGCATACTTAGATAAATCATAAGTAAAACAACAAATCAATACAGAAAAATAAAGAGTAATAAAAGAAATCCATTTTAACAAAAGCCAGCCAATACCAATAAGTTCAGCACAAATGAATAAAAACTAAATCCCACCATGGGCTTTAAGTACAAAGCAAAACCCCTCAGGCAAAAAACCATCAATTCGAGAAATTTGACAAAATAGAGATGTGAGAAAAAAACGTCTTCATTCCACTCTCGGAGTCTTCAGGGCAGCCGCCTGATCAGCAGAGATGATGTTTTCATTAGACCCGAACTCGTTCACCTCATGACGTGCTGAAGTCTTGGTTGGCGTGACAGACTCTAGCTTAGACAATGGTTACAACCGCTTATCACTTTCATCGAGGGAAGATGCCTCCATGCCCTTGAACTCCGCCACAATGGCCACGTGACAAGTTGGAGCTCGGATACGATGTCCGCTGGCACCTCATCAAAACCTTTCTTCTTCAGGTCGCCGATGAACCCCATAACCCCTGTGAGTTCGTTAACCACGAGGTACGGCTTACGAGCCCTCTCAGCATCATCTAAACACCTTACAATCTTCTCTAGATGACCTCTTTCTGGCATGAAGATCATAATGGCGAGCCTTCTTCTTTGAGATTCCCTCCTGAAGCCGCGCCTTATCTGCAGTGAACTTCTGCGCCAAAAGATTCTGAGCCTCCGATAATTTGGCCTTGGTCACTTTGAGCTTGAAATTCTCCTGCTTAAGAAGGTCCACAGTGGTAGTTAGCCCATCGTTCAGCTCTAGCTTTGTGGTCAGTCGCCTTTTGATCTCCTCGACCCAGTTCTCAAGATCAGCATGCTTCATTTGTTACTCATAAAGCGCGTACTCATACTTAGGAACCAACGAGTTCATCTGACTTGCAAGCTAAAAGGAAAAGAAAGAATATATAAGAATGTTAAGAAAATCTCAAATTCGATAAGGGAGAAGGTTCTCGACCTTACCACCGCAGTAGTATGAGCTATCTCTTTGTAGCTCTGTCAAAAGGAGCAGTTCGGAGATCTTAGGTAGTTTCGGCTCACAACAGGAGATCTTGTGGTAGTGTTTGGCACATACCTCTTTGTTTTCCATCAACGACTCATCTTCGACGTAGACGAACCAAACTTGGGGCTTCTTAGCCGGGACAGACTGAGACGAATCCCGGTCGACCTCTTCCTTGAATCCGACAGCTTGGAGTAAGCCTGAAAAATTACCGCCGTCTGAGTCTCATGAGCTATTATGTCCTCAGTCTGAGGAGCTGGAGGGATGTCGTCAGCAACCCCTCGCTGAAGGGAGGAGCCATCTGCCTTTTTTGCTGAACTCCTTTTTTACGACTTCTTCTTCTTAGCCTTCTGATATTCGACCCCTTCTGCTGGCCTCGAGGTTGAAGCTCCAAGTGCCAGCAGATTCCCTTCACCAGGCGGAACGACCTCCTGGTGGTCTTCGACAGGACCTTGTCCGCTGCCGAATAGGTCAGGTATTTCGTCCAAAGATATCATCTTTGAAGATTCCGGTTTGATACGCTTTGATAGTCTGTAAATGCGAGGTCGGCTTTGTCTTGCTCGACGTCAGGGTGGGTTACGCCTTGGTTCTTTAACTGTTACTAGAAAAGGTATCAGAATAAGCAAACTACAGAGAAATACGCAAAATAAGAGACCTGGAGCAAAGCACACCAGATTTCCGAGGTCTTCGGTTAAATATGCCTTCCCACGCGTCCGACCAGCGACGTTTACCAGCTTCACTGAACGCTCTCTCGAACTCGGTTATTAGCCCGGAATTAAGCAGGAGACTAGGAAGATGACGAACTGCAAAACAAAAAGGACAAAAGGGAAAGTTAGAACATCGAATGAAATCAGACCAAGATATAACTAAGGTTATCTAAACTACCAATCAGAACCCGCCACTACGAATAAAAGGGTTGGTTGGGCTTGATGAAAGAGAGCTCATTCACTTTGAGGAAGAAATAGTTGGATTCCCATCCGTTGTACTCGCTTGACTTAGAACCCGTGACGAGGTTGCGACCTGGTTTGGCATTGGCAGAAAAACACCAGGGTTTCTTCGAATTGATGTTTACCGAGAAGAGATCTTCGAACATCCAATTGGAGGGTTCTTCATTGAGTTTGGAACAGAGAAGTTTGCACCCAGTGAAGTTTGTCATGGAGGCAGGCATCATCTGAGAGAGCGTCACTCCACGACGATTACAGTATCCGAGCAGGCGTCTCGGAATCGGGAACTTAAGGCCGCATGTCCTGAAGTAATCTTCATAAACAAAGATAAAGTCCTCCGAGACATTCCACGGACTATCTCCGATCTCGGGAGTGATGAAAGCCATGCCTTCCGAGATCTCGCCGGCTTCTAATGCAGCTCGTATGGAGTCGGACGTGCACAAGGACAAACCCACTACCGTATGAAAAAGTACCTCTCGGTCAGAGACATTTTCGTCACCAACCTCCTCGTCATCAACTCCATCTCCGTTTTTGCCGACCTCCTCGCCATCGTCTTCATCAGCATCATCCACGTTGTCAGCAACCTCCTCGTTATCATTGATTTCTTCATTAATGTCGGCATCAGTGTTTGGAGAAACACGCGCTTCGGTTTCCCTGTCGCTTCGAGCTAGCAGCTCTGGATGGTGAAGCACAGAAGCAGGTCAGCTAGATCCAGCCACAACCAATCGCAAATTCTTTCGAACTAGGGGTCGAAGAGCAGCAAGATCTACCGATCTCTCAGGAGGCTGAGACGTGTTCGAGGGTTCAGAGGGAGTTTGGCGGTCTTCGTGGAAAATCCCATCAAAAGGAACATTATTGGAAGAAGAATTCGCAGACATTTTGGATCGAAGAAGGAGAATTCTAACAGACATGATCAAAGAAAAAGAAGAAAAGGAAGAACAGGATGAAGGTGGATCTGAAAATTCAAGCATATCGGACGGACAGATGAAGATTGACAGAAAATAAAAAGCAAATTGGAAAAATCACAAGAAATGCGGAAATTAAAACTAGAGAAAGAAACAAATCAAGAAAGAAAAGAGAGTGATGTACCTTATTATATGCAAAGAGAAATGAGGAATGGGAAGCAAACTTCAGCTCATACAGAGGGAACAGTAATCATGACGCCTCGATTTCCAGAACAGTTCGGACTTCACACGCTTCATCCAAAATTAGGGTTTTGAAGTCTGGGAAAATGAACCGTTAGTAGATGCCGACCTTGATTTGAAACCAGAATTGAAGACCAAATCAGAACACTGAGTTCGTCAAAAACAACCTTTTTTACGGAACTGGGGGGCTAACTGTTGGAGGTAAAAACCACATCCATGGTTTTTTCCGGTATAAAACAAAATCGGATGTAGTAAGTCCGGTTAACAATGGTAGAATACCGGAAAAACTGGGCTGAACAAACTCCTGGAACACAAAATAGGTTTCCGTTAGTAACAATAAAATAGTTGATAACTGTTTGTACTGTCATAACAATATATATGCAACTAATTTATAAGAAGATTTCATCAAAACAATGTTTGTATATTTCATATAGTTAATGATCAATACAAATATTACCTTTGCTTTAAATTCGTCTACTAGAAATTAAAATCATTTAACTTTGAACTCTCACAATCAACGGAATTGTAGTTAATATAGTATAAAAATACAAATTTCTAGATCAAAAATGACGCAGAAGAATATTTTTGTGTTCCAGAAATAACACTCGCGTTCATAAATACAGGATATAACAATTTTAAAAAAATATTAGTTAGATTACCGATTAAATCAAGATATTGTACAAAACAAGAAATTCCATTCGAGGAATGTCCCATCCGAGTTTATGGGCCAGGTATAACTAAGTTGCAGGCACATGTATGAAAGCTAAAATATCCGCCGAATATAAGACATTTTATTTGGTAAACTATATCAGGATGCCTAACTGTTTCAGCAAATTTGTGAACAAGAGAAATTAATTATGATACACAATGTGTTCGATGTAGAATGGAAGGCAAAACAGTAAATCACGCTCTCTTTGATTTCTTCTGGCTCTACAAACTTGGGCTATCACTCTGATCCCATTGCCTCTAGCTGGAAATCCAATTTCATTGGTTTTTATTAACTTTGATTGTCTTTTATGGCCAAGATGATCATACTAGAATTTTTCCTTTGGTAATATAGTATATTTGGAAAGCTATAAAATATAAAGTTTTCACTAATGTAGATAGAACCCGTAAGAGATCTTTAACATTGCAGAGTCTAAGAAAAATATAGGGAATATGGTGCAAAAGATTGATCAAAATGTGATCTTTTATACTATATGGTTTCCACTATGATTTGCTCGAAAAATGGTTCTTGGAAAGAGAAATATTTTCTAAAGGAATAGGTTGGCACTGTGTCCATGAAGGTGGTGAAAACGACGCTATTAGGAGCATGTAATTTTAGTAGAAGTTTTTGTCCATTACACGCTGGACTAGAAGTTCTCATTTGGGAAATGTCTGTATAACTGCCTTATGCAACAGATTGTTCTGAGTTGGTGAGGATAATGTTTATTCTAAAGAAATTGTCTGCATTCTTACTACATTTAGAGGAATTCGAGAGGACCAAGGATGATTTTACTTTTTTTCTCTATCTTACTTATTTCAAACGTAAAGAATACAACGACAAACAAATTGGCATAAAAAGTCTAATTTTGTTTATGTAAATTCTGTATCAGGAATTTGGATCTCCTATCCATTTTAATTGTCTATTGATATAAAGTATATATCATTTTGTCTATTGATATAAAGTACATACTGTATATGTCCAGATCCAAATATGGTTTAGAAGGATCCATCCAAGTCTTTACTATTCAGATCTATATCCAACCCTCTCGGATATTCACCTAAGTAGTTTACATTAACCATTTAAGTATAGGCAACTAGCTTTCATCCCATCAGTGTTCAATGAATATATAACATCAAACTATTTCTTCATTAATTTGTATAGATCTTCATTTCTTATCGCTTACGCAATTTGTTGGAAGAGAAACAGCAAATTGCCCAAAACCATTATGACGATTCAACCATGACAAACGATGAATAATTGAGGCAAAACGAAATAAGAGGCAGAAAAAACTGTTCAAATAATATCTGCAAAACTCAGAAGAAAAGTTCCCCGAAAACTTTCTCACATGTTGGTCTCCAACATCACTCCCCGTTGCTTCTCTTCTTCGACATTATTGTACTACGTTTCTCTAAAATCAAGAGTCCTGCATAAACGAGATAAAACCAGAGAGATGCTGTGAACATTTTTGGATTTTGATGAAGGCAACAAAAAATAATTAAGAAGAATAAAGCTTACACTGGACGAGTAAGTCAGGTCCCCTTTAGATAGTGATACCCTAAAAAAAAGATTAAGATTTATTCACTCATCAATGGAAACTCTCAAGTGCCAAAAAAAAAAAAATGATATCTATCTATTTAGATAACATGGTTCTAAATTCATCGCAATTTTGATGTAGCGCGTCTTTTTGATCGAACACGACTTCCTACTTTCACAAGCACTGGACAATGATAATGGCTTTGATGCTATATAGTATAAACATAACAAAATATAAGAATTGCAAACCTCGGGAGGGTTGAATTTTGCTCCAACATTGCTGAGCTTTGCATGGGATTCAGCGTAATCATTAAAGAATGCATCCTGATCTGCAGCATACTTCTCAGCGTACACCTGCAATTACATCACGGTTTCAGTTTTTACGACAAAGACTCGGCAAGTTCCTTCGTATTCATATGTTTCAACTTTATTGTTTGTTTTTTACCTTGAAAGAAGGATCTTCAAAGATGGCAGCGTCAGTGGGTAGGACTAGGAGATCTTCATCTCTCTTTTCCTTGATTTCCTGTTATAACAATTAAATTAATAGACATCGAGGGACAAAAAGGAAAACTTTCACTTCTAAATGTGAAGAAAGAGTTATGTAATGAACCAACTTTGAAGTAAGAGTTGTCAAACTTCAGCCACTCTGGTGTCCATGACTGTCCTCCTGGTGCGCCCGGTCCCTCTTTCTATAATGCAAAAACACATAGTAAGAGCTAGAAAATCGTATTCCATTTACTTTTTCCAGTCCCAAAAATGACAACTTTTATCAACAATACGTTATAGAACTGGACAGGAAATAATACCGTGTACTTCGTCTCTGGCTTCCCCCAACCACTACGTTCTGGCCTAGATCTTCCTAAGGTGTGGGCACCAGATAATGCAACTATGTCCTGCAGTTCAAAATCTTTCGATACTGATCTTTTACTCATTGATCTTCCATAGTTATGAATATTTAACAGCAATTACCTTGTCATCGAGTCCCATTCTGTAAAAAACTTCTCTGAGATGATTAGCGGGTGAAGGAGGACCAGCGTCTATAGAACAAATATGAGGAAACATATGATATTTGCAATTAGTAAAATGTTGATAAAATTATGTAACCAAAAGACATCCGCAAAGATTAGTGATTCAAAGCAGAGGCGAACACCATAAATAAGAAGCTTACCTGGGAGCCTTCCTTCTTCAGGACATTCATGAGGACTGGAGGTATCAACTCTTCCATATTTCATAGGTATTTTTGGTCCTCCGGCTTCCTAAATTTTCCGAAAGTTTAGTAAACATTTTCACGACCAGTTTAAGTAATACTAGAATTTACCTCTATAGCAGTAGCACTGGCTAATTGGAATAGGTCAGCATACGAGATCCCAGAGTACATTTCTTTGATGTGCTGAATCAGGTTTAAAGCATTCACAAGACCTGAAAGCAACAACAAGCCTATGATTAAACATGGTCACAAAGAAGTAAAAATAAGCCACTCCTATGGTATGTAAATGATACCGGCATTAGCAGCATGCTTAAGCTCAATCTCGTATCTCAGACTCCCATTAGCTCCACCTCTCTGAGGCCACTCCTTGATGTTCTTGTTGTACGTGCCAGCATCATGCCACCCTAAACGAACCTGTGATACACAAACATAATATGCAGCAAAACAATATTTAAAAAGTATTCAGATAAAAAAAAATACAACAACAAACCATAGCAATTCTGTGCCAATAAAATACAAAAGTGCTAATAAAAGAGAGAACTAGATTCCCAATCGCGAGCATTCCATAAAAGAGAAAACTAGTTTCCTGTAGCAAGCATTCTGTGCTAATAAAATAGAAAACTAGATTCCTGTAGCAAGCATTCTGTGCAAATAAAATTCCTGTAGCATGCATTCTGTGCAAACAAAATAGAAAACTAGATTCCTATCGCGAGCATTCCGTGCTAATGAAGGAGAAAACTATATTCCTTTCGCAAGCATTCCATAATAGAGAAAACTAGATTCCTATAGCAAGCATTCTGTGCTAATGAAGGAGAACACTAGATTCCTTTCTCGAGCATTTCGTAAAAGAGAAAACTAGGTTCCTATAGCGAGCATTCTGTGCTAATGAAGGAGAAAACTAGATTCCTATAGCACACATTCCGTTCTAAAGCCTTGCTTTCTTCTCTCGAAACTGGGGAGTAATGGCGAATTCAGGAAAGAACACCTTCAACACGATAACTCCGTATGATGTTTAAAGGATTGTGAGAAGTAGGAATCAGAGAACAGCTTAACAAATAACCTCGAGTCAACGGACAATATTAATTAGCTTTGTCCCAAAAACGTTTCAGCTTCACTGTGTTTATCGTAATTCCTTATACTGTATAAATGATAAAATAGCGATATCTTGAGGACAATAGAAGAGAAAACCAACCAAAATTGGATGGCAGAACTTGGTGTTGAGAAGCTCTTTGATATCTTCTCTAGCACTCTTCAATTGTTCAGGATCCGTAGCTGATGTACATTTAGTAGTTGCGGAAGACGAGCTAAAGCTCCGATTCACCAACGCAACTTGATCTCTCTTCTGGAAAATCCGAAAAAAAAAATCAATAACAACAAAAAGAGAAATGAAGATTAGCGGGAGAGAGAGGGAGGGAGGGAGAGACTATCTGAGAGAGAAGCGGAGAAGAGACGAGAGATCTGGTGAATGAGAGAGACGAAGGTGAAGATGAAGCGGAAAGAGCGAGTCTAGATCTGGAGGAAGAGCAGAGGAGACGAGTAGCAGAGATTTGAGTGCGAAGAGAAGACATGGTGTTGGTGTCGGTGTTGGTGTTGAGTGTGAGAGACACACGCTCGGCCATATGAAGCGGATTTGGGTTTGTAATTTAGGTTTTCTTTGTTTTTGGTTTAAGACTCGAAAGGGATTAATGGCGATTAATGCTACTTTTCTTCTTTAACTTTCTCGTCCTTAAAGGGTAACCAAACGACAAAAAAAAAAGTCACGTTCCCACATAAAATATCTAGGGGGTGTTATTCAATCTGTATGTTGAAATCAACTCCACTAGATTAGAGTATATCAGATTTTAAAATTTTTTAATTCCGTTAGAATCTAATGTATATGAGTTGTTTAAAATTTTAAATTACTTAGCAGTGTATTTAGAAAGTCACATGCTATCATTTAAAATCTAATAGAAAAGAATTTTCAAAAAATTTTGTCGAAGTAAAAAATCTCACTAGTCTCTATAAACATGGCAAAGAAATTATCAAAACAAAAATCAGAACAATTGCTAATCCAGAAAGATATTATTTTTTCTTTGATGACTTAGGGAGAGAGAGAAGAGAGAGAAATGTGTGCTAAAGAAAAGAGAGAATAGTGAGAAATTGAGTTTTCATAATAAATGGCTTGTTGACTTATGGAAAGAGAGAATGGAGAGAGAAATGGACTAGGAAAAAAGAAGACGTATGAAGAATGAAAAGACAAAATGGAGGGAAAAGAAAAAAAATTGGAGGGATAAAGAATGATGTATTCGATGGATTAATACATGGAGGGAAGAAAAAAAAAACAAATGTTAATAATTATTTGTATTGAATTTTATAATTATCAAAATCTGAGGGTAAAAGGTTAGATTTTGATTGCTATATTTAACACATAAAAATAGGTTCAAATTCAGTTAAAATCTTTCACTTAAAATCAGTTGTAAGAATCTGTTAAACATGAATAACATAAGATTTTAATTGACTTATTCAACTCTTTAATTGAATAACAATGGATTTCAAAGTCTATTAATGAAGAGATTGTAAATACATGAACCAATAACATTGGATTTTGAAGGAGAAATCAAAATCAATTATTGAATAACAATGGATTATAAATGGATTTAAACTCTATTAAAAACCATGATTGAATAACACCCCCTAGTTTCTCGAATATATATTTTTTTAAATGAATATCTAGTTTCTGTCGATTGTCACCAACCCAAATACCAAATAACTAGTAACACAAGAGTCTCTAGAGAGAGAGTGACACATTGCGTTTTTAGTCATTTTAGAGCTGTACAAAAATCATCATCTAAGCATCTTCAATCAAGAATCTTATTGTGAGGGTGGCTAGATCAAAAGAATATAAGGGTGCATTGCTCTGATTATAAATTCTGAAAGTAATTCATCCTTTCAATATATAATTACAAAAAAACCGATAAAACATGGTTCAAGTTTTTCCGATTGTCTACATCAAATTTTTCCTTTCATATTTTGAACCTCAATAGAGATACTTGATCACTAACTTTTATTTTTTATTAGTAATGGACCTAACTCACTATTGAAGTAAAGATTGCTTGATTATAACTGAAATACAAGACTCTGTATATATGTACAGAGGGGAGAGTTATACAAGGAAAGATAATATACAAGAGTAAAGAAGACGTAATTACAGGGAGCGTGTGAGTCATCTTTCTATATTCTTACACACCCCCTCAAGACGGACGTACGTTAGAGAATCCGATCTTGACTCTAAAATCCTCAAAGCGAGCTCTTGGAAGAGGTTTGGTGAGTGCATCAGCGAGCTGATCGGTGGAGGAAACGTGTGTGACACGAAGCTGCTTATTCTGAATATAATGTCGGACAAAATGATAATCAAGAGCGATGTGCTTCATTCTTGAGTGAAAAACGGGATTAGCAGCAAGATAAGTAGCTCCTTTGTTATCACAGTAGATAACCGGCATCATTGGTTGTGGGACACCAAGTTCTCTGAGTAAGGAGGTGATCCAACAAACTTCAGATGTGGTGGAAGCAACAGATCGATATTCCGCCTCGGTAGATGATCTCGCAACGCCGGTTTGTTTCTTTGATGACCAGGCTATCGGATGGCGTCCAAGATAGACAATATAAGCTCCGGTGGAGGTGTAGTCGTCTTTGTTCCCAGTCCAGTCAGCATCGGTAAAGGCATGAAGAACAGGCGTGTTGTTGGCGGGAAGAAAGATGCCTTGTGTTTGCGTCCCGGCGATATAACGTAGGACCCTCTTGACAGCATTCTAGTGTTCGGAGGTGGGTCTATGCATGAATTGGGAAAGCTTGTTGACGCTGAATGATATATCCGGTCTTGTAAGAGACAAGTATTGTAAGCTACCGACCACCATTCTGTACTCGGAAGGATCATCTAAAGCCGTCCCGGAGAAGAGTGTGAGTGTCGACGATGGATACATAGGCGTGGAAACTGGTCTGCAATCTGTCATATTGGTATTGTGTAATAAATCTGCAATATAGCGATGTTAAGTTAGTAACATACCAGCTTTTGTGTGTTGCACCTCAATACCAAGGAAAAATGATGAGTCATCAAGATCTTTTAAGGAAAAGCGTTGAGAAAGAGAGTCGATAAACCGATTTGTATGCACGGTGCTGTTGCCCGTGATGATTAAATCATCGACATACACTAGCATATAATTGATAACACCATCTTTGTTGTAGATAAACAGAGATGCATCAGCTAAAGAGTTGGTGAAGTCCGATTGTAGAAGAAACTTGCGGAGTTCATTGTACCAAGCTCGGGGGGCTTGTGTGAGACCATAAACAGCTTTACGCAATTTGCACACCGCTTGAGGATTGTTTTTATCTATGAAGCCGGGAGGCTGAGCCATGTAAACGTCATCCTCAAGAGTGCCTTACAAAAATGCATTGTTTACGTCTAATTGACGAATATGCCAATTGCGTGAGACAGAGACGCTGAGCACAATTCTGATTGTAGCAGGCTTTACGACTGGACTAAACGTTTCATGGTAGTCAATTCCAGGTCTTTGGTTGAACCCTTTCGCCACAAGACGAGCTTTATATCGTGCAATAGTTCCATCCGGGTTTCTTTTGATTGTAAAA
Source organism: Eutrema salsugineum (assembly GCF_000478725.1). NCBI lineage: Eukaryota > Viridiplantae > Streptophyta > Magnoliopsida > Brassicales > Brassicaceae > Eutrema > Eutrema salsugineum. Next base: position 14,510,391 of record NW_006256756.1, on the reverse strand, counting down.
ATCCATTTGCAACCTACAACATTAGCAACATTAGACAGATAAACCAAGTCCCATGTTCTATTTCCTGTTTGAGCATTGTACTCATCGCTCATTACTTTTCGCCAATGGGGGCTCTTGAGGGCTTGAGCAACGGTAGTAGGTGGTATTTCTAAGGCTGGGGTAACAGTTGTGTGGAGGTTGAGCTTTTGAACTGGTTTCCTAGTGCGAGTACTGACACGTTGTGGAACAGGAGGAACTACCTCTTGGATTGGTTCAGTTGATGAGACCTGAGGTTGGGAATTCTGTATTTCTTGGGGAGGAAGGTAACAGCGGTGGAGGTTGTGTTTCCGGGTTTGATGACCCAGAAGAGCTGGGGTTCAATGCTGGTGTGATTGGGCTAGGTTGTGGAGGTTGTCTTACATTGGGTGGAGAGATGACTCTAACTATCGGATATGTCGTTTGCGGAGTTTCTGTTTGGTCATCTGGCTCTAAGGGAAGAGGTTGGTTTGAAAACGGAAACACAGACTCATGAAAAACGACGTGTCTAGAAGTGTATATTCGTGAAGTGGTTCGATCAAGACACAAATATGCACTCTGCGTTATGGAATACCCTATAAAGACACATGGTGTCGATTTTTCATCTAACTTGTGAGATGTATAGGGTCGTATCCATGGAAAACAAAGACATCCAAATACTTTTAATTTTTGATAATTTGGAAAATCGCCATGAAGTTTTTGAAAGGGAGACTGAAAATCAAGAATTGCTGTAGGCATTCGGTTAATTAAATAAACCGCAGTTGCAAAAGCATATGTCCAAAAGGACTTTGGCATCGAAGCATGAGATAAGAGGGAAAGACCCGTCTCAACTATATGGCGGTGACGTCTTTCAGAAATGCCATTATGCTCGGGAGTATGTGGTGGACTGGTCATATGAGAGATACTATGGGTGGAGAGAAATTGAGCAAAACCAATGTACTCACCCCCATTGTTGGTATACAAGGTTCGAAGTTTGGATTGAAATCGATTTTCAACCAAGACTTTAAACCGTGTAAAAATTTCATAAACTTGACATTTTTTCTTTAAAAGATACAACCAAGTGTATCTAGAAAAATGATCAACAAAAATAATATAATATTTAAAACCATCAACTGAAATAAGTGGAGACGTCCATACATCCGTAAATACGATATCAGGAGGATGATGGGATTTAAGAGTAGAATTTTGAAAAGGCAGTTTAGGCATTTTATTAATTGAACAAGAATTGCAAGGCTGAGCCAATAAAGCATTTGTAGAAATCGGTAAATCAAATTGAGAAATAACTTTTTGTAAAATAGAAATAGCAGGATGTCCTAACCGAGAATGCCAATCCGACATTGAAGTCTTCACGGCAGAAGCAAATGCAAGAGAAGGAGGTGGGTTAGTGGTGTGGATTGGCCATTCATAAGTTCCTTTTTTAGGTTTGCCCTCCAGACGTAGAGCCCCCGTTACCAAACCTCTCACCTGAAAGTACGTTGGTGTGAAGGTAACAGCAACTCCATTAGTATTACATAATTGAAAAACAGAGATGAGATTTTTCTCTTAAAAAGGAACACATAAGACTTTATTAAAAAAGAAAGGACGAGTGTAAGAGGGTAAAGAAAAAGAACCGGTATGTGATATTGGTAAACCGGAACCGTCACCAAGTAGAACATCATCACCACCAACTTATGGATTGTGAAGAGAGAGGTTTGACAAGTCTGATGTAATATGGTGGGAGGCTCCCGTATCAACTAGCCAAGTAGAGGAGTCAGACATCATAGCTGGATTTGCACGTGGCTGCCATGATTGTGGAGAAGGAGAGACACTCCATTGTTGTGGATTTCGCATCTGAGATGGTTGAGGAGCAGATCCGCGAACAATTCTGAACTCAGGACAGTATTTGGCACTATGTCCCTGCGTTCCACAAGCTTGACACCGACCTAAGTACGGACGAGAAAGTCGAGTTTGTCCTTGTTGTTGATTGTTGTTGCGAGGTTGACTGTTGTTTTGATTGTGTTTCCATTGTTGTCATGGTTTGGTGTCGGTGGCATGAGCAACGATGGGCACGACAGATGATGCTTCTTTGCACATAATCATAGCTTCACGATTAAGAAGTCGTTCGTAAAGTTCGGTGAACAAAATCGATGTATCACGACCATGGATGGCATCAATCTCAGGCTTGTAATCTTCGCTTAGGCTTGCAAGGATCTTGTCGGTGAGTTCCTCCTGGTCGTATGGTTTGCCAAGAAGAGCAAGTTCAGCGGCTTTGGACTTGATCTGGCGAAGATATTCGCTGATTGTCTTCGTTCCTTTGGTATAGGAATCGATCTGGTATCTGAGTTGCCGGACATGACCGCGACTAGCATTTCCAAAAGTACTGACAAGGATATCCCAGACTTCTTTTGCTGTGGTTGCACTTGAGACCACCGTTTGAACCGGTAATGAGATTGCGCCAATAAGAGAGCTGTAGAGAAGCCGATCTTGGTGTCTCCAAGGAACATATGCAGGATTTGGTGAAGAAACACCATTAACGAGGACATTTGGAGATGGAGCATCATTTGTTGCTTCAATAAAGTGATGCAGTTCGTGTCCCTCAAGTAAAGCCCGAACCTGTCTACTCCACATGAGATAATTCAGGTTGGTGAGTTTGGTAATACATAACATGTTTACAGAGAGCAGAGTGTTCTGTGGGTCTTGTGCGTTGAATACAACGTTGCGTTCAGCAGTGGGATCAGCCATGATGGAAAGGAGATGCAGAGAACTGAGAAAGAATTAGATCGAAGAAGAAGGAGCAAAGAGAAGAGAGGCGGCGGAAAAAAAATGGTTTAGAAACCTAAAAAGGCTCTGATACCATATTGAAGTAAAGATTGTTTGATTATAATTGAGATACAAGACTCTATGTACATAGGGGAGAGTTATACAAGGAAAGATAATATACAAGAGTAAAGAAGACGTAATTACAAAGAGCGTGTGAGTCATCTTTCTATATTCTTACACTCACACCCAAAAACTAGCTCGTGGAAGATTGCCCCACACTTATATATTGTCCACGAATCTCTTTATTTATCGATGTGGAACACTAACACTTTTCAATAAAAAATACAATTTATAATCACAATTAATAGCTATTTTTATAATCTAGAGTGTAATTGATATTGAATTAAAATAAATATACAAAATACGTATACAACGACAACCCCCGACTTAGAACAAATCATCATATATAATAAAAATATAATAATTAAACACAATCCATTGCATTGTTTAAACAGCAAAAACCCTAAACAACCTGATAGACCATTTTAACAATCTTGACAATATAACCCCAACTAAATCTAATACGGCACACATATTGGCCGTAGTCATTGCATCTCCCTTTCCTCCTCCATGCGTTGTTTAATCTTAAATTCCATGCGTTGTTTAATCTTAAATTACCAGGATTAATTCATGATGGCGACAAAAAAAAAATCATGATACGTAGGTATTAAGTAGGAAACAAAGTAAGGCAATCAACAGACTAAACTAAAAACACTATAAGAGATGGAAACAAAATACTCACTTCGTCAGTGCCTACAAGAGAGCACGTTACAAGAAAAGCATAAATACGACTCGAAGTTTCTTTATAAACTAGAGAGAACTTTCAGATACATTATACAGTCACATGTTGAAACTCAAAAGTTCATTATAGCCCTCATGACTGAACAAACTTGGCTAATATGGCCAGGTCTAGAATCTTAACGTCAAGATTATCCTCTATCTTAACGATACCATCCGACCCATCGATTCCAATCAGCTTACCTATAGACCCACGATATTGGCCGCCAACGATTTTCACACGATCATTCTTCCTCGGAGGGACTATCTCCAGTTCGCTCGGGAGAGCCATTACAGTGTCACCACCACCGCTGGACCCAAGAGACACTTTGCACGTTCCATCCTGACAAAAGACGCATATGAAGAATGGACGCGTCAGATTCAAGAACAGCATTCACATTCACAAGCAATTCTCGCGATCAAGGTATGTAAGCTTTCTCCGTGTGTAACTTCGATCATTGGTATTTCTCCAGGTTTTGTTTTTCACTAGATGTTCTTATTTAATTAAATATAACTTGAGGTTTCCGAAAGGCAAAAGACATACCGAAACATCCCGGATGACGCCCACATCGCTGTCTTCCCCAGCCTTGTGTATGTCAACCAAAATATCAGGCATGAACCATGCTTCAGCATCCCCACCTGTGGCATTACAATAAGATAAGGAAACCGCTAAAGAAACGGAAACTTCTTCTGTATGAAGCAATGAGTTATAAATGGGGGATTGACTTGAGACATGGTAGATGCATGGTGAGACTACGCAGAAAAATACTAACTATATATCCTTTTAACACTAGACGGTACCTATAACAGGAGACATGACATCGAGGCCGGTTCCAGGAGTCATTGGTTGTCCTCCGGGAGTTCCAGGTAAGTATGAAGTCGAGCTTGGTGTCATGGGTTGCCCAGGAGTAGATGGTAGGTAAGGACTTGGGGCATTAGCTGCATGACAGTGTATGTGAGAAAAAGACTGGCCAAACAAGAATAGACAACGTTTTGAAAAGGATTACATGCATCTTACCATAGGCGGAACCATGATCTCTAGGTGTCCCTGCATCTGAGTAACTACCACCGGGAGTACTAGCCCATCCTGAGCCAGGAGTTGGTGCTTCATATGCCCGTGAAGGAGGACTTCCCGGCTGAAAACAAGTGCCAAACAAACAATTTTAATTCGCAATCAACACAAGACTACACATGTCAGGCATTATAAAGCTAATAATAAGGTTGAATGCAAAACCCATAGACGGATAATTCTTACCTGATACTGAGGACTTGTTCCCCAAGATCCCGGATTTCCATCTTCCCAGCTATCCCTGATGCCAACACAACCATAATTTGAGAGAGAGATCCAAGTTTATTCTTCAATCCAGATTTACCATTCTTAGATATGTGTTACGTATTTCAAGGAAAAACTGAACCAGTAGCCATGTTTGTACATTGATGCAAAATCACTACAGCATTAATCATCTTATGAAAAAAAAAGCGATGTAGAAACAAACTTACCTAGGTGGACTCATGGGCGTGTATGGATTCCAAGCTCTATCACGCATCGGCGTCCTCATTCCATCATGGATCGGTGTAGCTGAAATTTACAAAATATCACCAAAGAGTGTAACATGTCAAATGAACATATTAGAGATCACACTACAAAAACAGTTGGATCCTAAGCGGTGCAAGAGCTAGAAAAAAACCTCCAGAGTCCCGCATTGGAGTCATATAAGGATGAAGTGGAGTCCGAGAAGGATGCATAGGTGTTTCGCTTCCCATACTATACCGAGATGTATCTCTGTGTAGAAATCAGATGATCTAATCAATGTCCACAATGACAAATGAAGTCAAAATAAACAATGAGATAAATCAGTAGATTACCGAGACGGTGTAGATACAGAAACGTTATCTGATATTGCATCTCGAGCAACTGCATATACAACTATTGTTAGGCACTATTCAACATGCAGCAAGCCACGTGCAGAAAAGTGAATACAAGGGCTTGCCTGTCACAATCTTCATCTCAAGTTCTACACGCACTGAATTTCCTTTCTCTTCTACTACAGGTCCCCTATATCCCTTGAAAGGTCCTAGACGGATTTTAACAGTAGTACCCAACAAAGAATTGTCTCCTCCTCCTCTCCCACCCCTGCCCCTGCCTCCGGCTGCATATAAAGATACTAGTATGAGTGTGTGGAACTGAACGTAGACAAGATGTATCAGCATTTCACGATAGATATGCAGAGCAATATGGATTTTCAGCAAGGTATCATTGCACAACCAGAAAACCGTACAAGTCATATATAGTGGAAACTTTCCTTATCCACTGGAAAGCATTGCCTTATCCCAGAGAAATAGTAAGACCAGTGAAGTATGCAAATAACAACTAAACAAAACACGAGACGCACTATATCATAATTATATTACAAAGAAGAAATTTGAACATACAGTTATATCCCATGCCTCCGCGTTGAAATCTTCTTGGAGATGAGGGTACTGGGGCAGGTGCCTTGAAATTGCTAAATCTTGACATGGAATCACCACTCTAGAGAAAAAATGGTAGATAAGGTGAAACTACAGTTTAATGAAACAAATAACGAATATATGGCATCATCATATAAAGACGCTTACATTTCTATTAGCACCAGAACGTGATCCACCAACGACAACGCATGACGTGCATTTAGCGCAGATAAATCCAGCATGCTCAAGGTGATGCCGATCATATATAAATAAGACTCCTTTGTAGATATGCCTCACGGGACCTTGTTTACCCTATTATGTGCAATTTAATTAATATGATATCAGTAACGTTGAGCAAGGTAATAATCAACAGTCAAAATGCAAAGGTACTTACTTTGCTAGGACCCTCGATGACTCTGACATCATCTTTCACAGCAATGACATTTTTGTAGTGATCTTGAACACTAATTTTCCTCTCAAGCTTGCATTTGATTTCTCTGAGTTTGACAAGAGCAACCTCTGGTCTGTCAGGAACCCCTTTAAGAATCTAAGGACATTCAAAGAAAGTTATTCCTAGATCCATTTGGAGTTTATCACAAAAAATAAAGTATAGCTTTATGGAAAGTTAATGATAGTAGCAGCTTCGCGTCGACTTAATGATAATTGTATTTATGGAAAGTTGGCAAATTACCTGAAAAGCTTCATTCTCCAGTCTTATAATTACTCCAAAGCTCAGGTTACTGCGTCAAAAAAGTATAGCTTTCTTACGCGTATAAATGGGAACTATGAATCACTTCAAGGTGATTAGGTATTCCACTTACTCCAGAAGCACAAGATCATGAAGTTCATAGTCCCCAATTTTGGTAACACCAGTTGTCACTTCTGAGCTCTCAACAACATGATCAGCAAACACACGGACCTACAAGAATATTCTCAAGGGATTTAGTTACCCTACTAGTAAGAAGTAAACGCAATCCATATACAAAAGTTGGCTTACATGTTCTTTGGTCGTGTCAGACAGAATGATAAGCACATGCTGATCAACTTTGACGACCATGCCTGTTGCACCTTCATGGGTCCCAGAAACAACTTTCACATGATTTCCAGGTTCAAAATATTTGCAAAGCTCTTTCTCATTTACAGCAAGAGGATCCTTCAACACAAGAGTTATGCTCAGCTTATTTTTCTTGGCTGAATAATTTTAGAAACATGCAAGCAGTTACGAAAAACCAAAGAGTAAGGATGCTTACAGGGAGACCTTTCATTTCTGATCTGATAAGAACATTTTCCTCATCTACTTTCTCAACCCAACCCTTCAAATTTTTTAGATCCCCCTTGATAACAATGACTGCATCACCCTTCATGAAATGACCTTTCTTTCTATTTGCAAATAAGGTTGACAAACCCCCAAAATCGCTTTCTCCATTTTCACTTGGTTTATTGAATTTTTCAAGTTCGTCAAAAGTTGGTGTAACATTCTGAGCAGTGACAGACTTCAATGATACTGTTTTATACAGAAACCCATCTTTGAAAAGCATGCCAGCAATATTCTCAAAGTAATCACCGGTCATGGAATCACGCCGACGCTCAACACGTATATGCATCTCCCTAAAGGCATGTAACAAATTTGTATATCCAGAGCTTTTACAAAACCTTCTCCATAACAGGCTTTATAGAATGGAAGTACAATGAACAGCTTATAAAACAAGTACCTCGCTTCATCAATATTCATGAACCGTGGAGGTGGAACAAAGGCTTTTTTCTTTGCGACTTCTCTTCCGTCCTGCAATTAATCAGGTAGAGCGTGCCCAAATAATTGTATGGCTTAAATGACTAGAACACATTTTAAGAAACTTAGAATGCGAGGACAGTCATAGTGTTTTCCTATAACAGGCTAAGTTGAACTATAACTCTATTAGACATGTTTTCCAAACACAAATAATTCCATCTTTTCTCTTAAGCATGCACAGAATCCATACCAGCTTAGAGGCTAGAGCCTGCAGATCAATTCTTGGGATTAACTTGACTGTAACCCTCTGGCGCACATTATCAACATCAACCACCTGCAAAGGTCTTACATTTTAGCAGTCTATAGGTAATTTTACTAATGGCAACACAAGAAAACGGATCGTACCTTAGCAAGATCACCTTTATACGTTCCGATTTTCATTCTAACCCAGGTATCCCGAGATAGATCAATTGCTTTGCTTTCAACAGCAAGGACATCTGTCATTTCTCTTATCGGGACAAGTAAGATCTTCTGATTAGCATATATATTCCGCATGCCCTTGATCGCCTAACACAAGTAAAAGAAACAATGCAAATAATGTCTTCACACCCAGTCACAAGACTATTGAACACTATCACTGACTCAGAAGATCAAAATTATATAATGATGCGACCATCATATACCTCCTTCACGTGAGCTTCCTTGTCAGCTTCAACATATATATAGTTTTTTAGATGGTCAAGGGCAACAACAGATCTGATCTGCAAATCTGATCCTCGGTCAATGAATTTTTGCATAAGACAAACGGCGACCTCTCTTTCGCGGCCAATCTGACATTGCAATGTGAAAACCAGGGAGGATCAATTCCAAGTATCACAGAATAGAACACTGAAAATTACTAAAAAGAAAAAAAAAAACAGGAGACTTCTAACTTCCAAGCTAAATTATGCAAAAACCCGTACCGCACATTTCACCATCCACAATTTCGGATCACGGACTGATGGCAGAAGAGCTTGTTGCTCCACATCTGTAGCTTCTTCATCATATTCTTCATGATGCCTAGAGAACCTCTCTTGAATTCTTCTCTCGAGATCTTCCACATCCTCATCGTTCTCCTCGCCAGAAAGAAACCTCCGTTCATGATACCTCCTGCGATCAACTCTCTCATCGGGAAGGTCAGTTCCATTATCAACTATGAAATCTGCATCAACAAAAAAAAAAATTCTCTTGAGTACCAAAAGGGATGTTTAAGTAGCTTAAGAATACAAACGAGTAACCATTTTAAGACCAATTGTGAACGGCCATTATAATCAATAACAAAAAGAAAAAAAAAATCATTGCTTATCAATGGTGAACGAGAAACAATCTCAATCACAAAAACAACTAGTAATGACCAGACTACTGATTTGCATAACAAAAATCTGAAACTATGTTAAAAATTAAACCAATTTAAAATCAATCGATCCAAACATTCGACTGAGACAGAATCCAATTCTCTGAAATTTTACCGTCTTCTCCCTCCTCCTCTTCCTCTTCATCCTCGTCATCTACCCGAGCTTGGTCGTCTAAGAAAATAGAAGCTGAAGACTTCTTTCTCTTAGCCGCCCCTCCTTTGCCTCCACGGCTGGCATAATCTTCATCATCTTCTTCGTCTTCCTCAGAATCCTCCTCCGCATAATCATCAATAAAATTCGATCTTCCTCTCTTTCGACTCGAGCTACCGCCGCCGCCTCTCCCTTCCACCTCCTCCTCCTCTTCCTCTAACTCCGATCCAGCGTATTCTTCGTCTACATCATCGTCTTCGTCTCTGTGGCGCGGCATGGTTTGGTACAGAAATTAGGGTTTCTGATCTGAAATCTCCAATCCTAGAAACGATTCTCTCTCTCTCTCTCTGGCTACTACGGCTTTTACCTTGTTCCTTCTTCGTTTGATAGAGAGAACCCTAGAAATGTCTCAGGTAGTGGAAAGGAGATATAATTCGAAGATGCAGTTGTTTTTGAAGACAGAAATAGACCAATCACGGTTTGCAATCACGGTTTAATTACGTACCAACTAGTTTTACAAAATAATGATCCTGTGTCATCTGGATCTGAATTATGAATGTATGTATATGGTCGTAACTCAGAAAATGATAACGCTAACTTTGCTCTTTTAGAACTATGTAATTTGAGAAAAATCCTTAAAATACATAAATTATATAAAACTATATTCTACGTTGCACCGGAATTCTTTATTTTTTTTTATCAAATTACATAATATAATTTATTTTTTGAGAGGGGTTTAGGTTTAACCATATTTCAAAGTCAAACACCAAACTAAGCTCTTTTTTTTCTATCTCCAATTTTTGCCATTTTCTCACAATTTTATCTTTCCCACTTAAACTATTAACGAAAATGTCATTATACATCTATTATTTCGATTTTTCTTTAATTTCGCTAAAGTCTCTTTAGACCTTCTAAAAATCTTTTTATTACGAGAATGCCATCTTCTTCAATTTCTTCAACCACCACGAACAACCATGAAAATGGAATAAATGCTTCTCAACCAATTTTAAAACTGTAATAAGTAAATATTTGAGCTCATTCACTCATAACCTTCCTCATTCTTTCATAATTTCTTCTCCAAAAAATCTGGGCTAAGTTACAATGCCAAAAGTCATGCATTTTCGATGATTTCTGGTTACTTGACATCTGGGTTGCTTATTTTTGGTGAAATCCTGAGTTCTAGGTGCTTTAAAGAACTGTAGCCGAGCTCAATTTTGTTAAAGGTAATCGTCGCACTTCAATTTTTCCATATTTCAGTTTTCATATCGCGATAGTAGACTTCTCGTGAAGTATACTGAAGTCTACTAGTCAACATAAGGTTATTTTTGCAATTGACTTTTTAAAAGTAGACTTCATTAAACCACACGAGAAGTCTACTCAATATCCTTTGAAAACAAAAAAAGCATAGTAGACTTCATTTGAAGGCTTAAGAAGTCTACGAAAGAAAAGAGGTTATTTTTGTAGTTGACCGTATTTTGACTTTTTAATGTAGACTTCTTTCTAAAGTCTACTGTTTACGTCTGCACAAGAAGTCTATTTTTAAGTTACTTTTGTAGTTTGACCAAAAACGTATAGGTCATTTTAGTGTTTAACTAAAGTTTTTTAAAAAATAAAAAATTCAGAAAACTCCGGAAAGTTGCAGTAGACTTCAGAAAGAAGTCTAAAAACTGTAGACTTCTTTGGGAAGTCAACTTATATTTTTCGGTCAAACTTAGAAGGAATCTTTTTTTTAATAGGCTTCACAGTGAAGTCTATTCAAAAAATTCAATTGCAAAAATAACCTATTTTTTTCTGTAGACTTCTATTGAAAAAGTAGACTTCAAAAGTAGACTGTCAGAGAAGTCTACTCTTACATGAAGTCTACAAGAGAAGTCTACTTTGTTAGTCAATAGCTTGGTCAAATGCTAAAGTAACCTTTTTGGCCGGAAGTCTACTTCTGAAGTCTACTGAAGGAAAAGTCAACGGATTCGTCAATTGCAAAAATAACCTGTTTTTTAGTAGACTTCTTTAGTAGACTTCACTATGAAAAAGTAGACTTCTCCTCCAGTCTACGTATGAAGTCTGCTTTAGAAGTCTACTTATTGCAGTTTTTTTTAAAAACGCGTTTTAGGCAAATTTATAAAGTATTTTTTAATTTTTTGGATTAGAATTGCTTCTTAGTAAGTGATTGAACTACCCAGTGAATTTCATTTCATTTCATTCGATATTTATTGCGGAATCAGAATTTTTGATTTTTAAGCTACTTAGCTTATCAAAGAAGACTTCTCCTCCAGTCTACGCTTGAAGTCTGTATTAGAAGTCTACTTATTGTATTTATTTCAAAAACGCTTTTTTTGCACATTTATAAAGTTTTTTTTCATTTTTTTTGTTTTGAAATGTTTGTTAGCAAGTGATTGAACTACTAAATGAATTTCATTTCATTTAAGTCCATATTTATAGTGGAATCAGATTTTTTGATTTTTAAGTTAGTTAGCTTATCAAAGTAGATTTCTCCAGTAGTCTACGAATGAAGTCTAATTGGGAAGTCTACTTTTTGTATTTATTTTAATATATTTTTCAAAAATATTTATAATGTTTTTTTTTTAAGTTTTAGGTTTGGACATGCATGTTAGCAAGTGGTTGAACTACTTAATGATTTTCATTTGATTTAAGTCGATATTTGTTGTGGAATCAATTTTTTTGATTTATAAGCTAGTTAGCTTATAAAAGTAGACTTCTCTAGCAATCTACGGATGAAGTCTACACACAAAATCTTCTCTATAAAAAATTGTTTTTTAATGTGTTTGTAATAATGTGGTTTGTAATTTGTTTGCTAATATGATTTATTTGTATATTTTACTACAGAGAACGGTTCAAATACCGGTTATTTATGGAGAAAAGAAGATGAAAGAGAAATAATAGCATTTTTGTGGTAGATAATGGCAAATGAAGAAAAATGTGCTTTTTAAATGATGGTTGTATCTTTGGGGGACTTACTAAATTTGTTGCAAATAAAAAGTCTCACGAAGAAGTCATAATATGATTTCAAACTGAATTTGTTGCATTTTACAATCCATAACATATCAGAAACATCTGCTCTGAGCTCTTTCAATCATGCATCATTAATATCTCTTTTTTTAGTTTGTTTCTTTGTTTCTTTTGATTGTGATGATCATAATGACTTCTCGTTTTTGTTCTTCTCATATAGTCAACGAATGATCCGCTTTAGTTTCAAAATTCTGATAAAGAACTAAGTAATTTCTTAATTTCAATTTCCAAATAGCCATACAAAAGCTTTACAGAAGTCATTTTTTTCTGTTTTAAGATTTTTACATTCTTTGTGTTACACATGTTTATTACTCTTTGTGTCATCAACTCTTCTTCCTCCTCTGTTTCTCACATGAAATGTGCGTGTGATCCCAATACCATACTGCAAAGTTACAAAAACACAACCTTTATACAATTTAAAAACTCAAAATGGGGATTACTAAATTAAAATCAAGAATCCAAAACCTGCAACAATCACAATTTTTATACACTTTGTTCTGAAACACCGTGAGAGACTCATCTTCCTTGATTTACTCTAAAACGTTGAGTACAAAACCTGCAACAATCACATTCATTTGAATCAAACCAGAATTAACTGGAAAATATCATTTTAGATGATTCAAACAATAGTATTCCAAACAAAGAGCAAAAGGAAGATGTAACAGTGAAATGCAATGACCAAAGTAAGGAGCTGAAAACAGAAAGGGGATCTAAAGATCCAAAGAGGAATATGAACAGGTGAAGTTATCATAGTTATAGACTCAAATGATAAACCCTACAGAGGTAAAAATAGGTACTTTAAGCGGTATACAAACAGCCTAACAGGCAAAGTACAACATAGAATCAGATTTCTCAAAACTTCAAAATATAAAGTTTCACAACATCAGCGATTAAAATATTATTTCACAATCAACCAAGCTCTTAGATTCACAATAACACATTTGAGAACCAAACCAATTTCTCAAAACTTAAAATACAAAGTTTAATCAAAAACTTTAAAACCTAAAACAAACCCAACGAGGACTTCACCAACCTTCACAAGAATGAGATCAGAAACTGGCATTGCTAACTCCAGCTTAAGAAACAGAACCACAAATCTAGATCACTCACGGGGTCAATGAATGAACAAAAACAAAGCAATAAGTAAAAACAGAACCACAAATCTAGACCAGAAACATGAAACAAGCAATAAAAAAACAAGCAGAGAGAATAAAGCTAAGGAATTTGGAATGAATCCAAAAAAAAGAGGAACAGAAGGAGAAATGACAGCGACCATAGAACGAAGCGGCGAAGATGAACGGCAGGACGAGAGCAGTGAGCATGGAATTACGGAACCTGCGTTGAGCATCAGAGCAGAGCATTGACAGCGACCGGATCTGAAAAACAAAGAGAGTTAGAAGTAAAACTGAAGAAGATGAGGAGAAGAAGAGAACAGACACGCGGAGAGAGAGAGAGAGAGAGAGAGAGAGAGAGAGAGAGAGAGAGAGAGAGAGAGAGAGAGAGAGAGAGAGAGAGAGAGAGAGAGAGAGAGAGAGAGAGAGAGAGAGAGAGAGAGAGAGAGAGAGAGAGAGAGAGAGAGAGAGAGAGAGAGAGAGAGAGAGAGAGAGAGAGAGAGAGAGAGAGAGAGAGAGAGAGAGAGAGAGAGAGAGAGCGACCAGGTAATGTGTGGAGAAGCGAATCAGAGCGGCGAGAGCAAATCAAAGTTAGTTTCCGGCGACTCTTGGATCAAAATCAACGCCACGAGATCGTGGTTCTGAGAGGTGGTAAGTGTTTCGGTGAAACATAGCTTGGCTGTCTTCGTTGATGGAGGTTCGGAGAGGAGAGAAATGAGATGAAGAAAAGAAGAAACGGCTAGGGTTTCAACAATGTTATTTTTTCTACCAAAATAGCTTTTATACTAGAGAGAAATTTTTTGGTAGGTTAAACACTTTGGTTCAGTTTTTAGTATTTTTTGGTTAGGGTAAATAACTTTTGGTTTTCTTATGATTAAATCTCGGTTTTAATAATTTTATCTCTTTCAATTTTGGTTTAATTTTCGATAAAATTATTTTATTTGGTTTAGCAGACTTCAATATGAAGTCTACTAAGGTTAAACTCTAAATCAGATATTTTGTTCTTCTTAATTTGAAACCATAAATTTAAACTTATAAATATGAAACAATAATTTATAAATCTAAAGATTACTAATATCAAATTTATGATTACAAATTTGAAACCAAAATTATTTTTTATTAATTTTAAAATTAAATTTTATGATTTAATTACATAGTAGACTTCATAAGCTTTGATAGAAGTCTACTAGTAGACTTCAAATAGTCTTTAGTAGACTTCGTCAGGGTTTAAATCGTAATTAAGACTTCTGTTTTTTGTTTGGTCATACAAGATTATACTGTCTTTTCACTACCCCTTTAGGTTATTTTTGCCAAACATTATATTAGAGGTCTATTTTTGTATTCAGAATCAATTTTTAGGTTATTTTTAGCAAAAATCCCTTATTTTTTTGAGTTTCTAAAAAATTATTTTTATAGTATATTATACTAATAAGTGAAAAATATTTATTTTTTATATTTAGATATTATTTTTTGTAAATTTATTTTTTTATAATATTAAAAATGATCGCAATTATAAAAAATATAATTTTAATTCATCTATTCATATTAATTCAAAAAACTATAATTTTAAAAATATAATTATAATTCACCCTTTTATATTACCATATAATGTAAATCTTTATTAAAAGTTTGAGATGTATTCGTGTATTTGATTTGGCATAGAATATCTTATATAATTTACTAAAATTTAATTCATATTGACAGCATGTGATAATGTTTAATTTTTTTATGTTTTATATTATGTATGAAAAAGATATTTTTGATATACATGTATGATTCAAAATTAATGATTTTAACCACTAAAATGTTTTTAACCCATTTTTATATATATTTTCAGTTCTATATTTTATTATAAACAAATTTAATATTGAAATTATACATTTGACTCTTACTCATTATTATTTTTTTATTAATTTACAAATAAAGCATAATAATAAATATTTATACAATCAACATTTATATCATATACATCATCATAATATTTTATATTTCAAATATGATCATTATTTTTCATACGTGAATTATTTTCTTAAAAAGAATTATTGGTCTTTTTAATACCATTTTTAATGGTATAGATAATATTTAATTAGAATATTTAAATTAAGTCTAAATTAATCTTTAATTTATTATTTTTTTAAAGATAATAACTGATTTTTTTGTAGATAATCTAATCTATATTTAAGAAAATCCAAAATAATCTTAATTAATATTGGAATTTTGATATTAAATTTATATATATAATAGAAAATTAATAATATTTGACTAAATTAACTTGTTTAGTACCATGTATATTATCTTTCCACAAATAGAATAGACTTAAATTAAAAAAATCTTTGGACACAAAACGTGTTTCTGTTTTAATAGACTAGATTTCGAATAAAAATACACATATTACTTTGATTTTTCAAAAAAACATACTAACTATTAACCTTTTATATAATACACAAACTATTAATTATGTTCTCTTTATGAGAATAATGTCGTGATGATCAAGTCCCAAGAATATGATTTTGGTCCAATTTTTGTTTTCTTTTTAAACCGATTACTCAAAACTCATCAGAAAAACTCTCAAGCCCAACTTTCTTATATAACTCTCTAAACCCTACATCTAGAATTCTCTCCTCTTCACTCTATAAATAAAGGAGCCACCAGTTAGAAGAGATCAGAGAATTATCTTATGGGGAAGTAGGCATCTAGGAGGTAGATCCGATCTGTCCTAGCTTAAAAGAGAAATGGATAGGTAAATTAGATCAGATCGGCCTGAAAATTAGCATGGCATATTCACGACTCTCAGATCTAGCTATAGCCGCTAGCAGATCTTCATTTGGAATTGTAGTTTGAAAGTTATGTGCGTGTTCCCGAAGCAAATCGGCAGAGATCAGAAAGTCAATTTCGGAAGCGTTTTGCCGGCAATCTAGAAATTTCCAGAAAGCGACCTACATACCGCTGTTAATCCCTTGAAACCAGATTTCCAGATCCACCTATAGGTTTCCCTTCCGACGTATGGCCATTGAGTTGCAGCTATTTCTTTCTGGTGAATTTTCCATCCTTCCAAAATCCTAATACTATTTTGGGGTAGTTTCGCTTTCCGAGAACTTTCATTTCTAGAAAGTTTATTTATAGCATATCCATTTTATGGTAAGTCTGTTAATGGAAACTTCCTTTTCCAATAGCAGTTTCCCAAAAAGGCGTTTCTCCAATCGTAATCGTATTGGCCGTTATTTCTCTAAGCGCTATTCATGATTCTTTTAGATTAAGGTAAGGATTAGTTTATCATTTGATTTAAGAGAAAACCACATTTTAAACCTCGAGAAGCCAAATAGTACTTCTTCTACTACTATTTTTTCATATTATTTTCACCTAGTTTTTGTGTCTCATAAAAATGCGGCGCTCTAGGGTTTTCAAAGGCGATTTCGTCTCTTTCCTCACGGAAACCGCTGGACTTCATCGCTCTCGCCGATCTCCGTCTCCGTCTTGCTAATCTGCATGCCCCTCACACCCTCTACGCTCGAGTAGCGTTTTTGTACTGTAGTTTTCAGTTTGTGTTTCCTTTCTTTTTCAGGTTAACCCACTTTTCTCGCTCCTCTTGGCGTTCTGTGTCCGATAAGCTTCGATGAATCATCGTTACTCGAGAGAGGAGAAAGGCAAAGATCTGGCCTCCTCTTCTCACCGCTGGATCAGAGACCCTCAAATACGGCTTCCGGATGAATCGAACCCCGACCTCGTCGAAGCTCATCGACTAACCCTAATCGGTCGGGTTCTCAATCCAAGCGTTCAGAAACCTAAGGCACTGATTGGATTTATGCCACAAGTGTGGCATATGGAAGAAAAGATCGTCGGTAAAGACCTAGGATCTGAGAAGTTCCACTTCAAATTCAAGATGGAAGAAGATATACAATCAGTCCTTAACGAAGCCCCTTTTCACTTCAAACGATGGATGTTTGTCCTTCACTGCTGGGAGCCAGTAATCTCTGATGCCTATCCATCGATCATTCCCTTTTGGATTAAGGTTCATGGAATCCCGGCTCACTGCTTCACCGAGAACAATCTAGGCAATGTGCTGGGCAAGTATATGGCTCATGACGTCGTTGAAATGATGGTCTGTGTTGAGATCAATGCTCTGAAACCTCTGATCAAGAGGAAGGCGATACAATTCCCCTCAGGGGTGGAGGTCTCTGTAGAGTTTGAATATGTCAGACTGGAGAAACACTGCTTACACTGTATGTCTTTAAGCCACGAAAAGGAGAACTGCCCACACCAGTCAAAACCTAGAGAATCTGATCTACAGAATTCCCACATCAACAGCCAACAGACCCTTCAGAGACTCGAAGAAGACAGGAAAAAGAAAGATGATCGCAGAGGTCGCACTCAGACTAACCGTCAGGACCCCTCTTAGCATTCTCAGCCTCGCCAAGACCCCTCCTTCCACCCACAGTCTCGATAAGTGAACCCTCTCTGCAACATACCCGAGCTGGAACCAACAATGCTAGAGACAGGGACCTTCATCGACGTGACAGTGAGGCTCTGAGAGGTGACAAACTCCCTCCCCGAAGGCTTTCGCGGTCCCCCCGAGAAGATACGACGACAACAGGGTCACATTTCCGCCCACTCACTCCATAAGGGATGATCGTGGTCTTTCCAAGCCTCATCAGAAATCCCGAGCTCGGTACGATGCCTCGTACTACTCAGACTTTCCTGCTCCTCACCGTAACCCTCACTCTGATGGCAACTACCGCAGAGACCATCGATCGAAGAATTGGGGTCTCCATCCCTCTTCCCGAGATGCTTCTGATCTCCGCTCTCGTGGTGCACCAATTAGGGAGGCTCCGAACATACCTCAATCTCCTCCTCTTCGAAGAGGCTCTTCACAGCTTTCTCCCTGGGGTGAGTCTGGTCACCGATCGCATGCTGCTCAGAACAGAGATGCTCTGAACAGAGCTTAAGCTCCTCCGCGTGGAAGTGGCTCTCTGCAACTTTCTCCCCGAGAGGTGTCAGATCACCGTTATCGTTCTCGAGATGCTTTGGGCAGGAGTGTGCTGAACAGTGCTGCGTCTCCTCTACGTGAACCTCCGACCTCGCGACGAAGACTTCTGGCTGAAGATTCGCACCATACTCCCTCTGTCACTCCTCGCGACACCTCTGCTCCTAATCGCCGCGATAACACTGCATCTTTGAACAGTGGTCATCGCCGGTCAGCCCTGGAAGGATTAGAAGACCCTTGCTCCCTCCAAAATGACCCGCTTCCCTTTGCAAATGCGGGTGTTTCTTTAGATTCTCACAGGGATTGGGTCGAGAATGATGATCTCCTGGGTTCTCCGGAGGAGGTAGAAGAATTCAATATCTAGCTCGAGTCATTTTCTCAACACAGAAGCAAGTTCTAAAGGCACCACCACTCCTCTTCCGAGAACTCCTCTAAGGCTACAATCCCAGATCTTCCACCTCTGCATGGTGAGAAGATTCCGGCTACCTTTAGACTGGGTCCTCGCTCTGTTCCGGCAAAGCAACGTCTGGAATTCCCCAGAAAAGCTCCCCCGAAGCGGAAGATTACAAAAACAGCGTCCAGAACATCAGAAAAACAGTCTACACGTTCTGCCTCAAAGAAACTAGCATCAAGCAGCCCAATCCAGAGCGCAAAGGCGAAACACAGAACTTCGACGAAGAAGTACTCACCACGAAGGAGGCTCGAGGCTGATCCAGCAAAACATCCTGCTGCAAAGACTTCGAAGACCATGACAGCCTCTGCTGTAGTGTCTAATGTAGATCTTTCTAGTAGTGATCTTGTTACTTCTATCTCTAAGGTCTTAGTGCCTTCTACTTGTAAGGGCTTAATGGTTCCCCAAAACCATCGTCGACTCAATGATCACAACCTGTTCGAACTGTCAAGAGATTGGAAACTACTTGACAGTTCGACGCCTAAGGGAATTGAGATTGAGTCTCTTTCTGGATATTATGTTTCTCGCTGAAACAAAAAACCAAGATGATGTTGTTTTCAGCGTATTTCAGTGGATGGATTATGATAACAGGTTTACGGTTCCTCCGATTGGACTTAGTGGTGGTCTAGCTTTAATTTGGAAGAAAGATACACATCTGGAGATTCTATCTTCTTCCCCAAACTTCATTGACACCAAAATTAAGTACAAGGCGAAATCATTCTTTTTTACTTTCGTTTATGGTCATCCAGCGAGCCAATGACGACAGGAAGTTAGGAACCAAATCTCGGAATTAGGTGCAAATAGGGAGTCTCTTTGGATCCTCTCAGGCGACTTCAACGAGGTCCTCGATAATTCAGAAAAGCGAGGAGGCCCAAGGAGGCACGAGGGCTCATTTATCAACTTTCGGAGCTTCATATCCCAAAATGGGCTATGGGATGTTAACTTCTCTGGCAATCCGCTATCCTGGCGAGGCATGCACTATGACCACTTCGTTCGAGCGAGATTGGATCGGTCCATTTCGAACGATGCTTGTGTGGAAGCCTTTCCCTCTGGTAGATCGGAATACCTCCGCTACGAAGGATCAGACCACCGACTGCTGGTCACTGATGGTCGTGTCAACTGCGTGAGGGAACAAGTTTTACCCTTAACAAAACAAATGAAAGCCGCAAGTGCACAGCTGATCAGTTGCAGTATTTAGGGATCGAATCCACAGAGATTTGTGTGCCTGGTATTCTTCTATGGTTTTTTTAACTTTATGTCTAGACTAAATTGGTTTTAAAGGTTGGTTGTTTTTCTTGCGAATTAAACTAAAACAAAAGAAAGCAAATAAATCTATCCTAAAAAGCAGGTAAGAAAATCGAATGAAATGCAATTCGAATAAGCAAATATCGAATGAAAGACTAATAAGGCAAGTAAAATATCGCATGAAAGGTAAATAAAGCAAGTAAATAATGAACTAAGGAAATTGAAATGCAGGTCTAAGAAAGCAAGTAAAAATCGATGGAATTGTAAACTATGGCTAAAAACGCTGAGCTTTTAGGGACTCTAAGGGATCATAATCGGTTTTGTCACTAGGGTAAATAGATTGGGATTGACAGATAACGATATATGGGTTCTAGAGCTAGAGTACGGCGGTATGACTACGTCACTGTGGTGATCATAACCAACTGTTTCTCGCAACCCTGACCAGTAGGTTTCCACTCTGGCCCTGGAAAGGAGAGAACGCAAGAGCTGCACAAGACTCGTCAATACTCATGATCTCGCCGCAGGTAGGTTTCCACTCCTACGGAAAAATCGCCTGTTTCATTCTAGGGCTGATACTTAATGAAAACTTTCGCAACACTAACTATCTAGATTAGATACTAGGTGATCAATCAAGCACACATGCAATAAGAACAAGATTAAACAGAGAACAGGTCGAAATCCGATATCTATAAACCTAGATGTCTTAATCGATTATGAGAGCCCTATCGGGAACCCTAAGCCCAACTCGGGATCTACTCAGACATGGCTGAGTTCGACATCATCATTGGTTTTAATAAAAGTAATGAAAAACAGTAAAGAAAACAGATAAAGAAAGCTTCTCTATTGAAGAACTCGGACTTGAACAATCTTCTACAAAAATCTCATAAAAACGGCTAAAGGAAAAGGGTTTCTGTAAAGTATGAAGGGTTGTGTCTAAAATCGACCTAAATGACATGTATTTATAGTCTCCAATACTCCATGGTCTCTAGGGTTCCGGAATTGAGGCTGAGAATGACTTTGGGCTTTAGATAAGTGGGCTTTAACTCGGAGATTGATTGCCGCGGTCAGGAGTGTTGTGACCGCGGCAATTGGCTTGTTGGCCGCGGTCGGGAAGCTTCTGACAGCGGCAAATAGCTTGTTGGCCGCGGTCGCGTGAGTTGCTGACCGACTTCGAGTGGCTCCGGGGCTAATGGAATATCTTGAGATCCAACCGTTGGAATGTCTCCAAACTAAGTGGATTTGAAAGCTGGTTGATTCTTCTATAAGCTGTCCAATTTTGAGGGTGATCAGACGGTGAGAAGGTCTTCGTCTCTCCATGAGAGTTCTGACGGTCTGCATTTATCCAAAAGAGTCTTTTTGTTCCATTTTGTGCTTCTTTATCCCAAATTACCTGAAAAGTCTTTTAAAATCCGGAAACATAGAAATCCTTTGAAAACCTTTGAAAATGGAGTAAAAACACCTGTAAAAGATATTAAATTGATCTATAAAAATGGTCAAAATCCGGTGTTATCAACTCCCCCTGACTTAGTCTTTTGTTTGTCCTCAAACAAAACAAGGCTAAATCTTGGCGAGAGGTTTGAAAACGCAGGAACTAAACAAAATCTCAGAGACCAAACTTCTAGACCAATATCAATCAGTATGCATCAATCGGGAATAGCCTAGAAAATTCTCACTAGCAATACAGACATAACTAGTCCGTTAATCCGTCATGCAGAAATCTATGCACTAAGATCTAACTTCCAGTCAACTAGCTCTTAACATTCATTAAAAATCTCGGTGGTTCTCATCAAAGAAAATCTAGGCAAGGCGATCTAGGCTAGGTGTCAAGAAGGATTATTTTGGGGGGTAAGGCTTAAAGTGTTTACGGGTTACCTGAAGATTTGGAGGATGCAGGATATTATGCAAAACCGCAAGAGAGAGTGAAGCTGTTGGTATCCACAATTTTCAGTCACTTTATTCTTGACATAGATTCATGGTCTTCTTCCTCAGGTTCTCTCCAAACTCCCCCAGACTTAGATTTTTGTAAATATTTCAAAACAATAGCTCCTTAAACGAATAGTGGTTGCTCATTGCTCCACAAATTTCGACAATCTAAGACTCATTAGGCTTTTTCTTTCCCTTTCTCTTTTCACGTTTTTTTTTTTTTTTTTTTTTTTTTTTTTTTTTTTTAGAGAAAGAGAACACCTTTAGATATAGAGTCTTAAAGAGCACGAATTTACCAGTTAATATCTGTCTTGTAAAGCTTTATT
The DNA here is from genome assembly GCF_000478725.1 of Eutrema salsugineum. Taxonomy (NCBI): domain Eukaryota; kingdom Viridiplantae; phylum Streptophyta; class Magnoliopsida; order Brassicales; family Brassicaceae; genus Eutrema; species Eutrema salsugineum. The sequence continues at coordinate 14,488,014 of NW_006256756.1, read as the reverse complement.
ATGTTTCTGATACTCTTCCTTCCCAATTCCATTCAGTCTCCTTTGTGAGTGACTGAAAACTGCGTCGCTCCTCTTCTCTCCGACGTTTTTGCACATATCTGCTGATATAAACAAAAGAGAGAATGCATGAGGATTGAAAACAAGGGTTTTGGGTTTAGGGTATGGTACCAGATAAAGATAAACTGGTCATCTAGGACGACAAATAGTGGTAAAAGTGATGGTAAAAGACGTCCTAGATGTGTATGTCAATGCCTGCCTAAAATCAATGATGAGAAAATTAGATATCAATATTAAGTCCAAATAAAATGAGCTAGTATATCCTGTCAGAAAGAATCTCCATGAATAGAAGTCCTCTGGTGGGAGTTCGTAGTGCAAGTACTCTAGCTACCGCCTAGTCTAGTGCTAACCACAAATGAGCTATCATGCATAGTGTAGAAGTGTGCAGGTCTAAATCATCATAGTTTTGCGTCAAACATTCCTGAAAAATACTTAATGTCGAATAGGTTACATATTAAAATTTAAAAAGTACTTGAAATTTAAAAGCAAAGCAGGGAAATGATTAGTACGGATAGACATCCTCCCCCAGACTAAAATCACACTGTCCCCAGTGTGAAAAAGTTGGTGAGAAGATGGTGAATAAAAGCAAAATAAAATAAAATAAGATAAAAGAAAAGAAAATGATGATAGAACCGTGATGGTAGTGAAGTGCTGATCAATCACTCATCCTCCGAAGTGTCGTCTGCGAACTGGTGTTGCTGCTGTAAGAAGGTGTCAACGCGCTCAAAGCGTCGTCCCTGTCTCTCAACTCTGCGCTCCAGATCGGAATGAGTGTGTGATGATGTAGATGATGAGGTGTGGCCAGTCGAAACAGATGGCTGAAAATGAGCACGGGCCGCAGCTGCATCACGCTTCGCCTTGGCCACTATGTATTGGCCAATGGTGAATGGTAGACGAGGTACAGATGGCAGAAAATCATCGGATACCAGAGTCCATCGTGGGCGTCCTCCGTTGCACAATCTCGGGATAGATGCTGAAGGTAAGCGGACTCGGTGCTCCTCGGTGCCAGTGTAATACTTGTAACCAAACCTGTCTGGATCGAAAGCGGCACGAGAGATAGTGTGATCGCGAGAGAGATAAAGTAGATCATACCAGACATCGGGAAGTGGATCATCAAATGAGAAATCGAATCCTACAGCCTGTAGTATCGCTGTAATAGCACTCCCGAAAGCTGGAGTAGCGTCCTCGCAACCATGTAAATCATGCTTCACCTTTACCATATACTGCGCTATGATCCATGCGAAGCAAGCAAGTCGTGGATCATCCATAAACGGAATCTGAAGTGTGATGAGCTCAGTCTTCAAAACACTTCCCATGTTGGCTCTAGAGAAGATCGTGTGTGCTAAGAGTTTGTGCACAACTCTCACTGCTGGGTGGCTAAGAAGGGCTGACTTCGATCTGCCACTATCATAGGTTCCATGACCCATCTCTCTCCACAGGTTAAGATCAGGTTCATCTTCAAGGTAAATGCCATCAGTGTATGGAAGCTTAAGAGCTTCACAAACCTCGGAAATGGTGAGAGAATAAGGCTGTCCGCGGATAGAGAATGACAAGATGCCATCTGATGCTCTGGGGTTCCTCCTCTTCGTGTGGTGGAGTGTAATAGTCGCTAAAAGCTCACAGACTAGCTCAGGATAAGTCGGAAGGTTCAGCTCCATGTAGGGTCTCAGCTTAAGTGCATCGATGTACCAGATCACATCCTCTCTGATTCCAAGCATCTCGAGTGTATGATAATCAATGCAAGGCGTGGGTTTGATGTTCAGCTTCTTGAAATGCCTTGCATAGTCCACTCTCGGGTTTGTCTCCCTCCCAATGTATCAAATTTGTGGTGGCTCGGGAGCTGCTCGTGTTTCTCTTGAGTGCTGGAGCAATCTCATCACATAGCTTCTTCTTCTTGGTCTGGCTTGGTTCAGCATGTGCTCTCCTAGAGTAGCATCATCGGGAATGTCCTCGGAGCTGCCACCAGTGCGACGGCTCCTTCGGGATCTGGTTTCGTCCATTTTCTGCAAAATGAAATGATTCTTGGAAAAAGAATGAATATGGATGCTGATTTTAACACATTAAGATCTGTTATACTAATACTAGTACAGAGAGATTAATTAAAACCATGAGCAAGCAAAATTTATATTGAATTAGAGAAATCAAGTAGTTCATGACTAAATTCGGATTTTTGATGTTCTTAACATAGAAATCTTCTAAAAATCGGTTTAGATGAGCAATTTCCATGTAAATTCTAAAGATTACCCAATACTAATCACTAATCACACAAGACTAAATCAAATTCATCAATTTGGCTGTTCCAAATTCAATTTTTATTAAGCATGTAGAATTCAAATTTCAAAAATCTCAATTTCTCTTAAGCTAGGTGCTAAAATCGATTTTTAGATAACCTAGATGGATAATCTATCATTCTTAAGCTATTTCCACCATCAATAGACCAAGATTTTGGGTTTTTAAAGAAAACCCTAAGTTCAAAATCGAGTAAGAATGGTGAGTTTGAGGTTCATACCTTGCTGGAAAGAGAGAATTGATGGCAGAATTGAAATCAGCTTTGAAAAAGAGTGAGGTTTGAGCCAAAAATCTCTTAAAAAGCTTAAGAATTGAAAAATGTGTTCTTTCTCCTAAATCTCTAAGTCTTTTGGAAGAGAAGAGAAGAAAGAGTTTTGATCCAAAAAGTTTGTTTCTTTTCTTTAAAAAGCGTTTTTGAAGCAAAAACGGAAAATTTCTGGAAATTTTTAAGTTTACGGGAACTTACCTTTTCTTGTTTGCACATTAGAAAAGTTTAAAACTTACGGAGGCTCTTTTCGGGTTTTACTGGGAACATTTCGGGAAACACCGGGAATCACCAGGTAACACCAGGTAAACACCAGGCAACACCGAGAATCACCAGGCAACACCGAGAATCACCAGGCAACACCGAGAATCACCAGGTAAACACCAGGCAACACCGAAAAGCGGCAGAAATCTGCGGCGTCACCTCAACGACCAACAGCCGCGGTCAGGAGACGCGCGACCGCGGTGATTGAGGGCTCGGCCGCGGTCATATTCACGGTGCCGCGGTCGATGCACCCTTGGCCACGGGTCGAACGGTCGCAACCGCGGCTCTTCCTCCTGCGGCCTTCGTCCAACTTTCTCGTCTTTGCCGAGCCGAGCAGCTAAAAACCTACCCTTTTCTTCTTGGTTTTTCTAATTTTCTGATTTTTTTTTATTGTGTTTTTTTCTTATAAAATACCTGAAACTTAAAAGAAAAAGAAAGCATAAAATGTAAAAAGGAAAAGGAAACTAAAAGAAAGAGTACCTAAATGGGTTGCCTCCCATCAGGCGCTTTTGTTTTAAGTCGTTTAGCTCGACGTAGGCAAGAAGAATTAGGCTGATTTGAATGGCACTCCACTTGATGTGCCTTTATCACTTCCGGTTGCTGGAGGTTTTACTTCTTCTCCTTGAGGAGCCATCTTATTTCCTTTACCCTTCTTCCGGACTTTAACATTGTTTAAAACCCTTTTTGTGTTTTCGATCAGCTCCTGGATTTGGTCCTCACTAGTTTCTGTTGCATCAAAATCAGCTATGCGATGGTTCCTGGCTTGTCTTCGGTGTTGATTTGCTGGCTGTACAGGGCGGTTAACGCGCCCAATCGGCTGCATTCCTTGGTGGTCACCATCGGGTGCATTGATGAGTGCATCAAGGTCTTCACGTTCTTCTCTCTCGCGGTTCTGGTGGTTTATCAGAGGAACCTCATCCTCCTCTCCATTTTGTCGAGCATGATCACTTCCTCTGTGATCATTCTCTTCATTTTCTCCATGTTCGGACCCGTCTTGGTCCATATTTAAAGCTCGGTTAATAGGATCTCCAGGCTGGTCGTCGTTGGCCATTCCTTGCGTTCGTCTAAGTCTTCGAAGTTCTCTTTCGTGTCTGTCTATCTCGTCTAGAATTGGAATGTTTTCTACAGGTCTGCGCCTGGTATTCATGCAATTCAGAGAAAAACAAAAGAAGGGAAAGATAATTCAGAAAAACTTTAAGAAAGAACTAGAGATCAGGTGTCTAGAACAGAAGTTAAAACAAGAAAAATAGCAAAAGGCAGCGAAACAAATCCCCGGCAACGGCGCCAAAAACTTGATGGTCGTGTCAACTGCGTGAGGGAACAAGTTTTACCCTTAACAAAACAAATGAAAGCCGCAAGTGCACAGCTGATCAGTTGCAGTATTTAGGGATCGAATCCACAGAGATTTGTGTGCCTGGTATTCTTCTATGGTTTTTTAACTTTATGTCTAGACTAAATTGGTTTTAAAGGTTGGTTGTTTTTCTTGCGAATTAAATTAAAACAAAAGAAAGCAAATAAATCTATCCTAAAAGGCAGGTAAGAAAATCGAATGAAATGCAATTAGAATAAGCAAATATCGAATGAAAGACTAATAAGGCAAGTAAAATATCGCATGAAAGGTAAATAAAGCAAATAAATAATGAACTAAGGAAATTGAAATGCAGGTCTAAGAAAGCAAGTAAAAATCGATGGAATTGTAAATTATGGCTAAAAACGCAGAGCTTTTGGGGACTCTAAGGGATCATAATAGGTTTTAACACTAGGGTAAATAGATTGGGATTGACAGATAACAATATATGGGTTCTAGAGCTAGAGTACGACGGTATGACTACGTCACTGTCGTGATCATAACCAACTGTTTCTCGCAACCCTGACCAGTAGGTTTCCACTCTGGCCCTGGAAAGGAGAGAACGCAAGAGCTGCACAAGACTCGTCAATACTCACGATCTCGCCGCAGGTAGGTTTCCACTCCTATGGAAAAATCGCCTGTTTCATTCTAGGGCTGATGATACTTAATGAAAACTTTCGCAACACTAACTATCTAGATCAGATACTAGGTGATCAATCAAGCATACATGCAATAAGAAGAAGAATAAACAGAGAACAGGTCGAAATCCCAGATCTATAAACCTAGATGTCTTAATCGATTATGAGAGCCCCTTTCGGGAACCCTAAGCCCAACTCGGGATCTACTCAGACATGGCTGAGTTCGACATCATCATTGGTTTTAATAAAAGTAATGAAAAACAGTAAAGAAAACAGATAAAGAAAGCTTCTCTATTGAAGAACTCGGACTTGAACAATCTTCTACAAAAATCTCATAAAAACGGCTAAAGGAAAAGGGTTTCTGTAAAGTATGAAGGGTTGTGTCTAAAATCGACCTAAATGACATGTATTTATAGTCTCCAGTACTCCATGGTCTCTAGGGTTCCGGAATTGAGGCTGAGAATGACTTTGGGTTTTAGATAAGTGGGCTTTAACTCGGAGATTGATTGCCGCGGTCAGGAGTGTTGTGACCGCGGCAATTGGCTTGTTGGCCGCGGTCGGGAAGCTTCTGACCGCGGCAAATAGCTTGTTGGCTGCGGTCGCGTGAGTTGCTGACCGACTTCGAGTGGCTCCGGGGCTAATGGAATATCTTGAGATCCAACCGTTGGAATGTCTCCAAACAAAGTGCATTTGAAAGCTGGTTGATTCTTCTATAAGTTGTCCAATTTTGAGGGTGATCAGACGGTGAGAAGGTCTTCGTCTCTCCATGAGAGTTCTGACAGTTTGCATTTATCCAAAAGAGTCTTTTTGTTCAATTTTGTGCCTCTTTATCCCAAATTACCTGAAAAGTCTTTTAAAATCCGGAAACATAGAAATCCTTTGAAAACCTTTGAAAATAGAGTAAAAACACCTGTAAAAGATATTAAAATGATCCATAAAAATGGTCAAAATCTGGTGTTATCAGTCACCTTTTTGGACGATTCCAGGGTCAAACAGCAAGGTATCCACAGTGGAGATCGTAACACTGGATATTTTGACGCTGTCACTCGTAACCGTCGTACGTGTAACTGATAACACCGTATTTTGACCACTTTTATGGATCGATTTGAAATACTTTTTTCTATTTTTTTATTGCTTTCAAGTACTTTTATTACGTTTTTCTAGTATTTGTAGTTCCAAGACTATTTTCAGGAAACTTAGGGAAAAGCTTAATAAAATGGATAGAAGACCAGATTTTTAGCTCAGAGTCAAACCGTCAGAAGTTCACCCCCAATTGAAGGCCTTCTCACCGTCTGATCTAGCTCAAATTTGGAGATCTCAAAGATGGAAGTATCAGTTTTCCAGCACACTTTACAGCTTGGCACCAGAGAGTATTGGAGACTATAAATACATATAATTTAGGTCGTTTTTAAGAAGAGAAGAGGAGAGACAAAATACTTTACAGAAATTTTACTTTAAGCTTTGTTTTTAGGTTTTAGGGAGAGAGAGATCAGTCTCTTGAACCCTTGTTCTTTGTTTTTCAATCTTGGTTTCTGTACTACTTTTTAATACTATGTTTTTGATTTCGTTTATCATGTCTGAGTAATTTTATTGTTGGGTCTAAGAGATTTTCGATGGGGATATATATGTTCGATGAGGATTTCATGAGCTATTGAGCCGAATCTTAGAACTTTTTATTCTGAATTCGTTTTTACTGCATGAGAGTAGCGTCATGAACTATAATCTGATCCAGATGCTTGGTGACACGAAAGTGTTCATCCGGTGTCAGATCTAGTTTGGGAGAGCAAAACAAACATAGGAGTGGAAACCTACCTATGGGCGATTTGTGAATGCTGACGAGTCTTAAACATAATGCACATCTTCTTTTCCAAGGCTAGAGTGGAAACCTACTGGTCAGGGTTGAGAGAGATTGTTGTCTATGATCACGACAGTGGCGTATTCATTCGTCCGTGACTCCAATTCGAAGAGTTTAAGCTAAGGTCTTATCAAATTTACTCTCTATGTTCGAAGAGTTCGAAGATTTTTATTCAAGCTTTAGTCTAGTATCTTTACTTTTTCAATCGGATTTCATTTAAGCAATTAGGTTTAGCCGATTTTCCATTTTTACTCGTTTTTGTTAAGTTTAGTTATTAGGTCATTTGAATTCCCGTATTTTCTCGTTAAGATTCGTTTTTTACGGTTTAAACACACCACCAAAACCCTCACAAAAATCGCCTGGTTCTACACTTCCTTACTTTATATTTCTTTCGAAGGTTTTGTAGGAAAGATCCTCCTTCCCTGTGGATTCGATCCCTAAGTACTACAATCGATCAGCTGTGCACTTGCGGCTATTGATTTTATTTAGGATAAAACTTGACACCCTCATCGCGACAACACATCAAGTTTTTGGCGCCGTTGCCGGGGAAGGCACGCGTTTTCTTTTCCGCAAAACCCTAAGAAAGGTTGGTAAATCGACTCTAGAACCCTTTTTTTACTTATTTTCGTTTTTGGTTCTTCTTGTTTCAGGTTATGAAGCAATGAACCATATGAAACGAAATTAGTACTATGAGGGAGGTTTTTACAACACTCCTCAAGCCACTCGACGCCGAGAAGCACAATACATTTGTGATCTCTCCTCAATGGATCGGAATTCAATTCCGAACCACCACACAAGAGTAGTTCGCAGCCACAACAAATCAATTCGCGAAGTTTTAGAGGAACAAGGATTCTACTGGGACCACGACCCTTATTCAACTTACAATGCCCACGGAGATATCCATGATCCTCTCTTTGATGAAGATATGTTGTCTGTCTCCCAAAACCGAGATCGATGATATGCTTCAGGAGCTTAATGAATCTATGGATGACGGGTATTGGGTAGCTTGTGAAGTAGATGGAGAATCCTCCATCAAGTTAGTTAGAAAGAGGCCATCAAATGAAATTCCTTTGGATCATCACGTCATGGAAGCCAGCCATCAAGAAAAGGGAGAACCTGTTTCTAACCCGAGTGACGATCTCGTCTCTACTGATTCATTCAGGTGTTTTGAAGATGACAAACAAGATTATAAGTCACTTCCTCTTGATGAACCAAAGCCTTTTTCTCCTTCAGCTCCTCACCATATTGACTGTGAGACAGACCACATGAAAGATGAGACACTAATGGTGACATCAAAACCACCATTGGAGGCGCTTTCTAAGACGAAGGATCCCGAGAAGTTTGATGCCCCATTCTCGATCAAGGGAGTGGAATTTCGTGATTCTCTTTGTGACATTGGACCTGATGTGAATCTAATACCAAAGACCATTGCAGAGGATATAGGTATTTAGATTTTTCATCCTTTTAATATTTACATTCACTATGGAGGTTTTCTGGTGCAGCTCCACTCGATTTCAAACCCGAATTGCCATTTCAAGGGGAAGTTTGTCTTGTTCCTACTGATTTCCTATAAGGAACTCTCATTGTCTGACAACAGGCAGCGTAGATGATCAAATATTTGACCCTGGAGGAACTACAAAAGATGTTGGATACGTTCTAGAAAGAAGAGAACCCGAAGAAAACGCCGGATTTACAAGCTTGACGAACAAATGTACTTCCTTATGTATACCTTCAATTAATGCTCATATGAGAGGTGATGGAGACTTAATTGAAGCAAGAGTGAAGCTTAAATGGGTCTCAAGACTCTTTACCGAAGACTCTCCACAAGGAAAAAGAATTGGAGACAAGAAGCAAGAGGATCTGGACACCTTTTCTCGGACATTCACCACCGCGGTCGCGTGTGCGCTACCTGATAGACAAGACTTTTAGGGTCTCAGGGCTATCAATCCCCTTGTCAATGTAGCACAAAGAGGTTTATCAATCCAGATATGGTGTTAGACACTAAGCTATATGATCAAGTTCTTAATTCAAGCAAACAAGAGTGGGTTTTGATTAATCTAGAGACAAATATAAACATAAACAGGATTAAAAACTAATGACAATGACAAATGGTGTGAATAAGATATGATGGAGGCATGAGATTCTAGACATGATAGATGGTTAGGGTGCTTTGGTGTTAAACTAGGAATGCTAATGACAATGATGTGACATGATTCAAGTGATTAAGAACTCTAATCTATGTTAATCCTCTCATGAAGGTATTAACCCCTATACTAATCCATTTTCAAACCAAATTCCCATTTGTGAAATATGAATCAATATGCATTAATAAACAGTTCTCAATGATCATTCAAGCATTTAACAAATCATTCCCATGATGAAAAATTACTTAAACCTCTAACACAACTCTTTCAGGAATTTCATCAAACACTTTTGGTGCATGAAATTCCCAGAATCTAGATCTCAAGTGATTATCAAGGATCTAGCATAGAGAATAGTTGTTTAGAGAAATGAACCAATGAATCTAGCCCTAAGCACTCCTAATCTAACACTTTAGCACCCTAACCTACACATCTAGAACCTCATTAAGGTAACTACTCACTAATCATGATCAACACACTAGATCCTTTGCAAGATGTGTTGTTAATCATGATTAGAAGTTGATTTTGATGAATAGAAATGATGAACAAGATGGAAAGAAACTGCAAATCGATTTAAACTCTCTAAAACAAAGTGTATTAAGTGGTTTTCACAAAAGGGGGAAAAAAAAGACTAAAAGTAGATTAAGTGTCTCTACAAATTAGGTCTAAAAACCTTATAAAGGAAGCTTGGGCGAACCGGGTCAACCCGGAACAAACCGGGTACTGACCCGGCCTTGATGGGCAAGGAAGGGTTTGCCACGGTCTGGTGTGTCCTTGGTGTGACCGTGGCATTCCTGACCGTGTCAAAGACTTCATTGTGTTCTTGGTTCATTTTGATGCCACGGTCTGATTAAGCTTCATCTGGGACTCGTGGCAAGTTAACCGTGTCAAACGCCGAAGATATGTAAAGGTTGCCACGGTCAGACCCCCAGACCGTGGCATTCAGACCGTGCCAAAACCCGCATGTATGTGAAGTCCTTCCCAGCCAAGTATATGCTTGCCACGGCCAAGTCTCAGGCCGTGGCATTGAGATCGTGTCAAAAGCCGAAACTGTGTAGAAGTTATCTCCAGCCACTTGTTCATTTGCCACGGTCAAGTCCCAGACCGTGGCATTAAGCTCGTGCTAATCGCCGAAGGTTGCAAGATGTTGCCACGGCCAAGCCTCACACCGTGGCATTTAGGCCGTGTCAATCGCCGAACGGTTGCTAAGTTCCTCTCAGCCAAGTGTGTGTTTGCCACGGTCAAGCCTCACACCGTGGCATGAATATCGTGTCATTGGCCGAGGGTGCACAAAAGTTGCCACGGCCAAGTGTGGACCGTGGCATTGAAATCGCGGCATGTTTAACTTAGTCATCCTGGGCTGTCTGGACCATCTCGCATTCCGGAGAGTGTAACTTCCTGGAGACCTGTCCGAATTGAGTAATTCCGGTTTCAGAAGACAGAGGACTCATTTATATCCAACTTTGATGAAGGAAGTTTCAGTGCTTGGGAAGTGTAAGGTTTCCTGGAGGGCACATCTTTGAAGCGCATTTACACGACCAGAGAGAGGCGCCTAGACATGTGTCCATTCCGGAGACCGTATCTTTCTGCTCAAAGCTCCGAATTGATTGATCTCGGATGTTCTGGAAAGAAGACTCAAATGTCTCTGATTCTCATGAAGTCCCCGGAAACTGAATCGTCCTGGAAGTGCACCATCCTTCGCATCCTTCAAAACTGATCTGCTCGGTCCGGAATACCTGCGAGACAGGGGTTCCTTCCGACTAGCTTATCTCTCTGCTCACGCGTCCGAATTCCACGATTCCACTTGCTATGAGACCGTGCTCCAATGCTCTCCAACTTCTATGAAGGACCCGCCGTCTGAATCGGACCGGAAGGCTCCCCGGACAGGCGATTTCTGAGACTCGTTCACACCCGGAGATTTTGGCCGATACACTTCATTCGCGGTACATGGAAATGGCCGGTAAAGCTTCCCGCGGTACATGAAAATGGCCAGTGAAACCTTCCTGGCCAGCGAGAATGGCCGAAAATCTCCCAAGACCCAATTTTTCCACTTTCTCACTCTTTGCTCACCATTCCACCTCCTGGGTTCATCTTTTCAGCTCCATATTCACCTGATAGACACTCAAAACATGCAAAGACTCATTGGGACCTAATGCATCTCCTAAGTTCTAAAACAAACCCTAAGGACCTAAAATGCATGAAATAAAACATGATTTGGAATGATTTATGCAACCTAAATGATGCAAATTATGAACATATCAACTCCCCCACACTTGTCCTTTGCTTGTCCTCAAGCAAAAAGAGCAAATGAGAGAAAGAGGTTGTATGCAATGGGAGTTCACATTTTCTTTTTGAGAGAAGTGATCACAATGAGAATTCAAGTTCATGCTCAATTATGCAATGCAAAGTCATACTCAGATATATATCAACTGAGCAAGGAATCTCCACAAGTTTCTTTTCTCTCTCAACTCTTTCACATTCATTAAGCTTCTATCAGGTGGATCTCATGATGCAAGGTTTAAACAAGCTGGCTTGGCTAGGGAGAGGCTATGAGATTAAAATGATCTCATCAGTGCTCAAGTGGGTTTAATGCAGCAAAGGGATCTCTCTATGAATGATCAAACTTTGGCAGAATGCTAAAGGTAAAAAGCAACCTATGCATACAAGGGCAAAGACTCATCACACCCCACCCTCTACTCAAAGCTTCCTCACTTGCTCAAAAATCCTCACTTTTCACTCTCATTTTCCTCTCACTAGGGGATTTACTTTTCACATTTCCTCTCAAGTCTTGAAACTCAAACTTTACACAGCTCTTTTTCTTTTACAACTTCTAGCCTCTTCTTTCTTTCTTAACAAAACATTTGAGCCTTTTGGCTTCTTTTCTTCCTTTTTTACTTAGAGGCTAGACTCTTTCTTTTCAACAAACCAGAGCTCACTTTCTCAAAACACCAAGACTGATTTCTTTTTCTTTCATTCCCCTAGCTATTTTCACTCTCTCTTTCCCACTCATCTCACCATTTCCCACTCACCAAAAAGTCTTTTCCCCCACACTTATTCCTTGCCAAAACTCTCAGTTCCTTGATGTTGGAACACAGCACTCAATGAGACCTGCCCTTGTCGCTCTAAACCTAACACTTTCTGCTAAGTTTGATCCAAGGTGGCCTTTCAATTCACACACAAACATTGGCTTGAAAGAAGGATGGGTTCAAGGTATGGGAACTGATCCATGATGTGGATTCAGCTACTTGAGCTAAGGAAAATTGTGGTAAAAAAAATGGTTCTAGCTCAAGTATGTATATTGGTATCCACAAGCTTTTTCAAACAATGCATCACAAGATATTTTCAAGTCAAGTTCAAGGTTCCCACTTAATTAGAGTTGAGTTCAATTCAAACTTGCTTCTCAGATTCAAATCATTTCAGACTTTGCAAGCACAGAAAAAGATTCACAAGCATATTCAATTCAAGTTCTCAAAGTGATATACTCTCTAGAAAACCTATCATTACTCCCTGCAAGATGCAACCTATATGCAAATGCAATCTAGACTCAATCCTAAAAAATGAGAATGCAACTACATGATCATTTTTTTGGTTTTTATATGCACTTAGATGAGACTACATGAATATGCAACTAAAATGTGACTCAAGACTCAAAGTGTAAAATAAGAAAAGAGAAAACATGATTAGTAAAGGATGAAACTCCTCCCCCACACTTAAATAACACAGTCCCCTGTGTTATAAAAGCATGAGAAAGGAGTTTAAAACAAAGTAAACAAGTAAAATGCAAAAGAAAAAGAAAGATCTACATGCTATTTACAAGGTTTTGAGTGTTTACCTCAATTGCTGAGGTCTGAACCCGAGCTATGTCTCCTTCCCTTTCTATTGCCACGGTCTGGTTGTTTCCCGTGTCAAACTCCTCGTGGCAGTGCTCATTTCTCGGTCAAACCCTCCAAATCTTTGCCACGGTCAAACCTTTAGCCCGTGTCTTGTAGCCGTGGCAAACCTCGAATCCATGCCTTTGTTAAACTTTGTGTTGCCACGGTCAAGTGTTTATCCGCGTCTCGTGGCCGTGGCAAAAACCGAATTAAAACTTAGCCCTCTTTTCTTTTGCCACGGTCACCTTCCATCTCGTGTCATTACCACCGTGGCAAAGGCCGAACCAGAGTTGTGCACCATTTGCTTTGCCACGGCCAGGCTCTTACTCCGTGTCTTGTACCTCGTGGCAAATCCCGAGCTTTGGACATCTTTCATTCCTTTGCCGCGGCTACATCTTCTTCCCGTGGCAACTCATCGTGGCAAACCCCGAGCCTTGGACATCTCTCATCTTTTTGCCACGGCCTGGTCTTGAGACCGTGATTATCTCCCCGTGGCAACACAAAGATGCTTGCCACGCCTTGTTTCTGACCGTGGCCTGTACCCATGTCAAAGGCCGAGTCAAGCTTGCCTCCATTCCTTCACCTCTTTTCATCTTGCATTCACTTTCCAGGGGTTTAGACTCAAACCTATAACCTGTAGACACTTAAACAAACCCATTAAAACATCCTAAAACATAAAAAGAAAGGAATCAAAAGATCAAAAGCATATTTACAAAGGATAAGCTTGGGGTGTCTCCCAAGAGCACTTTGTTTAAAGTCTCTAAGTTTGACTTTGGAAAACCTGTTTTTAGCTGGGGTGAGGTTGAGCACTGACGCTCTTCAGCACTTTAATGGTCCTGAGCATGGAAGCTGAGTTGGTTTGCTGCCTTTGGGAACCATTAGACCCTTGTCCTTTAGATCCCACCTTGAGACCTTTGTCCACCAGCTCTTGAATACCATCTGGGTCTTTATCAAAGATGGCCCTTGTGAGACATGCCCTCACTTCAGCAAACAGACCTGGCTTCCCATTGCAATCCAGCTTATACTTCAGAGAACCATCATCATCAACCCAAGGAGTGAGATCAAAGTCTTGAGAAGAAAGATCAGGTTTAATACTCTTGTCTTCTGATGCTGAGCCATCATTTTTGGTGTTAATCATCCTTAGATCACTAAGTGTAGGAGACCATGAGAGCAAGATGTCTTCTTCTCTGATCAATGGCTGTTCAGTCCCATCCTTGTAAACAGAGTTGGTGTGAGGTTCTTTTTCCATTTCCATAGCTGAGAGAGATTGGGATCCACCTAAAATCTCAGCACTTCCTACATACTTCATCTCAAGTACCTTAGGGGGTTCTATCTCTTGAACAACTGATCCACAAAATTCAGCTAAAGGTGGTTGAACAGGGTAAAAGGCATCCTTATCCACCTTTGTGAGCACCACTCTTTGAGTATCAAAGTCAATCATTGCACCAGTGGTGTTGAGAAATGCAGTTCCAAGCAATAGGGGGAGCTCTTTGGTCTTCTTCATCTTCATGATCACAAAATCAGTGGGAATTATGCATTCACCAACTTGAAGAGGATAGTCTTCTAAAAATCCATATGGTTTCTTGGAGTAGGAATCACCAAAGGTGATAGAAGAGGGGTAGGACGTTATAGACTTGACCTTTAGCTTCTCCATCATATCTTTAGACATTATACTCACACTTGAGCCTGAATCACACAAAGCATTCTCAACTCTAAAGTTTCCAAGAGTGCAAGAGATGGTGAACTTCCCTGGGTTGCCTAGTTTTGGGAGGGAGGTGGGCTTCATCTGAGTTGATTCAGAGGTGGGGGCACTATCTGTTGGCATTGCTTGACCAGTTGGATGCTCCTTTGTTGCAATAGAAACTGAATCATTCCTTTGCGGAACAGAAAGAACTGAACCGGCTGCCCCCACACTTTTGCTCTCAATGTCCTCATTGAGTTCATGTATGAAGCCCATGAAATCCTCTATAATGTCATTCTCATCCACATGAGTTTGTGCAGGTTCACTAGAGACTTGACCATAGAGAAGGTCTTCTATTTCTTGCACAACAGCTGAGTGGTCATCATTGGAGTAGATGGCATTGCAATAATCCTTTGGGTTTTGAAGAGCTTTACCAGGAAGAGAGACTTGTGGTTCAGAAGTGCATATGCCCTTGTTCTTTTGAATAGACTTTAGTTCAGCGCCCAGTGTCTCCAGGTCAGATACCATCTTTTGTTGTCCTATTAAGAGCTGTTGGAGAAGAACATTGAAAACAGGACTTTGTGGAACAGTTGGTGGCTGAAACTGATGTTGAACCGGTGCTTGCTGTTGGAACTGTGGAGGACCAAACCCAGGTGGTGCCTTTTGCTGCTGTGTATTGAAACTAGTGCCCTGAAATGGTTGCTGTTGTTGACCAAAACCTTGATTCTGACCAAACTGATTCTTTGGTTGAAAAGATCCTTGAAAGTTGTTCTGAGGAACAAAGTTCTGTGGAGCTTGAGGATTGGAATACACCTGGTCTTGTGGGTTAGCTACATTGGTGTTCCTGTAAGAGAGGTTTGGGTTGGCATTACCATACTGATACCTTTGGAATCTCTGATTCCCAATGTAGTTTAGTTCCTCTTTGGTTAGACCTTCTTCACTGATGTTCTCAAAGACTTGAGATGGTTCCTCATACTCTCCAACAAAATGCATTGGCTTGTGAGTTACCAGCTTCAACTTGTCTAATTCACTTCTCAATTCCTTTACTTCTCTGGTGAGCCTCTGTTCTGAGCTTGAACCTTCATTCCTATTTGACCTGTCATAGTCTTCACCATAAGTGTCATTGCTCAATGCTAAGTTCTCCACTAGCTCTAAAGCAGCATGTATCTCTTTACCCAGGAAGTTCCCATTTGAAGCAGTATCCAGTTGGTTTCTAATCTTGGGAAGAGCTCCTCTATAGAGTGTGCTGAGGAGAGAAGCTTCACTAAACCCATGGTGTGGGCATTGGTTTGTGTAGCTCCTGAATCTCTCATATGCTTCACCAAAACTTTCATTGCTGTGCTGAGTGAAGCTGGAGATTTGGTTCCTCAGTTTTGCAGTTCTTGAGGTGGAGAAGAACTTAGATAAGAAGGCTTGCTTGCATTGCTCCCAGGTTTGAATGGAGCCTCTTGGAAGATTTTTCTCCCATTGATGAGCTTTGTCACCAAGACTGAATGGGAATAGTCTTAGCTTAAAGCTGTCTTCTGAAACTCCATTTATCTTGGTCAGATCACACACCTTATCAAACTGGTCCAGGTGTTCCAATGGATCTTCCATTGCTAACCCATGGAACTTTGAGTTCTGGACCATATTCAGCAAAGATGCCTTCACTTCAAAGTTGTTGTTTTGCACAGGTGGTGCCTGAATACCAGCTCCATACTGATGAGCATTGGCCCTGTCATTCTCTCCAACATAGACTTGGGGTTGCTCATATCTTCTTTGCTGTGGTTGGAAATGGTGGGGTTGGTGGTGCACCTGGTGTCTTTGCTGAACATTGGCCTGATGCCTCTGTTGATGAGCTTGAGCTTGTCCCTGGTGGACATAAGCTTGTTGATGGTGCACCTGTTCCTGCTGAACATTACCCTGGTGAAGCCCTTGACCAACTCCAATACCAGCTCCATGACCTTGAGCCTGTTGCTCCTGAACTGGTTGTTCTATATCTACCACGTGATCTCCTTGTTCTGCCATCTCAGTCTGATCAATTTGTCTACCACGTCTGTCTCTTCTCCTCCTTGGTACCAAAAGGTTGATGTTGTCGTTTAGAGGAAAAGGAGGACCACAGCTTCTTGATCTAGACCTGGTGTTCATACACCTGAAATCACAAACAGAACTTGAAAGGAATCAGTAAAAACAAGAAAGTAAGCACTTGATCTCAAGAACAGATCAGAGCTTAATGCTAATCAAACCACAATTTGGCAACGGCGCCAATTGATAGACAAGACTTTTAGGGTCTCAGGGCTATCAATCCCCTTGTCAATGTAGCACAAAGAGGTTTATCAATCCAGATATGGTGTTAGACACTAAGCTATATGATCAAGTTCTTAATTCAAGCAAACAAGAGTGGGTTTTGATTAATCTAGAGACAAATATAAACATAAACAGGATTAAAAACTAATGACAATGACAAATGGTGTGAATAAGATATGATGGAGGCATGAGATTCTAGACATGATAGATGGTTAGGGTGCTTTGGTGTTAAACTAGGAATGCTAATGACAATGATGTGACATGATTCAAGTGATTAAGAACTCTAATCTATGTTAATCCTCTCATGAAGGTATTAACCCCTATACTAATCCATTTTCAAACCAAATTCCCATTTGTGAAATATGAATCAATATGCATTAATAAACAGTTCTCAATGATCATTCAAGCATTTAACAAATCATTCCCATGATGAAAAATTACTTAAACCTCTAACACAACTCTTTCAGGAATTTCATCAAACACTTTTGGTGCATGAAATTCCCAGAATCTAGATCTCAAGTGATTATCAAGGATCTAGCATAGAGAATAGTTGTTTAGAGAAATGAACCAATGAATCTAGCCCTAAGCACTCCTAATCTAACACTTTAGCACCCTAACCTACACATCTAGAACCTCATTAAGGTAACTACTCACTAATCATGATCAACACACTAGATCCTTTGCAAGATGTGTTGTTAATCATGATTAGAAGTTGATTTTGATGAATAGAAATGATGAACAAGATGGAAAGAAACTGCAAATCGATTTAAACTCTCTAAAACAAAGTGTATTAAGTGGTTTTCACAAAAGGGGGAAAAAAAAGACTAAAAGTAGATTAAGTGTCTCTACAAATTAGGTCTAAAAACCTTATAAAGGAAGCTTGGGCGAACCGGGTCAACCCGGAACAAACCGGGTACTGACCCGGCCTTGATGGGCAAGGAAGGGTTTGCCACGGTCTGGTGTGTCCTTGGTGTGACCGTGGCATTCCTGACCGTGTCAAAGACTTCATTGTGTTCTTGGTTCATTTTGATGCCACGGTCTGATTAAGCTTCATCTGGGACTCGTGGCAAGTTAACCGTGTCAAACGCCGAAGATATGTAAAGGTTGCCACGGTCAGACCCCCAGACCGTGGCATTCAGACCGTGCCAAAACCCGCATGTATGTGAAGTCCTTCCCAGCCAAGTATATGCTTGCCACGGCCAAGTCTCAGGCCGTGGCATTGAGATCGTGTCAAAAGCCGAAACTGTGTAGAAGTTATCTCCAGCCACTTGTTCATTTGCCATGGTCAAGTCCCAGACCGTGGCATTAAGCTCGTGCTAATCGCCGAAGGTTGCAAGATGTTGCCACGGCCAAGCCTCACACCGTGGCATTTAGGCCGTGTCAATCGCCGAACGGTTGCTAAGTTCCTCTCAGCCAAGTGTGTGTTTGCCACGGTCAAGCCTCACACCGTGGCATGAATATCGTGTCATTGGCCGAGGGTGCACAAAAGTTGCCACGGCCAAGTGTGGACCGTGGCATTGAAATCGCGGCATGTTTAACTTAGTCATCATGGGCTGTCTGGACCATCTCGCATTCCGGAGAGTGTAACTTCCTGGAGACCTGTCCGAATTGAGTAATTCCGGTTTCAGAAGACAGAGGACTCATTTATATCCAACTTTGATGAAGGAAGTTTCAGTGCTTGGGAAGTGTAAGGTTTCCTGGAGGGCACATCTTTGAAGCGCATTTACACGACCAGAGAGAGGCGCCTAGACATGTGTCCATTCCGGAGACCGTATCTTTCTGCTCAAAGCTCCGAATTGATTGATCTCGGATGTTCTGGAAAGAAGACTCAAATTTCTCTGATTCTCATGAAGTCCCCGGAAACTGAATCGGCCTGGAAGTGCACCATCCTTCGCATCCTTCAAAACTGATCTGCTCGGTCCGGAATACCTGCGAGACAGGGGTTCCTTCCGACTAGCTTATCTCTCTGCTCACGCGTCCGAATTCCACGATTCCACTTGCTATGAGACCGTGCTCCAATGCTCTCCAACTTCTATGAAGGACCCGCCGTCTGAATCGGACCGGAAGGCTCCCCGGACAGGCGATTTCTGAGACTCGTTCACACCCGGAGATTTTGGCCGATACACTTCATTCGCGGTACATGGAAATGGCCGGTAAAGCTTCCCGCGGTACATGAAAATGGCCGGTGAAACCTTCCTGGCCAGCGAGAATGGCCGAAAATCTCCCAAGACCCAATTTTTCCACTTTCTCACTCTTTGCTCACCATTCCACCTCCTGGGTTCATCTTTTCAGCTCCATATTCACCTGATAGACACTCAAAACATGCAAAGACTCATTGGGACCTAATGCATCTCCTAAGTTCTAAAACAAACCCTAAGGACCTAAAATGCATGAAATAAAACATGATTTGGAATGATTTATGCAACCTAAATGATGCAAATTATGAACATATCACTACCAGCGGCCAACCCATGTTTCTCTGCGGTCGCAACACTTGCACCCGCGGCAAAACCACCTTTCCCCGCGATTGCGACATTTCCACCCGCAGCCAATGCTCTTCTGACAAATCTTCAGACTATTCAAGCCATGGCGACACTTCTCCAAGCAAACTATTTTCACCTTGGATGCCTAACTTTCTCCATCATCTGTCCTTGTATCTTGCAACATGGTTCAATGCTATGACGTGAGAGGGACATTATTCACCTCATCATACAAGCTTCCAAGGCATTCTCCTATCACAAATGGTGTTGGAGACTCATACCTCAAAGAAGTTCCAAGTCTGATTTTTGGTCCTGGAGGAGGCTACCATCTCGAACCTAATGACAAAATATCCAATTGGGAATGGAGTTATAAGGGATATACAAAGGAAAGAAAAATAGGAGCAAGGAGGACTTGTCCCAAGACATCGCCTCTTAAGGACTAAGCTACGTCCTACACCAAAGTCGAGCTAAACGACTTAAAACAAAAGCGCTTAATGGGAGGCAACCCATTTAGGTATTGTTTTCTTTAGGATTTTTCTTTTTTTTTTCTATCGATCTTTTTTTTTCTTAGTTTCAGGTGTTTCTTATAAAACAAAAAAAGCCAAAAAAATAAAAAAACCCGAAAAGACCAAAAAGAAGGATGGTCCCTGACTGCTCGGCCCAACAGGAACCAAGGAGAAGTAAAAAACAGGCCGCGATATAAGCCCCCGTGATCACAGGCGTTCTGACCGCGGGAAACAGCTCCTCGACCGCGGCCGCGTATTTTTGACCGCGGCCGAGCACCGGTTTGCCGCGGTCGCGTGAACTCTGACCGCGGCAAATGGTCGTTGAGATTATACCCGACCCTAAATCACCCACTTCACCTCATTCCACCTCACCAATCCCCATCCCACCACCTTCATCACCACCTATCACCTTCCCAAACCTCTTCGAATGAATCCGGTCCAACTCCACCAGCATCCCGGATCCAGGTAAGTTCTCTTTGGCCTTACCAATTCGATTATCTATGCATATTTCTTTTTCAATCTCGACTTGTTTCACACTGAGGACAGTGTGATTTAAGTCTGGGGGAGGATTTCATCCCTTTCTAACCACTTTTCTTTCATGAGTCTTGCATTATCTACACTTTTTGTATTTTCCTTAAAGTTTTTCAAAACCGGTTTTCAAAACAAAATACGTTTTAAAGGGAATGGTGAACATAAATCAATGATAGTTGACTGTGTGCTTTTAGACTGTTCCTAGTGACATACTCATTCATGATTTAGGACTAGACTAGGCGGTAGCTAAGCACATTTGAAACGAAGTACCCCAGAGGAATTTGAATGATTTCGATTTAGATGAAGGAACACACTAGCTTTGTTTTATTTGGACTTAATTTGGACTTAATTTTCTCATTGAAGCATTAGACCAGGGAAACGAATCATACATTCAGGACTCCTTTACCCTTTTTACCACTATCTTTTGATCCTGAATGACTAGTTCATCTTTAGCTAGTTCCCCACCTTAACTAATCCTCTTTCAAGCCACATGCACTCTTGTTTTCTATTGTCTTATATGCAGATATATGTAAAAACGTTGGAGAGAAGAGGAACGACACAGTTTTCAGTCACCAAAGACAGAGACCTGCGATTTGCCGGAAAAGTTCCCGGAAGGATTCAACACAAGAGGAAGCTCAGTTTGCCTTAGAAAAATCTCAAATTTTGGTACAATCTCGTCCTCTAGTCTATCTCTCTCTTTAAAAGGCATTTCCTTTCTAAAAACAAAAAAAAAAATCCGAGAATAAGAAAGGAAAGGAAATAAAAGCCTTAGAGAGTCTAGAGAGGTCGAATTTTAAGTCCCAAGGCAACTAGAGTTCGATTTTATGTAGTTTTAGAGACCATTTTCTGATTCGCGAAAAGAATCTAAGTCTGGAGGAATAGCTGTTCACAGTAAAGGGGGAAGGATTATGCAACAACATTTGGCAAGGAGAAGTGACTGAAAATTGCGGTCATCAACAAGTCTTTATCTCTCTTGCGGTTTTGTATATTATCTTGCATCCTCCAGATTTATCAGGTAACCCGAAACACTTTAACTCCATGACGTGCTCAGGTTTTAACCCTAGTTTTCTGCAAGCGCACAGATGTACGTTGTAGTACTTAGGGGTCGAACCACTGAAGACCAAGTAACTGCAATACGAGTTTACTTGAGATGAGAACTGAGCTAAGATGAAAATATGGGTGTTTGTTTGGGGGTTGTGAACAGTGACAAAAATAGAAAATAATAAACTTAAAACAAGTAAACAATAAGATCAAATCAATACGAGAAGGTGTTGGGCGTTAGGGAATTCACCAGAAATCATAGACTAGCTAACAAGTGAATCAAACATAGAGTTTTCTATAGATGTGTTCCTGAAATCATACTCAGACTAACCTACTCACGTAGTATTAATCACAAATCAATTCACTCAGATTTACTAAACTCCCATTCAGTTCTCTGAGTTTCTAGACAAATTAGTTTGATAATTTCACAAAACACTTTAGATCGACTCACGCCGTCTAAGAGAATTTGTTCATCTAAATAGGGTTAATCGATTCAACAACACTTTTGATGAGTAAATCAACCTAATCGCAGTAGCTAGATTATCGATCAAAGCCACATAAACGAAACACAGATTTAGACGAAGAACTCTAAAGATAAACCCTAATCTAAGAAACGAGAAATCAATCCATGAATCCCTTTGAAAAATCCCTTAAAACCCAACAAGAGAATTACTCAATCATAGTGTATAAAAACATCACAGAAGTATTGTAGTCTGCTGGAAATTAAATAAAAGAAAGGTAAAGAACGAAGAACGAGGATGAATATGGAGATCGATGGTGGCTCCTTCGGCGACTCCTTCTTCTCCCGAAGATGGCAACTCTGAGGTGTGCGGCTCTCTTCTCTGCTCTCTCTCCACGACTTGGTCATTAGAATGACCTAAAACGAGTATATATAGCCTTCTAATTCGTTGGAAACGTCTAGGGTTTGAAGAATGAGTAGTGGGCTGGACTTGGGCTTGAATTAGGTCACTTTCGGACGTCAACGTTGTCAAGCCGCGGTCGCGGTGGTCCTGATCGCGGGGAATCATGGTCTGGGCGCGGTCGCGGCCTATGCTCTCCTTTGAGACTGCATTTTCTGTCTTTAGTGCATCGGGAATATCTGAAGATCTAACCGGTTGATTGTCTCCAAACCAATTGCATTAGAAAGATGGTTGTCTCCTCTATGTTGTCTTAAATTTTGGGGATGAGCAGACGGTGAGAAGGTCTTCATCGAGTACCATACTTCTGACGGTCTGTACTTATCCAAAATTGCTCATTTGTTCCAAATTGCACATCTTTAGTCCAAGTTTCCTGAAAAGTATTTTAAAACTCTAAAACATAGAAATCACATAAAAACCATTGAAAACAGAGTTAAAACACCTCCATAAGATATTAAAACGATCCATAAAAATGGTCAAAATCCGGTGTTATCACTCCACCACTTAAACAGCCCTTTAATGCCAAACGCCGTCTACCCTGGATGATGTCTTTATTGAGAATTAACTATTGAAATTAATGAATGTAGAGAGCTAGTTGACTGGAATCAAGATTTAGATTGTTTAAGTTTTGCATGACGGAAAAAGTGGACTAGTATCTTTTGTGTCTTGGTGAGAATTTTCTAGACTAAGTTGTGGATTGATGCACGATTTTTGGTCCTAGTTTAGGAGTTCATGTCTCTGAGATTTGTGCATTCCCTATTTTTTGTTTTCACTTAACCAGTTTAGACTTCTGCTTTGTTTGAGGACAAACAAAGGTTTAAGTCTGGGGGAGTTGATAACACCGTATTTTGACCACTTTTATGTATCGATTTAAAATACTTTTTTTATGTTTTTATATTGCTTTTCAGGAAAAGCTTAATAAAATGGATAGAAAACGAGATTTTTAGCTCAGAGTCAAACCGTTAGAAATTCACCCCCGATTGAAGGCCTTCTCACCGTCTGATCCAGCTCAAATGTGGAGATCTCAAAGATGGAAGTATCATCTTTCCAGCACACTTTACAGCTTGGCAATCCAACGGTTCAATCAAAAGATACGCGAAGAGCAAGATGTCCCGTAAACCAGCCAGCAAGCGTTTCCACCCGCGGCCAACAGGCCATTCCCCGCGGTCAGCCATCCATTCCCCACGGTCACGCACATCCATTCCCCGCGGTCACGCACATCCCGACCAAGGCCAGCTAACTCCGAGTTCGAAGGCCAATTTCTGAAGCCCAAATCATTTTCCCAGCCTCAAATCCAGAACCCTAGACACCAGCGAGTATTGAAGACTATAAATACATATCATTTAGGTCGTTTTTAAGAAGAGAAGAGGAGAGACGAAATACTTTACATAAATTTTACTTTAAGCTTTGTTTTTAGGTTTTAGGGAGAGAGAGATCTATCTCTTGAACCCTTGTTCTTTGTTTTTCAATTTCGGTTTCTGTACTACTTTTTAATACTATGTTTTTGATTTCGTTTATCATGTCTGAGTAGTTTTATTGTTGGGTCTAAGGGATTTTCGATGGGGATATATATGTTCGATGAGGATTCCATGAGCTATTACTGCATGAGAGTAGCTTGGTGACCAGATGTGTTCATCCGGTGTCAGATCTAGTTTGGGAGAGCAAAACAAACATAGGAGTGGAAACCTACCTATATGCGATTTGTGAATGCTGACGAGTCTTAAACATAATGCATCTCTTCTTTTCCAGGGCCAGATTGGAAACCTACTGGTCAGGGTTGAGAGAGATAGTTGTCTATGATCACGACTGTGGCGTATTCATACGTCCGTGACTCCAGTTCGAAAAGTTTAAACTAATATCTTATTACTCTCTAGCAATGTTTTGAATCGTTCATACCCCTGAAAAAACTTCCCTGAACCCCAGCGCCTTTTTTTCTATAGATTTACACCGATTTTTATTCAAGCTTTAGTCTAGTATCTTTACTCTTTCAATCGATTTTCATTTAAGCAATTAGGTTTAGCCGTTTTTCCGTTTTTACTCATTTTCGTTAAGTTTAGTTATTAGGTCATTTTAATTACCGTATTTTCTCTTTATGATTCATTTTTTACGTTTTAAACACACCACCAAAACCCTCACAAAAATCGCCTTGTTCTAGACTTCCTTACTTTATATTTCTTTCGAAGGCTTTTGCAGGAAATATCCTTCTTCCCTGTGGATTTGATCCCTAAGTACTACAATCGATCAGCTGTGCACTTGCGGCTATTGATTTCATTTAGAGTAAAACTTGACACCCTCATCGCGACAATATATCAGTAACAAATTTACCGTATTAGAAGATAGCAGAGGATCTGCCTTTCACGAGGAGCATGATTTTGCTCGGATTATCTCCTCCTACTTTCAAGACATTTTCTCCACACAGTCTGGATCAAGGTCTGAGTTGGTCAATTCTGTGCTTGATCCCAAGATTGATGAAGCAACCAACACTCGCCTCACTCGGATTCCTGACTCTGAAGAGGTGCATGCTGCTGTTAAGTCCATTCATCCGAGCAAAGCGCCAGGACCAGACGGTTTCTCTGCTGGCTTCTTGCACACTTACTGGCCTATTATAGGCCCAGATGTTGTCAAAGAAATCCAAGAGTTCTTCGTATCTGGGAATTTTCCCCCGCATCAGAATGCGACTCACATTCGGCTTATCCCGAAGATTTTGGGACCCCGGAAAGTCTCAGATTATCGCCCCATTGCGCTATGCAATGTTTACTACAAGATCATTGCAAAGACTCTCACCAAGCGCCTCCAAGGGATTCTCCCAACTCTGATTGCATAGACTCAATCTGCTTTCGTTCCGAATAGAGCAATCTCCGATAACGTCATGATTACTCATGAGACCCTTCATTACTCGAGGACATCAGAAGCTAAGAAGAGATGCTTTATGGGTGTAAAGACAGATATGAGTAAAGCGTATGACAGGATAGAGTGGAGCTTCCTTCGAACGGTGTTAGAACGCCTGGAATTTCACCCTACTTGGGTCAAGTGGATAATGGAATGCGTCACGACGGTATCATACTCTTTCCTTATCAATGGAGGACTGCAGGGAATAGTTCTACCATCACGAGGATTTAGACAGGGTGACCCCCTCTCGCCCTACCTTTTCATTCTCGGCACTGAGGTGCTAGCAGGGCTCTGTCGTAAAGCTCAAGAGGATGGCTCCTTGCTTGGCATTCGGGCGGGTTTCCCATAATAGCCCGTAAGTTAACGATCTTCTTTTTGCCGATGATACGATGTTCTTTTGTAGGTCAGACCCTATCAGTTGCGCGATTCTTGCTTCTATTCTTAGAAGATATGAAGAAGCTTCCGCCCAAAGCATAAACCTCTCTAAATCTTCGATCACCTTCTCCACAAAGACCCCACAATATCAGAAAGACACTGCTTGTCGCATCCTGTGCATTCAAAATGAAGGGGGCACTGGAAAATACTTAGGGCTCCCAAAGAACTTTGGGCAGAAGAAAAGGGATATCTTTGCGAACCAGGTTGACCGCTGATGAGCGAGTGTAAATGGGGTTTGTTGTTTTCGTTCTACTAAGCTTCAGGTTTTAAATTTATAACCCCTAAATGTCTGCAAGTGCACAGATGTGCGCTGTAGTACTTAGGGTATCGATCCACAGAGACTTAGTTGTTTCAGTACGAATTCACGGCTATGCTTAAATCAGATTAGAACTATACAATTTGGGTTTTGGTTTTTGGTTTTTGTTGTCACTAAATCTAAACTTGAAAGCAAGTAAAAAGCAATTGAAAAAGAAAGCAAGTAAAGCAAGTAAAGCAAGTAATAAGCGAATGAAAGTATAATGGAAACAAGGAAATAAGCGAATGAAAAGCAAAGGAATACGAAGGTTGTAAGCGTTAAAAACAAACGTTGGGGCTCAAGGGGAATTCGCAGGGGTTCATGGACTAGGCTATGTCGATTTTAAACAAGTGATAAAGGTAATCAACTACGTATGTTCTAGAACTCGAGGCACGAAAGTATGAATAGCCTACTTTCGCAGCACTAAACAACTATCTCTCGCAACCCTGATCAGTAGGTTTTCACTCTGATCCTGAAAGGGAGAAGATGCAATAGCAGAACAAGACTCATCAATATTCACAACTCAACTACAGGTAGGTTTCCACTCCTATAGAAGAATTGCTCGTTTCACCCTAGTTCAGACAATCAATGAAAGCTTTCGCAACATATCTTATCAGATCGGCTTCTAAGTGGCCAGCAGAGAATCACGCAGTAAGATTAAAGGCAAACAAAGATCATCTAGAAGATTATAAATCCTAAATCTATCGATTCATAAGCAAAGACACATGAAATTCCCTTTGAACAATCCCTTTAAACCCAACTGGGTAACTACTCAAACATATTGTAACAAAGTATCATAAACGAAATTGAAAGTGCAGGAAATTAAAGAGAACAAGGAAGAGAAACGAAGAACAGAGAAGCGGACAGAGGCGCGATGATTGCACTCCAGCGGCGGCTCCTCCTTCTTCGAAGACGGCGGCTCCTTCTAAGGGTTACACGAAAATCTCTCTCTCTCCTCTTTGTCTATTAGTTTCGGTCCTCCCCTTTAGAATGACCTAAAAGGGGTATTTATAGCTTCTGAAGTGGTCTCAGACACTTAGAGCTTCAAAAATAACGAAAGGAATTGATCTGGGATATAATTAAGTCGTCGGGAAAGTGAACGACCAATGTCTGCGGTCGCGGTGGCTCTACCCGCGGGAAAATGGGTGTTGGCCGCGGTCCCGGCACATACTCTATTTCGGAACTGCATTTCCTGTCATTCTTGCATCGGGAGTATCTGAAGATCTAACCGTTGGATTGTTTCCAAACCAAGTGCATTACAAAGCTGGTTGGATCCTCTATGTTGTCTAAACCTAGAGAATCTGATCTACAGAATTCCCACATCAACAGCCAACAGACCCTTCAGAGACTCGAAGAAGACAGGAAAAAGAAAGATGATCGCAGAGGTCGCACTCAGACTAACCGTCAGGACCCCTCTTAGCATTCTCAGCCTCGCCAAGACCCCTCCTTCCACCCACAGTCTCGATAAGTGAACCCTCTCTGCAACATACCCGAGCTGGAACCAACAATGCTAGAGACAGGGACCTTCATCGACGTGACAGTGAGGCTCTGAGAGGTGACAAACTCCCTCCCCGAAGGCTTTCGCGGTCCCCCCGAGAAGATACGACGACAACAGGGTCACATTTCCGCCCACTCACTCCATAAGGGATGATCGTGGTCTTTCCAAGCCTCATCAGAAATCCCGAGCTCGGTACGATGCCTCGTACTACTCAGACTTTCCTGCTCCTCACCGTAACCCTCACTCTGATGGCAACTACCGCAGAGACCATCGATCGAAGAATTGGGGTCTCCATCCCTCTTCCCGAGATGCTTCTGATCTCCGCTCTCGTGGTGCACCAATTAGGGAGGCTCCGAACATACCTCAATCTCCTCCTCTTCGAAGAGGCTCTTCACAGCTTTCTCCCTGGGGTGAGTCTGGTCACCGATCGCATGCTGCTCAGAACAGAGATGCTCTGAACAGAGCTTAAGCTCCTCCGCGTGGAAGTGGCTCTCTGCAACTTTCTCCCCGAGAGGTGTCAGATCACCGTTATCGTTCTCGAGATGCTCTTGGCAAGAGTGTGCTGAACAGTGCTGCGTCTCCTCTACGTGAACCTCCGACCTCACGACGAAGACTTCTGGCTGAAGATTCGCACCATACTCCCTCTGTCACTCCTCGCGACACCTCTGCTCCTAATCGCCGCGATAACACTGCATCTTTGAACACTGGTCATCGCCGGTCAGCCCTGGAAAGATTAGAAGACCCGTGCTCCCTCCAAAATGACCCGCTTCCCTTTGCAAATGCGGGTGTTTCTTTAGATTCTCACAGGGATTGGGTCGAGAATGATGATCTCCTGGGTTCTCCGGAGGAGGTAGAAGAATTCAATATCTAGCTCGAGTCCTTTTCTCAACACAGAAGCACGTTCTAAAGGCACCAACACTCCTCTTCCGAGAACTCCTCTAAGGCTACAATCCCGGATCTTCCACCTCTGCATGGTGAGAAGATTCCGGCTACCTTTAGACTGGGTCCTCGCTCTGTTCCGGCAAAGCAACGTCTGGAATTCCCCAGAAAAACTCCCCCGAAGCGGAAGATTACAAAAACAGCGTCCAGAACAGCAGAAAAATTGTCTACACGTTCTGCCTCAAAGAAACTAGCATCAAGTAGCCTAATCCAGAGCACAAAGGCGAAACACAGAACTTCGACGAAGAAGTACTCACCACGAAGGAGGCTCGGGGGCTGATCCAGCAAAACATCCTGCTGCAAAGACTTTGAAGACCATGACAGCCTCTGCTGTAGTGTCTAATGTAGATCTTTCTAGTAGTGATCTTGTTACTTCTATCTCTAAGGTCTTAGTGCCTTCTACTTGTAAGGGCTTGATGGTTGCCCAAAACCATCGTCGACTCAATGATCACAACCTGTTCGAACTGTCAAGAGATTGGAAACTACTTGACAGTTCGACGCCTAAGGGAATTGAGATTGAGTCTCTTTCTGGATATTATGTTTCTCGCTGAAACAAAAAACCAAGATGATGTTGTTTTCAGCGTATTTCAGTGGATGGATTATGATAACAGGTTTACGGTTCCTCCGATTGGACTTAGTGGTGGTCTAGCTTTAATTTGGAAGAAAGATACACTTCTGGAGATTCTATCTTCTTCCCCAAACTTCATTGAAACCAAAATTAAGTACAAGGCGAAATCATTCTTTTTTACTTTCGTTTATGGTCATCCAGCGAGCCAATGACGACAGGAAGTTAGGAACCAAATCTCGGAATTAGGTGCAAATAGGGAGTCTCCTTGGATCCTCTCAGGCGACTTCAACGAGGTCCTCGATAATTCAGAAAAGCGAGGAGGCCCAAGGAGGCACGAGGGCTCTTTTATCAACTTTCGGAGCTTCATATCCCAAAATAGGCTATGGGATGTTAACTTCTCTGGCAATCCGCTATCCTGGCAAGGCATGCGCTATGACCACTTCGTTCGAGCGAGATTGGATCGGTCCATTTCGAACGATGCTTGGGTGGAAGCCTTTCCCTCTGGTAGATCGGAATACCTCCACTACGAAGGATCAGACCACCGACTGCTGGTCACCTTTCTGGACGATTCCAGGGTCAAACAGCAAGGTATCCACAGTGGAGATCGTAACACTGGATATTTTCACGCTGTCACTCGTAACCGTCATACGTGTAACTGATAACACCGTAGTTTGACCACTTTTATGGATCGATTTGAAATACTTTTTCTATTTTTTATTGCTTTCAAGTACTTTTATTACGTTTTTCTAGTATTTGTAGTTCCAAAACTATTTTCAGGAAACTTAGGGAAAAGCTTAATAAAATGGATAGAAGACCAGATTTTTAGCTCATAGTCAAACCGTCAGAAGTTCACCCCCGATTGAAGGCCTTCTCACCGTCTGATATAGCTCAAATTTGGAGATCTCAAAGATGGAAGTATCAGTTTTCCAGCACACTTTACAGCTTGGCACCAGAGAGTATTGGAGACTATAAATACATATAATTTAGGTCGTTTTTAAGAAGAGAAGAGAAAAGACAAAATACTTTACAAAAATTTTACTTTAAGCTTTGTTTTTCAATTTCGGTTTCTGTACTACTTTTTAATACTATGTTTTTGATTTCGTTTATCATGTCTGAGTAATTTTATTGTTGGGTCTAAGAGATTGTCGATGGGGATATATATGTTCGATGAGGATTTCATGAGCTATTGAGCCGAATCTTAGAACTTTTTCTTCTGAATTCGTTTTTACTGCATGAGAGTAGCGTCATGAACTATAATCTGATCCAGATGCTTGGTGACACGAAAGTGTTCATCCGGTGTCAGATCTAGTTTGGGAGAGCAAAACAAACATAGGAGTGGAAACCTACCTATGGGCGATTTGTGAATGCTGACGAGTCTTAAACATAATGCACATCTTCTTTTCCAAGGCTAGAGTGGAAACCTACTGGTCAGGGTTGAGAGAGATTGTTGTCTATGATCACGACAGTGGCGTATTCATTCGTCCGTGACTCCAATTCGAAGAGTTTAAGCTAAGGTCTTATCAAATTTACTCTCTATGTTCGAAGAGTTCGAAGATTTTTATTCAAGCTTTAGTCTAGTATCTTTACTTTTTCAATCGGATTTCATTTAAGCAATTAGGTTTAGCCGATTTTCCGTTTTTACTCGTTTTTGTTAAGTTTAGTTATTAGGTCATTTGAATTCCCGTATTTTCTCGTTAAGATTCGTTTTTTACGGTTTAAACACACCACCAAAACCCTCACAAAAATCGCCTGGTTCTACACTTCCTTACTTTATATTTCTTTCGAAGGTTTTGTAGGAAAGATCCTCCTTCCCTGTGGATTCGATCCCTAAGTACTACAATCGATCAGCTGTGCACTTGCGGCTATTGATTTTATTTAGGATAAAACTTGACACCCTCATCGCGACAACACATCAAGTTTTTGGCGCCGTTGCCGGGGAAGGCACGCGTTTTCTTTTCCGCAAAACCCTAAGAAAGGTTGGTAAATCGTCTCTAGAACCCTTTTTTTTTTACTTATTTTCGTTTTTGGTTCTTCTTGTTTCAGGTTATGAAGCAATGAACCATATGAAACGAAATTAGTACTATGAGGGAGGTTTTTACAACACTCCTCAAGCCACTCGACGCCGAGAAGCACAATACATTTGTGATCTCTCCTCAATGGATCAGAATTCAATTCCGAACCACCACACAAGAGGAGTTCGCAGCCACAACAAATCAATTCGCGAAGTTTTAGAGGAAAAAGGATTCTACTGGGACCACGACCCTTATTCAACTTACAATGCCCACGGAGATATCCATGATCCTCTCTTTGATGAAGATATGTTGTCTGTCTCCCAAAACCGAGATCGATGATATGCTTCAGGAGCTTAATGAATCTATGGATGACGGGTATTGGGTAGCTTGTGAAGTAGATGGAGAATCCTCCATCAAGTTAGTTAGAAAGAGGCCATCAAATGAAATTCCTTTGGATCATCACGTCATGGAAGCCAGCCATCAAGAAAAGGGAGAACCTGTTTCTAACCCGAGTGACGATCTCGTCTCTACTGATTCGTTCAGGTGTTTTGAAGATGACAAACAAGATTATAAGTCACTTCCTCTTGATGAACCAAAGCCTTTTTCTCCTTCAGCTCCTCACCATATTGACTGTGAGACAGACCACATGAAAGATGAGACACTAATGGTGACATCAAAACCACCATTGGAGGCGCTTTCTAAGACGAAGGATCCCGAGAAGTTTGATGCCCCATTCTCGATCAAGGGAGTGGAATTTCGTGATTCTATTTGTGACATTGGACCTGATGTGAATCTAATACCAAAGACCATTGCAGAGGATATAGGTATTTCGATTTTTCATCCTTTTAAGATTTACATTCACTATGGAGGTTTTTCTGGTGCAGCTCCACTCGGTTTCAAACCCGAATTGCCTTTTCAAGGGGAAGTTTGTCTTGTTCCTACTGATTTCCATGACTTGGAGATGAGAAAGAATGGAACAAAAGCCTTGATATTTGGTATTTCGTTCCTGGCATCTGTTGAAACACTCATCGACTACCCGAATCAATGTATGAGTTTCACAAAGATCGACAAAAAAACCTCACATCCGGCGATTCCTACAAGGAACTCTCATTGTCTGACAACAGGCAGCGTAGATGATCAAATATTTGACCCTGGAGGAACTACAAAAGATGTTGGATACGTTCTAGAAAGAAGAAAACCCGAAGAAAACGCCGGATTTACAAGCTTGACGAACAAAGGTACTTCCTTATGTATACCTTCAATTAATGCTCATATGAGAGGTGATGGAGACTTAATTGAAGCAAGAGTGAAGCTTAAATGGGTCTCAAGACTCTTTTCCGAAGACTCTCCACAAGGAAAAAGAATTGGAGACAAGAAGCAAGAGGATCTGGACACCTTTTCTCGGACATTCACCACCGCGGTCGCGTGTGCGCTACCAGCGGCCAACCCATGTTTCTCTGCGGTCGCAACACTTGCACCCGCGGCAAAACCACCTTTCCCCGCGATCGCGACATTTCCACCCGCGGCCAATGCTTTTCTGACAAATCTTCCGACTATTCAAGCCATGGCTACACTTCTCCAAGCAAACTATTTTCACCTTGGATGCCTAACTTTCTCCACCACTTCAAATCATAAAGAATCATCTCTCCTTGTATCTTGCAACATGGTTCAATGCTATGACGTGAGAGGGACATTATTCACCTCATCATACAAGCTTCCAAGACATTCTCCTATCACAACTGGTGTTGAAGACTCATACCTCAAAGAAGTTCCAAGTCTGATTTTTGGTCCTGGAGGAGGCTACCATCTCGAACCTAATGACAAAACTTCCAATTGGGAATGGAGTTATAAGGGATATACAAAGGAAAGAAAAATAGGAGCATGGAGGACTTGTCCCAAGACATTGCCTCTTAAGGACTAAGCTACGTCCTACACCAAAGTAGAGCTAAACGACTTAAAACAAAAGCGCTTAATGGGAGGCAACCCATTTAGGTATTGTTTTCTTTAGGATTTTTTTTTGCTATTGATCTTTTTCTTTTTCGTAGTTCAGGTGTTTCTTATAAATCCAAAAAAATCCAAAAAAATCAAAAAACCCGAAAAGACCAAAAAGAAGGATGGTCTCTGACTGCTCGGCCCAACAGGAACCAAGGAGAAGTAAAAAACAGGCCGCGATATAAGCCCCCGTGGTCACAGGCGTTCTGACCGCGGGAAACAGCTCCTCGACCGCGGCCGCGTATTTCTGACCGCGGCCGAGCACCGGTTTGCCGCGGTCGCGTGAACTCTGACCGCGGCAAATGGTCGTTGAGATTATACCCGACCCTAAATCACCCACTTCACCTCATTCCACCTCACCAATCCCCATCCCACCACCTTCATCACCACCTATCACCTTCCCAAACCTCTTCGAATGAATCCGGTCCAACTCCACCAGCATCCCGGATCCAGGTAAGTTCTCTTTGGCCTTACCAATTCGATTATCTATGCATATTTCTTTTTCAATCTCGACTTGTTTCACACTGAGGACAGTGTGATTTAAGTCTGGGGGAGGATTTCATCCCTTTCTAACCACTTTTCTTTCATGAGTCTTGCATTATCTACACTTTTTGTATTTTCCTTAAAGTTTTTCAAAACCGGTTTTCAAAACAAAATACGTTTTAAAGGGAATGGTGAACATAAATCAATGATAGTTGACTGTGTGCTTTTAGACTGTTCCTAGTGACATACTCATTCATGATTTAGGACTAGACTAGGCGGTAGCTAAGCATATTTGAAACGAAGTACCCCAGAAGAATTTGAATGATTTCGATTTAGATGAAGGAACACACTAGCTCTGTTTTATTTGGACTTAATTTGGACTTAATTTTCTCATTGAAGCATTAGACCAGGGAAACGAATCATACATTCAGGACTCCTTTACCCTTTTTACCACTATCTTTTGATCCTGAATGACTAGTTCATCTTTAGCTAGTTCCCCACCTTAACTAATCCTCTTTCAAACCACATGCACTCTTGTTTTCTATTGTCTTATATGCAGATATATGTAAAAACGTTGGAGAGAAGAGGAACGACACAGTTTTCAGTCACCAAAGACAGAGACCTGCGATTTGCCGGAAAAGTTCCCAGAAGGATTCAACACAAGAGGAAGCACAGTTTGCCTTAGAAAAATCTCAAATTTTGGTACAATCTCGTCCTCTAGTCTATCTCTCTCTTTAAAAGGTATTTTCTTTCCAAAAAAAAAAATCCGAGAATAAGAAAGGAAAGGAAATAAAAGCCTTAGAGAGTCTAGAGAGGTCGAATTTTAAATCCCAAGGCAACTGGAGTTCGATTTTATGTACTTTTGGAGACCATTTTCTGGAGGAATAGCTGTTCACAGTAAAGGAGGAAGGATTATGCAACAACATTTGGCAAGGAGAAGTGACTGAAAATTGCGGTCATCAACAAGTCCTTATCTCTCTTGCGGTTTTGTATATTATCTTGCATCCTCCAGATTTATCAGGTAACCCGAAACACTTTAGCTCCATGATGTGCTCAGGTTTTAACCCTAGTTTTCTACAAGCGCACAGATGTACGTTGTAGTACTTAGGGGTCGATCCACTGAAGACCAAGTAACTGCAGTACGAGTTTACTTGAAATGAGAACTGAGCTAAGATGAAAATATGGGTGTTTGTTTGGGGGTTGTGAACAGTGACAAAAATAGCAAATAATAAACTGAAAAACAAGTAAACAATAAGATCAAATCAATACGAGAAGGTGTTGGGCGTTAGGGAATTCGCCGGAA
This sequence comes from Eutrema salsugineum, assembly GCF_000478725.1. Classification (NCBI taxonomy): domain Eukaryota; kingdom Viridiplantae; phylum Streptophyta; class Magnoliopsida; order Brassicales; family Brassicaceae; genus Eutrema; species Eutrema salsugineum. The sequence goes on along the minus strand of NW_006256756.1, from coordinate 14,453,429 downwards.
ATCATAGACTACCTAACAAGACAATCAAACATAGATTTTCTATAGATGTGTTCCTGAAATCAAACTCAGACTAACTTACTCACGTAGTATTAATCACAAAACAATTCACTCAGATTTACTAAACTCCCATTCAGTTCTCTGAGTTTCTAGACAAATTAGTTTGATAATTTCACAAAACGCTTTAGATGGACTCACGCCGTCTAAGAGAATTTGTTCATCTAAATAGGGTTAATCGATTCAACAAAACTTTTGATGAGTAAATCAACCTAATCGCAGTAGCTAGATTATCGATCAAAGCCACATAAACGAAACGCAGATTTAGACGAAGAACTCTAAAGATAAACCCTAATCTAACAAACCAGAAATCAATCCATGAATCCCTTTGAAAAATCCCTTAAAACCCAACAAGAGAATTACTCAATCATAGTGTATAAAAACATCACAGAAGTATTGTAGTTTGCTGGAAATTAAATCAGAGAAAGGTGAAGAACCAAGAACGAGGATGAAGATGGAGATCGATGGTGGCTCCTTCGGCGACTCCTTCTTCTCCCGAAGACGGCAACTCCGAGGTGTGCGGCTCTCTTCTCTGCTCTCTCTCCACGACTTGGTCATTAGAATGACCTAAACCGAGTATATATAGCCTTCTAATTCGTTGGAAACGTCTAGGGTTTGAAGAATGAGTAGTGGGCTGGACTTGGGCTTGAATTAGGTCACTTTCGGACGTCAACGTTGTCTGGCCGCGGTCGCGGTGGTCCTGATCGCAGGGAATCATGGTCTGGGCGCGGTCGCGGCCTATGCTCTCCTTCGAGACTGCATTTTCTGTCTTTAGTGCATCGGGAATATCTGAAGATCTAACCGTTGGATTGTCTCCAAACCAATTGCATTAAAAAGATGGTTGTCTCCTCTATGTTTTCTTAAATTTTGGGGATGAGCAGACGGTGAGAAGGTCTTCATCGAGTACCATACTTCTGACGGTCTGCATTTATCCAAAATTGCTCATTTGTTCCAAATTGCACATCTTTAGTCCAAGTTTCCTGAAAAGTATTTTAAAACTCTAAAACATAGAAATCACATAAAAACCATTGAAAACAGAGTTAAACACCTGCATAAGATATTAAAACGATCCATAAAAATGGTCAAAATCCGGTGTTATCACTCCACCACTTAAACAGCCCTTTAACGACTTGAAAATTTTTTATGTGTCCAAAACAAACTCAAAGGTTTTGACCATTTTTATGGATCACTTTAATATCTTTTACAGGTGTTTTTACTCCATTTTCAAAGGTTTTCAAAGGATTTCTATGTTTCCGGATTTTAAAAGACTTTTCAGGTAATTTGGGATAAAGAGGCACAAAGTGGAACAAAAAGACTCTTTTAGATAAATGCAGACCGTCAGAACTCTCATCGTCTGATCACCCTCAAAATTGGACAACTTATAGAAGAATCAACCAGCTTTCAAATGCACTTGGTTTGGAGACATTCCAACGGTTGGATCTCAAGATATTCCATTAGCCCCGGAGCCACTCGAAGACGGCCAGCAAAGCACGCGACCGCGGCCAACAACCTATTTCCCGCGGTCAGAAGCTTCCCAACCGCGGCCAACCACTCAATCCCCGCAGTCACGTCACTCCCGACAGCGGCCATCAAGCTCCGAACTAAAGCCCATATATCTGATGCCCAAAGTCATTCTCAGCCTCAATTCCGGAACCCTAGAGACCATGGAGTATTGGAAACTATAAATACATGTCATTTAGGTCGTTTTTAGGGAGAACCCATCATACTTTACAGAAACCCTTTTCCTTTAGCCGTTTTTATGCGATTTTTGTAGAAGATTTGTTCAAGTCCGAGTTCTTCAATAGAGAAGCTTTCTTTATCTCTTTTCTTTACTGTTTTTCATTACTTTTACTAAAACCGATGATGATGTCGACCTCAACCATGTCTGAGTAGATCCTGAGTTGGGCTTAGGGTTCCCGAAAGGGGCTCTCATAATCGATTAAGACATCTAGGTTTATAGATCTGGGATTTCGACCTGTTCTCTGTTTATTCTTGTTCTTATTGCATGTATGCTTGATTGATCACCTAGTATCTGATCTAGATAGTTAGTGTTGCGAAAGTTTTCGTTAAGTATCAGCCCTAGAATGAAACAGGCGATTTTTCCGTAGGAGTGGAAACCTACCTGCGGCGAGATCGTGAGTATTGACGAGTCTTGTGCAGCTCTTGCGTTCTCTCCCTGGGTCAGGGTTGCGAGAAACAGTTGGTTATGATCACGACAGTGATGTAGTCATACCGCCGTACTCTAGCTCTAGAACCCATATATCGTTATCCGTCAATCCCAATCTATCTACCCTAGTGTTAAAACCGATTATGATCCCTTAGAGTTCCCAAAAGCTCAGCGTTTTTAGCCATAGTTTACAATTCCATCGATTTTATTTGCTTACTTAAACCCGCATTTCAATTCTCTTAGTTCGATATTTTTACTTACTTTACTAGTCTTTCATTCGATATTTCACTTGCTTTATTAGCCTTTCATTCGATTTCTGTACTTGCTTTCTAGGATAGAATTATTTGCTTTCTCTTGTTTTAGTTTAATTCGTGACAAACAACCAACCTTTAAAAACCAATCTAGTCTAGACATAAAGTTAAAAACCGTAGAAGAATACCAGGCACACAAATCTCTGTGGATTCGATCCCTAAATACTACAACTGATTAGCTGTGCACTTGCGGCTTTCATTTGTTTTGTTGAGGGTAAAACTTGTTCCCTCACGCAGTTGACACGACATCAAGTTTTTGGCGCCGTTGCCGGGGATTTGTTTCGCTGCCTTTTGTTATTTTTCTTGTTTTAACTTCTGTTCTAGACACCTGATCTCTAGTTCTTTCTTAAAGTTTTGCTGAATTATCTTTCCCTTCTTTTGTTTTTCTCTGAATTGCATGAATACCAGGCGTAGACCTGCAGGAGATATTCCAATTCTAGACGAGATAAACAGACACGAAAGAGAACTTCGAAGACTGAGACGAACGCAAGGAATGGCCAACGACGACCAGCCTGGAGATCCTATTAATCGAAATTTAAATATGGACCAAGACGGGTCCGAACATGGAGAAAATGAAGAGAACGATCACAGAGGAGGTGATCATGCTCGACAAGATGGAGAGGAGGATGAGGTTCCTCCAAGAAACCACCAGAACCGCGAGAGAGAAGAACGTGAAGACCTTGAAGCACCCATCAATGCAGCCGATGGTGACCAACAAGGAGTGCAGCCGAATGGACGCGTTAACCGCCCTGTTCAGCAAGCAAATCAACACCGAAGACAAGCCAGAAACCATCGCATAGCCGATTTTGATGCACCTACTCAAAAATTTCAGAACTGATCTGCAATTCAAGTTCCATTTCCGAACCGGAATGAGTTTGAAGTCAAGCCTCAAATCATCTCATTGGTGAAACAAAACCAATCCCATGTAGTTCCTTCTGAACACCCATTGGACCATATCTAGCTCTTTGAAGAGATTTGCAGCATGATGAGAACAAACCATGTTCCACCAGACTATTTAAAGTGTAAGTTGTTCCCTTTTTCATTAGCAGATAAAGCTCACCGTTGGTTGAAATCTTTGCCTGCAAGATCGATTACTGATTGGGAAGAATGTAGAATTGCTTTCCTGAACCACTTCTACACTAAGTCAAGGTCGAATCAGTTGAGAACAAAGATCTCAAACTTTCAACAAGGGCCAACTGAATCTTTCTATGAAGCCTGGGAGCGTTTTAAGGAGTATGAACGTGATTGCCCTCACCATGGATTTCATGGATCAAGCCTGCTGAGCACATTTTACCGAGGTTTTCAACCAAAATACAAACTTTCACTTGATACAGCTAGCAATGGAGATTTTGGACAAAAGACGATAGCCCAAGGAAGAGCCCTCATCGAAAATTTGGCTCAAGCCAATAGCAATGATTGTCCTGAATACGATCGATCGATTAAGAAAGCCGGAATAGACAACAAGGAGATAACCGAGTTGAAGAACATGATGAGCCAGCTTCTGAAGAGCAACAATCTCCCAATCCATGCTTGTGAGACCAACAATGGCGCAGAAGATGAAGGACCTAGTGATATCGATCACATTAATCAAACCTGTCAAGAAGAAGATGTGAACTACGTAGGAGCACTGGTGCCATATCAAAATCGTTCCAACAACAACTTCCGGAACGCAAATTTCAACAATCTCTCTTACCGCAATCCAAATGTGGAGAATCCTCGGTTATATGCACCGTTAAAGTCGTTAAAGCAGTTACTTAAATGAAGTCGTTAAAGCAGTTACTTAAATGAAGTCGTTAAAGCAGTTACTTAAATGAAGTCATTTCAAATCTAATGATGGTCGGTGTCAACTGCGTGAGGGAACAAGTTTTACCCTTAACAAAACAAATGAAAGCCGCAAGTGCACAGCTAATCAGTTGCAGTATTTAGGGATCGAATCCACAGGGATTTGTGTGCCTGGTATTCTTCTACGGTTTTTAACTTTATGTCTAGACTAAATTGGTTTTAAAGGTTGGTTGTTTTTCTTGCGAATTAAACTAAAACAAAAGAAAGCAAATAAATCTATCCTAAAAAGCAGGTAAGAAAATCGAATGAAATGCAATTAGAATAAGCAAATATCGAATGAAAGACTAATAAGGCAAGTAAAATATCGCATGAAAGGTAAATAAAGCAAGTAAATAATGAACTAAGGAAATTGAAATGCAGGTCTAAGAAAGCAATAAAAAGCGATGGAGTTGTAAACTATGACTAAAAACGTTGAGGTTTTGGAAACTCTAAGGGATCGTAATCGGTTTTAACACTAAGGTAGATAGATTGGGATTGACGGATAACGATATATGGGTTCTAGAGCTAGAGTACGGAGGTATGACTACGTCACTGTCGTGATCATAACCAACTGTTTTTCGCAACCCTGACCAGTAGGTTTCCACTCTGGCCCTGGAAGGGAGAGAACGCAAGAGCTGCACAAGACTCGTCAATACTCACGATCTCGCCGCAGGTAGGTTTCCACTCCTACGGAAAAATCGCCTGTTTCATTCTAGGGCTGATACATAATGAAAACTTTCGCAACACTAACTATCTAGATCAGATACTAGGTGATCAATCAAGCATACATGCAATAAGAACAAGAATAAACAGAGAACAGGTCGAAATCCCAGATCTATAAACCTAGATGTCTTAATCGATTATGAGAGCCCCTTTCGGGAACCCTAAGCCCAACTCGAGATCTACTCAGACATGGCTGAGTTCGACATCATCATTGGTTTTAATAGAAGTAATGAAAAACAGTAAAGAAAAGAGATAAAGAAAGCTTCTCTATTGAAGCACTCGGACTTGAACAATCTTCTACAAAAATCTCATAAAAACGGCTAAAGGAAAAGGGTTTCTGTAAAGTATGAAGGGTTGTGTCTAAAAATGACCTAAATGACATGTATTTATAGTCTCCAATACTCCATGGTCTCTAGGGTTCCGGAATTGAGGCTGAGAATGACTTTGGGCTTCAGATAAGTGGGCTTTAACTCGGAGATTGATTACCGCGGTCGGGAGTGTTGTGACCGCGGCAATTGGCTTGTTGGCCGCGGTCAGGAAGCTTCTGACTGCGGCAAATAGCTTGTTGGCCGCGGTCGCGTGAGTTGCTGACCGACTTCGAGTGGCTCCGGGGCTAATGGAATATCCTGAGATCCAACCGTTGGAATGTCTCCAAACCAAGTGCATTTGAAAGCTGGTTGATTCTTCTATAAGTTGTCCAATTTTGAGGGTGATCAGACGGTGAGAAGGTCTTCGTCTCTCCATGAGAGTTCTGACGGTCTGTATTTATCCAAAAGAGTCTTTTTGTTCCATTTTGTGCCTCTTTATCCCAAATTACCTGAAATGTCTTTTAAAATCCAGAAACATAGAAATCCTTTGAAAACCTTTGAAAATGGAGTAAAAACACCTGTAAAAGATATTAAAATGATCCATAAAAATGGTCAAAATCCGGTGTTATCAACTCCCCCAGACTTAGTCTTCTGTTTGTCCTCAAATAAAACAAAGGCTAAATCTCGGCGAGAGGTTTGAAAATGCAGGAACTAAACAAAATCTCAGAGACCAAACTTCTAGACCAATATCAATCAGTATGCATCAATCGGGGATAGCCTAGAAAATTCTCACAGCAATACAGGCATAACTAGTCCGTTAATCCGTCATGCAGAAATCTATGCACTAAGATCTAACTTCCAGTCAACTAGCTCTTAACATTCATTAAAAATCTCGGTGGTTCTCATCAAAGAAAATCTAGGCAAGGCGATCTAGGCTAGGTGTCAAGAAGGATTATTTTGGGGGGTAAGGCTTAAAGTGTTTACGGGTTACCTGAAGATTTGGAGGATGCAGGATATTATGCAAAACTGCAAGAGAGAGTGAAGCTGTTGGTATCCACAGTTTTCAGTCACTTTCTTCTTGACATAGATTCATGGTCTTCTTCCTTAGGTTCTCTCCAAACTCCCCCAGACTTAGATTTTTGTAAATCTTTCAAAACAATAGCTCCTTAAACGAATAGTGGTTGCTCATTGCTCCACAAATTTCGACAATCTAAGACTCATTAGGCTTTTTGTTTCCCTTTCTCTTTTCACGTTTTTTTTTTTTTTTTTTTTTTTTTTTTAGAGAAAGGGAACACCTTTAGATATAGAGTCTTAGAGAGCACGAATTTACCAGTTAATATCTGTCTTGTAAAGCTTTATTATGTTTCTGATACTCTTCCTTCCCAATTCCATTCAGTCTCCTTAGTGAGTGACTGAAAACTGCGTCGCTCCTCTTCTCTCCGACGTTTTTGCACATATTTGCTGATATAAACTAAAGAGAGAATGCATGAGGATTGAAAACAAGGGTTTTGGGTTCAGGGTATGGTACCAGATAAAGATAAAATGGTCATCTAGGACGAAAAATAGTTGTAAAAGTGATGGTAAAAGACGTCCTAGATGTGTATGTTGATGCCTGCCTAAAATCAATGATGAGAAAATTAGATATCAATATTAAGTCCAAATAAAAAGAGCTAGTATATCCTGTCAGAAAGAATCTCCATGAATAGAAGTCCTCTGGTGGGAGTTCGTAGTGCAAGTACTCTAGCTACCGCCTAGTCTAGTGCTAACCACAAATGAGCTATCATGCATAGTGTAGAAGTGTTCAGGTCTAAATCATCATAGTTTTGCGTCAAACATTCCTGAAAAATACTTAATGTCGAATAGGTTACATATTAAAATTTAAAAAGTACTTGAAATTTAAAAGCAAAGCAGGGAAATGATTAGTACGGATAGACATCCTCCCCCAGACTTAAATCACACTGTCCCCAGTGTGAAAAAGTTGGTGAGAAGATGGTGAATAAAAGAAAAATAAAATAAAATAAGATAAAAGAAAAGAAAATGATGATAGAACCGTGATGGTAGTGAAGTGCTGATCAATCACTCATCCTCCGAAGTGTCGTCTGCGAACTGGTGCTGCTCCTGTAAGAAGGTGACAACACGCTCAAAGCGTCGTCCCTGTCTCTCAACTCTGCGCTCCAGATCGGAATGAGTGTGTGATGATGTAGATGATGAGGTGTGTCCAGTCGAAATAGATGGCTGAAAATGACCACGGGCCGCAGCTGCATCATGCTTCGCCTTGGCCACTATGTATTGGCCAATGGTGAATGGTTGACGAGGTACAGATGGAAAAAAATCATCGGATACCGGGGTCCATCGTGGGCGTCCTCCGTTGCACAATCTCGGGATAGATGCTGAAGGTAAGCGGACTCGGTGCTCCTCGGTGCCAGTGCAATACTTGTAACCAAACCTGTCTGGATCGAAAGCGGCACGAGAGATAGTGTGATCGCGAGAGAGATAAAGTAGATCATACCAGACATTGGGAAGTGGATCATCAGATGAGAAATCGAATCCTACAGCCTGTAGTATCGCTGTAATAGCACTCCCGAAAGCTGGAGTAGCGTCCTCGCAACCATGTAAATCATGCTTCACCTTTACCATATTCTGCGCTATGATCCATGCGAAGCAGGCAAGTCGTGGATCATCCATAAACGGAATCTGAAGTGTGATGAGTTCAGTCTTCAAAACACTTCCCATGTTGGCTCTAGAGAAGATCGTGTGTGCTAAGAGTTTGTGCACAACTCTCACTGCTGGGTGGCTAAGAAGGGCTGACTTCGATCTCCCACTATCATAGGTTCCATGACCCATCTCTCTCCACAGGTTAAGATCATGTTCATCTTCAAGGTAAATGCCATCTGTGTATGGAAGCTTAAGAGCTTCACAAACTCGGAAATGGTGAGAGAATAAGGCTGTCCGCGGATAGAGAATGACAAGATGCCATCTGATGCTCTGGGGTTCCTCCTCTTCGTGTGGTGGAGTGTAATAGTCGCTAAAAGCTCACGGACTAGCTCAGGATAAGTCGGAAGGTTCAGCTCCATGTAGGGTCTCAGCTTAAGTGCATCGATGTACCAGATCACATCCTCTCTGATTCCAAGCATCTCGAGTGTATGATAATCAATGCAAGGCGTGGATTTGATGTTCAGCTTCTTGAAACGCCTTGCATAGTCCACTCTCGGGTTTGTCTCCCTCCCAATGTATCGAATTTGTGGTGGCTCGGGAGCTGCTCGTGTTTCTCTTGAGTGCTGGAGCAATCTCATCACATAGCTTCTTCTTGGTCTGGCTTGGTTCAGCATGTACTCTCCTAGAGTAGCATCATCGGGAATGTCCTCGGAGCTGCCACCAGTGCGACGGCTCCTTCGGGATCTGGTTTCGTCCATTTTCTGCAAAATGAAATGACTCTTGGAAAAAGAATAAATATGGATGCTGATTTTAACACATTAAGATCTGTTATACTAATACTAGTACAAAGAGATTAATTAAAACCATGAGCAAGCAAAATTTATATTAAATTAGAGAAATCAAGTAGTTCATGATTAAATTCGGATTTTTGATGTTCTTAACATAGAAATCTTCTAAAAATCGGTTTTGATGAGCAATTTCCATGTAAATTCTAAAGATTACCCAATACTAATCACTAATCACACAAGACAAAATCAAATTCATCAATTTTGCTGTTCCAAATTCGATTTTTATTAAGCATGTAGAAACCAAATTTCAAAAATCTCAATTTCTCTTAAGCTAGGTGCTAAAATCGATTTTTAGATAACCTAAATGGATAATCTATCATTCTTAAGCTATTTCCACCATCAATAGACCAAGATTTTGGGTTTTTAAAGAAAACCCTAAGTTAGAAATCGAGTAAGAATGGTGAGTTTGAGGTTCATACCTTGCTGGAAAGAGAGAATTGATGGCAGAATTGAAATCAGCTTTGAAAAAGAGTGAGGTTTGAGCCAAAAATCTCTTAAAAAGCTTAAGAATTGAAAAATGTGTTCTTTCTCCTAAATCTCTAAGTCTTTTGGAAGAGAAGAGAAGAAAGAGTTTTGATCCAAAAAGTTTGTTTCTTTTCTTTAAAAAGCGTTTTTGAAGCAAAAACGGAAAATTTCTGGAAATTTTTAAGTTTACGGGAACTTACCTTTTCTTGTTTGCACATTAGAAAAGTTTAAAACTTACGGAGGATCTTTTCGGGTTTTACCGGGAACATTTCGGAAAATACCGGGAATCACCAGGTAACACCAGGTAAACACCAGGCATCACCGGGAATCACCAGGCAACACCGGGAATCACCAGGTAAACACCAGGCAACACCAAAAAGCGGCAGAAATCCGCGGCGTCACCTCAACGACCAACGGCCACGGTCAGGAGACGTGCGACCGCGGTGATTGAGGGCTCGGCCGCGGTCACGTTCACGGTGCCGCGGTCGATGCACCCTTGGCCGCGGGTCGAACGGTCGTGACCGCGGCTCTTCCTCCTGCGGCCTATTGTCCAATCTTCTCGTTTTTGCCGGGCCGAGCAGCTAAAAACCTACCTTTTCTTCTTGGTTTTTCTAATTTTCTGATTTTTTTTGTGTTTTTGTTTTATAACATACCTAAAACTTAAAAAGAAAAAGAAAGCATTAATTGTAAAAAGGAAAAAAAAACTAAAATAAAGAGTACCTAAATGGGTTGCCTCCCATTAAACGCTTTTGTTTTAAGTCGTTTAGCTCGACGTAAGCATTAGGAATCAGGTTGATTTAAATGGCACTCCACTTGATATGCCTTTATTACTTCCGGTTGCTGGAGGTTTTACTTCTTCTCGTTGAGAAGCCGTCTTCTTCCCTTTATTCTTCTTTCGGACTTTAATGTTGTTCAAAACCCTTTTTGTATTTTCGATCAGCTCATGGATTTGGTCCTCACTAGTTTCTGTTGCATCTGGTGGAATGATGATCTTGATCTTTGCAAAAGCTTTCGGCTTCTCCTCTTCTTTCTCTTTTGGCATGTTTCCTTTGCTTGGAAATTCATCTAAGATAGTAGGATAGTACCTTTTTCTGTCCACATTGAGGAAAACAGCATGCCGGTTTGCGTGATGGATAATTGCTCCTACTGTAGCTAGGAATGGTCTTCCAAAAATGAGTGGCCTCTCCTTGTCTTTATCCATTTCCAGGACTTGGAAATCTGCTGGGACAATCTTGTCTCCCACTAGAACTTGTAGATCATGAATCGCCCCTTCAGTATCTTTTTGAGATGAATCTCCAAAAATCACCTTAACTGTCGATGTCCTTAAGGTTATTATGCCCAATTTTTCGGCAAATGCCTTAGACATGATGTTGACATTGGCTCCGGAATCGCACAAGCAGTCTGTAAACTTGATTCCTGAAATGAAACACTGGAAAACAAAACGTCCCGGATCATCGGCTTTGGTAAGCCTTTGAAACAGTGATCGTTCAGGTACCTTAAACGGTGGCTGCTTGGGATCGATATCCTTGTACAGTGGTACAAAGATTGGGGTTTCTTCTTTCTTTCCATCGGTTCCGGCCTCTTCTTCGGGCAATGTGGTTATGGCGTTGCAAAACTTCTTAGGGTTATCTTCAACTCTTCCTGGAAGAACTCCACTTTGCCTCTTCATAGAGTCGGCTGTTTGGGCTACTTGCACATCTAACTTTTTTACGTGCGAAGATAAAGATTCAAACTTACCATTTAGATCATTGTACATGCAGTCCACTTTCACGTTCACGTCTTTAGATGCTTTTTCGTTCGTCATAACAAGCTGTTGGATTGACTGTTCAAGTCTACCGATTTGTGAAGCTAGCTGGTTCGTCGTGACTACCTGCTGTTGTACAAATTGATTGTTAAAACCCGTACCTTGGTAGTTATATGGCTGTGGCGGTTGATATCGTACTATTTCCCCAAAGCTTCCACCTTGAAACTTTTTTTGGAAGGATTTTTGCTGAGGTGGGTAGTACTGATCTTGAGGATTCTCCACATTTGGATAGCGGTAAGAGAGATTGTTGTAATTTGCATTCCGGAAGTTGTTGTTGAAGTTGTTGTTGGAGCGATTTTGGTATGGCACCAGTGCTCCTACGTAGTTCACATCTTCTTCTTGAAATGCTTGATTAATGTGATCGATATCACTAGGTCCTTTATCTTCTGCGCCATTGTTGGTTTCACAGGCATGGATTGGGCGATTGTTGCTCTTTAGAAGCTGGCTCATGTTCTTCAACTCAGTTATCTCCTTGTTGTCTGTTCCGGCTTGCTTCATCGATCGATCGTATTCAGGACAATATTTGCTATTGGCTTGAGCCAAATTTTCGATGAGGGCTCTTCCTTGGGTTATCGTCTTTTGTCCAAAATCTCCATTGCTAGCTGTATCAAGTGAAAGTTTGTATTTTGGTTGCAAACCTCGGTAAAATGCGCTCAGCAGGAAATCCATGGTGAGGGCAATCACGTTCATACTCCTTAAAACGTTCCCAAGCTTCATAGAAAGATTCAGTTGGCCCTTGTTGAAAGGTTGAGATCTTCGTTCTCAAATTGTTCGACCTTGACTTAGTGTAGAAGTGGTTTAGGAAAGCAGTTCTACATTCTTCCCAATTGGTAATCGATCCTGCAGGCAAAGACTTCAACCAACGGTGAGCTTTATCTGCTAATGAAAAAGGGAACAACTTACACTTTAAATAGTCAGGTGGAACTTGGTTTGTTCTCATCATGCTGCAAATTTCTTCAAAAAGCTCGATATGGTCCATTGGGTGCTCAGAAGGAACTCCATGGAACTGGTTTTGCTTCACCAATGAGATGATTTGAGGCTTGACTTCAAACTCATTCCGGTTTGGAAATGGTACTTGAATTGCAGATCGATTCTGAAAATTTTGAGTAGGTGCATCAAAATCAGCTATGCGATGGTTCCTGGCTTGTCTTCGGTGTTGATTTGCTGGCGGAACGGGGCGGTGAATGCGTTCATTCGGCTGCATTGCTGGGTGGTCACCATCGGCTGCATTGATGGGTGGATCAAGGTCTTCACGTCCTTCTCTCTCTCGGTTCTGGTGGTTTCTTGGAGGAACCTCATCTTCCTCTCCATCTTGTCGAGAATGATCACCTCCTCTGTGATCATTCTCTTTATTTTCTCCATGTTCGGACCCGTCTTGGTCCATATTTAAATTTTGATTAATAGGATCTCCAGGCTGGTCGTCGTTGGCCATTCCTTGCGTTCGTCTAAGTCTTCGAAGTTCTCTTTCATGTCTGTCTATCTCGTCTAGAATTGGAATGTCTCCTGCAGGTCTACGCCTGGTATTCATGCAATTCAGAGAAAAACAAAAGAAGGGAAAGATAGTTCAGAAAAACTTTAAGAAAGAACTAGAGATCAGGTGTCTAGAACAGAAGTTAAAACAAGAAAAATAGCAAAAGGCAGCGAAACAAATCCCCGGCAACGGCGCCAAAAACTTGATGGTCGGTGTCAACTGCGTGAGGGAACAAGTTTTACCCTTAACAAAACAAATGAAAGCCGCAAACTGCACAACTAATCAGTTGCAGTATTTAGGGATCGAATCCACAGGGATTTGTGTGTCTGGTATTCTTCTACGGTTTTTAACATTATGTCTAGACTAAATTGGTTTTAAAGGTTGTTTGTTTTTCTTGCAAATTAAACTAAAACAAAAGAAAGCAAATAAATCTATCCTAAAAAGCAGGTAAGAAAATCGAATGAAATGCAATTAGAATAAGCAAATATCGAATGAAAGACTAATAAGGCAAGTAAAATATTGCATGAAAGGTAAATAAAGCAAGTAAATAATGAACTAAGGAAATTGAAATGCAGGTCTAAGAAAGCAATAAAAATCGATGGAGTTGTAAACTATGACTAAAAACGTTGAACTTTTGGGAACTCTAAGGGATCATAATCGGTTTTAACACTAAGGTAGATAGATTGGGATTGACGGATAACGATATATGGGTTCTAGAGCTAGAGTACGGCGGTATGACTACGTCACTGTCGTGATCATAACCAACTGTTTCTCGCAACCCTGACCAGTATGTTTCCACTCTGGCCCTGGAAGGGAGAGAACAAGAGCTGCACAAGACTCGTCAATACTCACGATCTCGCCGCAGGTAGGGTTCCACTCCTACGGAAAAATCGCCTGTTTCATTCTAGGGCTGATACTTAATGAAAACTTTCGCAACACTAACTATCTAGATCAGATACTTGGTGATCAATCAAGCATACATGCAATAAGAACAAGAATAAACAGAGAACAGGTCGAAATCCCAGATCTATAAACCTAGATGTCTTAATCGATTATGAGAGCCCCTTTCGGGAACCCTAAGCCCAACTCGAGATCTACTCAGACATGGCTGAGTTCGACATCATCATTGGTTTTAATAAAAGTAATGAAAAACAGTAAAGAAAAGAGATAAAGAAAGCTTCTCTATTGAAGAACTCGGACTTGAACAATCTTCTACAAAAATCTCATAAAAACGGCTAAAGGAAAAGGGTTTCTGTAAAGTATGAGGTTTGTGTCTAAAAACGACCTAAATGACATGTATTTATAGTCTCCAATACTCCATGGTCTCTAGGGTTCGGGAATTGAGGCTGAGAATGACTTTGGGCTTCAGATAAGTGGGCTTTAACTCGGAGATTGATTGCCACGGTCAGGAGTGTTGTGACCGCAGCAATTGGCTTGTTGGCCGCGGTCGGGAAGCTTCTGACCGCGGCAAATAGCTTGTTGGCCGCGGTCGAGTGAGTTGCTGACCGACTTCGAGTGGCTCCGGGGCTAATGGAATATCCTGAGATCCAACCGTTGGAATGTCTCCAAACCAAGTGCATTTGAAAGCTGGTTGATTCTTCTATAAGTTGTCCAATTTTGAGGGTGATCAGACGGTGAGAAGGTCTTCGTCTCTCCATGAGAGTTCTGACTGTCTGCATTTATCCAAAAGAGTCTTTTTGTTCTATTTCGTGCCTCTTTATCCCAAATTACCTGAAAAGTCTTTTAAAATCCGGAAACATAGAAATCCTTTGAAAACCTTTGAAAATGGAGTAAAAACACCTGTAAAAGATATTAAAATGATCCATAAAAATGGTCAAAATCCGGTGTTATCATCTAACCGTTAACAAAATATCACATAGACTAATAGCGTAGACATACATAGTAGACTTCTATAGTAGACTTCCAATGCAGACTTCCGGAAAACAATAACAACCTTGTCGTTCTATTCCGGAGCCTTCTTGTTATTGTCCTGGTGAATCTTCGACGTCTAAGTGAGACACATAAAGTTTAGTAAATAAATCTGTTAATATTGTATAGGACATTATTAGACGAGTAGCTTAACTTATACAATTCGGTAGGGTATGACCAGGTTGCTTGCATGAGCAGCTGTATAGTTTGTGCAGCTTCCTTGGTTTCTTGCTTTTCCAACTAGAAATTTCTAGCCATGATTGCCACCGAGACTTCTTCCGCCTTCCTGGTTTGCGGCGAATGTCTGGTGGCAGACATATAGTGATAGTTGGACTCCTTGGACCTCTGAAATTTGGAGATATATGTTGGCAGAGTACGCAGCAAACAAGTAGTTTTTTCGAGTAAGTAGGACATACAAGGGAATCAACAGCTATCCCACCGGCTAATGCAGCTGCAATAACATGTGAACAAGGGATTTTCTCGATATAAAACACACCACATTCACACATTACATGTTCCAAATCAACAAGACAATTCATGTTTCCTCCTTTGACATAGTATCTCCAAATGTCAATTCGTTCCACCTCCATTGCATCTGCATAATGTCCACGAATCGCCAGCAAATACTCAACTCCCCGAGTATTATGTGTTGTGAGACTCAAAGGATCCTCTCTGCATTTTAAAAACCACCGACCGAGCTTTTGTCGTATGAAATCCAAGAGGAATGATATGGGATAGCCATGGGCCTTCTTAAGTGCAGCATTTATAGACTCTGCGACATTGCTAGTCTTAATATTGTACCTGTCCCCAAAAAAATGAACTTGGGACCAAAGGGAGACATCAGCTTCTTCCAAATAGTCAGCAAGCTCAGGCTTAATCTGTCTTAACTCCACCATGTACCGGTTGTAGTCATAGAGGTTGTAAGCATAAGGAACACATTTGACCAAGTACAGCAACTGCTTTCCCTTAAACTTTGTTACTATGTTAAGTTGTAGATGATAGTATCATATCCCTCGTTTAGCCCATGGGAAAACAGTTTGACAAGCTTTCTTAATAGAAAGATGCCTTTCAGAAACTATCACCAAAGGACAACCATCTGAGACACATTCACGCACTTTAGAAAAAAACCATTCCCATGAAGCATTATCTTCACTATCAACAATTCCAAAGGCCAAAGGAAATATCTGAAAGTGTCTATCTTGTGCGGTGGCCACCAACAATTTACCTTCGTATTTCCCTGTTAGATGACATCCATCCACCATAATAACTCTTCTCATGTACTGAAAACCTGCAATCGATGCTCCAAATGCGAGAAATAGATATTTGAATTTGTTATTCGAATCTACGTAAAGAGCTGATACAGTTCCCGGATTGACTTTCTTAACTGAATGTAGGTAAGTTGGGAGACTCGCATATCCATATTCAGCTGTTCCCCTGACCAATTGTTGGACATATATCAAAGATCTGTATTAAGTAGTGTAATCCATCTTGATGCCAAACATATGCTTCATTGAATCCTTGACATGTTGTGGTGTAAGACCATCAATGATGCCCAAATGGCTTATAAACAGCTTGCCAATATACTTAGGAGTAGACTTCCCATGCTGAGCCATTCGCTGTCATATTGAACATTTGTGCTCTTTCACATATTTTGTCACCCAAAACATAGATGCATCATTCTTCACACTCGTTCTAACCATCCAAGCACATCCTTCACTCGGCATTTAGCCACAAACAGGGTCTTCGTAGACTTCTCTGTTTTAAAAGAAAGTTTAATATGATCGCAGTCAATCTAACCTATGATAACAGCTTGTCCTTTGTAGGGAAACTTGCCCTAACATATATATTATCAGACCATGACATGGGCGTGCTTCCTCTTTCCCCATATCCATTTCTGACATTATCAATACAGACTTCATCTTCATCATCATCTTCTTCTTTCCCTTTACCGTAGACACTGTAATCTTCCCCGTCAGAGTAAGCTGCATCTTCTCCATCTTCTCCATCCTCATTTTCATCAGAACTGGCTGCCTCATCATCGGTAAAATGTTCTGAATTTTCCTCAGACTCATCACCTAAATCTTCATCTGAGCCTTCCTGGTTCTCCTTAGTATCCATCTCCATTCGACTGGACACACAAAGACGTACCATATGCACTCTGCTTAACGCAATCAAGCTTGAAACTTGTCTGTCATTGGTGACATGCATTGGAGGTGTATCTGGAGCCATAATTTGCAACATAGAGTCTGGTAGTGAGTAGGTTAACTCGATGAGCTCAGTCTTCTTGTCCAAGTTATAATCATCTCGCGCCATCTTAGTAAGCTCCCCCAAGGTGTAAACATCGTTCAAAAAAAACATTCTTCCACCTTTGGCCATGTCAACCAAAAAATGCCATGAATTCTCCTCAATCTTCCATTCCCTGTACACAATAGAAATATGAGCCATTCTCTGAAAAAAATAACCAGATAAACCATATTAGCAAACACCGCAGAAAGACTTTTGTAGCAAGAGTAGACTTCTCCCGCAAAGAACATTAGTAGACTACACGAGGAAGTTTACTTTGATAAGCTAAGTAGCTTAAAAATCAAAACTTCTGATTCAACAATAAATATCGAATGAAATGAAATAAAATTCACTGGGCAGTTCAATCACTTACTAAAAAGCATTTCTAATCCAAAAATTTGAAAAAATACTTTATAAATTTGCCTAAAACGCATTTTAAAAAAAATGCAATAAGTAGACTTCTACAACAGACTTCAAACTTAGACTAGAGGAGAAGTCTACTATTTCATAGCGAACTCTACTAAAGAAGTCTACTTAAAAACAGGTTATTTTTGCAATTGACCAAATCATTGACTTTTCCTTCAGTAGACTTCAGCAGTAGACTTCCGGCCAAAAATGTTACTTTAGCATTTGACCGAGCCATTGACTAGCAAAGTAGACTTCTATTGTAGGCTTCATGCAAGAGTAGACTTCTCTGACAGTGTACTTTTGAAGTCTACTGAAGTTTTCGGAATTTTTTGAATTTTTTATGTTTTTAAAAACTCAAACACTAAAATAACCTATAGGTTTTTAATCAAACTACAAAAGTAACTTTAACATAGACTTCTTATGCAGACGTAAACAGTAGACTTCATACGGAAATCTATATTACAAAGTCAAAATATGGTCAACTACAAAATAACCTCTTTTATTTCGTAGACTTCTTAAGCCTTCAAACGAAATCTACTAGGCTTTTTTTTTGTTTTCAAAGGATATCGAGTAGACTTCTCGTAAAGTTTAATGAAGTCTACTTTTAAGAAGTCAATTGCAAAAATAACCTTATATTGACTAGTAGACTTTAGTATACTTCACGAGAAGTCTACTTTTGCGATATGAAAACTGAAATGTGGAGAAATTGAAGTGCGACGATTACCTTTAACAAAATGGAGCTTGCCTACGGTTCTCTTAAGCACCCAGAACTCAGGATTTCACCGAAAATAAACAACCCAGGTGTCGAGTAACCAGAAATCACCGAAAATGCATGGCCTTTCGCATTGTAACTTAGCCCAGATGTTTTGGAGAATAAATTATGAAAGAATGAGCAAGGTTATGAGTGAATGAGCTCAAATATTTACTTATTACAGCTTTAAAATTGGTTGAGAAGCATTTATTCCCATTTCGTGGTTGTTCATGGTGGTTGAAGGATTTGAAGAAGATGAAATTCTCGTAATTAAAAGGTCTTTAGGAGGACCAAGAAGACTTTAGCCAAATTAAGGAAAAATCGAAATAATAGATGTATAATGGCATTTTCGTTAATAGTTTGAGTGGAAGGATAAAATTGTGACAAAATGGCAAAAGTTGGAGAGAGAAAAAAAAGGTTAGTTTGGTGTTTGACTTTTAAATTCAGGTTAAATCTAAAACTCTCCCAACTTTTAATGAGACAAGCCAATGGAGTTCTGGGTTTTCTCTTCAACACATGTATGCTATTGTGTGTGTATGGAGATCTGTCTGCCATTTTTTTACATTCACTTAGTATGCTATTATTGTGTGTGTATGTGCAAGCTTTTAATGATTTCTGGTTTTCAGTTTTTCTTCTTCAGAAATTAGTTATCCTCTGTTAGAAAACTACATAAAACATTTGGGTGCGATAAATATATGTGATAAATTCATGTAAATAAATGAATAACACATTGGTATAAGCCCGACACAAATAAAATTCATCCCCATTTAGAGATTTAAAAGATCAAAAATGCAAGAAGAATATCTCCATTTTGAACAAGGAAAACCACTAGGTTGGTTCTCACTTCCGAGAGAAAAAAAAAAGTTGTTGATATCGAATATGAGAAAAAAAAATTAAATTTTTTAAACTCAATCCAAAGAAAAAAAAAAGAAATGCCAATAATTTAACCGCTCCGCAATTTCGGCATTAGTTTCTTAATTTTTTATTATCTTTTCTGATCAAAAATTATTTTATCAACTAGTTAATTTGCCCACGACTCGTGTGGGCTATATATGTCCATATATAATTTTATAAATAAATAATTTGAAGAACATTAAATTTTTTGTTTATAGACGAATCTGAAATTTACAAATAAGCTTTTGATTTTAACAAAAGGGTTAAAAAAATCTTTCTGAAGTATATAGATAAGAAATCGAAAATCTTATTATAGATATCATAATTAATGACATTTCATTAGACACATAAATTTTATTTTTTTATTAATTTTTTTTTCTTAAATTTTTACTAAATTTTGATTTTATAAAATTATAGAAATCAAAAACCATATAAACATAAGAAATCGTAAAGACTAAAATAATTAGCGATATTCTAACATAAATTTCATTTTTTTTTTGAAACGATATATAGATTATTACTCTCTCTAATCTTATTTAGATGATGTTCAAGAGGATTTTTTTTATAAAAATAAATGACATTCAATCAATATCTATTTTTTTTAATGAAATTTATGAATAGATTATAATATAAAAAATAATTTATATCTTACGAGCGTTTATGTTATTCTGGTTTGATTATATCCAAGGAGAAGAAAAAAACTTCAATTAGCTTTGATTATATCCAAATGACTTATATTTACTTATCATACTAATTTTCATAAGATTACGTTTTTTTATTTTCATGCTATCCTTAATAAATTTATAACCAACTAAATCTTACTTTTTAAAATAACATTAAATTTTTCATTTGTACTTGATGGATAATTAGGTAGTGTTTTAAGAAGAAGAAAAAATATATAATTAACCAGATTTTCACATCTTGCGTTTTAACCCAACTTTTGATTTAATATAAACAATATTTTTATTCAGTATAAATACCCCTGTTTAGAACGTTCATATTTACTCTACCTCACATTCTTACCTTAACTCTCATAAGTAAGCACCATGCAAACATTACATGCTACGATGCATACATGATTAGTTTCATAACAAAATGACCATATTATATTGTAGCTTAAGATTACTACGTTTTAGAAACGCTTATCGATTTTTAACAGAATTTTTGCTTCTTTGTAGTAGCTCCTATAATGGCTAACAAAGGAACTGAGTCTAAAAACACAAGCTACTTTGAAGCTTGGATGTAATGCAATCATCTTAACCCCAAGGCAAAGACATTCACGAATCCTGAGATTCCTTCCAGATGGGTTTGGAATCTTAAGCAAAGGGAGTGGACACCATTGATTACTGAAAGTGATGATGAGTAAATTGAAGCATTTTGGAAGCAATTGAATGGTCTTCCTCATCTGGTAATCCACATATACAAATATCGTTATCATTAGATCATTCTCATAAATATTATCACTGAAATTTGGTTGCGCTAATTCTTTTGCTCCTCTAATAGAAATTGCAGAGGCTCACGGATTTGTAAAAAGTTGGTTGAGTGGAAATGAAAGCAGCTTGCGGGGATTTCTCATAACAATAGCATGTAAATATTTTCCAATATTTTCCCCTTTTGTTCCACAGCTCTGAACTCTTTCATAAATCAGAGTATCAGACTTTTCAACATTATGTATATATGTATATCGTGATCAAAGTAAACAGTATCTATCTTTGGTTCGTTTACCTACATTTTGAATATTATTTTATAATATAATTTAATAGCAAGATGAAGACAACCGAAAGAAACATTAGAAGAATACAAATTCTGACAATGAACAATGAAAAATAGAGAATGAGAGGGAAGAAGAAAATTTAGAAAACCGAAAAAGAAAAAGAAAAAAGAAAAAGGAAAAATGGGAAAACGAAGTAGAAAAAGAATAGAAAAAGATAAATTCAAACATACAGAAGAACATAAAGTTGGAGAAGATGTAAAAAAATGAGGAAAAAATGAACATAAAGTCTTAGACCATGAACACGAAATAGTGAAGAAGAAAAATGATAACCATATGAAGAACTCAAAGTAAAGAAGAAAACTGAAAGAAAAAGAAGAAAAAAAACGGTAGATGAAGAAAATGAAGTATA
>NW_006256756.1:14062666-14432314 GCF_000478725.1 Eutrema salsugineum | reverse complement strand
GTCAGATAAGTAACACGATAAGATAGGTCACAGACGATAAAGATAGGAAGAATAATCAGAAGAAGAGGAATAAGAATCCGTCGAAGGAGAAAAAAAGTAAAATAAAATACAAAATAGAAGAAAAAGAAGATAGAAAGAGAAAGAATTGGATGAAGACTTTAAAAGAGGGGAAGAGGAGGAATTAGACAAAGTAGAAGATTATGAAGATGAGGTAAAAGCCAAAAACACCCGAAGAATAGGAAGTCGGTGACAACAAAGAAGACAATGGCAATAAAAAAGGAAAAGAAAAAAGAAGAAGAAAGAGAATAATAAAACTTTGAGGAAAAAGAAGAAGAAAGAGAATAAAACCAGGAAAAGAAGGAAATCCAAAGATGTATGAGAGGAATAAGGAAAAGATGTGGAGAAGAAGAAGACGTGAAAAAGAAAAACCGAAAGAATAAGAAGTAAGAGAAGACATAAAAAAAATAAAGAAGGAAAGTAAAAAAAAAAATTGGAGAAACAAACAAAAATAAGAAAGAAAGAAAAGACATAGGGAAAAAAAACTAATAGAGAAATAAGAGAAAAAAAAGAAGAAAAATTCATATTAATCTTATTTTAGTTAGTTTGTGGATTCATACACTTATTAATATTGATTTTAAGGTTTTTAATGTTAGAATATGTTTACTTTTTTTGGTTAGCTTTATTTTAATTTTGTATGCATCAAATAGGTGTTCTAATTCTTTCGATTTATAACTTAAAATTTTGTTTTAGGTTTCAATGAAACTCTTTGGCCCGCGCAAGGCGCAGACTAAACACCTAGTTGACAAAAAAATATAATTTAAATTATGCAATTAATAATAAGGTATTAAAAACATATTGTAATAAAATATAGAAGTGGGAATTTACATAAAAAAATAAGTCAAGGATAGCTAAAATTACTAATTATAAATCGTACATATTATATCAAAAATATATTTTCCTTACAAAATAAAAATATAAAAACAAAAACAAATAAAAAAATTGTCCGTCTGCCCTCATTATGGATTAAAACTTAACAAACTACATAATACATTCTATACAAAAAAATAAAATTGTCATCATATTTAAACTCTTATATCTATATATAAATTTTGTCCAGAAAATAAAACTAAACAGTTGCAAAGATAATAACAACATATGGCACCGGACACAGAAGTGAAGTAAAACATCACTGACAGGAGTAAAACATCACTGTCATTGCTGCAACCGGACCGCTCCATCTTTTTCGGACCCAAAAGGCTAGTGATTCAATAGCCATATTACAGAGGAAATAATGGTGACGTCACCCAAAATCGAATGCACCGGTTGATTTAGGTTGAGGAGAATAACGAACCCATACCATTCACATGGCCGAGTTTGAGTGCATGACCGTTCAACATCTTTGTTTTATTTCTTGACCCGACGCATTTGTCTCTAGTCGAGCTGGTTTTATTTTAACTAGGTGAATATCCGCACGTAACATATAAGTTTTTTTATTCAACTATTTCAAATTTGTATATATTTTTTATTTTTCTAAAAAATATAATCATCATTTATTATGTGTTAGAATATTATAAATCAACCAATTTAAAATATTAAATTATTAAAAATCCAAGAGTTTATATAAAAATATCCATCAATATTTTTAATTAATTAGAACATATTTTTTTTAATATTTATATTAATGTTATTTAATAATTATTAGTTAAAAAAATTCAGTTTCTTTGAATGGTTAAAAAATTAATATTAAATTTTATTAATTATTTTTTTTTAAAGTGTAACACAAGTCATCTTCATATCGATCAAATTTGATGATGTGACACTCATATGGAGAGAGTTACCAGATAATATATATAGTTCATAGGTCATTTCTTGATCTAAGATGCATTTTATTCCTAGCCTCTTTCTTTATTTTCTCTCTACAATTTTATTCATTTTTTGGATCTTGAACCACTTTCATGATCTAATAAAGTTCTTAATTAAAGCATTAATTGTTCTTTTTGATTCTTGAACCACTTTCTTGATCTAGGATTTGCTCTTTTCTCTCTCCTAAGGGTGATTGAAGAGACGATTCCTGAAAGTTTTTTGCTTCTTTCCTTGTTTCTCTCTTGTTTTTCGATCTTTTGATCGATGTTTTTTTAGTTCTTATCGGATTCCGACTTAGATAGGATAATACTATTCCGGCTTTAACCGGATTTTTCTAGTTTTTTATTTTAGTTTTTGGTTTCTATACTTTTGCTAGATAAAAATGTTTTATGGAGTAGGATTGTTCAAGATTGAAGATTTTACTCCTGATTTTAGTTGCAGCAAAAGGTTAAGCTTCTTTTCTCGCATGTGATGGCCATGATCCAGGTGACAATGTTTGGTGTCTCTAATCCAATGATGTTATCATCTTCTCCTGGCTGAGAGTTATATCTCCCCAAGTCCTCTTATGAAAAGCCTTTGTTAAGGCGGAGGTGTTTTGTCTCGAGATAGTGATGATCGGAGTTGATTTTACGGAGGAGAGCAGCTTCATTGGTCAAATCGGGATCTAAGTTGATCTTACTGGTTAAATCATGCAGAAGAAGCATACAGAGGTACCTAATTGGAGCGTTGTGGTGGTGTTTGAGAGATACGATGTAGCCGGCGGCGAAGTTCGGCGGCCAAAATTTTGAAGCGGCGATGCATGACGAAGAAACCTTCAATAATGACACATGTTCTTATCTGTATACACGTGTGTTTTAAGTGTCATTTGGTGTTTTCGTTTAACGGGTTTCATATGATTACATGCCCAAAATTTTGTACCTCTTATATTTAGCCCTTTGGGATTTCGATATAAATCGAATGTTGACAAAAAAAAAAAAAGAACCACTTTCTTGATCTAAGATGTCGTTTTTTTTTTAAAAAGAATGCAATTACCATGTTTTCTTTAATCATGAGTGAGTATTTATCTTATGGACCTTTGGGTTAAGTGGATTAGGGTGATTAAAAACCTGGGTTAATGGTGTTAAGATTATAGATTTATATATTCAAATGGGTTGAGAGTTTTAATACTAGATCTAGAAGTAGCTAATCTAGGTCTAGTTTTGAGGACAATTCATGCATTAAAATTGTTTGATGAAATATCTAACTCATCCGAAACATTTTATCCTTAGTCTAATGACAGTTGCATGCCTGAGGTGATTTGTAGATATGTTCTTGTTCTCTAGTCCACTAAATGTTTAGGCTGCTATCGAGACATTTAATTAGTCAAATGATTAGCGGAGGAATTAGTGCTACGAGAGTATATTAATCTTCTTTACTGAGCTTATGCTTTGGATCTTGTTTGTTTAACTTTGTTAACACCATTGCTCAGCCATTAATTATCTGAAATCAATGACTGTAGCCTAATTGCCCATTTTTCCTGCTTATAGCTTTTGCGTTTGACAGCTTGATGGGGTTTTAGTAAACTTCACGTAACTTCAGATTGAACTACTAAATCATTTTTAAATTAATAACATATTAAAGTGCGTTGGTCCCTCTATCTTGTATCCAAAATTTGGTTTGTTTAGACAGGGAAAAGGTCTTTATCAAAGTCAAACTTCTGATGGTTTGCATCTTTCTAAAAACAGGTCATTTGCTTCAATTTGCAATGCTTTTGGCTTGATAATATAAAATAGATTCTGGACACTATAAAAATGCAAAAAACATAATAAAATGCTTAAAAACCGAGAGAAAATCCGGGCGATATATGGTTAAATCAGGGTACAACACTGAACGTTATTTTTCTGAGGGGATCTCAAGAATTTTCTTTGGCTAGAAAATAAAAGTATTACAAGCATGTACTTGGAAATTGAAATGTGCACCAAAGTTATAACATTTTATATGGCAACCAATATCTAGGTGCCTCTCAGTGTCAGCTAGGATACACATTCGTGGAATACAATGTGACACACAATGTTCATGGTGTGGAGCAGAAGAAAAAATAATTAATCATGCTATGTTTGAATGCCCTCCTGCATTACAAACTTGGACATTATCCCGGATACCAATACCCCCTGGGGTTTTTTCAGGGCCATTAGTTTATTCAATTTTTGATCATCTTTTTTGGATACTTCCAAAGTAGATAAATAACACATAATTTTCATGGATCGCATGGTATATTTGGAAGGCATAGAATGAGAAAGTGTATTCAATAATGATATAGATCCACAGTTTACATTAAAAATAGTAGTAACAGAAGCGACATTATGGAAGGAGGCTCAGAGGTCTGAACAGGATTCAACCCCTATAGATCTATACAATTCTCTGAACTTGTCAATACATATGGCCTATGGTGGCTGGTGGATTTATATAGATGGCTTTTGGAAAGATACAAATTTATTAGAGGGACTAAGATGGTAATATTTTCAAGAAGGTGCTACGGAGTAAATAATGGGAGCACAAAATGCAAGACAAAGTCTTACACTTTTGCATGCGGAAATGGAAGCCTTTATATGGGCTATGCATTGTATGCTCGGGAACCAGAAGACGAAAGTAGTTTTTGCAACAGACTGTTCGGAGTTGGTGAAGATGGTGTTTTCACCCGAAGAATAGCCAACTTTTGTTCTACACTTGGAGGAGATTGGGAAGATGAAATATAGCTTCAGATTCTTCCGTATATCACATATCTCACGCACAAAGAATTTGAAGGCGGACAACCTAGCAAGAAGTACTCGTGACTACCCTTAAGATGTTATTTATGTAAACTCGGTACCACTAATTTGGGTAATCGAACCATTCTAGGTACTTAGGCTGAGGACAAAATAAAATAAAATACTGTGTCAAAATCTAATTGGAGTTTTCTTTTACACATGTTAAAATTTGATCGATTGATTTAACATGTGTTATTCTCAACATAAAAGTTATTTTTTTCCTTTCTTTAAACACATTAACTTTTATAATAAATTTTTGTTAATTTACTTAATCTAAAAGCTACTTTTTGCTGTTGCGGACATTACTATTTAAACTCTAATTTTTTATTTTATTCTGAAATACTTATTTTTTTCTTTTCTTTGAAAAAAATACAAACTTTTCAAATAAATATTTGTCAATTTGCTTAATCTGAAACTCCTTTTTTTTGCTAATTTTACTTTTAGGATTAAGTCTATATACTATTTTTTATATACTATAAATATTCTCTATCAAAATCTAATTAGTTTTTTCTCTTACACATGTCAAAATCTAATCGATTGATTTAATACGTGTTACGATCTGGTGAGTTAACAACTTTGAAATATTCTCCATTATATAATAATACTAGAAAAGTGTCCACATATATGCAGATTTGAAAATTTAATTTTATAGCCCATGATAAAAAAAATTAGTAAATATATTTTGGTTGTGAATTGAAGAAGCTATCAAACTGATTTTATAGAGATGTGAAATTAAAATTCTTTTTAATTTTAGGTAAGATTATAACATTTTTTCTACAATTATGAACCAACTATAAATTTTATTTTCTTCAAAATTAAGTAAACGCATGTCAAAATTTGATTGTTTATCTTGACACGTGTAACGATATGTCGAGTTACTAACTTTAAATCATTCTCTTTTATATAATAAGATATAGATTAGATAAGTATTTGCATGTAATAAAATTCATTTTCTTTCTTTTTAATCGGGATTGTAAATAGTAATTCATTTTTTCCTTTTTTAAAACAATTGTAAGCTATTGTTTTATTTATTTATTCTAAACTAAAATATTGAATTTTAGTATATAAACTTAATTTTTTATTCATTTTCTTCCTTTTTTAAAGGTTAGCTTTTTATTTATATTGTTTTGTTTAATTTTCTGACACATGTTAATATTATTCGTTTAACCTAACACATGTCATGACCTTTCCAATTAGTAACTTCAAATGATATTCGATTTTCTAAAATAATAAATTACAAAAACATGATTTATATTCATT
The DNA here is from genome assembly GCF_000478725.1 of Eutrema salsugineum. Lineage (NCBI taxonomy): Eukaryota > Viridiplantae > Streptophyta > Magnoliopsida > Brassicales > Brassicaceae > Eutrema > Eutrema salsugineum. The sequence goes on along the minus strand of NW_006256756.1, from coordinate 14,426,405 downwards.
ATTTTTCATATAAAAATTTATCTCATAATAAATTATGTATTTTTGAATTTAGATTATGTAAATATTTTTATAATAATAATAATTATAAAATTCCAAAAATACTTTTTGGTTTTTATTATTGAAGGTTCTAAAAAACTTATAAATATCCGAATCATTTTAGATAAAACTAGGATACTGACATGCATGCATGTGCAGACATGATTGGTATTACCAAAAATTTAATATATTCGGCATCTATATGGATTGGTCATTAATATAAAGTATATTGACCATATACTAGTGACCTTAAGTTGTTGGCCTAAATGTATGTGCGTTGATGAAATTTTTGTTATAAAAGTTATTTATAATGCTTAGGTGTTGATTAACTCTGCTGCTACATCCCGGAAACGTTATGTTTTTAAACGGTTACCGTTTTTGGCAAATACAATAATCACGTAAACTATTTTGTGTCATTTTGTAATGTTTTTATCTTTTTTTTTTCAAATCCACTCAGATATTTTAAAATCTCTATGATTCTGTTTATTTATTTTTTTTTGCAAAATATTAGAAATATAAAATAGAGTATAATTTTAGTATTTTATTATAAAGTCAAATTAATAAATTTCACTCCAAACTTACACATAATCAAATTATTATAATTCTTTTGTACATAGTTATATTGTCCTAACAGCATCTAGGTGGTTTGCATGCACATACGTGCGGACCAACCATATATCCGCTCTTAGTTTTTTATATAACATTTACGATAATTTTTTAATCATTTCATAAATTTAATAAGTTTAAAATACATTCCACCGTATTTTGATTTTGATTTTTTTTATAGGATTAAGTAATTAATAAAATATAATATTTATAATCAACAAATACAAAAAAAAGAAATGATTTTTTTGCTTTAGAATGAGAAAACTTTATGACAATCAAAATATCTTTCTTAATAATGATTGAGGTTCAATTACAAAAGATCTTCATTATATATAATTTCTAACGGTTAAATTATGACGATATTGTAGGATATGGTGTAACTACAAAATTGTAAATCCAATATTTAACATGACTATGAAAAAAAAAATGTTATTCAATGAGTGGAATTTATATATGAATTCTTTATCAAATTTGATTAAGGTTAAGGTTAACAGACTAGAAATTCTTATTTGGTTAGAATTATAACTTTAAACTTGTAAAGTAAAAATTCAACTGAATTTAAAATTTTATGCAAAAATTAAAGAATGAAAGAAATGTTTTATTTCATTAATAGAATTTAGAAGATACAAATAAAAACATTAGGAAAATGATGCAAATACCAAAGATATAGGCAGAGAGTACAGAAAAATGGAATTTTGTAGAGTGGATCAGTACTTAGTCTTCCTAGCTCAATCTTCTTAGACTTCTCTGCCGTGATTAATCTTTTCAACATTCATCTCATATCTGATAAATAAACAAAATAAAAAAAACGTTACATTTTTAGATTTCAGTCTTTTTTGTGTCTAAAAAAAGGAGCTTTGTTCCTTGTCTTTTTCTTTCTCTTTTTCTTCGTTTGACTCATCTCTCTTTATCATTTTGAATTTACCAGTTGATAACACCGTATTTTGACCACTTTTATGGATCGTTTTGAAATACTTTGTCTATGTTTTTAATTGCTTTTAAGTACTTTTATCACGTTTTCTAGTATTTGTAGTTTCAAGACTCTTTTCAGGTAACTTAGGGAAAAACTTAACAAAATGGATAGAAGACCAGATTTCAGCTCAGAGTCAAACCGTCAGAAGTTCACCCCCGATTGAAGGCCTTCTCACCGTCTGATCCAGCTCAAATTTGGAGATCTCAAAGATGGAAGTATCAGCTTTCCAACACACTTTACAGCTTGGCAATCCAACGGTTTAATCCAATGATACGCGAAGAGCAAGATGTCCCGTAAACCAGCCGGCAAGCGTTTCCACCCGCGGCCAACAGGCCATTCCCTGCCGTCACAAGCATCACGACCGCTGCCAGCCATCCATTCCCCGCGGTCACGCACATCCTGATCGCGGCCAGGCAACTCCGAGTTTGAAGGCCCATTTCTGAAGCTCGTATCATTTTCCCAGCCTCAATTCCGGAACCCTAGACACCAGAGAGTATTGGAGACTATAAATACATATCATTTATGTCGTTTTTAGAGAGAGAAGAAGAGAGACAAAATATTTTACAGAAATTTTACTTTAAGCTTTGTTTTTAGGTTTTAGGGAGAGAGAGATCTATCTCTTGAACCCTTGTTCTTTCTTTTTCAATTTCGGTTTCTGTACTACTTTTTAATACTATGTTTTTGATTTCGTTTATCATGTCTGAGTAGTTTTATTGTTGGGTCTAAGGGATTTTCGATGGAGATACATATGTTCGATGAAGATTCCATGAGCTATTGAGCCGAATCTTAGAACTTTTTCTTCTGAATTCGTTTTTACTGCATGAGAGTAGCGTCATGAACTACAATCTGATCCAGATGCTTGGTGACACGAATGTGTTCATCCGGTGTCAGATCTAGTTTGGAGAGCAAAACAAACATAGGAGTGGAGACCTACCTATGGGCGATTTGTGAATGCTGACGAGTCTCAGAGGGTGAGAAGGCTTTCAATCAGGGGTGAACTTCTGACGGTTTGACTCTGAGCTGAAATCTGGTTTTCTATCCATTTTGTTAAGCTTTTTCCTAAATTACCTGAAAAGAGTCTTGGAACTACAAATACTAGAAAAACGTAATAAAAGTACTTGAAAGCAATTAAAAACATAAAAAAAATATTTCAAAACGATCCATAAAAGTGGTCAAAATACGGTGTTATCAACTCCCCCAGACTTAAACCTTTGTTTGTCCTCAAACAAAGCAAAAGCCTAAACTGGTTAAGTGAAAAAAAAATAGGGAATGCACAAATCTCAGAGACATGAACTCCTAAACTAGGACCAAAGATCGTGCATCAGTCCACAACTTAGTCTAGAAAATTCTCACCAATACACAAGAGATACTAGTCCACTTTTTCCGTCATGCAAAACTTAAACAATCTAAATCTTGATTCCAGTCAACTAGCTCTCTACATTCATTAAGTTCAATACTGAGTTCTCATTAAAGACATCATCCAGGGTAGACGGCGTTTGGCATTAAAGAGCTGTTTAAGTGGTGGAGTTAAAGTGTTTTGGGTTACCTGAAGATATGGAGGATGCAAGATAATATGCAAAACCGCAAGAGATATAAGGACCTGTTGATGACCGCAATTTTCAGTCACTTCTTCTTGCCATATGTTGTTGCATAATCCTTCCTCCTTTGTTGTAAACAGCTATTCCCCCAGACTTAGATTCTTTCCGGGAATCACAAAATGATCTCCAAAACTCCATAAAATCAGACTCCAGTTGCCTTGGGACTTAAAATTCGACCTCTCTAGACTCTCTAAGGCTTTTATTTCCTTTCTTTTCTTATTTTCGGATTTTTTTCTTTTTTTTTCTTTTTTTCTTTTTTTGAAAAGGAAATGCCTTTTAAAGAGAGAAAGACTAGAGGACGAGATTGTACCAAAATTTGAGATTTTTCTAAGGCAAACTGAGCTTCCACTTGTGTTGAATCCTTCCGGGAACTTTTCCGGCAAATCGCAGGTCTCTGTCCTTGGTGACTGAAAACTGCGTCGTTCCTCTTTCTCTCCAACGTTTTTGCACTTATCTGCATATAAGACAATAGAAAACAAGAGTGCATGTGGTTTGAAAGAGGATTGGTTAAGGTGGGGAACTAGCTAAAGATGAACTAGCCATTCAGGATCAACTGAGAGTGGTAAAAGGATAAATGAGTCATGAATGTATGATTCGTTTCCCTGGTCTAATGCTTCCATGAGAAAAATAAGTCAAAATTAAGTCCAAATAAAACATAGCTAATGTATCCCTTCATTTAAATCGAAATCATTCAAATTCCTCTGGGGTACTTGGTTGCAAATGTGTTTAGCTACCGCCTAGTCTAGTCCTAAATCATGAATGAGCATGTGACTAGGAACAGTCTAAAACAACACAGTCAACTATCATTGATTCATTTTCACCATTCCCTTTAAAACGTATTTTGTTTTGAAAACCGATTTTGAAAAACTTTAAGGACAATGCAAAAAGTGTAGATAATGCAAGACTCATGAAAGAAAAGTGGCTAGAAAGGGATGAAATCCTCCCCCAGACTTAAATCACACTGTCCTCAGTGTGAAACAAATCGAGATTGGATGAGAAAAATGCATAGATAATCGAATTGGTAAGGCCAAAGAGAACTTACCTGGATCCGGGATGCTGGTGGATATGAACCGGATTCATTCGAAGAGGTTTGGGAAGGTGATAGGTGGTGATGAAGGTGGTGGAAAGTGATGAATGAGGTGGAGTGGGGATTGGTGAGGTGGAATGAGGTGAAGTGGGTGGCTTGGGGTCGGGTTTGATCTCAACGACCATTTGCTGCGGTCAGGAGCCACGCGACCGCGGCAAACCGGTTCTCGGCCGCGGTCAGAAAGACACGACCGCGGTCGAAGGGGTGTTTCCCGCGGTTATAACACCTGCGACCGCGGGGGCTTATCTCGCGGCCTCTTCCTGCTTCTCCTTGGTTCCTGCTGGGCCGAGCAGTCAGGGACCATCCTTCTTTTTGGTCTTTTCGGGTTTTTTGATTTTTTTGTTTTTTTTTTGTTTTATAAGAAACACCTGAAACTATGAAAAAGAAAAAGATCAATAGAAAAAGAAAGAAAAATCCTAAAGAAAATAATACCTAAATGGGTTGCCTTCCATTAAGCGCTACTGTTTTAAGTCGTTTAGCTCGACTTTTGGTGCTGGACGTGGCTTAGTCCAATGAAGAAGACCTTGTCTTGAGACAAGTCTTTTTCGACATCTCCTTGCTTTGCCTAACAGGTTCTTCGTCACTCCAAAGCTCTTCTTCAAACTCTTCTGTTGCAGAACGTTTTCCTGCTTTGCTGTTGTATGGGACAGCTTCTGTGAAGACATCTTTGTCGATATTAGCAAATGAAATCCTCCTGTTTGGCCAGTCCATTATAGCTCCGGAAGTTGCTAGAAAAGACCATCCGAGAATCACTGGATATGTTGCATCTCTCGTCTCGACAATGTAGAAGTCGACAGGCACTATGCAATCTCCTATTCTCAAAGGAATTTCATGAGCTATTCCTTGAGGTGTTGCATTGGAATCATCAGCTAGACTAATCTTTACTCTAGTCCTGCGTAGGTGTTTAATACCAAGTCTCAAAGCAATTGCCTTGGACATCATGTTAAGACAAGCTCCAGAATCACAAAGCACATTTTCAAACATTTCTCCTCTAATAGAACAAGAGATAAGAAACTGACCTACAGTCTTGACCTTATGGAGAATTCGAACTTGCCTTTCTCTGTAGGTGTTGGCTGGTGTTTCAAATGCAGAATAGGATTCACAAAAGAAAGCTGCAGCGTCGTATTCAATGACTGAATCGATGTATGGCATCTTTTTCTTGCTGCATATTGGGTCTTCTTGGATTGAAGAGTCAGCTGAATCTTCAACACATTCCCTTGCCATCATACACATACAAGGTAATGATTCCTGCCAATCTGTTTCTTCATCTGAAACTTGGTTTTCTTCTCCCTGAGTTGCTTTTTTAGGTGCTAGAGGTTGAAGTTGGGACAGAAGATTTATTATTTTTCTCTAAAATCCCGGAGGTGGATCTGAACGACCAACTCCCGCCTTCGAGGCGTCGCGACCACGGGAAAAGAAGCCTTGGCCGCGGTCAGGATGCTCGGACCCGCGGCTCCGGATATAACTTGCTCATAGTTCGTTTCTTCCTTCTTGTACTTGACACGAACTTCTCCAGCTTCTTTATTGGGTAGACCAGCATCATATGAACTCATACCAGGGCGTTGTTGGGCATCTTCATCAGGATTTTGGGGAGATTTCTTAGAAAATCTCTCAACTTGCTCAATGTTGGGCATCTGTTCTATTCTTGCATCGATCTCCCGTGCTTTGAGCTCGAGTTTGTTCAGCCTGTGCTCGATCTCCTGCAACTCTTCGTCTGTCTTCTCTCTATACCAGGAGGCGGATCCCTGACTTCTTTAATCTCCTGCTTCGATTCGACAATATTACTTGAGTTCTGTATGATGTCATACCCTTGTCTTGTCTGCTCTGTTGCGACTTGGTGGATCATCCCAGCTAGTTTTTGTGCGTCCTTGTGGGTTTGCTCTTCCAGAACTCAAACATGATTGGCCATATCATCGAATTTTCTGTTGAACACTTCAGAGATTGAATCAATTCTCTTGAGCAGGGTGTTTTCGGTGAGAATCTGCTGATCAAGGAACTGGTTTATCATTCCTTCGAGGCGTCCCAAACGTCTGCTGATCCTCAAGTTGTCCTCTTGCTGATTAGGGTTCTGTGGTGGAGGATTATAGGCGTGTGGCTCGAAGTAGGTCGGAGGTGGACCATAAGGATCTTCCCGGCGTCAAACAGACTCTCTGCGCCGATGGTATGTATGATTTGGCTGGCTGTATCGATCCATGTAGCTAAGATCTCGGGCTTTGTGTTCTTCTCTGCGCCTGGTGGCTTGAGGAGTGTTATAGAAACCTTCCTCATAGTGTGTATTTCGATTTATAGGATCCATATCTTCTGAAATGGAAACAAAATAACCGAAAAATGGAAATATGCAGAAAAAGGGGTTCTAGAGTCGATTTACCAAACTTTCTTAGGGTTTTGCGGAAAAGAAAACGCGTGCCTTCCCTGGCAACGGCGCCAAAAACTTGATGTGTGCTGTCGTGAGGGTTGTCAAGTTTTACCCTAAATGAAATCAATAGCCGCAAGTGCACAGCTGATCGATTGTAGTACTTAGGGATCGAATCCACAGGGAAGGAGGATCTTTCCTGCAAAAGCCTTCGAAAGAAATATAAAGTAAGGAAGTCTAGAACCAAACGGTTTTGTGGGGGTTTTGTGGTGTGTTTAAAATGTAAAAACGAATCTTAAAGAGAAAATACAGAAATTAAAATGACCTAATAACTAAACTTAGCGAAAATGAGCAAAAATGAGAAAAACGGCTAACCAAATTGCTTAAATGAAAATCGATTGAAAGGGAATGGAAATAGTAAACTAAAGCTTGAAATAAAACGATGTGAATCTATAAAAAAAGAGGCGCTGGGGTTCAGAGAAGTTTTCTCAGGGGTACGAACGATTCAAAACATTGCTAGAGAGTAAATTTGATAAGATCTTAGCTTAAACTTTTCGAACTGGAGTCACGGACGTATGAATGCGCCACTGTTGTGATCATAGACAACGATCTCTCTCAACCCTGACCAGTAGGTTTCCACTCTGGCCCTGGAAAAGAAGAGATGCATTATGTTTAAGAGTCGTCAACATTCACATATCGCCCATAGGTAGGTTTCCACTTCTATGTTTGTTTTGCTCTCCCAAACTAGATCTGACACCGGATGAACACATTCGTGTCACCAAGCATCTGGATCAGATTGTAGTTCATGACGCTACTCTCATGCAGTAAAAACGAATTCAGAAGAAAAAGTTCTAAGATTCGGCTCAAAAGCTCATGGAATCTTCATCGAACATATAAATCCCCATCGAAAATCCCTTAATCCCAACAATGAAACTACTCAGACATGATAAAAGAAATAAAAAACATAGTATTAAAAAGTAGAATAGAAACCGAAATTGAAAAAGAAAGAACAAGGGTTCAAGAGACAGATCTCTCTCTCCCTAAAACCTAAAAACAAAGCTTAAAGTAAAATTTCTGTAAAGTATTTCGTCTCTCCTCTTCTCTCCCTAAAAACGACCTAAATGACATGTATTTATAGTCTCCAATACTCTCTGGTGTCTAAGGTTCCAGAATTGAGGCTGGGAAAATGATACGGGCTTAAGAAATGGACCTTCAGGCTCGGAGTTAGCTGGCCGCGGTCGGGATGAGTGTGACCGCGGGAAATGGGTGGCTGGCCGCGGTCGCGGTGCTTCTGACCGCGGGAAATGACCTGTTGGCCGCGGGTGGAAACGCTTGCCGGCTGGTTTACGAGACATCTTGCTCTTCGCGTATCTTTTGATTGAACCGTTGGATTGCCAAGCTGTAATGTGTGCTGGAAAGCTGATATTTCCATCTTTAAGATCTCCAAAATTGAGCTGGATCAAACGGTGAGAAGGCCTTCAATCAGGGGTGAACTTCTGACGGTTTGACTCTGAGCTGAAATCTGGTTTTCTATCCATTTTGTTAAGGTTTTCCCTAAGTTACCTGAAAAGAGTCTTGGAACTACAAATACTAGAAAAACGTAATAAAAGTACTTGAAAGCAATTAAAAACATAGAAAAAGTATTTCAAAACGATCCATAAAAGTGGTCAAAATACGGTGTTATCAGCAGATCTTGGTTTCTTCTCTGTGTCAGCATTGTTACTGTTCTTGGTTGAACCAGAATACCCATATGTCGAAAACCGGAAAAGAAATAAGCTTTTATGGATTACAAATCTATAACGATCCTAACTATAAGAATTCTTTTCCAATAACTTACTGTGAGGAACAGGTGAATACCCGAGTCAGGAAAACGCCACAGGAAAAGGATAACACATGAAGCTCAATGGCTAACAAAGAAACAATACGGTTTTGGATTATGTTACCTGTTGTCGATTACCATAATAAAGAGCTTCTGCTGTGGTGAGTCCTCATCGGCTACAGTGAAGAGATTGATTATTCTTAGGTTTAGTTGCAGGGGAAGATTAGAATGATGCTTGTTCTGAGTTTCTTTTTACCTATCAAACTTGGAGATCTCCACTGTGACATCCCAAGTTCAAGGTTATGGCCTATTTTTTATTATTTTTTTTCCAGCAGCCCAACTCTTAAAAACATCTCTCTAATGAATGGGAGAGTCATGTAAAAATAAGAAATCTTTAGTCTAAGAAAACCTAGATGTCATCGATCATGGGATCTCTTTTGATGGCCCCTTAACCCAACAGGGTAACTACTCAGATATAGATGAGCTTGACATCATCATTGGTTTTGAAATAGAAAAGCAGTAAAGTAAAAGAGATAGCATAATCTCTATCTCTCTAACCTAAACCTAAGAAATAAAAGTTTGATGGCTCCTAAACAAAGGACCTGGAGCACACACGAAATTAAGTCTTCTAAAATACATATTTATAGGTCTTCAAGTCTATTTGATCGTTGTTAGGGCTTTCTGTGAAAAGAGAATGAGTTGGGCTTCAAAATAGGCCTTAGGGCCGAGAATGGGCTTGCCGCGGATGAAGGTTCTCCGAGACTGGTAAATGATGGTTCTACCGCAGGTGGAGGCTTGGAGGCACGGCCAAGAGGTTTTTTACCGCGGCCACGACTTCTTTGAACCGCGGTGGTTGGCCTATGAGGTCACAACTTCAATCCTTCTCTTGCTTCTTTTGCGAGACTGCAGAGTATATCTTCAGTAAATTGGAGATATCTTATGATCAACCCGTTGGATTTTGTCCAATCCAATTTAGTTAGAAAGCTAGTTGTCTGCTGTATATTGTTTCAAAATATGAGATTGATCAGACGGTGAGAAAGTCTTTATCGGATGTGAAACTTATGATAGACTGAAATTGGCCAAAAGTAAATTTTTCTTCAATTTGCATTGTTTTTGCCTAAGTAACCTGAAAAGAGTCTTCAAACTACAAATATAGGAAAAACATGATAAAAACAGTTAAAACTGATTGAAACCTTTGAAATAGCATGAGAAAACACTAGTGAAAATGGGTACAAATATGGTGTTATGAACTCTCCTAGATTTAAACCTTTGTTTGTCCTTAAACAAAACAAGATCCAAGTTTGGAAAAAGTCTTAAACAGAAATCACAGGGATCTCAAAATCTCAGAAACGGTACTCCAAGACTATAATCAATCATCATGCATCAATCGAGAATAGCCTAGAAAATTCTTACCAAAATACAAGCATAACTAGTCCGTTAATCTGTCATGCGAAAATCTACACACTTAGACTTAACTTCCAGTCAACTAGCTCTTAAAATTCATTAAAGGTTTCAGTGGTTTTCATCAGAAGAAAAATAAACAAAGCAATCGAGGCTAGGTATTCAAAGGGCTTTTTAGGGGTGAGGTTTGATATGTTTAAGGTTACCGTAATTTCTGAAGAAGCATGATATTATGCAGAACATCAAGAGATGATGGAGCTGTTGACGTTGATAGTTTCTAGTCATTTTCTTCTTGCCATCAAAATCTTTGATCTGCTTCTTCAGGTTTTTCTCATAATTCTCCGAGACTTAGACTTTTGTCTAGGTTATAGAACTATATCTTCCATAAATGAATACTAGTTGCCTTGGCTCCAAATAATTTTGACCATCTAAGACTCTTCAGGCTTTTGTTTCCTTTCTTTTCTTTTTTTTTGATGTTTTTTCTTTCTTTTTTTTGATTTTTTTTAGGAAAGGGTAAACACCTTTAGATATAGAGCCTTAGAGAGCACGGAAATTACCAATAAGAACAAGATTTCTGAGACATCATGAAGCTTAATAAGATGCTGGCACACTTCCTCCCCAAATTCCATTTAGTCATTCTCTTGATTGACTGGAAATTATGTTGTTCCTCCCTCTCAGACGTTTTTGCATATATCTGCTAATAAAAATTAAAGAGAGAATGCATGAGGTTCGAACATAAAGGTTTGGGTTAAGGGTATGGTACCAGGTAAAGATAAACTGGCCATCTAGGACAACAAAGAGTGGTAAAAATGAAGGAAAATATATACTAGATGTATATCTTGATGCCTGCCTAAAATCAGTGATGAGAAAATTATAGGTCAATATTAAATCCAAATAGAATGAGCTAGTATATCCTGTCAGAAAGAATCTCCATGAATATGAGTCTTCTGCAGAGAGTTCACAGTGCAAGTACTCTAGCTACCGCCTAGTCTAGTACTAAACCACAAAAAGATATCATGTATAGTGTATAAGCATACAGGTCGAAATCATCATAAATTTTTGTCATCATTCCCTCAAAACGTATTATACTTTGAAAACATTTTGAAAAATTGCAAATTTTTAAACGAATATGCAGAATGCAAAGACTCATGAAAGAAAATGTGGTTAGTAAGAGATGAAATCCTCCCCCAGACTTAAATCACATTGTCCCAATTAGGAAATAAATCAGGCAAGGATGAGAAATAGAGTATGTAAGAATTTGAAAAAATAAGGAAAAATAAAACTTACCTGGTGTTTTGGATGATTAATGGATTGGGGAATGGTTGTGAAGGTGATATGGTGGTGGATTATGGGTTATGGTTGAGGTGGAAGTGGATTTGGCCGAGTTTGAATGGATTTGGCAAAGATGGGAGTTGATTTGGCCAGGCTTAGCCAAGTGTGTCCGGCCGCGAGTCAGGGAGTTGTGGCCGCTGTGTGGCTGAGTCTGGCTGCAAGTCAGGAAAGCTCGGTCACGGTGGAAGAAGGCCTGGCTGCGGGTGAGGAGCTCACGGCCGCGGTGGATCCAAATTTTTTTTTTTTGTGTTTATGAAAACCTGAAACTTAAAAGAATAAAAACATTAATAGAAAAAGAAAGAAAAACTAAAAAAACTATACCTAAAAGTGAATTGTCTCCTCCAAGATCAAAAACTAGTCTTGGAACTTCTTTTGGATATGAATCTTCAATGCTTTTTCCTTGTGACAAGTCTTTAGGAAAGAGTCCTGAGGGCCATCTATGCTTCAATTTGGCTCCAGTTGAGCCTCCATCACGTCCCATATGAGCAAGGATCAAGTGTTCATCAAAAGATATATTTTTGCAGATTAAACTTCTCTGGTTAATGTTTTTATGAAGTGTGATGGGTGGACCATCTTCTAGGACGTTTTCAACATCCTTTGTCGCTCCTCCAGTGTCGAAGACTGGTATATCTCCACTAAATATGGTTATACAATGAGAGTTCCATGTAGGAATTCCAAGGATCAAGGGGCTCTTTGCATCTTTTCTCATCTCCACAACATGGAAATCATGATGAACAAGACAATCTTCCACTTGAAGAGACAAATTGGGTATGAAACCTAATGAAGCTGCACAAGAAAAAGAAAAATCTCCATAGTGAATATAAATCATAGATGGATAAAATTTAGAAATTCTATTCCCTCTGCAGCGGGCTTTGGTATATGATACACATCATAACTCGTATCTGATAACACCGTATTTTGACCAATTTTATAGATCGTTTTGAAATACTTTTTCTATGTTTTTTATTGCTTTCAAGTACTTTTATTACGCTTTTCTAGTATTTGTAGTTCCAAGACTCTTTTCAGGAAACTTAGGGAAAAGCTTAACAAAATGGATAGAATACCAGATTTTCAGCTCAGAGTCAAACCGTCAGAAGTTCACCCCCGATTGAAGGCCTTCTCACCGTCTGATCCATCTAAAATTTGGAGATCTCAAAGATGGAACTATCAGCTTTTCAGCACACTTTACAGCTTGGCAATCCATCGGTTCAATAAAAAGATATGCGAGGAGCAAAATGTCTCTTAAACCAGCCGACAAGCATTTCCACCCACGGCCAATAGCCATTTCACCACCGTCAGAGCCTGCCCGACCGCAGCCAAGCACCCATTCCCCACGGCCACACACTTTCCGACCGAGGCCAGCCAACTCCGAACTAGAAGGCCCATTTCGAAAGCCCAAATCCTTTTCTCAGCCTCAATTCTGGAATCCTAGACACCAGAGAGCATTGGAGACTATAAATACTTATTATTTAGGTCGTTTTTAAGAGAGAAAAAATACTTTAGAAGAAATTTTACTTTAAGCTTTTGTTTTTGGGTTTAGGGAGAGAGAGATCTATCTCTTGAACCCTTGTTCTTCCTTTTTCAATTTCGATTATTGCTCTACTTTTTAATACTATGTTTTTGATTTCGTTCATCATGTCTGAGTAGTTTTATTGTTGGGTCCAAGGGATTTTCGATGGGAATATATATGTTCGATGAGGATTCCATGAGCTATTGAAGCCGAATCTTAGAACTTTTTCTTCTGAATTTACTTTTACTGCATGAGAGTAGCGTCATGAACTACAATCTAATCCAGATGCTTGGTGACACAAAAGTGTTCATCCGGTGTCAGATCTACTTTAGAAGAGCAAAACAAACATAGGAGTGGAAACCTACCTATGGGCGATTTGTGAATGTTGACGAGTCTTAAAAATAATGCATCTTTTCTCATCCAGGGCCAGAGTGGACACCTACTAGTCAGGGTTGAGAGAGATAGATGTCTATGATCACGACAGTGGCGTATTCATACGTCTGTGACTCTAGTTCAAAAAGGTTAAGCTAAGATCTTATCAAATTTACTCTCTTGCAATGTTTTGAATCGTTCATACCCCAGAAAAAACTTCCCTGAAACCCAGCGCCTTTGATAACACCGTATTTTGACCACTTTTATGGATCGTTTTGAAATACTTTTTCTATGTTTTTAATTGCTTTTAAGTACTTTTATTACGTTTTTATAGTATTTGTAGTTCCAAGACTCTTTTCAGGTAACTTAGGGAAAAGCTTAACAAAATTGATAGAAGACCAGATTTCAGCTCAGAGTCAAAACGTCAGAAGTTCACCCCCGATTGAAGGCCTTCTCACCGTCTGATCCAGCTCAAATTTGGAGATCTTAACTATGGAAGTATCAGCTTTCTAGCACACTTTACAGCTTGGCAATCCAACGGTTCAATCAAAAGATACGCGAAGAGCAAGATGTCCCGTAAATCAGCCGGCAAGCGTTTCCACCCGCGGCCAACAGGCCATTCCCCGCGGTCACAACCATCCCGACCGCGGCCAGCCACCCATTCCCCGCGGTCACGCACATCCCAACCGCGGCCAGCTAACTCCGAGTCCGAAGGCCCATTTCTGAAGCCCATATCATTTTCCCAGCCTTGATTCCGGAACCCTAAACCCCAGAGATGTCTTGAGCACTATAAATACATGTTTCTTTCGAAGGCTTTTGCAGGAAAGATCCTCTTTCCCTGTGGATTCGATCCCTAAGTACTACAATCGATCAGCTGTGCACTTGCGGCTATTGATTTTGTTTAGGGTAAAACTTGACAACCCTCAACGCAGACACACATCAAGTTTTTGGCACCGTTGCTTGGGAAGGCACGCATTTTCCTTTCCGCAAAACCCTAAGAAAGGTTGGTAAATCGACTCTAGAACCTCTTTTCTGCATTTTCCATTTTTCGGTTATTTTGTTTCCATTTCAGAAGCAAAGGATCCTATAAATCAAAATCCCTACTATGATGAAGGTTTCTACAACACTCCTCAAGCCACCAGACGCAGAGAGAAGCAATACCGACGTGATCTCTATGAAGAAGTTCGAACCGAAGACTACAGAACGTTCTTGAACGAGCCTTACGTGCCTCCAATGCTAAACCCTAGACCACCTATGTATCGCCTACCTCACCTACGAGCTTCGCAACACTAAAACCAAAGTCATGGACCTGGATTTCAAACTTGATGATGTGGACAAAGCCCTCAACGAAGCTAAGAACGAGTCTTATGACTTCACAGCCGAAGTTTCAGAGAAGGTTTACAAAGTCATTGACAAAACCGAAGAGCTTGACTCAACCATGGACAAAGTAGTCTATGCTCTTGATGAAGTTGAAGGAAAGGTTGAAGAGATCATACAAGGACTTGAAGAGCAGATTCCAGCAACCAAAACTAGAGACTCAAGTCCAGAGGGGAAGTACATCAAGCCAGAAGACCTAGGAGATCATCCAGGAAGCAAAGGAGCAAGCAACAGCAGACAATCAACTCGGAGACACTTTCCCGCGGTCGTGTCGCTTCCGACCGCAGCCAAGAAGCCATCCCCCGCGGTTGTGCTCGGTCTACCTGCGGCCCATGGGCGTTTTCCCGCGGTCGCGTCTCCTGTAGTCAAGGCCAACCGGGAAAACGTTCCAAAATAGCCCTGTTCAGCTCATACAAGAAGCTCATAGAGTTCAACAATGTAGTCAGGTCATTCCCTGCTCACCTAAGCTTTGATGAAATCTGGAAGCTTGGTCGTTTGCAAGTCTTTTTCAGGTACTGCAAGGAGTCTAAAGAGGATATCCATAGATACTTTATGCGAGCTTGATACATGATAACACCAGAAGCAGCTTCTATGCGATTCACCTTAAAAAAACCAAAGACTGCAGCCAGTACACCAACAAAATCAGCAAAGAAAAGCTCGACGAATTCAATGATGTAGTCTACGACGGCTAGGGTGACTTTCTCGATCTGGGGGTAGCGGGTCTCGGCGTCGGTCAGTGTCTGGCTGATGTAGAAAATGGGTTAATCCCTGAAATAGAAGACTTGTTCAATCATGCCAGAAGAGGTAAACCTGTTCGAACACTTCACAAAATCGAAGGTGTAGGTCAGTTTCTCATCTCTTGTTATATTAGAGGTGAAATGTTTAAAAAAGTGCTTTGTGATTCTAGAGCTTGTCTTAACATGATGTCCAAGGCAATTGCTTTGAGACTTGGTATTAAGCACCTGCGCAGGACTAGAGCAAAGATTAGTCTAGCTGATGATTCCAATGCAACACCTCAAGGAATAGCTCATGAAATTCCTTTGAGAATAGGAGATTGCATTGTGCCTGTAGACTTCTACATTGTCGAAACGAGAGACGCAACACATCCAGTGATTCTCGGATGGTCTTTTCTAGCAACTTCCGGAGCTATAATGGACTGGCCAAACCATAGGATTTCATTTGCTAATATCGACAAAGATGTCTTCATAGAAGCTGTCACATACAACAGCAAAGCAGGAAAACGTTCTGCAACAGATGACTTTGAAGAAGAACTTTGGAGTGACGAAGAACCTGCTAGGCAAAGCAAGGAGATGTCGAAAAAGACTTGCCTCAGGACAAGATCTTCTTCATTGGACTAAGCCACGTCCTACACCAAAGTCGAGCTAAACGACTTAAAACAGAAGCCCTTAATGGGAGGCAACCCATTTAGGTATTGTTTTCTTTAGGATTTTTCTTTCTTTTTCTATTGATCTTTTTCTTTTTCTTAGTTTCAGGTGTTTCTCATAAATCAAAAAAGCCAAAAAAATAAAATAAAAAAACTAAAAAAACCAAAAAGAAGGATGGTCCCTGACTGCTTGGCCCAGCAGAAACCAAGGAGAAGCAGGAACAGGCCGCATATTAAGACCCCGCGTTCGCAGGCATTTTGACCGCAGGAAATACACTTCGACCACGGCCGCATCTTTCTGACCGCGGCCGAGCACCATTTTATCGCGGTTGCGTGACCTCTGACTGCGGTAAATGGTCGTTCAGATGATACCCGACCCCAAACCACCCACTTCACCTCATTCCACCTTACCAAGCCCCACTCCACCTCATTCATCACTTCCCAACACCCTCCATCACCACCTATCACCTTCTCAAACCTTTACGAATGAATCCGGTCCATCTCCACCAGCATCCCGGATCCAGGTAAGTTCTATTTGGCCTTACCAAATTTGATTATCTATGCATTGTTTTCATCAAATCTCGACTTGTTTCACACTAAGGACAGTGTGATTTAAGTCTGGGGGAGGATTTCATCACTTTCTAACCAGTTTTCTCTCATGAGTCTTGCATCATCTACACTTTTTGCATTTTCCTTAAAGTTTTTCAAAATCGGTTTTCAAAACAAAATACGTTTTAAAGGGAATGGTGAACATGAATCAATGATAGTTGACTGTGTGGCTTTAGACTGGTCCTAGTGACATGCTCATTCATGATTTAAGACTAGACTAGGCGGTAGCTAAGCACATTTGAAACGAAGTACCGTAGAGGAATTTGAATGATTTTGATTTAGATGAAGGAATACACTAGCTCTGTTTTATTTGAACTTAACTTGGACTTAATTATCTCATTAAAGCATTAGACCAGTGAAACAAATCAAACATTCAGGACTCCCTTACCCTTTTTACCACTCTCTGTTGATCCTGAATGGCTAATTCACCTTTAGCTAGTTCCCCACCTTAACCAAGCCTCTTTCGAACCACATGCACTCTTGTTTTCTATTGTATTGTATGCAGATATGTGTAAAAACGTTGGAGAGAAAGAGGAACGACGCAGTTTTCAGTCACCAAAGACAAAGACCAGCGATTTTGCCGGAAAACTTCCCGGAAGGAATCAACACAAGAGAAAGCTAAGTTTGCCTTTGAAAAATCTCAAATTTGGGTACAATCTCGTCCTCTAGTCTCTTTCTCTTTAAAAGGCATTTCCCCTTTCTAAAAAATAAAAAAAATTATAAAAAAATTAAAAATTAAAAAAATCCGAAAATAAGAGAGGAAAGGAAATAAAAGCTTTAGAGTGTCTAGAAATGTCGAATTTTAAGTCCCAAGGCAACTAGAGTTCGATTTTATGGAGTTTTGGAGATCATGTTCTGATTCCCGGAAAGAATCTAAGTCTGAGGGGAATAGCTGTTCACAACAAAGGAGGAAGGATTATGCAACAACATTGGGCAAGAAGAAGTGACTGAAAATTGTGGTCATCAACAGGTCCTTATCTCTCTTGCGGTTTTGCATATTGTCTTGCATCCTCCAGATTCATCAAGTAACCCGAAACACTTTAACTCCACCACTTAAACAGCCCTTTAATGCCAAACGCCGTCTACCCTGGATGATGTCTTTAATGAGAATTCACTTTTGCACTTAATGAATGTATAGAGCTAGTTGACTGGAATCAAGATTTAAATTGTTTAAGTTTTGCAGGACGGAAAAAGTGGACTAGTATCTTTTGTGTCATGGTGAGAAATTTTTAGACTAAGTTGTGGATTGATGCATGATCTTTGGTCCTAGTTTAGGAGTTCATGTCTCTGAGATTTGTGCATTTCCTATTTTTGTTTTCACTTAACCAGTTTAGACTTTTGCTTTGTTTGGGGACAAACAAAGGTTTGAGTCTGGGGGAGTTGATACCACCGTATTTTGACCACTTTTATGGATCGTTTTGAAATACTTTTTCTATGTTTTTATTGCTTTCAAGTACTTTTATTACTTTTTCTAGTATTTGTAGTTCCAAGACTCTTTTCAGGAAACTTAGGGAAAAGCTTAACAAAACGGATAGAATACCAGATTTTCAGCTCAGAGTTAAACCGTCAGAAGTTCACCTCCGATTGAAGGCCTTCTCACCGTCTGATCCAACTCAAATTTGGAGATCTCAAAGATGGAAATATCAGCTTTCCAGCGCACTTTACACCTTGGCAATCCAACGGTTAAATCAAAAGATAGGCGAAGAGCAAGATGTCTTGTAAACCAGCGAGCAAACATTTCCACCCGCGGCCAACAGCCATTTCCCCACGGTCAGAGCCTGCCCGACCGCGGCCAAGCGCCCATTCCCCGCAGCCACGCTCTTCCCGACCACGGCCAGCCAACTCCGAACTAGAAGGCCCATTTCTGAAGCCCAAATCATTTTTCAGCCTCAATTCCGGAACCCTAGACACCAGGGAGCATTGAAGACAATAAATACTTATCATTTAGGTCATTTTTAAGAGAAACGAAATCCTTTAGAAGAACTTTTACGTTAAGCTTTTGTTTTTAGGTTTAGGGAGAGAAAGATCTATCTCTTGAACCCTTGTTCTTCCTTTTTCAATTTCGATTATTGCTCTACTTTTAATACTATGTTTTTGATTTCGTTCATCATGTCTAAGTTGTTTTATCGTTTGGTCTAAGGGATTTTTGATGGAGATATATATGTTCGATGAGGATTCCATGAGCTATTGAAGCCGAATCTTAGAACTTTTTCTTCTGAATTTACTTTTACTGCATGAGAGTAGCGTCATCAACTACAATCTGATCCAGATGCTTGGTGACACAAAAGTGTTCATCCAGTGTCAGATCTAGTTTGGGAGAGCAAAACAAACATAGGAGTGGAAACCTACCTATGGGCGATTTGTGATTGCTGACGAGTCTTAAACATAATGCATCTTTTCTCTTCCAGGGCCAGAGTGGAAACCTACTGGTCCGGGTTGAGAGAGATAGTTGTCTATGATCACGACAGTGGCGTATTCATATGTCCGTGACTCTAGTTCGAAAAGTTTAAGCTAAGATCTTATCAAGTTTACTCTCTAGCAATGTTTTGAATCGTTCATAACCCAGAGAATAATTCCCTGAAACCCAGCACCTTCTTTTCTATAGATTTACATCGATTTTATTCCAAGCTTTAGTTCATCATTTTCATTCTCTTAATCGATTTTCATCTAAGCAATTAGGTTTAGCCGTTTTTCTCGTTTTTAGTCAATTTAATAGTTTAGTTATTAGGTCATTTTAATTCTCGTATTTTCTTGTTAAGATTAGTTTTTACGTTTTAAAGACACCACCAAAACCCTAACAAAAATCGCCTGGTTCTAGACTTCCTAACTCTATATTTCTTTTGAAGGCTTTTGTAGGAAAGTTGATAACACCGTATTTTGACCACTTTTATGAATCGTTTTGAAATACTTTTTCTATGTTTTTAATTGCTTTTAAGTACTTTTATCACGTTTTTCTAGTATTTGTAGTTCCAAGACTCTTTTCAGGTAACTTAGGGAAAAGCTTAACAAAATGGATAGAAAACCAGATTTCATTTCAGAGTCAAACCGTCAGAAGTTCACCTCTGATTGAAGGTTTTCTCACCGTCTGATCCAGCTCAAATTTGGAGATCTTAAAGATGGAAGTATCAGCTTTCCAGCACACTTTACAGCCTGGCAATCCAACAGTTCAATCAAAAGATACGCGAAGAGCAAGATGTCCCGTAAACCAGCCGGCGAGCATTTCCACCTGCGGCCAACAAGCAATTTCCCGCGGTCAGAAGCAGCGCGACCGCGGCCAGCAAGCCATTCCCCGCGGTCGCACTCATCCCGACCGCGGCAAGCCAACTCCGAGCCCGAAGGCCCATTTCTGAAGCCCACAATGATTCCCTCATTTGGAGAAACCCAAAGTGACGTCCAGAGAGCACTATAAATACATGTCTTAGGAACCCTATTTCGAGGATATGCTATTTTTCTTATTGTTTTAGAATACTTTTAAGTTTTAGATTTTAGGGAGAGAGAGATTTGTCTCTTGAACCCTTGTTCTTTCTTTTTCAATTTCGGTTTCTATTCTACTTATTAATACTATGTTTTTGATTTCGTTCATTATGTCTGAGTAGTTTTATTGTTGGGATTAAGGGATTTTCGATGGGGATTTATATGTTCGATGAGGATTCCATGAGATTTTGAGCCAAATCTTAGAATTTTTTCTTCTGAATTCGTTTTTACTGCATGAGAGTAGCGTCATTAACTACAATCTGATCCAGATGCTTGGTGACACGAAAGTGTTCATCCGGTATCAGATCTAGTTTGGGAGAGCAAAACAACCATAGGAGTGGAAACCTACCTATGGGCGATTTGTGAATGCTGACGAGTCTTAAACATAATGCATCTCTTCTCTTCCAGGGCCAGAGTGGAAACCTACTGGTCAGAGTTGAGAGAGATAGTTGTCTATGATCACGACAGTGGCGTATTCATACGTCCGTGACTCCAGTTCGAAAAGTTTAAGCTAAGATCTTATCAAATTTACTCTCTAGCAATGTTTTGAATCGTTTGTACCCCTGAGAAAACTTCCCTGAACCCCAACGCCTTCTTTCCTATAGATTCACACCATTTTTATTTCAAGCTTTAGTTCAATATTCTCATTTCTTTTTAGTTAATTTTCATTTAAGCAATTAGAATATCCGTTTTTCTCGTTTTTATTCATTTTCGTTAAGTTTAGTTATTAGGCCATTTAATTCCCGTAATTTCTTTTCCGATTTTGTTTTTACATTTTAAACACACTACCAAAACCCCCACAAAACCGTTTTGGTTCTAGACTTCCTTACTTTATATTTCTTTCAAAGGCTTTTGCAGGAAAAGATCCTCCTTCCCTGTGGATTCGATCCCTAAGTACTACAATCGATCAGCTGTGCACTTGCGGCTATTGATTTCATTTAGGGTAAAACTTGACAACCCTCACGACAGCACACATAAATTTTTTGGCGCCGTTGCCGGGAAGGCACGCGTTTCCTTTTCCGCAAAACCCCAAGAAAGGTTGGTAAATCGACTCTAGGACCCCCTTTTCTGCAATTTTCCATTTTTTGGTTATTTTGTTTCCATTTCAGAAGATATGGATCCTATAAATCGAAATATACACAATGAGGAAGGTTTCTATGACACACCTCAAGCAACCAGACGCAGAGAGAGGTAGTATTTGCGCGACCTCTACAAAAAAATTCGAAGCGAAGACTACAGAACGTTCCAGAACGAGCCCTACGTACCTCCAATGGCCAACCCTGAACATCCTGCTCGTCGTTTGCCTCACCACGATGAAAACGTCCAACTCATTCACCGATTGAGTCAACTAGAGGTGGCGGTCTTGCACTTACTCGACGTTCAAGCAACATCCAGAGCCGCCATTCACGAGAAAGTTGACAACTTGTCAATGCACTTAAGCAGAAAGCTTGAAGATCTTTCTGCCCAAGTCAAGATCATCGAAACTCAAGCAAACAAGGATGCTGAGACCATCAAGGAGAGGATAGAAGCAGTCGAAGGACGAGTTGGAGAAAACGAAGTTCGCATTCGCAAAGCCAGTGGGAACATCCGCACCTTAGAGGTCAAGCTTGATGAAGCAGAAGAAACTATTAACGACCATAACAACAGAACCTACTCCTACGTGGAAGAGATTTGGGATGGAGTACACAAGGTTCAAGACAAATCAGAGGAAATCGACTCAACCGTGGACAAAGTAGTCTATGCTCTTGATGAAGTCGAAGAGAAGGTCGAAAAGCTTATGAAAGGACGTGAAGCGAATGGTTCGACGCTTCCAATCAAAGATCTTGACCTAAAAGACGAGGAAACAGAGTTAGAAGATCCAGAAATCAGTTTAGATGGCAAAGGAGGAGACGAAACCAAGGAAACAACTCATAGCCTCTCTCCCGCGGTTGGAACCCTCATGACCGCGGCCAACAGCCCTCCAGCCGCGGTCGTGAGCCTCCTGACCGCGGCAAATCACTCCTCACCCGCGGTCGTGCAGCCTCTACCCGCGGAAAATGCTCCGTCAGATACCTTTCAGCCCCTTTCCACTCCTACAGGTCAATGCTTATTTGATATATCTGTTGGGATGGTCAAAACCCCTCTTCATGAGCAAACGGTGTATGCTATCAGCTCCAAAACATCTCAAGAAGAAAATGAGGTACTCCCTTGCAACATAGTTTTAGCATATGAGTATGAATATGAAGGGCACTACCTCGAAGATGAAGACTATCGTCTGTTCATAGAATGAGGAAATCCAGACAAAATGGTGGAATTAGGAGCACCAATCTCCAGAGAAAGACTCATTGAATTCAACAAGTTTGTGAAATCGATCCCTCTTTACACAGGTTTCGATGATATATGGCATCTTGGTTGTTTGCAAGTTTTCTTTAGGTACAGCAAGGAGACAAATGAGGATATTCGAACCTATTTTGGGAGGGCCAGACGTATGACTTTTCCCAGAACATCACCTGATGCTGCAATCTATTCAATCCACCTTCAAAGACCTGAAGACTTCAGCCACTACACCAACAAAATCAGCAAAGAAAAGCTAGACGAATTCAATGATGTGGTTCGAAATTTGCCTGAAGGAATCACGTTTGCTAGAGCTTGCAAGGACTTCATGATAGGCCACTACTTCTCTGAGAGCAAAGAATCAATCCCTGAGATTGAAGACTTGTTCAATCATGCCAAAAGAGGTAAACCTGTTCGAACACTTCACAAAATCAAAGGTGTAGGTCAGTTTCTTATCTCTTGTTCTATTAGAGGAGAAATGTTTAAAAACGTGCTATGTGATTCTGGAGCTTGTCTTAACATGATGTCCAAGGCAATTGCTTTGAGACTTGGTATTAAACACCTGCGCAGGACTAGAGCAAAGATTAGTCTAGCTGATGATTCTAATGCAACACCTCAAGGAATAGCTCATGAAATTCCTTTGAGAATAGGAGATTGCATAGTGCCTGTCGACTTCTACATTGTCGAGACGAGAGATGCAACATATCCAGTGATTCTCGGATGGTCTTTTCTAGCAACTTCCGGAGCTATAATGGACTGGCCAAACCGGAGGATTTCATTTGCTAATATCGACAAAGATGTCTTCACAGAAGCTGTCCCATACAACAGCAAAGCAGGAAAACGTTCTGCAACAGAAGCGTTTGAAGAAGAACTTTGGAGTGACGAAGAACCTGCTAGGCAAAGCAAGGAGATGTCGAAAAAGACTTGTCTCAGGACAAGGTCTTCTTCATTGGAATAAGCGACGTCCAACACCAAAAGTTAAGCTAAACGACTTAAAACAAATGCACTTAATGGGAGGCAACCCATTTAGGTATTGTTTTCTTTAGAATTTTTCTTTCTTTTTCTATTGATCTTTTTCTTTTTCTTAAGTTTTAGGTGTTTCTTATAAAACAAAAAGCCAAAAACATCAAAAAACCCGGAAAAACCAAAAAGAAGGATGGTACCTGACTGCTCGGCCCAGCAGGAACCAAGAAGAAGCAGGAAGAGGCCGCGATATAAGCCCCCGCGGTCGCAGACATTCTGACCGCGGGAAACGCCTCTTCGACCGCGGTCGCGTGATTCTGACCGCGGCCAAGCACATGTTTACCGCGGACGCGTGACTCCTGACCGCGGCAATTGGTCGTTGAGATCAAACCCGACCCCAACACCTACTTCACCCCATTCCACCTCACCAATCCCCACTCCACCTCATTAATCACTTCCCACCACCTTCATCACCACCCATCACCTTCCCAAACCCCTTCGAATGAATCCGGTTCATCTCCACCAGCATCCCGGATCCAGGTAAGTTCTCTTTGTCCTTACCAATTCGATTATCTATGCATTTTTCTCATCCAATCTCAATTTGTTTCACACTGAGGACAGTGTGATTTAAGTCTGGGGGAGGATTTCATCCCTTTCTAACCACTTTTCTTTCATGAGTCTTGAATTATCTACACTTTTTTCATTTTCCTTAAAGTTTTTCCAAATCGGTTTTCAAACCAAAATACGTTTTAAAAGGGAATGGTGAACATGAATCAATGATAGTTGACTGTGTGCTTTTAGACTGTTCCTAGTGACATGCTCATTCATGATTTAGGACTAGACTAGGCGGTAGCTAAGCACATTTGAAACGAAGTACCCCAGAGGAATTTGAATGATTTCGATTTAGATGAAGGGATCCACTAGCTTTGTTTTATTTGGACTTAATTTAGACTTAATTTTCTCATTGAAGCATTAGACCAAGGAAACGAATCATACATTCAGGACTCCTTTATCCTTTTACCACTCTCTGTTGATCCTGAATGGCTAGTTCATCTTTAGCTAGTTCCCCACCTTAACCAATCCTCTTTCAAACCACATGCACTCTTGTTTTCTATTGTCTTATATGCAGATAAGTGCAAAACGTTGGAGAAAAAGAGGAACGACGCAGTTTTCAGTCACAAAGGACAGAGACCTGCGATTTGCCAGAAAAGTTCCCGGAAGGATTCAACACAAGAGGAAGCTCATTTTGCCTTAGAAAAATCTCAAATTTTGGTACAATCTCGTCCTCTAGTCACTCTCTCTTAAAAGACATTTCCTATTCTAAAAAAAAAAAAAATCCGAAAATAAGAAAAGAAGGAAATAAAAGCCTTAGAGAGTCTAGAGAGGTCGAATTTTAAGTCCCAAGGCAACTGGAGTTCGATTTTATGGAGTTTTGGAGATCATTTTATGATTCCCGGAAAGAATCTAAGTCTGGGGAAACAGCTGTTTACAACAAAGGAGGAATGATTATGCAACAACATTTGGCAAGAAGAAGTGACTGAAAATTGCGGTCATCAACAGGTCCTTATCTCTCTTGCGGTTTTGCATATTATCTTGCATCCTCCAGATCTTCAGGTAACCCGAAACACTTTAACTCCACCACTTAAACAGCCCTTTAATGCCAAACGCCGTCTACCTTGGATGATGTCTTTAATGAGAACTCACTATTGAACTTAATGAATGTAGAGAGCTAGTTGACTGGAATTAAGAGTTAAATTGTTTAAGTTTTGCATGACGGAAAAAGTGGACTAGTATCTCTTGTGCATTGGTGAGAATTTTCTAGACTAAGTTGTGGATTGATGCACTATCTTTGGTCCTAGTTTAGGAGTTCATGTCTATGAGATTCGTGCATTCCCTATTTTTGTTTTCACTTAATTAGTTTATGCTTTTGCTTTGTTTGAGGACAAACAAAGGTTTAAGTCTGGGGGAGTTGATAGCACCGTATTTTGACCACTTTTATGGATCGTTTTGGAATACTTTTTCTATGTTTTTAATTGCTTTTAAGTACTTTTATTACGTTTTTCTAGTATTTGTAGTTCCAAGACTCTTTTCAGGTAACTTAGGGAAAAGATAAACAAAATGGATAGAAAACCAGATTTCAGCTCAGAGTCAAACCGTCAGAAGTTCACCCCTGATTGAAGGCCTTCTCACCGTCTGATCGAGCTCAAATTTGGAGATCTTAAAGATGGAAGTATCAGCTTTCCAGCACACTTTACAGCCTGGCAATCCAACGGTTCAATCAAAAGATACGCGAAGAGCAAGATGTGCCGTAAACCAGCCGGCGAGCATTTTCACCCGCGGCCAACAAGCAATTTCCCGCGGTCAGAAGCACCGCGACCGCGGCCAGCAAGCCATTCCCCGCGGTCGCACTCATCCCGACCGCGGCAAGCCAACTCCGAGCCCGAAGGCCCATTTCTGAAGCCCACAATGATTCCCTCATTTGGAGAAATCCTAAGTGACGTCCAGAGATGTCTTGAGCACTATAAATACATGTCTTAGGAACCCTATTTCGAGGATATGCTATTTTTCTTATTGTTTTAGAATACTTTTAAGTTTTAGGTTTTAGGGAGAGAGAGATTTGTCTCTTGAACCCTTGTTCTTTCTTTTTCAATTTCGGTTTCTATTCTACTTATTAATACTATGTTTTTGATTTCGTTCATTATGTCTGAGTAGTTTTATTGTTGGGACTAAGGGATTTTCGATGGGGATTTATATGTTCGATGAGGATTCCATGAGCTTTTGAGCCGAATCTTAGAACTTTTTCTTCTGAACTCGTTTTTACTGCATGAGAGTAGCGTCATGAACTACAATCTGATCCAGATGCTTGGTGACACGAAAGTGTTCATCCGGTATCAGATCTAGTTTGGGAGAGCAAAACAACCATAGGAGTGGAAACCTACCTATTGGCGATTTGTGAATGCCGACGAGTCTTAAACATAATGCATCTCTTCTCTTCCATGGCCAGAGTGGAAACCTACTGGTCAGGGTTGAGAGAGATAGTTGTCTATGATCACGACAGTGGCGTATTCATACGTCTGTGACTCCAGTTCGAGAAGTTTAAGCTAAGATCTTATCAAATTTACTCTCTAGCAATGTTTTGAATCGTTCGTACCCCTGAGAAAACTTCGCTGAACCCCAACGCCTTCTTTCCTATAGATTCACACCGTTTTTATTTCAAGCTTTAGTTCAATATTCTCATTCCTTTTTAGTTAATTTTCATTTAAGCAATTAGAGTATCCGTTTTTCTCGTTTTTATTCATTTTCGTTAAGTTTAGTTATTAGGCCATTTAATTCCTGTAATTTCTTTTCAGATTTCGTTTTTACATTTTAAACACACTACCAAAACCCCCACAAAACTGTTTTGGTTCTAGACTTCCTTACTTTATATTTCTTTCAAAGGCTTTTGCAGGAAAAGATCCTCCTTCCATGTGGATTCGATCCCTAAGTACTACAATCGATCAGCTGTGCACTTGCGGCTATTGATTTCATTTAGGGTAAAACTTGACAACCCTCACGACAGCACACATCAAAAGTTCCTCCTTCCATGTGGATTCGAACCCTATTTATTACAATCGATCAGATGTGCACTTGCGGGTATTGATTTCATTTAGGATAAAACTTGACAACCCTCACCCACAGCATACATCAGTATTACATATATAGTTATGAGCTTTTATTACTTTCTCTTCTTCAACAGCTTTCATCCATTCTTCTAGTGTTGCAGCATCTTTAAGATTCTGCACTTCTAGGGACTTCACATGCTCAGAAAGATCATCAAACTTCTGGTTGAATTCAATGAAGATGATATCAAGCTTCATATGCAAGGCAGCATCAGTGTCAACATAAAAATCACGTAGCTGATTCACCATAGCATCAAATCGGTTAAGCTGGAGACTTAATTGATTAAGCTGAAGACTTAATTGATGAGACTCATCATTCTGGTCCAGAATTTGATGAGGAAAAAGGGTGAGATGGTTGATGGTTCACCGTAGGGGGCGAATACACTTCATCTCGGTGGTTTTATTCGCCATGGGTGTGAGAGTATTGAGTAGCACACAGCGTATAACACCATCGCCCAATGATTTCATCTTGCTCCATAGTTGAATACATGTTTCAGAAACCTGAAACAAGAAAAACACAGTATTGAAAGGTGTCTAAGAGTCGGTGTTACTAACCTATGAAGTTTGACAGAAGCAAGAACGAATCTCTCCCCGGCAACGGCGCCAAACACTTGATGCGAGCTAGGGTTGATGTTGCAGGAAAAGTTTTAAATTTTTAAATCCTAGTATCTGCAAGTGCACAACAGTGCGTTGTAGTACTTAGGATTTCGATGCACATGGAGAGTTGTCTTTTCTACAAAAACTTCAAACTGGGTTAGTAATCGATTTCAGAGACCAATGGGGGTTTGTGTGGGGTTTTTGGGTCAGGAATCCTAAATAAAAAAAAAAGCAGGAAATAAACCTAAAATCAATAGATAAAAACAATGGATAAAAGCATTAGGCATTATGGTTTCTCTCTAGGGTTCATGATCTTTAACATTAGAGATTTTGATAAGGATTTTCTATGACACTGGGTGATCAGTCCAGCATACAACATTAAAAACGGGATGAATGGGAGAGTCATGTAAAAATAAGAAATCTTTAGTCAAAGAAAATCTAGATGTCATCGATCATGGGGTCCCTTTCGATGGCCCCTTTACCCAACAAGGTAACTACTTAGACATAGCTGAGCTTGAAATCATCATTGGTTTCAAAATAGAAAAGCGGTAACGTAAAAGAGATAGCATAAACTGAATAGATAGATGAAAATAAATAACAAAGGTTCAAGAGAAGAATCTCTATCTCCCTAACCTAAACTAAGAAATAAAAGTTTGGTGGCTCCTAAACAAAGAACCTGGAGCCCACACGAAATAAGGTCTTCTAAAATACATATTTATAGGTCTTCAAGTATATTTCGTCGTCCTTAGGGCTTTCTATGAACATAGAATGAGTTGGGCTTCAGAATGGGCCTTAGGGCTGAGAATGAAGGCTCTCTAGGATTGGTAAATGATGGTTCTATCGCAGGTGGAGGCTTGGAGGCGCGGCCAAGAAGTTTTTTTACCGCGGTCACGACCTCCTTGAACTGCGGTGGTTGGCCGATGAGGTGACAAAATCAATCCTTCTCATGCTTCTTTTGCGAGACTGCAGAATATGTCTTTCATAAATTGGAGATAACTTATGATCCAACCGTTGGAATAGGTCAAATTCAATTGAATTAGAAAGCTAGTTATCTCCTCTATATTGTGACAAAATATTAGCTTGATCAGACGGTGAAAATGGTTTCATCGGTGAAACTTCTGACGTACCAAAATTGGCCAAAAATGAAATTTTTGCCAATTTGCATTGTTTTGCCTAAGTAACCTGAAAAGAGTCTTGAAACTACAAATATAAGAAAATCATGATAAAAAAAAACTTAAAACTGATTAAAACATTTGAAATAGCATAAGAAAACACTAGTAAAAATAGGTACATATACTGTGTTATCAAGCAGATGATTTCGGGAATGAAGTGGTGAAAGAACAACTGATGACGAGTGATGGATTTGCAGAGGTAATATAGAAAGAAGGAGAACTCGTGGAGGATACAAGAATGATGAATCAGGCCCTTGAAGATACAGAACTTGAAGATATGATACTGACCTCAGAGGATGTGTTAGCTTACTTGAACCAGGGGGAAACTGAACACGTTGGAAAGCACAGAAAGGTACCTACTAAGGACAAAGGATCATTATCTTCAGAGGTGAAATATGGGAATACAACGGATAACTTGGTTGGGATGATTTCCAGGGGTGATTGTGGATGGGAGGGATGTGGAGGATAATACAGGGAAGAACAACAAACATGGAATGAGGAAAAAGCTCTCTAAAGAAAGTACGCAGTATATTGGTGGTACTTCTAAGAAGAGATTGGTCCAATCGCCGGTATCCCCACAGAAGAAAGTGGTTACTAAAAATGTGATTCCAGGGGCTCCAAGGGGATCGTCAATCCCAAAGGGGGATCATGACTCATCAAAACTCGGTCCCATAAATGAGAATACTTAGTTGGAATTACCAAGGGCTTGGAAATAAGTGGACAACAAGCTATCTTTGGGACATTTGGAAGAATCATAGACCGGAATTTTTGTTCCTTTCAGAAACAAAGCAAGATTTTTCTTTTTTGCAAAAATTTCAATTTCATTTTGCTTATAATAGATTGTACACGGTTGAACTGTGCGGTGCAAGTGGAGGACTTACTTTATTTTTGATAATTCTTATGATGTTTCTATCCTATTTAAATAATCGAATAATTGATATTAAGGTAAAAATTCTCGGGAAACAAGTGTTTTTATTCTTTTTTTACGGAGATCAGGTTACAAAACTAAGGGATAAAGTTTGGGAATGATTAACAAGAATGAGCCTTACCAGGTCAGAACCATGGTTCATCATTGGGGATTTAAACGAGATAAATGGAAATAATGAGAAGCAAGGAGGTGCACTGCGACATGCTGTCTTTTAATACTATGATAAAGGACTCTGTTCTGGAATTTCCTTGTCTGGAAACACTTGGAGGGAAAAACGTAATTCAAAAATAGTTAGATGCAGACTCGATCGGGTTTTAGCTAATGAAAATTGGTTTTTACCCATTCATTAGTGGAATATATTGCTATGCTTGGATCAAATCACAGGCCAATCGTTGCTACAATTGAGTATGAAATTCCCCGGAAACTAGCACAATTAAGGATTTGAAGTGAGCATTAGAAGAAATTCAAAATGATGATACAAAATCAGAGGAGGAGTTAAGAGCTGTATCACAGAAGTTGAAAGAAGCGTATAGAGATGAATAATTATTTTGGCAACAAAAAAGTCTGACCCATTGAGCCAAAGTGGGAGATAAAAATATAAAATTATATCATGCACTAGTAAAACAGGAGAGCAAGGAATCTGATTATTAGCTTACACAACGCGGGTGGCACTTAGGTTACAAAGAAGGACGAGATTGAACAGGTGGCAGTTAGGTATTTTGAGGAATTATTTACGTCAATTTAGCCCCCGGAGTTCAAAGAAGCAATAGGAGAAATACAGCCATTAACTATGGATGATAATAATGTGATGCTCGCAACAGCAGCTACCGAAGAGGAGGTACGGCGGGCATTATTTATGATGCCCCCGGAGAATGCTCCAGGTCCAGACGAGATGACAATAATTTTTACCAATGGTCATGGCATATTATTAAGGCCGACATTGTAAATTTAGTCAACGATTTTTTAGAATCTGGGGCATTCGATGAAAGGTTGAATATAAAAAATAATTTTCTAATTCCAAAAATTGAAAGACCTACAAAAATGACGGAATTACGACCCATAAGTCTATGTAATGTTGAAGGTTAAAACGATTGTTGCCAAATTTAATCTCTGAAACACAGTCAGCATTTGTTTCAGGTAGACTGATTTCAGACAATATTATCATAGCACAGGAGATGTTTCATGGGTTGCATACCAATAAGTCATGTAAGAACAAATATATCGCAATCAAGACGGATATGAGCAAAGCTTATGATAGAGTTGAATGATTTTTTGTGGAAAGTCTCTTGAGACGAATGATTTTTCGGAGAAATAGGTGATATGGATGATGCGGTGTATTACTTCCGTCAGGTACAAAGTTTTCTTGAATGGACAGCTTTGGGTACAAATTAACCCATAGAGGGAACTACTGCAGGGAGATTCTCTATAACCATATTTGTTTATACTCGGTACAGAGGTTTTGATAGCAAATATAAAGAAAGCAGAGAGGAAAAAATTAATAACGGGGCTAAAGATTGCAAGAGCAATTCTAGCTATTTCACACTTACTTTTTGCGGACGATAGTTTGTTTTTCTGCAAAGCAAACAAGAAGTAATTTCAAATGATTCTACAAATATTAAAACAGTATGAAAGAGTTTCGAGGCAACAAATTAACTTTGACAAATCCTCTCGTCAGTTTGGTCATACGGTTTCAGAGGATATACAACGGGAGCTAAAGTAAACTTTAGGAATTTCTAGAAACGGAGGCACAGGATCACATCTTGGTATCCCGAAGAGTCTAGAGGGAGCTAAGAGCAGGATATTTAATTATGTAGCGGAGCGACAACATGACAGGATTAATAGTTGGACTTCACGAATGTTGTCAAAAGGGGGCAAATAAGTTTTAATTAAATTGATGGCTTCTTCAATGCCCACCTTTGTCATGTCATGCTTTCGGTTATCTAAATCTATGATGGCAAAACTAACTAGTGCATCGGCACGTTATTGGTGGAACTCTGATGGTTATAAGAGAGGTATGCATTGGATAGCATGGAAGAAGATGTGTAAAGGAAATGCATAAGAGGGGATTGGATCGAACGGTGGAAGATTTTAATACAGCATTATTGGCAAAACAATTCTGGCGACTGATTGATAGATATAATTTGTTATTTGTGCGGGTCTTTAAGGGACGATATTATCGGAACAAGCATCCCTTGGATCCTATACGTTCCTACTTACCGTCATATGGTCGGCGTAGTATTATATCAGCTAGATCTCCGGTTAGTAAAGGGCTAATCAAAAGAGTTGGACCGGGTTGCTCTATCTCAGTATGGAACGACCCTTGGATACCATCTTCTCGCCCGAGATCAGCCACTTGCAAGGGTTTTAATTATCACCCAAATCTCATAGTAAACCACTTGATCGACCCTGTAAAAAATACGTGGAATCTGGGTTTGATAAATGAAATTATTGCACCGGCAGATGTATAAATTATTTGCGGAATACCCATTAGTAGGTCATTCAGTCAAGATTATCTCGGATGGCATTTTCCAAAAAAAAAACAGAAGATATACGGTCAAATCAGGCTATCAGGTTAAGCAAAATGGTTTGACTAATAGTTTAGTGAATAGATATGGTCCAGAAATAACGGCACTACAAGCATATACATGGAAACTATAATACTTACCAAAATTAAAACACTGTATTTGGCATGCAATATCTGGGTGTTTATCGGTGTTGGCTATGCAGTGAACGGGTCCTGGCAGTGAACCCGTGGTATACAATGTGATACACAATGCGTATGGTGTGGAGTGGAGTAAGAAACTATTAATCATGTACTTTTTGAAGTCCATCTCGCTATACTAACACCTACACGTGTTTTTCCAATGATTTCGGTATTCTAAAATTTTGATCATCTTTTCTGGAGACTTCCTAAGGATAAAAACACACAATGGTATATCTGGAAAGCAAGGAATGAAAAACTATATTTCAATGTGGATATAGATCCCCAAGTTACTCTGAAAATAGCGAAAACGGAAGCGACCTTATGGGAGGAAGCATAGAGGTCTGAACAAGGCACAAGTCCAACCAATACAGACTGTTCCGAAGTTCCAAGTTCTATCACGTAT
This sequence comes from Eutrema salsugineum, assembly GCF_000478725.1. Lineage (NCBI taxonomy): Eukaryota > Viridiplantae > Streptophyta > Magnoliopsida > Brassicales > Brassicaceae > Eutrema > Eutrema salsugineum. Next base: position 14,393,735 of record NW_006256756.1, on the reverse strand, counting down.
GAGGGATGGTGGTGTTATATTGATGGTTCTTGGAAAGACACGGACTTGACATCGGGATTAGGCTGGTATTATTTCCAGGAAGGAGCCACAGACAAAATTATAGGAGCACAAAATGTTAGAAGGAGTCTGACACCTCTATATGCTGACATGGAAGTCCTCATCCGGGCTATGCTGTGCATGTTCGAGAATCAGAAAACAAAAGTAACTTTTGCAACAGACTGTTCAGAGTTGGTGAAGATGGTGTCTACACCCGACGAATGGCCGGCTTTTCATATGCACTTGTAGGAGATAGTGAAGATTAAGGACATGTTAATTTTTTTCTCCTTATCTTACATCCTATACACGAATAACACGAAGGCAGACAATCTAGCAAGAAGTGCTCGAGTCTACCTTCAAGATGTTATGTATGTAAACTCAGTACATTTAATCTAGCTTATCCAACCGTTCTAGGTGTTTAGGATGTCGACCAAAAGAAAAAAAGATTATCTTATCTTCTTAAATAATAAAATCTATATTTATAAAAAGTACACACATGCATGTCAGAAAAATATCACAATTTTCAAAACTTAGTAAAAATAAATTTCAATATTGGAGAACCATCTTCTTTCGATAATTTGTCTTTTTCTTCAGACTCATCTGAGTTTGATGAATGGATGGAAGAAGAAAATGCTGCAAGGTATAGAGAAGAACAAATAGCAATCAACATTACTATCAACAACAAACATCTCATTGACCAACTCCCTAGAAACCGATCACGTAAGTCATCAAAACTCTATTCTTGCTCACGTTGTTATACACCGTGATAGAGAATATATTTACTGTAATTTGTTCAATGATTATTTTCTGATAATCCCGTTTATGGTGAAAGAGAATACATCGTTGATTTTGGAATGTCACAATGGTTATTGATTCTCATTGTCGATGCTGTTAAAAAATATGACAACTACTTCAATCAACGATGTATTGCGACTAGCAGAATGTTTTTATCAACCTTGCAAAAAGTAACCTCTGCTATTCAGATTTTGGCAAATGGTATGCCTGCTGATGCCACAGATGAATACATCAAAATAGGAGAATCTACAACAATCGAATGTCTGAAGAGATTTTGTCATGCAATTGTAGAACTCTTTTCAGAGTGGTAACTCAGGTCACCAATATCAGAGGATGCATTAATTGATCATATATGGGAGCATTATAGAAATAATGGTGTTGAATAATTTTGTTTTATGTAATAATCTATAATCTAGATTGTTTGTTTTTATTAATATATTTTTAATTTATATTATGACTAGATAAGTACCCACATATATGCGGATTTATAATTTCATATTTTATAACCCGTAAAAAGTAAAAAAAAAAAAAGATAGAAAACAAAATAACATCAATTAAAAATATGTAATATAAAAGTTTAAAAATAAAATTATCAACAATCATAAAATATTTACACACAAGATAATTAAAGCATAACTATTCTAACATAACTACACTAATATAACAATAACCACTATAAGAATTGACTTAATTTTTTTGGTCTAGATAAGTCTCGCATATATGCAGGTTTATAATCAAATATTTTACAACCCATGAAAAAAAAAATAAAAAAGTGAGATCATCCGTGGAAATATGTTATATATAAATTTAAAAATAAAGTTATGAACAATTATAATATTATTTAAACACAAAATAATAGGATTATAATAATTAAAGAAATACGATTCTACATAATTACATTAATGTAATAATCATTATTTTAAGCATTAATCTATCATGAATAACATGAAATAAAAAAAAATTACATGTAACTTATGAATTAAAAAGATAAGCAAAAGTTTTTTGGTTTGAAATTTGTAAAGTATTGTCTAATTTTCCTTATGTTAAACTGAAATATAGTTTTTTCTTATAAAATGTTGTTTTGATTTTTTATTTATTATTTATTCTTTAATTTAAACATATTTTTCCGTTTACTTTTCATGATTAAACCAATTACATACTTTCTCTTTTAATAAATTTTGTTAAAAGTATTATTATATTTTCATTAAACACATGTGAAAATCTTACCGTTTTACTTGAAATTTGTCACGATCTGGCGAATTACTAACTTTAAATCATTCTTTTTTATACCATAAGTTGTAATGTTTTATTATAAAGTTATTTATGAAGTGTATATTATAATTTTAGTGAATAATATGTTTAGTGTATGTAATTGTTATTTATAAAATTTCATGATTAATATTAATAATTATTAAAAGTAAGGACTATAATGAAAAAAAAAAATGTTGTGATATTACATTAAAGGTTTTGCTTTCGAAAATAAACACTCTTGGTTTGGGCAACTTATATATAAAATCCTTTTTGGAGATGCCCTTAATAGTGTACTATATTGATCTAAAAATAAATTATGTATATTTTGAATTTAGATTATGTAAATAATTTTTAGTACTAATATTTATATTAAGTAAACTATTTATATTGCATAGAATGTAAAAATTATACTGTTATAGCTTGATCTCTATTTTTCTATATTTTGTTTTGATCTTGTTGCAAACAATATATAATTAAATTTAGTTTTTATGATAGAAACTTCTAATATAATTTGAGAAATATTTGGGCATTGAGAAATTTTAAAAACTTAAAATAAAACTGGGTTAATATTTAGTTCGTTTTCAAACAGAAGTTTTAAATAAGATAAAAAATGTTTGGAGGATAAGTCTTCGTTTTCAAAAAATGTTAATATTAACAAAATTTCAATGATAAAACCTAAATATTGAGTTATATATTTTGTAATAACATTAAAAAAATTTACTTATGTTATAACACATATCATATATGAACTCTTATACCGGCCCATTAGGCCCATCAGGGCATTGTACTTAACCTAGATTCCCTATGTACTCTATATATACATTCCAGTGATTAATAAAGTATCTAAGTTTTCACAACACGTTATCAGCACGATAAGACTCTCTGAGCGAAAAAACCTAATAAATCCGGCCACCACCAAAACCCTAAAAACAAGTCGAAACTTAAAAGACGCATATCTTCCAAACCGTGAGGAACCAGAAGACGATCTACATATCAAATCGAAGCCCTCGACGAGACGAATCTACTGGTGAAAACCGTTTCTCGATCCAACGTCGGACGCGCCCTCACGCACACTTACAGTACACGACGATCAACCGAAAAAAAAAAAGAAAAAAAAAAAAAAAAAAACCAGATCCGAGTTTTTCTTTCTTCAACCAGCAGCTTCTCCAGTTTTGATGATCAATCCTTGGAATTTGTAGCGGCTAACTGAGGTCTATTAGCTCCCAGTTTCATTAGCCTGTCAGAAATCCAAAGGTGGAAAAGGTATCTTCTAAAACTGAGAGCCATAGAACCTGTTGTTTAAACACTTCAAAACCCTAAAAAAAAAAAAAAAAAAAAAAAAAAAAAGAAAAAAAAAAAATCGATCTCTAATTGATTGAAAGTGTTTGATACTCTGATGATTGATTGATAACTTGTTGATTGATTGTTTAAATTACAAGTTTATGCATGTTCAAAGGTTTTAAACTCGTTTTATAAAACCCTAATCTACAAAAACCTAACAACCGTTTTTGGCCATGTTTATGGCATAAACCTATTCGATTTTCTTCATGTTTAATAAGCTTGTTGCAGCTTATTTGATTGTTGATTCTCTTGCTTGAAACACTTGATTGAATAAACTAAGAAAATCAACCCTAAATCTTAAGCTTGATTCACGATTTTGTAATCTTCAAAATCGTAAGTCATAATGCTTAAACCCTAGTCCTTTTCACGTGATTTCTTTGTTGTCCTTGTGAAATTATTAAAACCATCGACCACAGATCCTATAGATCTCGAAATCACATCCAAAATATGTTTTCCAAACCGTTAAAACCCTAGATAAAACCCTAATCATATTCGGCTCTCCTAGGGTTCCTCCTAAACCGCCTAAAACCGGCTAAACCTGGTTCTCATTAACCGAAATTATATTCGGCTTTAACCGATTAAATCACAGCTATTCACCGACATCATGTTCGGGGTAACTAAAACCATACCCTTTAAAATTTACTATTTCCGAGAAAGTTCCCTCTAATAGAAAGTTTCCTCATATAAAAACTTTCCTCATATAGAAAATTTCCCGACATAGAAACTTTTCTCATTTAGAAAATTACCCAAATTAGAAACTTTCCAAATTTAGAAACTTTCCTAAAATAGAAATATTCTCAAAATAGAAAGTTTCATCATCAGCATTCAAAATTTTCTCAAAACAATCCCTAACAAAATCAATCTCATGTTTCAGATGTCAAACATTCAGAAATGTGAATTCGAGGCCCTTCACGTCTCCGGGGATAACTACCTCGAGTGGGCCCTAGACATGCGCTTGTTCCTTGCATCGAAAGAACTCGATGCATGTATTACCGACGGTAACACCGCATCCCGTAAGGGACAGTCTCAGGCGATATGTCACATACGCCATCATCTGGCCCCGAGCCTTAAGCAGCAATATCTCACTCTTGAGAATCCACTTGAATTGTGGCAAGCGCTGAAAAAGCGATATGACCATCAGAAAATGGTCCAGTTGCCTCAGGCAGATTTCGACTGGAAGAACCTTCGGTTCCAAGACTACAAATCCGTAGATGATTACAACAACGAACTCTTTCGTATTGTTGCCATCCGGAAACTCTGTGGCGAGAATGTGACAGATAATGATCTCCTCGAGAAAACATTATCCACATTCAGCACAGAGAATGTTGTGCTCCAACAACAATACCGTGCAATGAAACACACATTGTACGAAGACTTGTTGTCCTGTCTTCTCCTCGCTGAGAAGAATAACCAGCTGCTTATGAGGAACAGCGCTATGAGGCCCCCGGGATCGGCTCCTGTCCCAGCTTCTCGTCAAGAGTCCTACCATGTTCAACCCGATAGATCCTCAGATCACCGCCGTGGACGTGGTAATGGACGTGGTAATGGCCGAGGACATGGACGTGGAAGACGTGGACGCGGACATGGTCGTGGCAACCGACCTAACCTCAGTTATGGTCCTGGTCGTGGTCGAGGCATCACCAAGCCGACCCGCTACACCAACCCCGATCACTCTGCTTGTACCAGATGTGGGATGTTCAACCACCCAACAAAGCAATGTCGCACCCCCAAGATCCACTGCGATCTATACCAGAAGTACGGAAAAGCTCCTGCTGAAGCCAACATGACTCAGCTAGTCGATGCTGCTAACCTGGAAGGTGACGACCTCCTTGATGATGAGAACACCACAAACGAGCAGACCGACCCCATGGACTATGAAACAGCTGATCTCCTCGATTAATTCAATCATCTGAAACTCTGATACAATTTGATTTTGTTCTTTATTTTTTTTTCATTTTGGGATTTGTTTTATTTTTTTTTCCATTTGCCTTTATTCTCAGACACTGCTTTACTTTATGATTTATCACATTTTCTGAATTCCTCAATACCGAATTCTATCTTCTATTCATAATGAAGCACACCAGCAAATGGAAACCATAGTCGTAGATAGTGGATCCAGCCACACTATCTTAAGAAACAAAAGTTACTTCATAAACCTAACCTATCAAACCGCAAATATTAGCACCATCGCGGGTCCCTCAAACCTTATCGAAGGATATGGCCATGCCTATGTGTTGCTATCAAATGGCACACAACTTGAAATACCAGATGCTCTATATTCTCCTAGTTCGAAGAGAAATCTTTTGAGCTTCAAGGATATAAGACAGAATGGTTTCCACATAGAAACCCAAGGTCAAGGGAACAAAGAATCCCTCCTAGCCACTAAAACCGTAGACGGCCATAAACAAATCCTCGAAACCATACCCGCGCTCTCTACTGGACTTTACCATGCTAAAGTCAGTATGATTGAAGCTAATACCACTCTCAAAGCCCGGTTTACTGATTATACTATTTGGCACGACCGGCTCGGTCATCTCGGTGCAAATATGATGCGTAAACTAATTCAAAACTCTCAAGGGCATACCCTCAAAGAAAACCGAGCTTATCCTCAACACCTCATGTGCACAGCTTGTTCTCAAGGCAAATTGATCACTCGGCCTTCACCAGTTAAAATCTCTAAACAAACACTTCATTTCCTAGAAAGAATCCAGGGCGATATCTGTGGACCTATACATCCATCTTCCGGACCATTCCGGTACTTCATGGTCCTTATAGACGCATTGACCCGTTGGTCATATGTTTGTCTCTTGTCCTCTCGGAACCAAGCCTTCGCTAGGTTCTTGGCCCAAATCATCAAATTGCGGGCCCATTTCCCTGACTTCCTACTAAAGACTATCCGCCTTGACAATGCTGGTGAATTTACCTCACAAGCGTTTAATGACTACTGTATGGCCATGGGGGTAACCGTGGAACATCCTGTAGCACATGTCCATACTCAAAAATGGATTGGCTGAATCATTCATTAAACGCATTCAATGGATAGCCCGACCATTACTCATGAGATCAAAGCTCCTGGCCTCAGCATGGGGACATGCAGTATTACATGCTGCTGAACTCATACGCATCCGGCCATCTAGTGAACACAAATATTCCCCATCCCAACTACTCTCGGGTCATGAGCCAGACATCTCCCATCTCAAAACATTTGGGTGTTCAGTATATGTACCCATTGCTCCACCACATCGAACCAAAATGGGACCTCAAAGAAGGATGGGAATATATGTTGGTTTTGACTCTCCCACCATCATAAGATATCTCGAGCCAACCACTGGAGATCTCTTCAAGGCCAGATATGCGGATTGCCAATTCGATGAATCGGTATATCCCTCTTTAGGTGGTGAGACAAACAAGCTGGTCAAAGATCTTTCATGGAATCAAACATCATTAAATTGGCAAGATCCTCGGACTCTAGAATGTGATTCAGAGATCCAAAAGACTATTCATTATCAAAAGCTAGCTAATCAATTGCCAGATTCCTTTGCTGACCCGACCAAAGTAACCAAATCGTACATCCCAGCTTGTAACGCACCAGTACGAATAGCTGTCCCAACGGGACAGACCCAAGTTGCTACAGAGTCTGCACCACGTCTCAAACGGGGCAGACCTCTCGGTTCCAAAGATAAGAATCCCCGGAAATCAAAGAAAGGTGCAATAACCGAAACCGGGATTCCTGCAATATCAGACATAGCCGCGGCTGAGACTCAATCTAATGAACCCTCAATGGAAGTTCGGGACGCCGAATCTCCAGGTTCAGAAGATAACAATGAGATCTCCATCAATTACAATATGTCCGGAATACAATGGAATCGAAAAGAAGTCGACTTAAATGCACTCTTTGCATACAAAGTAGCACTTGATGTTGCGCTCACGCAAGAGGATCTAGAACCCACGTCAATAACACAGTGTACACATCGAAAAGATTGGCTAAAATGGAAAGAAGCTATAAACGTGGAGTTAAAGAGTCTCAAACTCAGAAACGTGTTCGGTCCGATCATCCGGACCCCATCACACATCAAGCCAGTGGGCCACAAATGGGTCTTTGTGCGCAAAAGGAACGAACTCGGTGAAGTCGTTCGATACAAAGCACGGCTTGTAGCACAAGGATTCTCACAGAGACCCGGAATCGATTATGAGGAGACTTATTCTCCAGTGGTGGATGCAACAACATTCCGATTCCTCATAAGTCTGGCCATAAGAGAAAATCTTGATCTGCGGTTAATGGATGTTGTAACCGCATATCTCTATGGGCCCCTGGACAACGAAATATATATGAGACTCCCAGATGGCATTGAACTAAAAGACAAAAATGCATCTCGAGATCAATACTGCATCAGGCTGAACAAATCCTTGTATGGACTGAAACAAAGTGGGCGTATGTGGTACAACCGCCTCAGCGATTACCTCATCAAAGAAGGCTACAAAATTGACCCCATCAGTCCATGCATCTTCATCAAGAAGTACTCAAACAAAGGATTTGTAATCATAGCAGTATACGTGGATGATCTAAACATCCTCGGAACATCTGGTGAGATCTCCCAAACAGTCGACTGCTTAAAAGCAGAATTCGAAATGAAAGACCTAGGCAAAACAAAGTACTGTTTGGGATTACAACTTGAGTACATCAAAGGAGGAATCCTTGTGCATCAATCGGCTTATATCGAAAAGGTACTCAAGCGATTTAATATGGACCAAGCTCACCCATTGACCAGCCCAATGGTAGTTAGAAGCTTAAGTGATGACCCTCTTGGTCCCAAAAAGGATGATGAAGAAATCCTTGGTCCTGAAAAGCCATACCTCAGTGCTGTAGGAGCGTTAATGTACCTGGCTAGTCACACTAGACCAGACATATGTTTCGCCGTGAACCTCCTCGCTCGATATAGTTCATCTCCAACTCAGAGGCACTGGAACGGTATAAAACATCTCCTAAGATACCTTCGAGGTACTCAAGACTTAGGACTCTTCTATACTAACCAAAATAAAGATGGGTTAGTCGGCTTCGCCGATGCAGGATATCTATCAGATCCGCACACTGCCAAGTCTCAAACTGGCTACGTTTTTACGCATGGAGGAACAGCCATCTCTTGGAGATCAATGAAGCAGACACTCACTGCCACTTCATCAAACCATGCTGAAATCCTAGCCATTCATGAGGCTAGTAGGGAATGCGTCTGGCTGCGCTCCATGACTCAGCACATCCGCAGAGATTGTGGTATGGACGAAGACACACAGCCCACGGTGATGTATGAAGACAACGCGGCATGCATAGCTCAGCTCAAGGAAGGATATATCAAAGGAGATCGGACGAAGCACATTCTACCGAAGTTCTTCTCAACCTCAGACTGGCAGAAGGACGGCACTCTCAGCGTTCAGCAGGTCCGATCCAGTGAGAATTCAGCTGACCTCTTCACCAAATCATTGCCTACTTCAACACACCGGAAGCTCGTCAAACAGATAGGAATGTATAGACTTAGAGATCTGCAGTGATGCTACAATCAGGGGGAGTAATGCGTGTTGTACTCTTTTTCCTTCACCATGGTTTTGTCCCACTGGGTTTTTCCTGGTAAGGTTTTAATGAGGCAACATTCCCCAGCGCATTATCGAGATCCCGATTGAGTAGCTGGCCCGGTTCACTCGTCCAACGGGGAGTGTTATAACACATATCATATATGAACTCTTATACCGGCCCATTAGGCCCATCAGGGCATTGTACTTAACCTAGATTCCCTATGTACTCTATATATACATTCCAGTGATTAATAAAGTATCTAAATTTCACAACAACTTAATCTTTATCTTCGTAATATAGATAATTTATAAAACTACTAGATAAGTATCTGCATATTTGCGGGTTTGTAATTTAATATTTTAAAACATATGAAAAAATTAAATAAACAAATACAAAACAAATATGATCACCCATAAAAATATATAATATAATTGATTAGTTATATAGAAATGAAGAATTATAATTTTTTTTCCTTAGGATTATATTAATTTTTAATCTTATTATTTTAAAAAATAAAACTTTCTCTTTTTGTTTTCATTTTTTGAAACACTATCTTTTAGGATAATTTTTGGTTTAATTTTTACTTTTGTTACTTTTTTTTTAGGATTCTAAGCTCTTGTTTAATTTTCTTATTCTCAAGAGAAATACTTTAAAAAAAAAGTTTTAGAATAAGTTTTTTGTTAATTTTCTTAATCTGAAAACATTTTTTTGTTGCTAATTTCACTATTTAAACTCTAATTTCTTATTCTAAACTGAAATACTTTTTTCCCTTTTTTTAAAAAATATATAATTTTTAAATTAATTTCTGTCTATCTAAAAACTACTTTTTTGCTAATTTTACTTTTAGAAAATGTACAATGTTTTTTTTTCTCAACACCTACTTTACACTCCTTATCGTCTTTTCTCTCTTCCACAACATCTTTTCTATCTTCCACAACATCTTTTCTATCTTCTACCTATTAATTCAACAAACAATCAATTTTCATCCTCTACAATGGTTTTATTTAATAAAATTCAAAACCTTACCCCACTATTTTTTAATTTTTTTTATTTTAGTTTTTGTGATTATAAGTTATTAATAACAATTATCGTTTGAAATTAAGTTATAATAAGTAGGAGTTTAATAATTTTTGAATGTTTTTTGTTTTCTTTGAAACAAGTGTCTGTTTATATAGTATGAAATGATAAATTTTAATATTAATATATTTAGTTATTATGAAATAATTGATGTTAAATAACTGAGATGAAAAGAAAAATCCAGAATTTTGACAGCCAATGAAAACATAACACAAGTTCTACTAAATATCTAGAATCTTTTAAGGCTATGTACATTGGTTTTTTTTTATCAGCACCTATTTTACACTTCACATCATCTCTTCTCTCCTCACATCATGTCTCTCTCTTTGTGTTTTAAAGGTTATTGTTAGAAACCATAACTTTAAAACGATATTTAAAGCTGAAATAAAAGTTTATTGGAGGTTAATAGAGAAATTATAGTAAAAAAAATATTTTATTTTCTTGTGTCCAAATCAAATAAAATTATGAAATAATTGATGTTGAATAATTGAGTTTAAAAAACCAGAAATCAGAGCATCCAATCAATACTTTTCACATGTCATCAATTATGGCACACATATTAAGATTCACATATTCACATTCATGCTGTTGAAGTTTTTCAACACAATTTTTGCCACATCAGCTATTTTTTTCTTTACAACATCCATTGCAACATAATTTTTTTTTATTAACTATTGTAAAAATGATTACAACACACCATTGTAAGTAGTCTAACAATATCAATCTGACACATGACAAGTCTTCCCCACTCATCTGAAAATTCACGATGTTAAATAATTATAATAATAAATTTGCCACATTAGATTCAACAAATATTTACTAGATCCATTGCATTCTTACTACAGTTGAAAAAAGTTTTCAACAGCATAAATAGTCTTAGGATTAAGTCTAAATAATAATTTGTTTTCTTTATTATTATTATCATTTTGTTTCAAAATATTTTGCCAAAAGATTCATCAGTTTTTCATCCTTACCAGTTCTAAATATATTTTCTAGGAAACTAACGTAGGTTGCATCTTTCGTAACAAGTTATTCTTTATTAATAGCTAACTTCTAAAAAACAAAATCCTCTCTCTCTACAACGATGATGGCGAATATTCTCGGGTCCTAAATGAGGACAAACTGGAGATGGCTACTATCGGTTTTGTTGGAGATTTTGAGGGAAATCTTGACAGATGGATACTCTAAAGGGAGTGAACCAGATTTGGTTCGGATTTTTGGTTTAACTCAAAGGGAGGATTTCCGATCTGATTTTATTGGATCCTTTACTCATCGATCTGATTTCCTTCAGATATGGGGGAAGTTATTTTATGGCAAATTCTCTCTCTCCATGATGCTCGTGTGGATTTGATGGGATTTGATGAAGATTTCAAATTATGGGGAGTGTTTATTGTTTTGGGAATGGAATTGGACGCTTTCCAGACCTCGATTCACACGGGATTTCTGCAGATTATTCATCTGATATTATGAGGCAAATATCACATATGGGGAAGGAAATTGCAATCGCAGAGTCAATGAGGATTGATACAAGGAGAGAACTGGGGGATTTGATTATACAAAATTAAAATCAAAACTAATGCAGAACAAATCACAAGAGAGGATTTGTGATCTTCTCTGTAGGAAGGACAGAGGGGGAAAATAGTCTATATAAACGAGCAAAGAACCACAATTCTTGCTCACCAAACATTCACACATCAATCTCTTTACATCCAATTTCTTCTTACCCTTTGATCCTTATTTCTTTCTCACAGAGCTCTCACACAGTTGTTGCAAATGTCTCAAGGTGCTTTAATTGGTTAGAATGGTTCGGAGAAGAAGGTCGCAATTTCCCTGGAGCGGATGAAGATCACGGTTCCAATATTTTGACAACTCAAGCTTCATTGAAGGGTATTCACGCACCTTGATTGGAAGGTGTATGTATCCTCCGCTTCAAGATATGAAGGCCTTGCTGTGTACATGCTCCCTCGAATTTGGAAGGTAGAAAACAAAGTTGCATGTGCGGATTTGGAGATGGGAAAGTTCCAATTCGATTTGGACAAGGAGGAAGATGTCCAAGAAGTGATGAAAATGGAACCTTTCCATTTTGATTACTGGATATTATAATCTTTTACGGTGGAGTCCGGTTTTCAACCCAAACTATCCCTCGATGATCAAATTCTGGGTTCGAGTCATCAAAGTTCCTTTCATTTCTGGGCAGACGTTACTTTTTGAAGTATCTGGAAGGCTCTTGGAGAGGTGAAAGAGGTGAACTTAGATGATGGAAAGGTCCAAGTGGTAATTGATGGATTAAAACCTATATGTTTTGAAACAACGGTGGAGTTTAACGATGGATAAGAGAGTACAGTGTATTTACGATATGAATGGTTATTCGGATTTTGTCGGATCTGCCAGAGTATCTGTCATAATCAACAAAGATGTCCTACTCGGGTGGACAGTGATTACAGGAAGATGAGGGAAGACCATCATGATAAGCAAAAAAAAAGGACAGGAGCAAGCATCGTATAGAACAACAACAAAATATGGTGTAACTAGAAAATGGAGTAAACATGGATCACGGTGGACAGTACAAAGGAAAGGGTAAAGCACATATTGAGGAAAATGGAAAGTATTACAAAGGCAGAGTGGAAATGTGACATGGGAGGGCTCAGCGAGAATCATTAAGCCACCTGGCTACATTCCTTTAAAGGAATTCCACAAGAGGTCCTCAAGAATCACAAGACAATGAGACTCTGAATGCAGAGATGCCAAAATAAATCTCTGCAGAGAACCAGGAAGGAGAACAACGGCTGGTGAAGGAAGTAAAACAAGGTGAAAATACGGTTTCTTTGGTGCCACCTCGTGAAAAAACGGTAAGGAAGAGTCTGGAGTTTGGGGATGAAGACCTCCTTGGGTTGGAGTCTTGGTTGCCAGGGTTAGATGGATATAGGGATGTGAGGGTAGGATAAGAGACTGATAAACTGTTTTTAGAGATTGAGGACACTGCCAAAGAAGGAAAGAACAAGACAAACGAACGATGCCGTTTAAAAGTTTTTGCAACAAGTGAATTGTGGTTTTTAGACAGGTGAACTTCAACTAGATTTGGACGAGAGTTTTGGCAATCTGGATCAGGAAGAGGAAGAGTTCATTAAAAACAGATGTGGTTATACAAATGTTAGAAGATTCGGTTAATCCAACAGAGGACTCAGCACAGGCACAAAGTGATGGAGTCTATACACAAATGGTTGAGGAGAATGGTAAACTCTGATAACACCTGATTTTGACCACTTTTCATCATTGATTTCAAATGCTTTTTCAAAGGTTTTAATTTTTTTTAGAAACTTTTATTATGATTTCAATGAATTTGTAGTTTCAAGGAGCTTTTTAGGAAACTTAGGGAATATGATGGCAAAATGGAAGAAATTCATATTTTTAGCTCAGAGTCACACCGTCAGAAGTTCAGCCTCAAATGAAGACTTTCTCACTGTCTGATCTAGCTCCAATTTGGAGACAATCAAGAGGAGACAACTAGATTTCCATAGCACTTTACATCACAACGATCCAACGGTGCAATCAAAACATACATGGAGAACAAGTTGACCCAGTTCACCAGTCCCGGAAGACTCTCACCCGCGGGAAAAACATGTTTTACCTGCCCTGGAATACTCTCACCCACGGTGGACCTTAGGACGAACCACAAGGCCCAACATCAAAGCCCACTTCGCCATTCCTCTTCAGAGAAGCCCTAAATGAGACCTGGAAGACCTTAGGACCTATAAATACATTGTTTAGCAGCCCTAAACGGGTGTGTGCTCCTGTAATGAGATTTTGAGCCACCAAACTTTGTTTTTCTAGGGTTAGGCGATGGAGATGGGGATTATTCCCTAGATCCATTGTTCTTCCTCCTTTTTATCTTATTAACTTTTCTGTTTCATTCTTAAGCATTCTTCTATGTCTTTTATCGTTCATTGCATCATATAGATTAGTCCCAGAGAGTCAAGTTGTTTGAAGATATCGACAGGCATATATATCGATTAGGATCTCTATTGTTCTTAGCCATATTCTGGATCTCATCTCTTCTAAGTTATTCGTAAAGCATGAGAGTAGATTCATGACCTATTCTCTGAGCCTAGGATCGATCAGAGCCATGAGAGTGCTGTATCAGATCATTCGTACCTAACTTCAGAAGAACATAGTCACTATAGGAGTCAAAAGCTACCTATAGAGAAGATGTGAGCAGACGAATTCAATGTCCAATGCATGATCTTAAGTTTAGCATGAGAGCGAGAGTTAATTGCTAGATCTAAGAGATTAGTTGATTAAGGTGACAACAATCGGTTAATCATACATGTGTCTATTCTAGTTCAATGCAGATTCCCAGAAACAGATGAAGATAAATCGCCCGGAAGCTAATTAGAAATGCCACCATACATCGATTTGAGTAAACCGGAGAAATCTAAATCGCCACATATGAGTTTAATAGCCTTTAGTTTGAGTCGATATGCTTTAGATGTTATTTTAACAATTCATCCTGCATTGCATTTCTTGTGAATACTATATTAGGTTTAGTTTAGGATCTTAACCAAAAACCCCAAAACTTTTATTGGTTTATGAGTTTGCTTGCTTCCCAGTTTGTTGTTTCTTGCAGATTAGACATCCTTCCTGTGGATCGACACCCTAAGTCCTACGACGTACATCTGTGCACCTGCAGACGCTAGGGTTTTATAAATTTACAACTTTTGGAGGACCTACAGGCTTGTTAATAAACAACCCTAGGCCCGCAAGCCCATCATGTTTTTGGCGCTGTTGCCGAGGAGGCATGTCTAAAACTGGGAGGTTGAAGCCGCAGACGACTATATATATGTCGAATTTCTGCCAAAGCAACATACGAACTAAACCAAATTCATAAACACCCTAACTTTTTCTTTTTCTGCCTATTCTTTCTTCTGTTTGCCCTAGTTTCAGAAACCTTTGAAGCATGGATCATTCAAGGAGAAACCCTAACACCGAGCGAAGGTCCTGCGACCTGTGTGAAGCTCCCTGCGTATGTGAATCACCCTCCAGGCGTGATTTTGTTCATCATCTTCGGAACCCTAATCCGAACCACCACCATGGAGACTCGCGACCTCCACACCACCAAGATGAGCCATATTCGCCACACCTGGTGAACCATCGACCATGCCATCCTCTTCCTCATCAGATTCTGCACCGGAACTATGAAAACAATCGACTTAACATCCTGATTAATCGATTGGAAGCCAAGCTGAATCAGTTCCTTGCCTCCCAAGCCCTCATTGATGCTGCCCTGCGAACAAGGATAGATGATGTGATCATCGGCCTTAACAAAAGGTTTGATGAACTCTCTGAGCATGTGAAGACACTGAAGGATCAGAGAACTAAGGCTAATGACGTGTTGGATCAGAGAATAGAGTCTGTTGATGGTGGTGGTGACTTGATGTGGTTGTGTCGAGGGTTGTCAAGTTTTACCCTAATTGAAATCAATAGCCGCAAGTGCACAACTGATCAATTGTAGTACTTAGGGATTGAATCCACAGGGAAGGAGGATCTTTTGCTGCAAAAAGCCTTTGAAATAAGTTAAAGTAAGGAAGTCTAGAACAAAAACGGTTTAGTGGGGGTTTGGTAGTGTGTTTAAAATCTAAAAATGAAATCTTAAAAGAGAATATGGAAATTAAATGGCGTAATAACTAAACTTAACGAAAATAACTAAAAATAATAAAAACGGATATTCTAATGCTTAAATGAAAATGAACTAAAAAGGAAAGACAATATTGAACTAAAGCTTAAGGAAAATCGGTGTAAAACAATGGAGAAGAAAGCGTTGGGGTTCAGGGAAGTTTTCTCAGGGGTACGAATGATTCAAAACATTGCTAGAAAGTAAAATTGATAAGATCTTAGCATAAACTTTTCGAACTAGAGTCACGGACGTATGAATACGCCACTGTCGTGATCATAGACAACTATCTCTCTCAACTCCGACCAGTAGGTTTCCACTCTGGCCCTGGAAGAGAAGAGATGCATTATGTTTAAGACTCTTCCTAATTCAAAAATCGCCCATAGGTAGGTTTCTACTCCTATGTTTGTTTTGCTCTCCCAAACTAGATCTGATAACTGATGAACACTTTCGTGTCACCAAGCATCTGGATCAGATTGTAGTTCATGACGCTACCCTCATGCAGTAAAAACGAATTCAGAAGAAAAAGTTCTAAGATTCGGCTGAAAAGCTCATGGAATCCTCATCGAACATATAAATCCCCATCGAAAATCCCTTAATCCCAACAATAAAACTACTCAGACATAATGAACGAAATCAAAGACATAGTATTAAGAAGTAGAATAGAAACCACCGAAATTGAAAAAGAAAGAACAAGGGTTCAAGAGAACAAATCTCTCTCTCCCTAAAATCTAAAGCAAAAACAATAAAAGTATGAAGTAATGATAGATGGTATTAGGTTACACGATTTTTAGGGTTCCTAAGACATGTATTTATAGTGCTCAAGACCTCTCTGGACGTCACTTAGGGTTTCTCCAAATGTGGGCTTCAGAAATGGGCTTTTTGGGCTTGGAGTTGGCTTGCCGCGGTCGGGAGTGCTCTGACCGCGGGGAATGTATGGTTTGCCGCGGTCGGGATGCTCCTGACCGCGGGAAATGTTCTGTTGGCCGCTGGTGGAAATGCTTGCCGGCTGGTTTACGGGACATCTTGCTCTTCGCTTATTTTTTGATTGAACCGTTGGATTGCCAAGCTGTAAAGTGCACTGGAAAGCTGATACTTCTATCTTTAAGGTCTCCAAATTTGAGCTGGATCAGACGGTGAGAAGGCCTTCAATCAGGGGTGAACTTCTGACGGTTTGACTCTAAGCTGAAATCTGGTTTTCTATCCATTTTGTTAAGCTTTTCCCTAAGTTACCTGAAAATAGTCTTGGAACTACAAATACTAGAAAAACATAATAAAAGTACTTAAAAGCAATTAAAAACATAGAAAAAATATTTCAAAATGATCCATAAAAGTGGTCAAAATACGGTGTTATCATCTGTCAGGGAAGAACAAGACAAAAACAAGTTAAACATTCGGCAAAACGAAAGGGAGCTGCAAACCCTAACCTTCAAGAATGATGATTTGGATAAGGAGCTGAACGAGAGCAAAAACCAGACCTACGACTACACATTGGAGCTGTGGCAAGGCGTAGCAGAGGTTGAAAACAACACAGAAGAGCTTGATGCTACTTTAGACAAAGTTGTCTATGCTTTGGATGAAGTAGAAGAGAAAGTTGAAAAACTTTTTAAAGATCATAAGGAGTGTTATCTGAAATCTGGAATCAATGATTTGGATACCCAAGACATGCGTGACAACCACTGGAAGCAAGAGAACAACAACGGAGAAGAAGAGATTGAAGAAGCAAGCATGGAGAGCCAGAGGGAGCTGACCGCAGCTGCGAGCTTTTCACCCGTGGCCAGAGCCACTCCCACCGCGGCTCCGAGCTCTTCACCCGCGGTGGAGCATGATTTCCCAGACTGGGAGAACTTTCAACCTCTTTCTGAAGCCTGTTCATCAGAAAACCGACCTCATGTGACAGACCTAGGTTGTTTGATCAAGCTGTTTTCTCAATCACTGCACAAGGAAGAATCCAACACTTATGCATCTTGCAACATGGTTTACACTTGTGACAATGAGCTTCAAGAGCAATTCTCAGAAGATGAAGTGTATGGTTTGTTTGTAAAAGATCCAAACCCTGGGGACGATTCATCTGATGACAACACAGAAGCAATAACCAAGAGCATATCCAGAGAGAGACTAATCGAATTCAACAAGTTTGTGAAGTCGATTCCTCTTTACCTCGCATTTGATGATGTATGGAAACAAGGCTGCCTTCAAGTCTTCTTTAGATACAGCAAGGAGACTAAGGAGAACATCTCTACATATTTCAGAAGAGCCAGGTATCTATCTTTTCCTAGATCATCACCTGATGCAGCTGTTTACAGGATCCATTTCAAAGACCCCCAATAAGCCAGTGATTACACAAACAAGATCAGCAGAGAAGCACTTGAAGAGTTCAACCAAGTAGTTCAGACCCTGCCAGAAGGAACTTCGTTTGCCAAGGCATGTAGAGACTACATGATCGGCCACTTCTTTTGTGACAGAAAAGAGTCTATCCAAGAGATGAAAGACTTGTTCACACACGCCCAGGAAGGTAGACCAGTTTGAACTCTGCACAAAGTTCAAGACAAATGTCAATTTCTTATCTCTTGTGACATTAGAGGTGAAAGATTCCTCAATATTCTGTGTGATTCTGGAGCTTGGATTAACGTGATATCCAAAGCAACTGCTTTGAGACTTGGCATTAAGCACATCTCAAGTACCAGGACAAAGATTAGCTTAACAGATGATTCAAGTGCAACACCAAGAGGGATAGCCAGAGACATTCCTCTAAGGATTGGAGATTGCATTGCACCTGTCGATTTATACATAGTGAAGACCAAAGATGACTCTTATCTAATTATTCTTGGATGGCCTTTCTTAGCAACTGCTGGAGCCATCATGGATTGGCCCGACAGGCGAGTTTCCTTTTGCCAATATTGACAAAAAAATCTTCTATGAAGCTACACCACTTAAGAGCAAAAGAGGAGAGCAAATAGCCCAGGCATTTGAACCAAAGAACTCTGGAGTGATGAAGAACCTGCAAGACAGAACAGGAGGATTTTGAAAAGGACTTGTCTTAGGACAAGATCCTATTTAACTAAGTCTTTTTCTTTGCAAAGTCTAGCTAAGGACTATAAACCAAAGCGCTTGATGGGAGGCAATCCATTTTAGGTACTTATTTGTTTTTGTTTAACTTTCTTTTTCTATTAAAAGTTTTTTTTCTTCTTATTTTAGACAGGCCTTAGTATGCTATAAAAAAACAAAAAAAAAAGAAGAAAAGAAGCTGACCGCGGCCAAAGGAGGTTCGGCCGCGGCCAGCAGAAGTTTTACCGCGGCCGCGATGTCCTCAACCGCGACCGGCACGCGTCCTACCGCGGCCGGGATGTCTTCATCCGCGGCCAGCACAGCCCGCCACCTTGGCCACTTCCATCCACCCTTGGCCACCTCCATTTCCACCTTGGCCACTTCCATCCACCCTTGGCCACCTCCATTTCAACCTTGGCCACTTCCATCCACCCTTGGCCACCTCCATTTCAACCTTGGCCACTCTCACCACCACCACCTTGTTCAAACCAGTTTTGGGTCCCTAGCATCCAAGTTTGATCAAGTATCACCACCACCAGGTAAGTTTTCTTTTCCCAATCTTTTTAATCTTTACATACTCTATTTCTCATCCTTGCCTGATTTATTTCACATTGGGGGCAGTGTGATTTAAGTCTGGGGGAGGATTTCATCCCTTTCTAAATCACCTTTTCTTGCATGAGCCATTGCATTCTGCATTTCCTTTAAAATTTTTCAATTTTTTTGATTTTCTTAAACCTTTTCAAAGTCTTTTGAGTTTCAAAAAAAGTGTTTTCAAAGGTCAAAAACATTTTGAGGGAATAATGACAAAATCGATGATGATAACTAACCTGTTTGCTTCTACACCAATCACTCATAAAAGCTCTTTCAAGGTTTAGTACTAGACTAGGCAGTAGCTAGAGTACTTACACTACTAAATCCCACCAGAGGACTTCTATTCATGAAGATCTTTTCTGTCAGGATATACTAGCTCATTTTACTTGGACTTAATCTTGACATTTAATTTTCTCATCAATGGTTTTAAAGAAGGCATCATGATATACATCTAGGACATCTTTTTCTTATTGATACCACTCTTTGTTGTCCTAGATGGCCAGTTCATCTTTAGCTGGTATCACACCCTTAACCCAAACCTTCATGTTCAAACCTCATGCATTCTCTCTTTCTTAAGTTTATATCGACAGATATGTGCAAAAACGCCGGAGAGGGAGGAACAACATAGTTTTCAGTCACTCAAGAGAAAGACTGAAAGAGACCAGAAGGGAGTGTGCCAGAAATCTTTTGATGCCTCAGAAGAACTCATTTTTAAAGGTAATTTTCGTGCTCTCTAAGATTCCAAATCAAAAGGCAGTTTCCCCTTTCATAAAAAAAAAAAAAAAAAAGAAAGAAAGGAAAGGAAACTAAAAGCCCTAAGAGTCTTAGAAGCCGAAATCACTTGAGCCAATGCAATAGGTATTCACTTAAGGAGTTATGGATTCACAACCTGGACAAAAATCTAAGTCTGGGGGAAATATAAGGAGAACCTGAAGAAAGGAGATCAGAAATCTTGAAGCAAGAAGAGTGTGACTGAAACTGTGAGGGCATTTATCAGTTCCATCCTCTCTTGCTGTTTTGCATAATATCCTGTCTCTCCAGAAAAAAGTAACCTTAAACACATCAGCCTTACCATTAACAAGCCTTTTTGATACCTAACCTTTAAGGGTTTTTTGCTAAAAATAACCTAAAACTTGACTTTGAATACAAAAGTAGACCCCTGAAAAAACATTTGGCAGAAATAACCTAAAGGGGTAGTGAAAAGACCATTTAATCCTGTATGAGTAAACAAAAAACGGATGTCTTAATTACCGTTTACACCCTCACGAAGTCTACTAAAGAGAGAAAGAAGTCTAATAGTAGACTTCGTTTATCGAAATGAAGTCTACTAAGTAATTAAATCTGGAAATTTAATTTTAAAATTTAGAAAAAATTATTTTGGTATCAAAATTACATTCATAAATTCCGTAATTATAACCCAAATGTACATATATTATTTTTTCATATTGATAAATGGAAATTTCTGTTTTTAAATTAAGAAGAAGAAAATTTATTTTTTTAGGATTTAAACTTAGTAGACTTCAATATAGAAGTCTGCTAAACCGAAAAAAATAATTTAACCAAAAATTGAACCCAAAAAAAAAGAATTTAACCGAATTTTTTATGCCACTATATAAAGAAAGTAACCCTAATTTTGTAAAAAAAATGAAACCATCCTCTTTCTATAACGGCGCTGTGCTCCACTCTCTCTGGCCTTTCTCCGCTGCCTTTCCTGTTCGTCTCTGCTGCTGCGTCTACTTCTCTGCAAGCTCATCCTCAAAAACATGTTTTACCTGCCCTGGAATACTCTCACTCCCGGTGGACCTTAGGACGAGCCACAAGGCCCAACATCAAAGCCCACTTCACCATTCCTCTTCAGAGAAGCCCTAAATAAGACCTGGAAGACCTTAGGACCTATAAATACATTGTTTAGCAGCCCTAAACGGGTGTGTGCTCCTGTAATGAGATTTTGAGCCACCAAACTTTGTTTTTCTAGGGTTAGGCGATGGAGATGGGGATTATTCCCTAGATCCATTGTTCTTCCTCCTTTTTATCTTATTAACTTTTCTGTTTCATTCTTGAGCATTCTTCTATGTCTTTTATCATTCATTGCATCATATAGATTAGTCCCAAAGAGTCAAGTTGTTTGAAGATATCGACAGGCATATATATATCGATTAGGATCTCTATTGTTCTTAGCCATATTCTGGATCTCATCTCTTCTAAGTTATTCGTAAAGCATGAGAGTAGATTCATGACCTATTCTCTGAGCCTAGGATCGAACAGAGCCATGAGAGTGCTGTATCAGATCATCCGTACCTAACTTCACAAGAACATAGTCACTATAGGAGTCGAAAGCTACCTATAGAGAAGATGTGAGCAGACGAATTCAATATCCAATGCATGATCTTAAGTTTAGCATGAGAGCGAGAGTTAATTGCTAGATCTAAGAGATTAGTTGATTAAGGTGACAACAATCGGTTAATCATACATGTGTCTATTCTAGTTCAATGCAGATTCCCAGATACAGATGAAGATAAATCGCCCGGTAGCTAATTGGAAATGCCACCATACATCGATTAGAGTAAACCGGAGAAGTCTAAATCGCCACCTATGAGTTTAAGAGTCTTTAGTTTGAGTCGATATGCTTTAGATGTTCTTTTAACAAATCATCCTGCATTGCATTTCTTGTGAATACTAGATTAGGTATAGTTTAGGATCTTAACCAAAAACCCCAAAACTTTTATTGGTTTATGAGTTTGCTTACTTCCCAGTTTGTTGTTTCTTGCAGATTAGACATCCTCCATGTGGATCGACACCCTAAGTCCTACAACGTACATCTGTGCACTTGCATACACTAGGGTTTTATAAATTTAAAACTTTTGGAGGACCAACGGGCTTGTTAAAAAACAACCCTAGGCCTGCAAGCCCATCAACCTCGGAGAAGCTTCTAAACAGGGTGCAAAGAAAATATTCTTGAAAATAATCCCCCATTATCTTTGCGGTGGATCAAAGAAGTGAATGGTGAAAGCATTGATCTCCCCGCGCAAGGGACAGGTGCAAAAGTCACAAACTGTAATGGAGACGGAGAACTTCAAGGTTTTCCAAAGGGTCCATCAAACCCGAAAGTGGAAAGGAAACCTTGATCAAGCATTGATTAATAAGAATTCTTAGCTGGAATTCTCAAGGTCCTGAGAATTGTTGGACAATATCTCCGGGAGATTTGGAAGAAACACATGCCAGAGTTTTTGTTTCTCTTTGAAACCAAACATGATTTCATTTTTACAAAAAATTTAATTTCATTTTAGTTATAATAAGTTATACACGGCTGAATCATGCGGTGCAAGTGGTGGACTCACACTATTTTATAATAATTCCTTTGATGTTACTGTTTTATTTTCAAATAATTGGATTATTGATATTGAAGCAGACATTCTTGAGAAAAAAGTATATCAATCTTTTATTTATGGAGACCCCGGTTCAAGTTTGGGAAAGATCAACAAGAATAAGTATTACACGGATGGAGTCTTGGTTCATTATTGGAGACTTTTAGACAGCTTATACCTTTTTGTCCTTTAACCTAATGGTCCGAGATTGAGGCTTTTTGGAATTTCCATGTTTAGGATATACAATGTTATGGAGGGGACGAAGAAACTCAAAAGTGGTTAGGTGTAGACTAGATTGGGCTTTAGTAAATGAGGATTGGCATGAGATTTTTTCATATTCCTTTGTTGAGTATCTGGCAATGATTGGATCAGATCATAGGCCAGTTGTCGCTACAGTTGAAGATAAAAATCCATGAAAAAAATCACAATTTCGTTTTGATAAGCGATGGTTAGAACAAGACGGTTTCATGGACTTTATCTCCAAAGGCTGGGATTTGGATCCTGGTGTTGGGGTAGTGATGTTTATGGACAAAGTACAAAATTGTAGAAGATAAATATCCAAATGGAAGAAAACTCTTAAACCATATGGGTAGGAAAGAATTGACGGATTGAAATAGGCTTTAGACGACATCCAAAATGATGATAAAAGACAGAGGAAGAATTGATGGAGGTTACAAAAAGTTACAGTAAGCTTATAGGGATGAAGAATTATATTGGCAACAAAAAAGTCGTACTCATTGGGCCAAGTCGGGAGATAAAAATAATTTTTTTATCACACATAAGTTAAACAAAGAAGAGCATGGAACCGGATTATTGGTTTGAATAATGCGGTAGGAACATGGGTTACCTCAGAAAAAGAGATTGAGCAGGTGGCAGTTAAATATTTTGATGAGTTATTCGCCTCGAATTCTCCAACAGATTTTGATGACGCGTTGGGAAAGATTAATCCATCAATATCGGACATTAATAATGCAATGCTCACAGCTATGGCATCTAAGGAGGAAATAAGGAGTGCACTATTTATGATGCATCTGGAGAAAGCTCCGAACCTGAGGAAATAACAGCACTCTTTTACCAATGCTCATGGCAAATCGTTAAGGCGGACCTTGTAGATTTAGTCAACAGTTTTTTTCGAAACGGGGGTATTTGATGAAAGATTAAATATGAAAAACATTTGTTTAACTCCGAAAAAGGAAAGACTTACGAGGACAACTGAATTACGGCATATTAGCCCATGTAATGTAGGTTATAAGATTATATCTAAAGTACTATGTCAAAGATTGAAAATATTATTACCTGATCTGATTTCCGAAACACAATCAGCTTTTGTGGCAAGACGATTGTTTCAGATAATATCCTATTAGCAAAAGAGATGTTTCATGGACTGCGGACTAATAAATCATGCAAAAGTAAATATATGGCGTTAAAGACAGATATGAGTAAAGCCTATGATCGAGTTGAATGGGCATTTGTTGATAATCTCTTGAGACGATTTGGTTTAGCAGAAAAATCAATAACATGTATAATGCAGTGTAATAGTCTGTCGGTTTCACATCTCCTTTTTGCGGATGACAGCTTATTCTTTTGTAAAGCAAACAAAGACAAATGCCAGAAGATTCTGGCTATACTGAAACAGTATGAAGTATCTCGAGACAAAAAATTAATTTTAACTAATCTTTGATTCAATTTGGTCATACGGTCTTGGAGGAAGTTAAAAGGGATGTGAGACAAATTTTAGGAATATGCAGAAATGGAGGGACGAAATCCTATCTTGGTATTCCAGAAAGCCTAGATGGTGCCAAAACTAAAATCTTTAATTTTATAGCAGAAAGACTGCATGATCGGCTTAATAGATAGACGTCGCGCTTGTTATCAAAAGGGGTAATGAGGTTTTGATTAAATCGATGGCATCCGCAATGCCTACTTTCGTCATGTTATGTTTTTGGTTACCTAATTGACTATAGCAAAACTAACTAGTGCAGCGGCAAGGTATTGGTGGAGCTCTGATGGACACCTTTGCGGTATGCATTGGATAGCATGGAAAGAGATGTGTAAAGATAAAATGGAAGGGAGAATCGAATTCCGAGATGTGGAGATTTTAACACGGATTTATTGTGAAGAAATTATGGAGGCTGATTGATAGACCTAATTCCTTGTTTGCACAAGTCTTTAAGGGCTGATATTATCGAAGTGCAAGTCATTTGGATCCAGTGAAATCCTACTCTCAGTCTTATGGATGGCAGAGTATAATCTCGGCTAGATCTCTGGTTTATAAATGGCTAATTAATAGTGTTGGTTAGGATGTTCTATTTCTGTTTGGAATGATCCTTGGATACATTCTTCTCGCCCGAGAGTAGCCAATTGTAAGGGTTTTAATTATTACCTGAATCTTATGGTTAATACATGATTGACCCAGTGACAAACTCGTGGAATCTGGGTTTGATAATGGCAATTATTGACCCAGAGGATATGGAAATTATTGGTAGACTTCCTATTAGTATCTTCTATAGGTCAGACCCACTAGGTTGGCATTTCACAAAATCCGGACATAAACGGTTAAATCGGTACAACACTGAGTGTTATTTTTCTGAGGGGATCTCAGGGTTTTCTCTGGCCCGGAAATAAAAGCATTAGAAGCATGTACTTGGAAATTGAAATATGCGCCAAAGTTATAACATTTTTTTATGGCAACCAATATCTAGGTGCCTCTCAGTGTCGGCTAGGATACGAACCCGTGAAATATATTGTGACACATAATGTGCATGGTGTGGAGCGGAGGAAGAAACAATTAACCATGCTATGTTTGAATGCCATCCTGCATTACAAACTTGGGCATCATCCCGGATACTAACACCCCTAGTGTTTTTCCAAGGTCATCAGTTTATTCAAATTTTGATCATCATTTTTGGAGACTTCCAAAGGAGATAAATAACACACAATTTTCATGGATCACATGGTAAATTTGAAAGGCACAAAATGAGAAAGTGTATTCAAATAATGATATAGATACACAGTTTACATTAAAAACAGCGGTAACAGAAACAACATTATCGGAGGAGACCCAGAGGTCTGAACAGGATTCAACCCCTATATATCCATTCAGTTCTTGGAACTTGTCAATACCTCTGGCCTATGGTGGCTGGCGGTCTTATATAGATGGCTTTCGGAAAGATATAAATTTATTAGCAGGACTAGGATGGTAATATTTTCAAGAAGGTGCTACGGAGAAAATAATGGGAGCGCAAAATGTAAGACGAAATCTTACACCTCTACATGCGGAAATGGAAGCTTTTATATGGGCTATGCATTCTATGCTCGAGAACCAGAAGACGAAAGTAGCTTTTGAAACAGACTGTTCGGAGTTGGTGAACATGGTATTTTCAACCGAAGAATGGCCAGTTTTTTTTCTACACTTGGAGGAGATTGGGAAGATGAAAGACAGGTTGAATTTCTTCCTTATATCACATATCTCATGCACAAAGCGGACAACCTAGCAAGAAAGTCTTGTGTTTACCCTCAAGACTTTATTGATGTAAACAATGATTTGGCTGATCAAACCGTTCTAGATTCTTAGGCTGACGACAAAAAAAAAAAATTCTGTGTCAAAATCTAATTAGAGTTTTCTTTTACACATTTTAAAATTTGATCGATTATTTTAACATGTGTTATTCTCAACATAAATAGTTAAATTTTTCCTTTCTTAAAACACATTTACTTTTACAAGAAATTTGTGTTAATTCACTTAACCTAAAAACTACTTTTTGTTGTTGTGGACGTTACTATTTAAACCCTAATTTTCTTATTTTTTCTTTTCTTTGAAAAAAAAATGTAAACTTTTGAAATAATTTTTTGTCGATTTTTCAATCTGAAACTACTTTTTTTTTGCTAATTTTAGTTTTAGGATTAAGTCTATATAATATTTTTTTCTTTACTATAAATATTTTCAATTAAAATATAATTAATTTTCTTTTACACATGTCAAAATCTGATTGATTGGTTTAATACGTCTTACGATCTGGTGAGTTAGCAACTTTGAAATATTTTATTTTATATAATAATACTAGACAAGTGTCCACATATATGCAGATTTAAAATTTAATTTTATAGCCCATGATTAAAAAATTAGACTAAAAAATTAGTAAATATATTTTGGTTTAGGGCAAAAGCTATCAAACTGATTTTATAGAGAAGTGAAATTAAAATTCTTTTTAATTTTAGAATTGTATTCTATTTTTCAATTTCCTTAATCTAAAAAGAAATTCTAATTGTTTTTTTAAAAAAAATTAGTTTTGTAAGATTATAACATATTTTCTAATTTTTTTATGCTAAACTGAGATATATAGTTTTGCCTTTTTCTTATGTTTTTATATTGTTTCTTTTCTTAATTTAGACTTAATTTTTTCCATCTTCACTTTTTACAATTATAAAGCAAGGAAAAAAAAATTTTTCTTCAAAAGAGCTTAGTTACATATGATTAATAAATTAATTAGACATATGAAAATCTGATCATTTATCTTGACATGTGTCATTATCATGTGAATTACTAACGTTGAATCATTCTCCTTTATATAATAAGTTTTTTTCCGTCTATAATTTTTTATAATTATGAACCAACTATAAATTTTCTTTTCTTTAAAAAAGCTTAGTTAATATTTATATGATTAAAAATTAAGTAAACATATGTCAAAATTTTATTGTTTATCTTGATACGTGTAACGATAAGGCGAGTTACTAACTTTGAGTCATTCTCTTTTATATAAAAAGATATACATTAGATAAATATTTGCATATAATAAAATTTCTTTTTTTCTTTTTAATTGGGATTCTAAATACTAATTCTTGATTTCCTTTTTTAAAACGATCGTAAACTATTGTTTTATTTGTTTATTCTAAACTAAAATATTGAATTTTATTATATAAACTTAATTTTTATTCAGTTTTTTTTTTGCTTTTCTTTTTTAAAGTTTAGCTTTTTATTTATGTTATTTTATTTAAATTCTGACACATGTTAAAACTATTTGTTTAACCTGACCTTGCGAATGAGTAACTTCATATCATTATTTTTTATATAATATAATATTCGATTTTTAAAAATAATATATTACAACAACATATTTTATATTCAATATTTTTCATAAATAAATTTATCTAATAATAAATTATATATTTGTAAACTTAGATTATGTAATTTTTATAAATAATAATTATAAAATTCAAAAAATAGTTTTTCGTTTTTATTATGAAGGCTTCCAAAAAAATCATAAATATCTGAATCATTTTAGATAAAACTAGGATACAGGCATGCACGCCTATGCGGGCATGATTGGTATTACCAAAAATTTAATATATTCGGCATCTATATGTGTTGGTCATTAATGTAAAGTATGTTGACCATATATTAATGATCTTAAGTGGTTGGCCTACATGTATGTGCGTGCATAAATGTTTTATTAAAAAGTTAATTATAATGCTTAGGTGTTGATTAACTCTCCTGCTACTTCCCGGAAACGTTATATTTTCAGATGGTTACCGTTTTTGGCAAATATAATAATCACGTAAACCGTTTGTGTCATTTCGTACTGTTTTTATCTTCTTTTTTTCAAATCGATTCAGATATTTTAATATAAGTATATAAAATCTATATGATTATGTTTATTTTTTTAATATTAGAAATATAAAATAGAGTATAATTTTAGTATTTTATTATAAGTTCAAATTAATGAATTTCAACCCAAACTTACACATAATCAAATTTTTATAATCCTTTTTACATAATTATATTGTCCTAACAACATCATAACCAATTACCTATCCGCTCTTAGTTTTTTATATAGCATACAATAATTTTTTAATCATTTAATATTTTTAATAATTTTAAAATTCATTCCACAGTATTTTGTTTTTGATTTTAATAGAATGAGAAGATTTTGTGACAATCTAAATATCATTCTTAATAATGACTGAGGTTTA
Organism: Eutrema salsugineum; assembly: GCF_000478725.1. Taxonomy (NCBI): domain Eukaryota; kingdom Viridiplantae; phylum Streptophyta; class Magnoliopsida; order Brassicales; family Brassicaceae; genus Eutrema; species Eutrema salsugineum. Next base: position 14,365,027 of record NW_006256756.1, on the reverse strand, counting down.
ATTATAAAAGATCTTCATTATATATAATTTCGAACGGTTAAATTATGATGATATTGTAGGGATGTGGTGTAACTACAAAATCTTAAATCCAGTATTTAACAATGACTATGGAAAAAAAAAGGTTATTCAGTGAGTGGAATTTATATATTGAATTTGATTAAGGTTAAGATTGACACATTAGAGATTCTTATTTGATTAGGATTATCCTTTTAAATTTTTTAAGTAAAAATTTAACTGAATTTAAAATTTTATGCGAAAATTAAAGAATAAAAGAAATGTTTTATTTCTTAAATAGAATTTAGAAGCTACAAATAAAAACATTAGAAAAATGATCCAAATACCAAGGATATAGGCAGAGAGTAAAGAAAAAATGCAATTTTGTAGCTCAATCTTCTAAGACTTCTCTGCCTTGATTAATCTTCTCAACATTCATCTCATATCTCATAAATAAACAACAAAAAAAGTTTAAATTTTTAGATTTATGTCTTTTTTTTTGTGTTTAAAAAAAAACAGAGCTTTGTTCCCTGTCTTTTTTCTTTCTCTTTTTCTTCGATTTACTCATCTCTCTTTATCATTTTCAATTTACCAGTGTATACTGCCTTGAGAACTTCCGCCATATCTTGGAAAAATCCACCTTTTTTAGGTTTAGGGATCTCATGAATGTCCATCACCTGTATAGCCCTTTGCTTTTTAGCTGCATTCAAAACATAAAAAGAAACCGCCGTCAAGAACAATTCAATTGAGTAGAGAGAGATCTGAAACTAAAACCAAAGAAGATTGATTGAGTTTGAAAACCATTCTCGGCTTGTCTGTAGTTATGTTGTAGTCTTTTCCGGGCTGAGTTGAAATCAACTTCTTTATGATCTTTCTCCCACTACAACAAATTTGGGCATTGATAGCACAATATTATAGCGTAGTTTACTAAACTGCTAGTATAGATTGGTCAAAGTCCTGAGTTACCCTATCATAGCATTTATCAAATGCTAACCCGTAAAAAACATAAGCAGGAAGCCAAATCTCTCCTTGCCTCTCATTTTTTCACTTATGCGGGAACACTTAGAAAAAAAAAGGGTAAAGGCGCCTAAGTATATCACTCGACAAAAGCTATAGACATAGACAAAAACATAAGAGCTTCGAGAAAAAAATCCCCTTTACGAATCATAGTCACCGACCAGATCTCCATCTCGCCGGCAACAATCTCGTCTTTGTCAGCCGCAATTTCATTCTGAGTTCCGTCTTGTGTCATTACGACCTAGATCTCATTTACTCGCAGACTCGTTTGGCTTAATTTCGTCACTCTCAGTCTCACTATCGCTGGATCGAATCGACTCTCCTCTCTTGTTTTCCTTCAAGACGAGTAACAGGAAAAGGTACCTTACTTGTAATCGACTCTCCTCTCTTGTTTAAAACTTCTAATTTGCTTTGATTTGAGTTCATTTTTGTATCCTTACTTTTAATTAAAGTTTCGTGCATGTCCTGAGGTGTCTGAAAATCAAGACCGAACACACAGAACCAAGAGAAGCTGTACAGGTAATTTATTTTGTTCCCAATTTCTATCCGAAAATTAGGGTTCATATGTGGTCGCAATTAAGGAACATGACTGTACTAATTTCAATTTTTCAATTGCATGTCTCTGTAATTCCAAGCTTAGGGTTCTGAAGAAAAATTGTGGGTGAGAGGGACTTCAATTCACAATACCTGCCTACTGTAACCTGAACGGGTAAGTCACTTCCATGGAACTGTTAGTATTATAATTTGGTAATTAGTTGACTGTGGTTTGGGTTGTCAGTTAGTTGTGTTAATAGTTTGAGTTATCTGGTGTGTTTGAAATGTTGCGATTGTGATTAAGGTTAGAACTTATAATGCTGGAGAAGGGATGGGTTCATCTTTGCAGGTATTGATAGTAACATAATATGTTTTGGTTTCATTTATTGATCTTTAGACACTTTAACTGTTTTCTTTCTTTATATTTTATGTTCATACTGATCAACCGAAGGGTTGATCCTGCGTATGAGCGAGGTGTTTGGAAATTTGTAGAAGCAGCATCTGCTGCTTTAAGAGAAACTGAAATGCTGGTATGCCCATGCAAAGACTGTAGGAATGTATCTCGTCACGTACCAAGTGATGTAGTTGATCAAATTGTAACAAGGGGCATGGATGAGGCTTACAAGTTGCGGGCTGACTGGTATCATCATGGAGAAGTGAACGCAGTTGTTAAGGGTGGAAGCAACTTAAGTAAATGGAATGATGAGATAGTTCAGTTATTCCAATCTGCTGAATATTTAGATGACGAGCTGGTTAGAAAGGGAGAAGAATGAGGGTGAAGACAGATTAGAAGATGAGTTTCTCTCAAAGCTAGCTGATGCAGAAACACCATTATATCTGATAACACCGTATTTTGACCATTTTTATGGATCGTTTTGAAATACTTTTTCTATGTTTTTTATTTCTTTCAAGTATTTTAATTATGTTTTTCTAGTATTTGTTGTTGCAAGACTCTTTTCAGGAAACTTAGGGAAAAGCTTAACAAAATGGATAGAAAACCAGATTTTCAGCTCAAAGTCAAAACGTCATAAATTCACCCCCGATTGAAGGCCTTCTCACCGTCTGATCCAACTCAAATTTGGAGATCTCAAAGATGGAACCATCAGCTTTCGAGCGCACTTTACACCTTGGCAATCCAATGGTTCAATCAAAAGATACGCGAAGAGCAAGATGTCCTGTAAACCAGCGAGCAAGCATTTCCACCCGCGGCCAGCCATTTCCCCACGGTCAGAGCCTGCCCGACCGCGGCCAAGCGCCCATTCCCCGCGGCCACGCACTTCCCGACCACGGCCAGCCAACTCCGAACTAGAAGGCCCATTTCTGAAGCCCAAATCATTTCTCAGCCTCAATTCCGGAACCCTAGACACCAGGGAGCATTGGAGACTATAAATACTTATCATTTATGTCGTTTTTAAGAGAGACGAAATATTTTAGAATAAATTTTACGTCAAGCTTTTGTTTTTAGGTTTAGGGAGAGAAAGATCTATCTCTTGAACCCTTGTTCTTCCTTTTTCAATTTCGATTATTGCTCTGCCTTTTAATACTATGTTTTTGATTTCGTTCATCATGTCTGAGTTGTTTTATCGTTGGGTCTAAAGGATTTTTGATGGAGATATATATGTTCGATGAGGATTCCATGAGCTATTGAAGCCGAATCTTAGAACTTGTTCTTCTGAATTTACTTTTACTGGATGAGAGTAGCGTCATGAACTACAATCTGATCCAGATGCTTGGGGACACAAAATTGTTCATCCGGTGTCAGATCTAGTTTGGGAGAGCAAAACAAATATAGGAGTGGAAACCTACCTATGGGCGATTTGTGAGTGCTGACGAGTCTTAAACATAATGCATCTTTTCTCTTCCAGGACCAGAGTGGATACCTACTGGTCATGGTTGTCAGAGATAGTTGTATATGATCACGACAGTGGTGTATTCATACGTCCGTGACTCTAGTTTGAAAAGTTTTAGCTAAGATCTTATCAAATTTACTCTTTAGCAATGTTTCGAATCGTTCATACCCCGGAGACAACTTCCCTGAAACCCAGCACCTTCTTTTCTATAGATTTACATCAATTTTATTTCAAGCTTTAGTTCATCATTTTCATTCTCTTAATCGATTTCATTTAAGCAATTAGGTTTAGCCGTTTTTCTCGTTTTTAGTCGATTTCATTAAGTTTAGTTATTAGGTCATTTTAATTCCCGTATTTTCTCGTTAAGATTAGTTTTTACATTTTAAAGACACCACCAAAACCCTCGCAAAAATTGCCTGATTCAAGACTTACTTACTTTATATTTCTTTCGAAGGCTTTTGCAGGAAAGATCCTCCTTCCCCGTGGATTCGATCCCTAAGTACTACAATCGATCAGCTGTGCACTTGCGGCTATTGATTTCATTTAGGGTAAAACTTGACACTCTCACCACACGACACATCAATATCCAACCTGTTAAATCATAGCAAGCTGTCTGCAATTGTGTCACTGTTTAGGATTAAGACACATAATGGCTGGTTGGACAAAAGTTTCAATAGTCTGCTGGAGACTTTGCCGGAGATGCTGCCTGCGGATAATGTGCTTCACACTTCACTGTACTATGTCAAGAAATTATTCAAGCCTTTTGACATGGGTTATGAGAAGATTCATGCTTGTTTAAACAATTGCTGTCTATTCCGAAAGAAGTACAAGAAGCTTGATAATAGTCCTAAATGCAACACTTCACAATGGAAGATAAACATGCACACAGGTGAAGTAAAGAAGGGGTGCCACAAAAAGTTTTAAGATATTTTCCTATTATCCCCCATCTCAAGAGAATGTTCCGCTCCAAAGAAACAGCGAAGGACTTACAGTGGCACTTTAAAAACAAGAGCAGTGATGGAAGAATACGTCATCCGGTAGATTCTGAGACATGGGATCAAGTAAACGACAGCTACCCTGCTTTTGCAGCTGAAGAGAGGAACATTCGGCTTGGGCTCTCCACAGATGATTTTAATCCTTTCGACATGAAAAACACTAGATATAGTAGATGGCCCGTTCTACGGGTCAACTACAATATGCCTCCTCACCTATGTATGAAGAAGGAAAAAATCATGCTATTCTTGTTGATTCCTGGTCCGCATCAGCCTGGGAATAGCTTTGATGTATACTTAGAGCCTCTGATCAAGAAGCTTCTGCTTCTGTGGAACAAGGGAGTGGTGACATATGATGCCTTTAGTAAAAGCACATTCCAACTCAATGTAATCCTTCTTTGGACTATCAGTGATTTTCCTGCGTATGAGAATCTAGCAGGCTGCAAAGTAAAGGGGAAAATGGGTTGTCCGTTATGTGGAATAAACAAAGACAGTATGTGGCTGACTAACAGTAGAAAGCACGTTTACATGTGCCACAGAAAAAATCTAGCACCGACACATAGATATAGGGTTAAAAAGGCATGGTTATATGGAAAAGCTGAGCATGGGAAGAAAGGCTAGGATTTTAACGGTTCAGAATATCTCCCAAATACTGAGAAATTACAAAAATGATTTCGAAAATGGTAAAGATAAAGGAAAGAAAAAAAGGGTTGTTTCTGTTGCATCAGACTCTGACAGCGATGGTGTGTCCAGTGAGTAACAGGACGAAGAAGAAGAAGAAGAAGAAGTAGATGAGGACGAGTTATCTAGATGGATAAAAAGATCAATCTTGTTCAGGTTACCTTATTGTGAGGTATGTCTGAATAATGTCTTATATACTTGATCAATTATTTTCTGTTTTTTCCTTGTTTTTGTTGTTAACTAATACACTTTTAATGACTAGGAACTGCCGGTAAGGCACAACTTAGACGTGATGCACGTGGAGAAAAATGTTGCAGCAAGCATCGTCTCTACATTGTTTCATTGTGGAAAATCAAAGGATGGCCTTCATGCTAGAAAGGACTTGCAAGTTCTTGGTATTAGAAACGATTTGCGTCCTAAAATACAGGTAAAAGAACATATCTTCCACCGCACCTTGGTCTTTGTCCAAAACTGAGAAAAAAACATTTTGCAAGCGACTTTTTGACTTCATTGGTCCTGATGGTTACTTCTCAAACATATCAAGGGGAGTGTCATTAGAGGATTTCAAGGTATCAGGGCTAAAATCTCATGATTACCATGTCCTGATGCAGCAGCTTCTCCCGGTTGCACTGCAAGGACTACTTCCAAAGGGTCCTAGGATTGCAATTACGAGACTTGGTGCATTCTTCAACCTGCTGTGTCAGAGAGTTATTGAGAGAGAGCAAATTACAGTAATGGAAACTGAAGTAGTGGAAACCCTGTGCATGTTTGAACGGTTCTTTCCTCCAAGCTTCTTTAACATCATGGTGCACTTGACAGTACATCTTGGAAGAGAAGCGAGACTAGGTGGACCAGGCCATCTTCGATGGATGCACCCTTTTGAAATGTATGTTATTTTCTTTCCCTTTTTATTATCGAATTTCACTTTAGCGTTACTTTTGAGTGACAATATGTGTAGGTATAAGAAAGTACTTAAAGACTTTGTTCAAAATCCAGCAAGACCAGAGGCTTGCATTGCAGAGTCTTATCTCGCAGAAGAGTGCATGCAATTCTGTAGACAATTTCTAAAGAAAACAACAAGTGTAGAGGAAAAACAAGAGAGAAATACAGACTACAAGAGCCAATCTATACTCGAAGGCCGTCCTATATCCGCAGCCACTACTATTGAGCTTACTGAATCCGAGAAAAAAATAGTCCATCTTGCTGTCATTCAGAACACTGCTCTCGTAGATCCATTTGTGGAGTAAGTATCAACAAATCCCCAAGTCTGTTCTGTATTCTTTTCTACTTCTTCATACTGATTCGTTTCTACTTCTTCATACAAGTATGCACCTTGAACATCTGCAAGATAGTAATGCAAGATGTAGACGAGATGCAACACTGTTATGGAGTACACACACTCAGAAATTCGCGTCTTGGTTAAAGGAACAGGTACAATCACAGACTTTTTTATAGTCGTATAGTCCACCATTTAGTTTTGTCGTCAATATACACTAACTTATATACACCATTTTATAGATACCTATGAACTCAGACAGACATGAGGATACTCTGAAGTGGCTAGCATATGGTCCTCCTAATATAGCTAGGTCATATACTGGTTATGTAGAGAATGGGCAGCAGTTTCACACAACTTCAGTGCATAGGCAAAGTCAGAATAGTGGAGTATTTTATGAGGCCACAACTATGTGTAGATCTAGTGCAAGAGACACTTCAGAGGTCGTTGATTTGGTAGAATACTACGGGAGGGTCACTGACATTATATTATTGAATTACAATGTCTTTTACGTTCCACTATTCAAGTGTCAATGGGCAATTAGAGGCAACGGTTTAAAGATAGAAGACGGCTTCACACTTGTCAACCTCAATCAAAGCCAAGTATCCTTTCATAAGGATCCATATATATTAGCCTCTCAAGCCAAGCATGTCTTCTATTCTAAGGAAGATGATTCATCTATTTGGTATGTAGTTCTCTGAGGTCCTACAAGAAGATACAATGAAGACAATCCTGAAGACGGTAATGTAGAAGTTGGGCCGCTGCCGTCAAGCGCTGAGATGGACCTTGATGACTTTAATGATGAGGCTGATTGTGAAGGCATATATATATATATATATATATATAAATAGTATAGTTTAGAAAATGTCCACAGTCCTTTAGCTGTGGAAAAATTTCTACATTTGAATGAAATTTTTCATGGGATTTGATCAGTTATTGAGTTTTGGGTTTAGTTAGAGATGTTATGATTTCATTGCTCTTTGTGAAAGTTTTATTACTAACTAGATATCTTCTTGTTTCAGGTGAATTAATAAGATGGGTCGACCAAAAAAGGGTGCTAAAAAACAGAAGGCTGCGAAGGATGATGTGGTGGAATTTGTGGGACATATCGGTCCTCCTGGTGAAGAAGACACACAGCACCCGACGGGAGTTGAAGAAGAGATATAGCACCCGACAAAATCAGTCATAGAGTCAGTGACAGGAATAGCTTCTCAGTCAGCAGGATGGGAGTTGAATGAAGACAACGCGGGAGTTGAGAATGAGTTCAAAGAAGAAATGAATAATGAGGAACAAGGGTTAGGTGGGGATGCGATGGAGTCTGACAAGGCATATGATGCAGTTGGGGATACGATGGAGTCTGACAAGGCATATGATGCAGTTGGGGATACGATGGAGTCTGAGGAAGCAGACGATCCAGTTCAGACACAACGTAAGAAACACAAAGGACCAACAAAGATGAAAAACATCGCCAAAGATCCAAATACTCGGGAACTAGTTGACTTCACTAACATGGGATAACCTTGTGGTCAAGGATCAGTGAAGTTATCTTCGTATCTGGATGCATTGGTGCAAGAGCATGCTCCTGTTGTCATAGATGATTGGAGGAAGATTGGAGAGGATCTAAAAGCTGTTTTATGGAAATCTATTCAGGTGACGTATTATTAATTTTTGCTCATGTTGTTGTTAAAAACTAAACATAAACCTTTGTTTATATGTGTTTCATTTTGAGATTTTGTAATTGCAGGCTAGGTTTGAACTTGATGAGGAGAACCAAAAGGTGGTTGTGATTAAGCAGGTGGGATGTCTGTGGAGGGCATCCAAGTCACGGCTAGTGAGCCAGATCAGGAAAGCTAGTAACAATCAAGCCAGAAATTGGCTACGACCCAAGAATGTTAATCCAGCTGATTGGTGTAAATTCGTCAAACTGAAAACCAGCCCAGCTTTTAAGGTAGTCATATCTTCTTCTTCTTTTGTTCTTTTTGTCTCGTTTATAGTAATAACATTAATGTTCAGGTGGTCAGTGACAAGTACAAGGACAGAAGACTCAATTAGATTCCTCACACATATAGTCGTAGAGGAATGGTCAGGCTTACAGAAGATATGGTAAGTGTAATTCTGTATACTATATGCATACTCATTAGTGCGTTTGATATGGACTATTATATATGTTGTATAGAAAAAAAAGGGCAGAACCATCTAAGGTGACTCGACTTAGAGTTTGGGTTAAGTCCCGTACAAAAAAAAATGGTACCCCGATGAATACTAACACTTCTGAGAAGATAGTAAGTTTTTTTCTATTGTTTTTAACAATGGTTCATAATATGGATTTATGTTTTCATTTTACTCTGGTATTGTTTTTTGTATATCAGAGAAAGGCAGCTGAAATCGAGAGTGGTGCTCCATCATCCACGACAACAAATATAAGAGATATCTGCTATCTCAAGTTTTAGGACCGGATAATCCTGGTAGGCTGAGGGAAATGGGTAGAGGGATGAATTTGACGAAATTAGCCTGCTTTCAAGTAAAGACTAAGTGTATGGCTCAGATGCAAGAAAAGAAATTTCAGTTGCAACAACAGGTCCAAGACTTAGAAGCTGTTATTGCAAAGATGCAAAACCAGGTTCGTCTAACTGATACACATATGAATGTCTACAAGAGTTTGATTAGTGGCAGACTTCAGTGACTGTCTTTGATTATTACAGAAACAAGAAGCTTAGGTTGGTGAATATTCAGCACCAAGAGTAAGTAATTAAGCCCTGATCAGTCTATTCATACTACGCATATGTTAAATTTTTTAATGGAATTTGACTTTCATCGACAATGAACATTCTGCAGAGTGTGAACAAACGATCACACCCTAAGTGTGTCTTGGTAGATTGATCTGGCAGTGATGACAATGTTAGCAAGGGCCGAGTTCTTTCCTCTGATCCTGAAGATTTTCTGAATGGTATTCCCTTAGGACCCAACTGTGTTAAACTATTGATTGAAACCGTTGCCAAACCAGAGGCATTTCTTTGGAGACCTGCACCAAATGTTTTTACGGTTGAGCAAGCAGTTGGGGAAGTGATTGCATGGCCTGCCAATAGTTGTGTTGTAATAGAAAACTAGTTCATATCAGAAGATATAGCTCTACGGGTAATTGTTATTAACTTTTAAGCTTAGTAGATTCATTAATTAGTTTTACCATATACCTAAATTTTTATATATGTTTTTTGTTTGGCAGAGTCCTACCGCATATTCTATAAACAAATTCAAGCTTCTGGATTGGGCTAGGAATGAGGGAGTTATTGTTTCTGAAGGCCGTTGGCAATCACGAGAACCCAAAGCTTTGGTTAACGGGCTTCTTCTTGGACCAGGTGCAGCTAAGGTGTTTTTGGATGTCATATTGGAGCCTGATACATTTTTGTGGAGGCCTACAACAGAAATGACAAATCTTGGGGACGCCTTGAAGTCATTCGTCGCCTGCCCTGCAAATAAGATTGTGTTTCTGCCAACCTCAAGTGAAACAAGTTCGAAAACCCCTCCTGAGAAATCTGCATCAACTCCTCAGTTTGTAACGCCTTCACCGTCACCTCCTCGGAGATCTCCTCGGCGATCTCAAGTAAGTTTGTAGTCATAGTTCTTTGTTTTTTAATTTATCTTACATAAGTTACCTATAGATGCATTGATCTATTGGTCACATGACAGCGTAACATTCTCAACCCAGTTGGAACTGATAATCAGAAGTGCAAGCTGATAGATTTCACCAGAAAAAAGAGGGTCATCGCTGGAAGACGATGGGCTTGAAATGACCCAGACCAAGTCGTGCACTTTGTTCCTTTAGGACCTAAAGCAGTTTGTGTATGGGTCGATGTTGTCAAGGTCAAAGACGCTGCTGTTTGGAGGCCATCTTTAGAAATAGTGTATGGCTGATGCAGTTGGATCATATATTGCTTGGCCGGAGGAAAAAGTGGTCGTTTATTAGGATGAGGTAAGAGATGTGTTGCTCTACATGGAACTATCAAAATGTATGTGTAGTATTGAGACTGTAATGAATGTTATGTTATAGTTTGTATGAGTTTAGTTGAATTGGTGTGTATGGATGATGATGTTTTACATTAATGTGAGCTTGGTTGGATAATTTTTATCTTACAACTGTTAATTTGGTCATATAAACGATGACATATAACAAGAGTCATAAAATGATATTTTTCTCCAGCTACAATACAATACATCGTAGCTCACAAAATGTGTTTTTTAAAATTCTAATACAGAAACAACTACCAGCTATAGTAGTAGAAACTATAGCATTTATATATGATATAATATAGTATATTACAGCACTTAATAGCGCTCTGACAGATTTTAAAACAGCGTTTACAATACGCTACGAAATAAAAACTTATAATAGCATACGTAAAAATGATATTGTATGGGGGGGGGACCTTTTATAGCTCCCGCTGTAATAGCATTTGTGGAAACGGTATTATACCTATATAATAGTGTTTTTCGTGTGTTATTAATGCCTAAATCTGTTGTAGTGTCCCTCTGTACTTACCAAACCAAATTCATCACAATTGGCATCATATAAACAACTTGAACACCAATATGAGGATCCGGTTTGGCAATGTACCTGAAAGGTTTGTTGAGAAGGAGAACGAGATGGTCTACTTGGAGAAGGAGATTCTCTTATTTTCTGGGGAGCAGATCTTGGTTTCCTCTCTGGCTCGACAATGTTACTGTTCTTGCTTGAACCAAAATACCCATATGTCGAAAAACCGGAAAAGAAATAAGCTTTTATGGATTAAAAATCTCTAACGATCCTAACTATAAGAATTCTTTTCAAATAACTTACGCTGAGGAACATGTGAATACCCGAAGTCAGAAAACCGCCACAGGAAAAAGATCACACATGAAGCTCAATGGCTAACAAAGAAACAAATACGGTTTTTGAATTAGTTACCTGTTGGTGATTACCATTATGGAGAGCTTTCTTGTAAACCCCCGACTCTGTCTAGATCTGAGTGCAATGGCCGCCCGCGCAACAATCAAACAAGAACATGCACAGCCAATCGTTCGGAACAGAACCGGACTGACAATGTGATATATTCATAAATTGCATCATTTAGTGTACATGTTTTAGTCCAAATCATGTCTTATCTCATGCATTTTAGGTCCTTAGGGTTTGTTTTAGAACTTAGGAGATGCATTAGGTCCCAATGAGTATATTGCATGTTTTGAGTGTCTATCAGGTGAATATGGAGCTGAAAAGATGAATCCAGGAGGTGGAATGGTGAGCAAAGCTTGAAAAAAGTGGAAAATTGGGTCCTGGGAGATTACCGGCCATTCTCGCTGGCCAGGAAGGTTTTACCGGCCATTTCCATGTACCGCGGGAAGCTTTACCGGCCATTTTCATGTACCGCGAATCAAGTCTCTCGGCCAAAATCTCCGGGTGCAGACACGTTTCCGAAATCGCCCGTCCGGGGAACCTTCCGGTCAGATTCAGCTATCGGAGTCTTCATAAAGGTTGGAGATAATTGAGTCAAGAGTTCATAACAGTTGGAATCAAGGCATTTGGACCACAGAACTGAAAGATATGGTAATCGGAAGACGAACAGGTCTCGCACTCATTCCGGAGCAATCCGATACCCCTGAATGATCGCCTGTCCGGGGAGCCTTCCGGTCCGATTCAGACGGCGGGTGCTTCATAGAAGTTGGAGAGAATTGCATCACGGTCTCTTAGCAAGTAGAATCGTGGAATTCGGACGCGTGAGCAGAGAGATAAGCTTGTCGGAAGGAACCCCAGTCTCGCAGGTATTCCTGACCGAGCAGATCAGTTCTAAAGGATGCGAAGGACGGTGCACTTCCAGGCCGATTTAGTTTCCGGGTCCTTCATGAGAACCATAGACATTTGAGTCTTCTTTCCAGAACGTCCAAGAGAATTAAATTCGGATCTATGAGCAGAAAGATACAGTCTCCGGAATGGACACATGTCTAGACGCCTCTCTCTGGTCGTGTACATGCACTGCAAAGATGTGCCCTCCAGGAAGCCTTACACTTCCCAAGCACCGAAGCTTTCTTCACCAAAGTTGGAGATAAATGAGTCCTCTGTCTTCTGCAACCGAAATCATTCAATTCGGACAAGTCTCATAGGAGTTACACTCTCCGGAATGCGAAGTGGTCTAAGCTGCTCTGGATGCTGCGAGTTGGAGAGGAAGGAGACCAAGCCGCAGCAACACTCGCAAATCACTCCGACTTGAGCCTGCGACCTAGGTGCAATAGAGACCAACCCGCACAGTTTGTACATTCCCCAAAAACCGCCTTAGCCCTGCGAGTTGGAGAGGAAGGAGACCAAGCCGCAGCAACACTCGCAAAACACTCCTACTTAGGCGTGCGGCTAAGACAAGGCGATTCAGGCTTCACAAGACAAGTCTTCATCTACTGCGACTTAGGTGTGCGACCTGGGACATACTGGACTGACCCGCAGGATTTCCACTTGACCCAACTGAGCCGGGTCAGTACCCAGTTTGTCCTGGGCTGACCCGGTCCATTAGCACTAGGTATATATAGTTTTTTGGGAGAAAAACCCAAGGGGATATCATCTTCTCTCTTAGTTTCTCTCTAGTTTTCTTTCCTTTTTAGTGTAAAAAACGTTTTTGATTAAGAGAGATCTCAAGGATTTAATCAATCTAAGTCTGTTTCTCATCATCTCATCATCTCATTTCTGCTTCTAATCATGATTAACATCATCTCTTGCAAAAGATTAGATGTGTTCTTCATGATTAGTGAGTAGTCATCTTTTAAGCTTCTAGGTGTGTAGATTAGGGTGCTTAGATGTAGATTAATGATTGTTTAAGCTTAGATTCTCTTCTCCTTTCCTTAGTTAGCTGATCCTAATGCTAGATCCTTGCACATCACTTGGGTCTAGAATCTGGGTTTTTCATGCACCAAAAGTGTTTGATGAAATGCCTGAATGAAAGCTAACTAAGGGTTTATGCATTAATGTCATGGGAATGATTGTTAAATGCATGAATGGCATATTAGAACTGTTTCTTAATGCTCATTGATTCATATTTCACAAATGATGATTTGGTTTGAAAATGGATTAGTGTAGAGGTTAGTGCCTTCATGAGAGGATTAATCTAGATTAGAGTTCTAAGTTAATTGGAATTTGAGATCATGTGATGCTTGCTTTATCTTTCTGTATAAGATTCAGTCTTTCTTAGCTCTTATTTTGATGCACAAAGAGGCTGTCTGGTCATGTTAGACTTGGAACCTTATGCTTGTTAATTGCTTATTCACTAATGGGAATTAGTCTTGAATTGGTAATTAACAAAGGGATTTCTGTCATGAGAATGAATTAATCTGAATTGGAAGTCTAGACTAAAGATTTGCAAGTGTTGCATTGTTTGCTTAGCATCATGAATTCACATTTAAAGCACCCTAATCAATGATCACATCTAGAGGTTTAGCTTTCTTTTTATTTGAATTTGAGTGTTTGTTTAGTTTCTCTTGCTTGTTTAATTCTTAATTACTGTTTGTTCTTGCTTGTTTTGTTTTTAGATAATCTTGGTTACCAACTCATCTGCTTATTAGACTTGGATTAAGAATTGATCCTCATAGTTCTAGTGTCTAGAATCTCTCCATTTGGATTGATACCTCAAGTGCTACAATGACATGAGTAGTTGAGGAATTGATCAAGGATTGAAAAATTCCTACTATCAATTTGGCGCCGTTGCCAATTGGAGAGTTCATTCTAGCATTAGGACTTTGGATCTTCTTGAGATCAAGTCATTTTCTTTTGTTTTACTGATTACCTTTCAAGTGCTGTCTTTGTTTTCAGGTGTATGAACACCAGCAGTCAAGCAAGGAGACAACGAGAAAGAGCTGAGCACATTGAGAGGTTGGGTATGGATCAAGGGCAACAGGCTCATGGTGGTAATGGAAACCACCAGAATCAAGAAGAGCCACCGCCTCCACGTCCAAGACAAGTTGTGGGAGCTGGTGATGAGGCCAATGCTCAGGGTCAAAGACATGGGATTCAAGCCCCAACACCTGAAAACGATTTTGAGATCAAATCTGGCCTGATCAACATGGTGCAATCAAACAGGTTCCATGGCTTGGCATTAGAAGACCCATTAGATCACATTGACAACTTTGATAGAGTTTGTGATCTAACTAAGATGAATGGAGTGAGTGAGGACAGTTTCAAGTTGAGGCTATTTCCTTTTTCTCTAGGAGACAAAGCTCATCAGTGGGAAAAGTCTCTACCTCAAGGATCAGTCACAACTTGGGAGCAATGCAAAAGAGCATTTCTAACCAAGTTCTTCTCTTCATCAAGAACAGCAAGGTTAAGAAATGAAATCTCAAGTTTCATTCAGAAGAACCATGAATCATTTTGTGAGGCTTGGGAAAGATTTAGAGGGTATACCATGCAATGCCCTCACCATGGATTCTCAGATTGTCAGCTGCTAAGTACATTCTACAGAGGTACTTTACCAAAGGTCAGACTTCTCTTGGACACAGCTTCAAATGGTAATTTCATGACCAAGGAAGTCAATGATGCCATGACCTTAGTGGAGAATGTAGCTCAGAGTGATGAGCTTTATGGATCAGACTTTGAAAGGAATTCAAGAGGAGCTGTGAGTGCTGAAGAGGAAAGGACAAGGAAAGACATCAAGTCTCTCAATGAGAAGCTAGACACACTTCTTTTAGCTTCTCATCAGTCAGCGAACTTTGTTAGAGATGTGAATCATGTGTTTCAAGACACATTTCAAAGGGAAGACATCACAACTGAGGTGAACTTTGTAGGTGGCCAACAAGGTTACCAAAAGGGCTTTACCTACTACAAGAATCCCCCAAACCAGAACTTCTATCCTCAAAACACTCAACAACAAGGTTTTGTCCCTCAGCAACAACAAAGTCTCCAACAGAACTCAGAGAATAAGGATCAAGAAGTGCAGAACCTGCTCCAGCAAATCCTCCAAGGTCAAGCAAGTGGTGCCATGGACTTTAACAAGAAAATGGCAGAGATTAACAACAAGGTGGATTGCAGTTATTCTGATCTTTTATCTCAGCTTTCAACCTTGGCTTCCAAAGTCAAGACTCTAGAGAACAACAAAGGCCACTGCAGTTCTCAAGCTCAAAGATCTTTAGGGACATCAGTAGCACATCCAACAGAATACTGCAATGCCATCCTCTCAAATGATGAGAATCATGCTGCTGTCCAAGAAATTGAGGATCTTCTCCATGGCAATGTCTCAAGTGCAAAGTGCCTAACACAAGATGATGAGGACGCCATCATAGAGGAGTTTGACTTCCTGTTCTGTGATCTCAATGAGGACATTGAGAAAGAAGGTGGGGAGACAGCTTGTTTTGATATGAAAAAGAATGATTCTGAGATTGCTGAAGGAAAGGATCAGAGAATGGTTCAAGGAAGGACATCTGATGGAGTCTCTAGCACTGGCTCAACAAGGGTGAAACCCAAATCTATTCCCAAGCTAAGCAACCCAGGAAAGTTCTCCATCTCATGCTCTCTTGGAAATTTGAAAGTGGACAATGCTTTGTGTGATTCTGGATCAAGCATCAGTGTAATGTCTTTAGACATGGTGGAGAGACTAGGGATCAAGAGTCTTAAGCATCACCCCATGTCAATCACCTTTGGAGATTCATCCTCAAAGAAACCATATGGAATCCTTGAAGACTACCCATTGAAAATTGGTGAATGCACAGTTCCAACAGATTTTGTAGTTATGAAGATGAAGAAGACAAAAGAGCTACCTCTTTTGCTTGGAACTCCATTTCTGAACACCACAGGAGCAAGGATGGACTTTGATACTCAAAGAGTGGTGCTTGCTAAGGTAGATGATGAAGTATCTTATCCTCTTAAGCCTCCTCTTGCTGGGTTTTGTGGAGTTATATCTGATGATTCTGATGAGTTGAAACATTATGGGATGATGTATGTGGGGAGTATTGGAACTATAGAAGAAGCTATACCCCTTGCATCTGTTGAGAAAAAGAAAGAATCCCTAATAAGACCTGATCTTGAGTTTGAAGGGGATTTCTTTAGTGATGATGAAGCTTGCTTGGAATCTCTATCTCCTACACCAAGTGAGAAAGAGATCAGCAGCAACAAAGGCAATGGCTCAGGGTCTCAAGACAAGAACCCACCAAGAACCAGACCATTCACTCTTGAGTCATCTTCTCAGATCTTAACTCTCACTCCTTGGAAGTTTGTTGGTGGAGCTGTTGAATACAAGGTTAAAGGCAATGGAAGATCAAGACCATTTGCCAAAGTCAGAGCTATCCTCACACCAGAGTTCATAGACAAAGGATCTGATGGTGTCCAAGAGATGATGAACAAGGACCTCAAACTTGAATTCATGGACAAGACCTGGAGCATCAAAGCTCCTCCTCTCCCTTACTAAAAGAGTGTAAAAAGTCAAACTTAGTGACTTTAAACAAAGTGCTCTTGGGAGACACCCCAAGCTTATCCTTGTATATAATCTTTTTATTCTTTTCTCTCATTTCTTTTCCTTTTTTAGGATCTTTTGATGGGTTTTGTGAGTTGGTCTCAGGTTCTAGGTGATTTTTGGAGGACATAGCTCAGTGATGAATGGAATGGATCATGTGAGAGAGCTGAGAGAACTGTTTAAAGCCAGAAAAACTTGAAGAAGGCCTCAGTGCTACCTAGGTGTGCGGGTCAGTGCATAAAGAGTCCAGGCCGCAGCAAGACTCGCGATTTACTCCGGCCTGGGCGTGCTACCTGGTGTGAAATAACCCTGGCCGCACAAAACCTGGAGAAGTCCAAAATGTTTAAGTCCCATTTACTGCGGGATGGGCGTGCGGGTCAGAAGAGAGGGAGCTAGGCCGCAGCAAGGTTCGGAATTTACTCCGGCTGGGGCGTGCGACCTAGAAGCGTAGACGTTGAGCCGCACCAGAAAGAAGAAGGCCAAGGGTTCTAAGTCCAAAACCGTGCGACCTGGTGCTGCGGCCTGAAACCCAAGGAGTCTAAGTCGCACGATCGTTCGCAATTTACTCCGGGATGGTCGTGCGACCTGGAAAGAGGAAGGCCAGGCCGCACAGAAAGAAGGGAACCCAAAGAGATTAAGTCCCAAAACCTGCGAGATAAGCGTGCTACCTGGGAGTAAAGAAGACCAACCCGCAGCAAGACTCGGAATTTACTCCGGGATGGTTGTGCGGGTCAGAACAGAGGATGGCCAGGCCGCAGCAAAAAGATGAACGGCCAAAATGCCTAAGTAACAGAAGCTGCGGGATAGGAGTGCGGGTTAGACATAGGATGACCAGGCCACACATCGAACCCCTCCTACTCATTGGGGTCTGATTTCAACAGCCACTAGGTAACACTCAAAACCTTGTAAATAGCATGTAGACTTTCTTTTTCTTTTGCATTTTGCCTGTTTGCTTTGGTTTCACTTCTTTCTCATACTTTTATAACACAAGGGACTGTGTTATTTAAGTGTGGGGGAGGAGTTTTATCCTTTACTAATCATGTTTATTCTGCTCTTATTTTCCTTTTCACTTTGAGTCTCATTTTGCATTCATCTAAGTGCATATAAAAACCAAAAAAATGGAAAAATCTGAAAACTTTTCACAAAAAAAATGCTCATGTAGTTGCATTCACATTTTAGGATTGAGTCAAGTTTGCATTTTCATATAGGTTGCATCATATGCAAATGGGAGTAATGATAGGTTCTTTCCTTGAGAGTACATCACTTTGAGAATTTGGATTAAATATGCTTGTGAAATGACTTCTGTGCTTGCAAGGCTTGAAATGGTTTGAATCTGAGAAGCAATTTTGAATTGAACTCAACTCTAATAAGTGAAAACCTTGAACTTGACATGAAATTATCTTGTGATGCATTGTTTGAATAAGCTTGTGGATACCTATATACATATTTGAGCTAGAATCCTGTTTTTACCACCCTCTTCCTTAGCTCAAATAGCTGAGTCCACATCTGGATCAGTTTTCCTCACCTTGAACCCATCCTTCCTTCAAGCCAAATGTTTGTGTGTGATTGAAAGGCCACCTTGGATCAAACTTAGCAGAAAGTGTTAGGTTTAGAGCGACAAGGGCAAGTCTCATTGAGTGTTAAGTTCCATCATCAAGGAGCTGAGAGATTTGGTGAGAACTAAGTGTGGGGGAATACTTGTTGGTGAGTGGAAAAAGGAGAGATGAGTGGAAATAAAAGGAGAATGGTGAGAACTAGGAGAAAAAGAAAAGAAATCAGTCTTGGAGTTTTGAGTCAAGAAAGTGAGCTTTAGTGTTTTGAAAAGAAAAAGTCTAGCCTCTAAGTGAAAAGAAAAGAAAAGAAGCCCAAGAGCTCAAATGTTTTAAAAAGAAAGAAAAAGAGGCTAGAAGTTACAAAAGAAAGTGCAAAAGAGCTATGTAAAGTTTGAACTCCAAGACTTGAGTGTGAAAATTAAAAGTGAGTCCCCTAGTGAGAGGAAATGAGTGTGGAAAGTGAGGTTCTTGAGAGGTTGAACAAGTGAGAAAGCTTTGAGTAGAGTGTGGGGTGGGATGAGTCCTTGCCCTTGTATGCATAGGTTGCTTTTTACCTTTAGCATTCTGCCAAAGTTTGATCATTCATAGAGAGATCCCCTTGCTGCATTGAACCCACTCAGGCGCTGATGAGATCATTTTAGTCTCATTACCTCACCCTAGCCAAACTTTGCTTGTTTGAACATTGCATCATTTGATCCACTTGGTAAAGAGCTTAATGAATGTCAAAGAGTTGAGGAATAAGAGAACTTGTGGAGATTACTGTTGAGTTGTTACATCAGAGTATGGTCTTGCATTGCATATTGAGCATGAACTTGAATTCTCTTAGTTGTCACTTTTCTCTTTCAAAGGAAATATGAACTCCCAATGCATTCAACCTCTCTCTCTCATTTGTTCTTTTTGCTTGAGGACAAGCAAAGGATAAGTGTGGGGGAGTTGATATATTCATAAATTGCATCATTTAGTGTACATGTTTTAGTCCAAATCATGTCTTATCTCATGCATTTTAGGTCCTTAGGGTTTGTTTTAGAACTTAGGAGATGCATTAGGTCCCAATGAGTATATTGCATGTTTTGAGTGTCTATCAGGTGAATATGGAGCTGAAAAGATGAATCCAGGAGGTGGAATGGTGAGCAAAGCTTGAAAAAAGTGGAAAATTGGGTCCTGGGAGATTACCGGCCATTCTCGCTGGCCAGGAAGGTTTTACCGGCCATTTCCATGTACCGCGGGAAGCTTTACCGGCCATTTTCATGTACCGCGAATCAAGTCTCTCGGCCAAAATCTCCGGGTGCAGACACGTTTCCGAAATCGCCCGTCCGGGGAACCTTCCGGTCAGATTCAGCTATCGGAGTCTTCATAAAGGTTGGAGATAATTGAGTCAAGAGTTCATAACAGTTGGAATCAAGGCATTTGGACCACAGAACTGAAAGATATGGTAATCGGAAGACGAACAGGTCTCGCACTCATTCCGGAGCAATCCGATACCCCTGAATGATCGCCTGTCCGGGGAGCCTTCCGGTCCGATTCAGACGGCGGGTGCTTCATAGAAGTTGGAGAGCCTTGCATCACGGTCTCTTAGCAAGTAGAATCGTGGAATTCGGACGCGTGAGCAGAGAGATAAGCTCGTCGGAAGAAACCCCTATCTCGCAGGTATTCCTGACCGAGCAGATCAGTTCTAAAGGATGCGAAGGACGGTGCACTTCCAGGCCGATTTAGTTTCCGGGTCCTTCATGAGAACCATAGACATTTGAGTCTTCTTTCCAGAACGTCCAAGAGCATTAAATTCGGATCTATGAGCAGAAAGATACAGTCTCCGGAATGGACACATGTCTAGACGCCTCTCTCTGGTCGTGTACATGCACTGCAAAGATGTGCCCTCCAGGAAGCCTTACACTTCCCAAGCACCGAAGCTTTCTTCACCAAAGTTGGAGATAAATGAGTCCTCTGTCTTCTGCAACCGAAATCATTCAATTCGGACAAGTCTCATAGGAGTTACACTCTCCGGAATGCGAAGTGGTCTAAGCTGCTCTGGATGCTGCGAGTTGGAGAGGAAGGAGACCAAGCCGCAGCAACACTCGCAAATCACTCCGACTTGAGCCTGCGACCTAGGTGCAATAGAGACCAACCCGCACAGTTTGTACATTCCCCAGAAACCGCCTTAGCCCTGCGAGTTGGAGAGGAAGGAGACCAAGCCGCAGCAACACTCGCAAAACACTCCTACTTAGGCGTGCGGCTAAGACAAGGCGATTCAGGCTTCACAAGACAAGTCTTCATCTACTGCGACTTAGGTGTGCGACCTGGGACATACTGGACTGACCCGCAGGATTTCCACTTGACCCAACTGAGCCGGGTCAGTACCCAGTTTGTCCTGGGCTGACCCGGTCCATTAGCACTAGGTATATATAGTTTTTTGGGAGAAAAACCCAAGGGGATATCATCTTCTCTCTTAGTTTCTCTCTAGTTTTCTTTCCTTTTTAGTGTAAAAAACGTTTTTGATTAAGAGAGATCTCAAGGATTTAATCAATCTAAGTCTGTTTCTCATCATCTCATCATCTCATTTCTGCTTCTAATCATGATTAACATCATCTCTTGCAAAAGATTAGATGTGTTCTTCATGATTAGTGAGTAGTCATCTTTTAAGCTTCTAGGTGTGTAGATTAGGGTGCTTAGATGTAGATTAATGATTGTTTAAGCTTAGATTCTCTTCTCCTTTCCTTAGTTAGCTGATCCTAATGCTAGATCCTTGCACATCACTTGGGTCTAGAATCTGGGTTTTTCATGCACCAAAAGTGTTTGATGAAATGCCTGAATGAAAGCTAACTAAGGGTTTATGCATTAATGTCATGGGAATGATTGTTAAATGCATGAATGGCATATTAGAACTGTTTCTTAATGCTCATTGATTCATATTTCACAAATGATGATTTGGTTTGAAAATGGATTAGTGTAGAGGTTAGTGCCTTCATGAGAGGATTAATCTAGATTAGAGTTCTAAGTTAATTGGAATTTGAGATCATGTGATGCTTGCTTTATCTTTCTGTATAAGATTCAGTCTTTCTTAGCTCTTATTTTGATGCACAAAGAGGCTGTCTGGTCATGTTAGAATTGGAACCTTATGCTTGTTAATTGCTTATTCACTAATGGGAATTAGTCTTGAATTGGTAATTAACAAAGGGATTTCTGTCATGAGAATGAATTAATCTGAATTGGAAGTCTAGACTAAAGATTTGCAAGTGTTGCATTGTTTGCTTAGCATCATGAATTCACATTTAAAGCACCCTAATCAATGATCACATCTAGAGGTTTAGCTTTCTTTTTATTTGAATTTGAGTGTTTGTTTAGTTTCTCTTGCTTGTTTAATTCTTAATTACTGTTTGTTCTTGCTTGTTTTGTTATATGCTTTTAGATAATCTTGGTTACCAACTCATCTGCTTATTAGACTTGGATTAAGAATTGATCCTCATAGTTCTAGTGTCTAGAATCTCTCCATTTGGATTGATACCTCAAGTGCTACAATGACATGAGTAGTTGAGGAATTGATCAAGGATTGAAAAATTCTTACTATCACAATGCTACATTTGCACGCACAGGCTGATGGTACAAGGCTCGTGGCTGCACACCAATCAAACAAGAATATGCCCGTCCAAGAGCCCAAGGTCGAGGCTGCACGTACTATCCCACCGGACATGAACTCGAGGCGTGATTGATGGTTGGTTTGTCACGGACTAGGACTAATATTATATGAGAACCCAAGTTTCACAAACCGTTATTATTTATATAATACTAAGGTTCAAAAAGGTCACCACAAAATACGTATACAATCCGGCCAGGAGCTCAGTGCACAATGATATTTATACATATTAATCACATACTTTTTTTACAAAAGGGTAGCAAACTACACCGGCCTAACCTGAGCTCCTTCGGTCCAGGTTAACCTCTAATGGTTATCATTAAAAGAATTTGCCGCTTCAGCATTCCGAGGAGATGAATCATTAAACAGGCTTGGCGCGAGATCCGTCGAATCTTGGCGGACCTGCGAAACGGAACTCCTGGAATTTGCAGGAGTGCTCGGCTCGGCTTGATTCGACATCTCAGATTAAGGAAGATAGTCGGGAAAGATAAACAGATCTGGAAAACGTCGGAGGAGGATCGGGAAGTTTGAAGGTGGATTGGAAATTTTTTGAGCAGATCGGAAACATAAAAAAACTAACCAAAAAAAAAGGAGAGAAATCAGAGAGGAAAGAGGAGAGAGCTACCTTTTGGAAACTTTAGAGAAGTGAAATCCTGAGAAGGAAGGAAGGGAGCTCGAGTATATATAGAGATCTAGGCATAGGGTCCACTCTGCCTAGGGAAATCGCAAATTATAATGGGCTCAGGGAAGCAAAAGCAATCTCTAAGGCCCAAGCTCGAGCCTAAAAAAAAACAAAAATTTCGATAAAGTCTTGGCATCTTCCTATTTGAAAGTAGCTTGGAACTCTTCTCATCTCTGAAGATCTTCATCTCGATAAAATTCGTCAATTTGTCTATTCGTATAAAAATGTTTTGGCAAAATACGTCGCAGCTTTGTTCGTCGAGAACAGCTCGCCAAACCAACACTAATATCTCGGCAACTTTAGCTGCGTCGATCTCTTCTTTGCCTCGGCTCGACAACTTTAGTTGCATCGATCCCTTCTTTGCCTCGACTCAGCAACATTAGCTGCGTCACTCTTCTTTGCCTCGATTTGGCAACACAACCAGTTCTAATTTCCGCCTCGCTTCGGCTCGGCAATAAAGCAATCAATTAATATACTTCGGCACTTCTACGGCATCGGATCAAGTCAACTAATCTTGGCTCGGTAAAAGTAGAAACAGTATCTCGTCTTGGTTTGTCGAACGTCTCTTAAGCGCGTCCCTTTGGCCCGGCAAGTTAGGATCGTGCAACCGGATCGGTATCGCATTCTTATCTCGATTTATCCTGGCTCGGCAAAAAGAAAAAAAAAAGAAAGAAAAAAAGAAAAAAAAAACAAAACAAAGAGCCGAGCTGAGCCAAAAGCCCCGACAAGGGGACTTATCGCGTGATCTGGCAGTTAACCTCCATCTTGCAAATTTAACCTCGACACGAAACTGACGAGCTGGGGGGCAAACTGTTGGGATCGGTTTTCACCCCACGAGTTTAAATGCCTAATAAAGACTAAAAGTCGAAATCGGGCTTCGGAAAGTTCAATTCCACGATTTATTGGAGAAGGGGACGAACCGGAACGCAGCCAATATAGTAAACCGACCTAAAATACGATAGACCAAACGATCAATTCGATTAACCCGAACCGAACCAAATGTCATCTTGGACCGAGCCGAACCAAGGGGTGGTTTGGCAAAACCGAGCTAAATTGAGGAAGATCTCGGTTGGACCAAGCCAAACCGCACGAAGGACAAGAAAAACCGAGCCAAACCGATCCGGTTCGAGAGATGCCCGTGTACCTGAGCCGAGGAGCCACCCATAAACAAGAAGGAGAATGGGCCGAGCCGGGGAGTCGAAAGTGTTAACGGGCCGAGCTGAATAGTCGAGGAGGCCCGATGAACAAGTCCGAGAGATTTTACCCTAAGAGAGATCGAAGTCGTCAGCCGCACAGATAAAAAGGAAAATTTTTGAGAATCTCGGGAGAGAATCTTGGCTAGGCAGTTTGTAGACTTAGTATAAATAGTCGATGTAATTCTTCCATTACGTAACTTTTACGCAATCGCAGAAACCTTAGGCAATAAAACTACTTTTCGATCTTTGTTCTTGATATTTTTCACTTAGAAGCTTTTGATTTCTCTTTTTGTTAACAAATCTTGATTATGCGAGTTTCAACTCACACACTGAGCTCATAATAGCTGGTTTTTCAGGCCAACTTAAAGGATGGTGGGATAACTACCTAAACAATCAGAAATGCTCAGAAATGCTCAGAAATCATAGATATTGTCAAAACGGATAAGGATAATGTACCCATACTAGATAATTTTGGAAATCCCCAACAAGATGCTGTAGCCACCTTAGTTATAGCCACATTTCATAGGAGATCCCTCAGTTCTTAGAGACAAGAATGCCGAACTCCTTTCAACCATTAAATGCAAAAAGCCTAGCGATTTCCAATGGTACAAAAACACTTTCTTACTAGGGTTCTACTCTGCCAAGATTCAAACCAACCTTTTTGGAATGAAATTGTTTTAGCAGGACTTCCAACCTTTCTAGGAGAAAAAGTTAGAAATAAAATTAGAGATTCCACGGGAACCCAAATTTGATTATGGTGATTTCACTTATGGAGAGTAGATAAGTATTGTTCAACAAGAAGGTCTCAAGATCTGTCAAGATCTAAAACTCCAGAAACATCTTAAATGGAAACTCAAAAGAACAAAAGTAGAATTAGGCTCATTTTGTAGACAATTTGAAATTGATCCCAGCAAAAATAGTAAATCCTGCATAGGAAATTGCAGTAATTCTTACTACTCTAAAAATAAGCCTAGAAAATACTCTAAAACCTATAGAAATCATAAATCACACGAAAATTCCTGTCAAAAACCTCGTAAAAGAAATAACAACCCCCAAGCGATTCTACAAAAATCTCACTTGCTTCAAATGTAATAAAAAGGGTCACACTTCAAAATTCTGCCATTTTAACAGAAAAATCCAAGAACTCGGCCTTGGAGAAAAACTTTTGAGTAAAATATCAAATCTCTTGCCAGATCATTCATCATCGGATAATGTTTCTGAGTCATCATTATCCTCTGAAAAAACCCTACAAGTTGATGAGCTAAAAAACTCATCCTCCGGCTCTGAATCTGATGAAAATAAAATAAGCTTACTTACAAATGATCAAGAATTTCAGATTGAGATCTTGAATTCCATTTCAAATCCTCAGACCAAACAAATTTTTTTAGAAACAATCAGAAATAAAAAACTCTGAAAACACATCAAAGCCTCATAATCCAACATCTTCAAAATCATCTTATGATCTAACCACAATCCTTAACAAAAGAAAGAAAGATGGTTCTAAAACAACAATTTAAGATCTTATGATGAAAAAAAAAGAAGTAAAAAATAATCTGATAACTCTTAGGGAAAAACAAAAAAGAGATTCTGAGTATTTTCACTCAATTATACCTTCTATCAAAGGAAATCATGATTCTAGTTCTGATGAACAAGACAATCATAACCTAGATAACATAGAAGATGATCTCAATCTCAAAGAACAAATTCAGTCTCTAGACTCTGCCCCTAAGGATTTCCTCTGTGTTTTAAGAGAAATCACTTCCCGAAAATATAAAATAAAAATCACACTTGTTTTTTTCTGAAAATTACAAAATTGATATGATTGCTCTGTTTGATACAAGCACTGATCTTAATTGTATCAAGTCTGGGCTTGTTCTTTCATCTAGAAACACGAGAAAAATTATCTGCTGCTAATAATTCCAAACTCCGCATAACATCTAAAGCAGAAGCTTCAGTTTTAAAAGATAATATATTCATCAAAACTACATTCGCCTTGACAGATGATATATACCAAAATGTTATATTAGGAACTCGCTTCATAAATTTAATCACACCATACAAAGTTATGGATGATTCTATTTCCTTCAAAATCCAAAACAAAAAACTATATTTTCAATTTCTTGAAACACCAAAACAACGAAATCTAAATTTAATAAAAGCTTGCTCAATACAAGAAAATTTTCTTAAATTCTTTAATATATAGTAAAACATTCCATTTGGAAAATTTAAAGTCTGAATTTTTACTACAAAAAAACAAAAAGCTTTGGATACAAAAGAAGTAAAAGACAAAATTTTAAATCCAGAAAAACTTTTTGAAAAAGAAATTTGTTCAGATTTACCAACTGCCTTTTGGAACCGCAAACAACACATTGTTGATTTGCCATACGAGAGAAATTACAATGAAAAGGAAATTCTCACTAAGGCTCATCCTATACAAATGAACTCTGGATTAGAAAAACATTGTAGGAAAGAAATTTCTGACCTTTTAAACAAAGGCCTAATTTCAAAATCAAGATCTCCTAGGTCATGTGCTGCTTTTTATGTGAATAAAAATCTTGAATTTGAGAGAGACACTCCTAGGTTAGTATTTAATTACAAACCTTTAAATACCGCATTAAAATAGATTAGATATCCAATACCAAATAAAAAAAGATTTGGTCAGGATTTTGTTCTGCGCACATAATTTCAAAATATGATCTTAAATCAGGATTTTGGCGAATTCAAATCTCTGAACCCGATTGTTATAAGAGTACCAGTGGATTGTAATGTCATTTGGTTTAAAAAATGCACCTTCAGAATCTCAAAGAATCATGAATGACATATTTTCTGACTATTCAAAATTTTGTATCGTTTACATTAATGATATTTTAATATTTTCAAATTCTCTTGATGAGCATTTAAAACATTTGAAGACATTTTATTATGTTTTAAGAAAAAATGGTCTTGTAGTTTCAAAAACAAAATGTCTTTATTCCAAACTAAGATCAGATTTCTAGGGCATTACATATCGCAAGGTATGATAACACCAATATAAAAGTCTTTAGAATTTGCAAACAAATTCCCAGATATGATTTAAGATAAAACCCAATTACAAAGGTTCCCAGATAGTCTTAACTATGTATTAGATTTCTGTCCTAACATTAATATGATAGCAAAACCATTACATAGTCGTTTAAAGAAAAACCCGGTTCCTTGGACAAAAGAGCATACTGCACTAGTACAAAAAATTAAAAGCAGGTTCTAAAAATCCCTTGTACATAGCAAATCCAGATTTTAAAAAGGTTGTAGAAATATGGTGGTATTCTTACGCAAAAGAACGTAGATGGTCGAGAGAGTATAATACAATATACATCTTCACATTGGAATGATACCCAAAGAAACTATTCTACTATTAAAAAAGAGATTTTGAGCATAGTACTATGTATACAAAAATTTCAAAGTGATCTTCTGAATAAAAAATTTCTCTTACGTATCGATTGCAAAAGTGCTTAAAATGTTTTACAAAAAGATGTTAAAAACCTTGCCTCAAAACAATTTATGCACGATGGCAACAAATATTAAGTATTTTTTTATTTTGATATAGAATATATTAAAGGAGATTCAAAGTCTGTTCCAGATTTCTCGACAAGAGAATTTCTTCAAAACAGGTACGATGCCTCCGAGGAAAATTGATAAATACTACAAGAAAACATGCCATATTACTACGAATGTATTTGGTAGGAAATAGGTAAGAAATTTCCTACGAAAAGAAAATGTCAAAAAGTGGAAGGATATATCCAACCAATAACCTACCAAATTTATATTCGTAGAAAAGTTGTAGGATCCAATTGACTGTTACACTGGTGAAAATTTCGTAGGAAATTGTCCTACGGATTTCCTATGAAATATTGTTTGTAGAAAAATCGTAGGAATTTTGTAGAAAAATATGTCTTTTTGTTTGTCCCACATCGAAAAGTTAAGAATTTAGATGAAGAAACTGCACTATAAAAATAGCAAAATTTAAATTTTTTACGGATTTCCTACGAAATATCATAGAAAAAATCGTAGGAATTTTGTAGGAAACTTATGTTTTTTTATTTGTCCCACATCGACAATCTAAGTTAATTTAGGTGAAGAAGTTGCTCTATAAATAAGAGTCTTCACCTTCTCTCCCTCTAACTAATAATTACTTAGTCAAATTTTTAGGCTCATAGTAATTAGAGAATTTATTTTGTTTTTGTATATATTTTATTAATCAAATTTATAATTAATTTATATTTTAATTTAAATTCAATTTCCGATATTAGTTTAATTTTTGATTTTTATAAAATTATATTGGTAGGAAATTGGTAAGATATTAGAAGTAAAAGATTAGTAAAAAAGTCATAGGAAATAGGTAAGTGATGTTTCGTAGGAAATTGGAAAGGAACACATCGATAGAAAATTGGTAGTAATTTGGTAGGAAAGTTCTATTAAAATTTCCATAGCAAAACTAACCTACCAACATTTTCGTAGGAAATTTCCTACCATTTTTTTACCTTTTACAATTTCCGACCACCGATTTCCTATAACAAAATTTCGTAGGAACTTGGTAAGAAATGGCCGTTTCCTACCAATCCCATAAAAAAATTGACCCCCAAACACATCTCTAAAGATAAAAACAGAACCCTAGATCTCTGTTACAAAAAAGAATGTGGAAAAGAAGAACATTCTGACTCTCTTAAAACTCCAGAGAAAATCATGAATCAAATTCTACAGCTACAAAAAGCTTTTGTGCTAAATTTTTCAAAAGAGGAGAAAGGTGATACTTCTGAAAACCACTCTTCCAAAAATGTTTTAAAATCTTCTAAGGTCTCTTCAAAAATGATTTTACATGAAAAGCAGACCTCTAAAATAATTTCAAAACTTTTGAATAATTCACAAATTATTCTAAAGGAGTTTTAACAAAACTCACCCTCTGAAAATTTTGAAAAAACTATTTATCAAAATATTATAAAATATTGAAAAAGGATTTTTGGTTAACAGCGACCCGTTTTTAACAAGAAAAAAATATTATGGGAAATACCGATATTTAAAACCTCATAATACAGATAAAAACGTGTTATTATTTTAAACGATTTTTGAAATAACAGAATCAATGTACTTTAAACATTTTTATCTCAATGAAAACCACACTAATCCTGCTTATTCCACTTTTAAAATTCATAAGGTCATTTCTCCAAGCGATTGGGAATCTAAATTTCCCAGTAAATCTAAAAGATCTCTCTTGTTTCGATGTCTCTTTCAATTACTGGGACTATTTTTAAGCTTGGTACAATTCATTTTGAATCCAATCTCCAAAACGCAAACACACATGGTTAATCTTTTTGATACCACTTGTGATTATCCAAATCTCCTTATTGGTTCATTCCGTGGTGGAACTACTTTGGCTCTGTTACTCAAATTTTCAAGCATAACATTCAAAAGTCTTTTCAAATCTTCGAAACAAACTTCATTCCATCAGAAAATGAGAAGAAATTCCTCCCCCCCACCCCCCAATAGCCCTTTTTCACTCTAAATTTCATTTTCCTTGGGTTTTTTCTTGGACTCTCAAGTTTTCCCCTGATCCAATTCCAATCATTAGGAGAAAGTTCAGGGTAAAATGGTGGGATAAATTTAAAATTTCCTTAAATCTTTATCCATCCAACATTTTAGAATAAATAAATATCCAAAATTCCAACTCCTCCGTCGCCCTTATTCAAACACAAAATAAAAACTAAACACCAGGAACAACCTTTTTCTTTGCCCAAAAATCCAAAATGTTATCGATTCTAGCAGCAGCTAAATCTGAAGAAGAAATTAAGGCAATCTCCTTGCAACTCATGCCTTCACTCAGACTCTATTTCACAAACCTCAGGAAGCGTATCAGAATCTAATATCTTGGATGTCGATAAAGAAAGTTTTGTAAACAGTGGAGTATGATTCCTCGCCACCAAGTACAAATCTCGACAAAATCATTGTTACGAATAAATCATAACGACGAATCTTTCGATACGATCCACAACGGCAAATTACGACAACACCCGCACATCGCAGACCATATTTCTTGGTGTTTTTTGCCGCAGACGTGACACCCCCCCCCCCCATTAGCCCTTTTTTTACTCTCAATTTCATTTTCTGATTATAAGTAGTAATATCATTTTTAAAAAATAACAAATATATATTAAATGATATTTTTAATAAATATCTTTTATTAAGTGATAAACAACACCGATAAATGTGGTATTTGATGTGCGGTGTTGTCATATTTCGCCGTTGTGGATCATATCAAAAGATTCGTCATTATGATTTATTTGTAATAATGATTTTGTTGAGATTTGTACTTGGTGGCAAGGAATCATACTCAACTGTTTCCAAAAATTTCTTGACAACAACAAGCAAACCGACAATGAGACTCACCTTGGCTTTCTGAGAAAATTATAATTCTTAAGGTTTCGGATAACCTCCTCGTTCACCTACACAACTAAAATTTAACGGCAATCCAACCAGAACCGTGCCAAACGGAGGTCAGATTCAGACTCAGGATGGAAAACTAGGTTAGGTAGGTGACTTTGGACTTAGGCGACCTACCTTTACTTTTCCCAACACGGTGATTTGCGGTGGTCGGCGGCAGTGGTTCACGGTGGTTGTCAGAAAATTTTCAGAGCTTCGCTAGCTTTTCTCTTTGCTTGAAAAATGAACCGCATAACTCTTATATATAGAGGGAATTGGCGGTGGTTAAAAGATTCTAGAGCAGCTGTGTCGTGCTTCCGGAAAGATTCCCAAGAAGTTGTGTCATGCTTCTACGGATAAGCTTCACCGGCATGTGGAGAGCGTGTGCCGGCGTGTGCGAAGCGTGTGCCGGCGCGTGCAGAGTATGTGTCGGCACGTGAGGAGCGTGTGCCGGCGCGTGCCTGGCATGTTTCAAAGCAGCTCAAGCAAGCTAGCAGGCTGCTGAGTAAAGCAGGTCAATCAGCAGCTCAATCACCGATCATTTTCCCTTGGCCAATACCTTTTCCGACCCTCCGATCAAACCGAAACGACCAAAATAGCCACCCACGCAACCATAAACTTAACTTCTATGGTCAAAACTTAACTTTCTCGACCTCTAACCTTACTTTTATCTTTAAAATTCGGTCCTTAACTTAGAATCCTTCCTAAACAGTCTTGACCTTACCAATTGCACATCGGATCGTCCCGCCAAACTGCTTCGGTTTGCACAGTTGCTCTGTATGGGTTATTACATTTCTGTTGTGGTGAGTCCTCATTGGCTACAATGAAGAGATTGACTATTCGGAGGTTTAGTTGCAAGGGAAGATTAGAATGATGCTTGTTCTGAGTTTCTTTTTACCTATCAAATTTGGAGATCAACACTATGACACCCCAAGTTTAGGGTTATGGCCCATTATTATTTTTTTGTTTTTTTTTTGCAGCTCTACTCTCAAAAACATCTCTCTACTATTCGACCCAACTATCTAAACCAAGTCCAAAAACTATAAGTAAGTTCTAAATGTGAGTAAGGGTAAATTGGTTATTTTTTCTCCATCCTAGACCTAATGAGCTCGATCCCCTCTCTATATAAAGGCCAGCCACATTCTTCTGATAGGCACAATGAGTTAACGCAGTGAAACTGGATCAAAGAATCTGAAGGCATCAGTTCAAAATTAATCCAAGCGGGGGTTTTTCTGAGGCCAAGAAACCTTCTTTTTTTGAAAAAGGAAAACCATATATGGTGATCCATTTATGGTAAGCTATTTATGGTGATCCATTTATGGAAAGTCACTTATGGTGACCCATTTATGGAAAGTCACTTATGGTGACCCATTTATGGAAAGTCATTCATGTTGATCCAATTTAGGAAAATACAATTATAGACACTTCTATTTTTTGGAAAGTTTCTATTTTTGGAAATTTTTCTATTTTTGGAAAGTTCTGTTTTTGAAAAGTTATATTTCTGGAGACTTTAATTTTATTTCTATTTCTTATTTTTCTAATCTTTAGTTCTAAAGTCACGCATCAACTTCGGAATGGGGCGCAAGGCAGCAAAACCTAAGACACGATCCACTGCTTTGGAACTCACAGGGAGTTGTTTTGAGTATTCATTTAATATTATATTTAATTTATTAATGCGCGTAAGGTGTTTAGTACGAATGTGTGATGATAGGTATTTCTTGTTTGTTTGTTACTTAAGTAGTTGACCATGTACATCATTCATAATTGGTTATTCATTTCTATTTATATTATGAATTTAAAATTAATATGTGAATTAAAGGAATCAAATGAAGTTGGAAATAAGCAATGTTGAAAAGTCATAAATGTCTAAGATGGAAGTTAGTGAGGAATGATAATAATTAATCAGTGTAAAGTTAATGTGATTGTGTGATGGTCTACAACAAGGGACTAAACATTGTGAAGTTTTAGTGATCAAGAAAAGGCTGACGAGCCATAGTCAAGCCCTGTTGAGTATCTGAGACGTGAAGGTCTTGGACAATGTGTTAATGTGAAGAGTCAGTCTTGTTTGAGTCCTGCATGATATTACCCGCAAAGCCGTCAAGCCCTGTGTGGGTGGTGGCAAAGGATTGTTGTGTTGGTGGTGGCAAAGGATTGTTGTCAAGCTAGTTTGTTTAAGTATGCATCATCTTGATCCACATGGTTACAACTAATGAATGTTAAAGGGCTGGCGGATAAGAATGCTTGTGTAGATTAAGGTTTGGACTTGTTGCATTCAGAATATATTGCTTGAATTGCATTTTAGAACTAGTAACTTGGGCAATGAGTTTTGAATTCTTTTAGTGATTATCTTTCTCTTTGTAATATGAACTCCCAAACATTCAACCTCTCTCTGTCATTTGTGCTAGTTTGCTTGAGGGCAAGCAAATGATAGTGTGGGGGAGGTTATATATTCATATCATTGCATATTTAGAATGCATTTTTGGTCCCAATTTAGAGTATAATGCATGCATATATGTATTTTTATTAGTGTTTAGACCTTTTTTGTATAGTTTTAGGTCTTTGCATTAGGTCCAAGGGAGTCTTGCATGTTTGGAGTGATATTCAGTGCAATGGAGCTGCTTGGGAGCAGAAGAAGTGAAACCAGTAAAGAAAATGGTGAAAAAGGGTGAAGAAATGATGAAAATGGCCAAATGGAGGCTATCGGCCAAACCATGTCCCGCGGTAAGCTTTTTGACCGAGAAATCGGCCCAGGACGCGTATCGCAGGTGAAAATAGTTGTTGTAGGAAACGTAAGCTACCAATAGAGAAGATGTGAGCAAAAAGGAATTCCATTAGTAATGCATGATCTTACTCGCGGCAAGTGACGAAAGCTACTTATCAAGTTTAAGTGATTAGTTGGTTAAGATGACGAGAGTTGGTTAGCCATATAAGTGCCTATTCTAGTTCCATGCAAATCCTAGAAACAAATTAAGATATTATACCTGAGACTAGTCAGAAGATACTTAGATACCGATTAGGATAAACAGGGGACGTCTGCATCGCCCCCTATGAGTTTAGAACCATAATTTGAATCGAGCATCCCATATATTGTCCTTAGCAACTCAACCTTATTTCAGTTTTAGTCTCTTATCGATTAAGTTTAGCATTATGTCTAGTTTTATTTTGTCTTTTTTTCCCATAAAAACCAAAACCAAGCAAAACCCCCTTAGGTTTATTATTTTGCTTACTTATCCCAGTTTGAAGTTTTTGCAGATTAGACATCCTCCCTGTGGATCGAAACCGCACGACTGTGCACTTGCAAGATACTGGGTTTTATAAATTTAAAACTTATTTGCGACCCTCTAACCCTAGCACGCGTCAAGGTTTTGGTGCCGTTGCCGGGGAGGCTATATATGTCGAGTTTCTGCCAAACTTCATAGGAAGCAATCCCGAATTTTAAACACCCTATCTCTTTTCTTTTAACTCTTTCTTTTCTGTTCGCCCTAGTTTCAGACTTTTAAATATGGATCAGACTTTTGAATATGGATCATCCACACAGGAGAAACCATAATCCCGAGCGAAGGTTTTCCAACCTGTGTGCTGCTCCCTGCGCATTCAGGCGTGATTCAGATACATGGATCAGATCCTATTTAGTCTCCAGCTAATCGATTAGAAGCCAAGCTGAATCAATTTTTTGAGCTCAAGCTGTCGTCAAAGCTGCCCTCCATATGAAGATATATGCCATCTCCATCGACCTTAACAAGAAGTTTAATCATCTCTCTGATCATATGAAAACCCTAGAAGAACAAAGTCTCAAAAACAGTGCAGTAATGAATCAGAGAATGGAATATGTTGAAGAAAAACAAGGGAAAATCACCTTCAACCTTCGTTAAGCTGATAACACCGGATTTCGATCATTTTTATGGATCACTTTAATGTCTTTTGCATGTGTTTTTACTCCATTTTCAAAGGTTTTCGAAGGATTTCTACGTTTTCGGATTTTAAAAGACTTTTCAGGTAATTTGGGATAAAGAGACACAAATTGGAGCAAAAATACTCTTTTGGATAAATGCAGACCGTAAGAACTCTCATGGAGAGTTGAAGACCTTCTCACCATCTGATCACCCTCAAAATTGGAGAACTTATAGAAGAATCAACCAGCTTTCAAATGCACTTGGTTTGGAGACATTCCAACGGTTCGATCTCAAGATATTCCATTAGCCCCAGAGCCACTCGAAGACGGCCAGCAAATTACGCGACTGCGGCCACCAGCCTATTTCCCGCGGCCACGAGCCTATTTCCCGCGGCCACGAGCTTCTCGACCACGGCCAACCACCTATTTCCTGCGGTCTCGTCATTCCTGACCGCGGCCGGCCAACTCCGAATCAAATCCCATATTTATGCGATTTTTGTAGAAGATTGTTCAAGTCTGAGTTCTTCAATAGAGAAGCTTTCTTTCATCTCTTTTCTTTACTGTTTTTGATTACTTTTATTAAAACCAATGATGATGTCAACCTCAGCTATGTCTGAGTAGATCCCGAGTTGGGCTTAGGGTTCCCGAAAGGGGCTCTCATAATCGATTAAGACATCTAGGTTTATAGATCTAGGATTTTAACTTTGTTTTCTGTTTATTCTCGTTCTTATTGTATGTATGCTTGATTGATCACCTATTATCTGATCTAGATAGTTAGTGTTGCGAAAGTTTTCATTAAGTATCAGACCTAGAATGAAACAGGCGATTTTTCCGTAGGAGTGGAAACCTAGCTGCGGCGAGATCGTGAGTATTGACGAGTCTTGTGCAGCTCTTGCGTTCTCTTCCTTCCAAGGCCAGAGTGGAAACCTACTGGTCAGGGTTGCGAGAAACAGTTGGTTATGATCACGACAGTGACGTAGTCATACCGCCGTACTCTAGCTCTAGAACCCTTTATTTCGATATTCGTCAATCCCAATCTATCATCCCTAGGGTTAAAACCGATTATGATCCCTGTAGAGTTCCTGAAAGCTCAGCGTTTTTAGCCATAGTTTACAAACCAATCGATTTTTACTTGCTTATTTAGATCTGCACTTCAATTGTTTAGGTTCGATATTTTGCTTGCTTTACTTGCTTTTCATTCAATTTTCTACTTGTTTTCTAGGATAGATTTATTTGCTTTCTTTCGTTTTAGTTTGATCAGTGACAAACAACCAACCTCTAAAACCAATCTAGTCTAGACAAAAAGTTAGAAATCGTAGAAGAATACCAGGCACACAAATCTCTGTGGATTCGATCCCCAAATACTACAACTGATTAGCTGTGCACTTGCGGCTTTCATTTGTTTTTGTAAGGGTAAAACTTGTTCCCTCACGCAGTTGACACGCATCAGGTTTTTGGCACCGTTGCCGGGGATTTTTTTCGCTGCCTTTTGTTATTTTTCTTGTTCTCATTTCTGTTCTAGACTCCTGATCTCTAGTTCTTTCTTAAAGTTTGCTGAATTATCTTTCCCTTCTTTTTTTTTTTCTCTGAATCGCATGAATACCAGGCGAAGACCTATAGAAAACATTCCAATTCTAGACGAGATAGACAGACACGAAAGAGAACTTCAAAGACTTAGAGAAATGCAAGGTATGGCCAACGACGACCAGCCTGGAGATCCTATCAACCGAGCTTTAAATATGGACCAAGACGGGTCCGAACATGGAGAAAATGAAGAGAACAATCACAGAGAAGGTGATCATGCTCGACAAGATGGAGAAGAGGATGAGTTTCCTCTAAGAAACCACAAAAACCGCGAGAGAGAAGAACATGAAGACCTTGATGCACCTATCAATGCAGCCGATGGTGACCACCAAGGGATGCAGCAGAATGGACACGTTAACCGCCCTGTTCAGCCAGCAAATCAACATCGAAGACAAGGTAGGAACCATCGCATAGCTGATTTCGATGCACCTACTCAAAATTTTCAGAACCGATCTGCAGTTCAAGTTCTATTTCCGAACCGGAATGAGTTTGAAGTCAAGCCTCAAATCATCTCATTGGTGAAACAAAACCAATTCCATGGAGTTCCTTCTGAACATCCAATGGACCATATCGAGCTCTTTGAAGAAATCTGCAGCATGATGAGAACAAAGCAAGTTTTAGCAGACTATTTAAAGTGTAAGTTGTTCCCTTTTTCATTAGCAGACAAAGCTCACCGTTGGTTGAAATCTTTGCCTGCAGGATCGATTACTAATTGGAAAGAGTGTAAAACTGCTTTCCTGAATCACTTCTAGACTAAGTCAAGGTCGAACTTGTCGAGAACAAAGATCTCAAGCTTTCAGCAAGGACCGACTGAACCTTTCTATGAAGCCTGGGAACGTTTTAAGGAGTATGAACGTGATTGCCCTCACCATGGATTTCCCGGATCAAGTCTGCTGAGCACCTTTTACCAAGGTTTGCAACCAAAATACAAACTTTCGCTTGATACAGCTAGCAATGGAGATTTTGGACAAAAGACAATAGCACAAGGAAGAGCCCTCATCGAGAATTTGGCTCAAGCCAATAGCAATGATTGTCCTAAATACGATCGCTCGACGAAGCAAACCGGAACATACAACAAGGAGATAACCGAGGTGAAGAACATGATGAGCCAGATTTTAAAGAGCAACAATCGCCCAATCCATGCTTGTGAGGCCAACAATGGCGCAGAAGATGAAGGACCTATTGATATCGATCACATTAATCAAGCCTTTCAAGAAGAAGAGGTGAACTATGTAGGAGCACAAGCACCATATCCAAATCGCTTCAACAATGGCTTCAACAACAACTTCCGGAATGCAAATTACAACAATCTCTCTTACCGCAATCCAAATGTGGAGAATCCTCAAGATCAGTACTACCCACCACAGCTAAAATCCTTCCAAAACAAGTTCCAAGGTGGAAAATTCAGAGGGACAGGAGCTTATCAACCGCAAAAGCCATATAACTACCAAGGTACGGGTTTCAACAATCAATTTTTATAACAGCAAGGAGTCACGACGAACCAGCTAGCTTCACAAATCGGAAGACTTGAACAGTCCATCCAACAACTTGTTATGACGAACGAGAAAGCATCTAAAGACATGAACGTGAAGGTTGACTGCATGTACAATGACCTGAACGGGAAGTTTTAAGCTTTATCTTCGCACGTCAAAAAGCTAGCCGTACAAGTTGCCCAAACAGCCGACTCTATGAAGAAGCAAAGTGGAGCTCTTCCCGGAAGAGTTGAGGATAACCCCAAGAGGTTTTGCAATGCCATAACCACACTGCCCGAAGAAGAGGCCAGAACCGATGGAAAGAATGAAGAAAGCCCAATCTTTGTACCACTTTACAAGGATGTCGATGCCAAGCAGCCACCAATCAAGGTACCTCGACGATCACCGTTTCAAAGGCTTACAAAAGCCGATGATCCGGGACGTTTTGTTTTCCAATGTTTCATTTCAGGAATAAAGTTTACAGATTGTCTGTGCGATTCCGGAGCCATGTCAACATCATGTCAAAGACATTTGCCGAAGAATTGGGCATAGAAACCTTACGGACATCGACGGTCAAGGTTATCTTTGGAGATTCATGTCAAAAGGATACTGAAGGGGCGATTCATGATCTACAAGTTCTAGTAGGAGACAAGATTGTTCCAGCAGATTTCCAAGTCCTGGAAATGGATAAAGACAAGGAGAGGCCACTCATTTTTGGGAGATCATTTCTGGCTACCGTAGGAGCAGTAATCGATCACGCAAACCGGCATGCTGTTTTCCTCAATGTAGATTGCAGAAGGTTTTATCCGACTATCCTAGATGATTTTCCAAGCAAAGGAAGCCGGCCAAAAGAGAAAGAAAAGGAGAAGCCGAAAGCTTTTGCAAAGATCAAGATCATCATTCCACCGGATGCAACAGAAACTAGTGAGAACCAAATCCAGGAGCTGATCGAAAACACAAAAAGGGTTTTAAACAATGTTAAAGTCCAAAAGAAGAGTAAAGGAAAGAAGACAGCTCCTCAAGGAGAAGAAGTAAAACCTCCAGCGACCGGAAGTGATAAAGGCACGTCAAGTGGAGTGCCATTCTAATCAGCCTGATTCTTCATGCCTACGTCGAGCTAAACGACTTAAAACAAAAGCGCTTAATGGGAGGCAATCCATTTAGGTACTCTTTCTTTTAGTTTTCTATTCCTTTTTACAATTTATGTTTTCTTTTTCTTTTAAGTTTCAGGTATTTTATAAAACAAAAACACAAAAAATCAGAAAATTAGAAAAACCAAGAAAGAAGGATAGGTTTTTAGCTACTCGGCCCGGCAAAAACCTGAAAGTTGGACGAAGGTCGCAGGAAAAAGGGCCGCGGTCGCAACCAACCGACCCGTGACCAAGGCATCATCGACCCACGGTTTTCAAAAGATTCCTGGTATAACCTGGTGTTTCCCGTTGTTTTCCGGTGTTACCTGGTGATTCCCGGTGTTTCCCGGTGATTCCCGGTGATTCTCAGTGATTCCCGAAGTATTCCCGGTAAAGCCCGTTAAGATTTTCCGTAAGTTTTAAATTTCTCGTTGCGTACAAGACAAGACAGGTAAGTTCCCGTAAACTTTTGAATTCCCGTAAATTTCCCGTTTTCGCTACAAAAACGCTTTTTAAAGAAAGGAAATGCACTTTTTGGATCAAAAACTCCTTATCTAAAGGTGTTCTCTATCTTAACTGGTAATTTCGTGCTCTCTATGACTCTATATCTAAAGGTGTTCCCTCTCTTTCAAAGAAAAAAAAAAGAACGAATAAATGAAAGGAGAGAGGGAAACAAAAAGCCTAATTAGTCTTAGATTGTCAAAATTTTTGGAGAAAAAATCAACCACTATACGTTTAAAGAGCTATGGTTTTGAAAGATTTACAAAAATCTAAGTCTGAGGGAGTTAGGAGAGAACTTGAGGAAGAAGACCAGGAATCTATGGCAAGAAGAAAGTGACTGAAAACTGTGGATGCCAACAGCTTCACTCTCTGTTGCGGTTTTGCATAATATCCTGC
The DNA here is from genome assembly GCF_000478725.1 of Eutrema salsugineum. Lineage (NCBI taxonomy): Eukaryota > Viridiplantae > Streptophyta > Magnoliopsida > Brassicales > Brassicaceae > Eutrema > Eutrema salsugineum. Next base: position 14,325,748 of record NW_006256756.1, on the reverse strand, counting down.
ATCCTCCAGATCTTCAGGTAACCAGTAAACACTTTAAGCCTTACCCCTAGAATCACCCTTTTTGACACCTAACCTAGATTGCCTTGCCTAGACTTTCTTTGATGAGAACCACCGAGATTTTTAATAAATGTTGAGAGCTAGTTGACTGAAAGTTAGATCTTAGTGCATAGATTTCCGCATGACGGATTAACAGACTAGTTATGCCCGTATTGCTAGTGAGAATTTTCTAGGCTATTCCCGATTGATGCATAATGATTGATATTGGTCTAAAAGTTTGGTCTCTGAGATTTTGTTAAGTTCCTGCGTTTTCAAACCTCTCGCCGAGATTAAGCTTTTGTTTTGTTCGCGGACAAACAAAAAACTAAGTCTGGGGGAGTTGATAACACCGGATTTTTATCATTTTTATGGATCACTTTAATGTCTTTTACATGTGTTTTTACTCCATTTTCAAAGGTTTTCAAAGGATTTCTATGTTTTCAGATTTTAAAAGACTCTTCAGGTAATTTGGGATAAAGATGCACAAATTGGAGCAAAAAGACTCTTTTGGATAAATGCAGACCGTCAGAACTCTCATGGAGAGACGAAGACCTTCTCACCATCTGATCACCCTCAAAATTGGACAACTTATAGAAGAATCAACCAGCTTTCAAATGCACTTGGTTTGGAGACATTCCAACGATTGGATCTCAAGATATTCCATTAGCCTTGGAGCCACTCGAAGACGGCCAGAATATCACACGACCGCGGCCACCAGGCTATTTCCCGTGGCCACGAGCTTCCCGACCGCGGCCAACCACCTATTTCCCGCGGTCACGTCATGCCCGACCGCGGCCGGCCAACTCTGAATTAAAGCCCATATTTCTGAACCCAAAGTCATTTCTCAGCCTCAATTCCGGAACCCTAGAGACCATGGAGTATTGAAGACACTAAATACTTGTCATTTAGGTCGTTTTTAGACACAACCCTTCATACTTTACAGAAACCCTTTTCCTTTAGCTGTTTTATGCGATTTTTGTAGAAGATTGTTCAAGTCTGAGTTCTTCAATAGAGAAGCTTTCTTTCATCTCTTTTCTTTACTGTTTTTGATTACTTTTATTAAAACCAATGATGATATCGACCTCAGCTATGTCTGAGTAGATCCCGAGTTGGGCTTAGGGTTCCCGAAAGGGGCTCTCATAATCGATTAAGACATCTAGGTTTATAGATCTGGGATTTTAACTTTGTTCTCTGTTTATTCTCGTTCTTATTGCATGTATGCTTGATTGATCACCTAGTATCTGATCAAGATAGTTAGTGTTGCGAAAATTTTCATTAATTATCAGACCTAGAATGAAACAGGCGATTTTTCCGTAGGAGTGGAAACCTACCTGCGACGAGATAGTGAGTATTGACGAGTCTTGTGCAGCTCTTGCGTTCTCTCCCTTCCAGGGCCAGAGTGGAAACCTACTGGTCAGGGTTGCGAGAAACAGTTGGTTATGATCACGACAGTGACGTAGTCATACCGCCGTACTCTAGCTCTAGAACCCTTTATTTCGATATCCGTCATTCCCAATCTATCGTCCCTAGTGTTAATACCGATTATGATCCCTGTAGAGTTCCTGAAAGCTCAGCGTTTTTAGCCATAGTTTACAAACCAATCGATTTTCACTTGCTTATTTAGATCTGCACTATAATTGTTTAGGTTCGATATTGTGCTTGCTTTACTTGCTTTTCATTCGATTTTTCTACTTGTTTTCTAGGATAGATTTATTTTCTTTCTTTCGTTTTAGTTTAATCAGTGACAAACAACCAACCTCTAAAACGAATCTAGTCTAGACAAAAAGTTAGAAATCGTAGAAGAATACCAGGCACACAAATCTCTGTGAATTCGATCTCTAAATACTACAACTGATTAGCTGTGCACTTGCGGCTTTTATTTGTTTTTGTAAGGGTAAAACTAGTTATCTCACGCAGTTGACACGCATCATAAGCCGAGAGAGGAATGCAAACCCTAACTTTCAAACTCGATGACTTGGATAAGAAGTTGAGTGAAAGCAAAAACCAATCCTACGACTACACATTAGAACTGTTGCAAGGCGTAGGAAAGGTTGTTGATAAGACTGAAGAGCTTGATTCTACTTTAGATAGAGTTGTTTATGTTCTTGATGAAGTATAAGAGAAAAATGAAAAAATTTCCAAGGATCATAAGGAGAATGATCCAACTACTGGAACCCATGATTCGGAGACCAAAGACATGCCTGACGACCACTGGAAGCAAGAGTACAACAATAGACATGAGGAGAATGAAGCATCGAGCATCACAAGCCACGAGAAGCCTACCGCGTCTACGCAAACTTCAAACGCGGCCGAGCTCACTCCCACCGCGGATGCGCAGGTCTCACCCGCGGAGGAGGCTTTTTTTTTTAAGTCCCGAGCCTTCTCATCCATTAACTGAAAGCTGTTCAGTTGAACACAGACCCTAGAGACCATTCATCAAGAAGATGAAGAGTATGGTTTGTTTGTTGTTGATGCAAACATTGGAGACCATTCATCAAGAAGTAACTCACCAGTACCTGAAGAGCCAATAACCAAGTGCATATGTAGAGAGAGACTTATTGAGTTCAACCACTTTGTGAAGACAGTCCCTCTCTACCATGGATTCTATGATATTTGGAAGCTGGGCTGTCTACTGATGTGTCCTGTGGTGAGGGTGTCAAGTTTTACCCTAAATAAAATCAATAGCCGCAAGTGCACAGCTGATCGATTGTATTACTAAGGGATCGAATCCACAAGGAAGGAGGATCTTTCCTGCAAAAGCCATCGAAAGAAATATAAAGTAAGGAAGTCTAGAACCAGACGAGTTTTGTGAAGGTTTTGGTGGTGTGTTTAAAACGTAAAAACGAATCTTAAAGAGAAAATACGGGAATTAAAATGACCTAATAACTAAACTTAACGAAAACGGGTAAAAACGAGAAAAACGGCTAAACCTAATTGCTAAGTAAAATCGATTGAAAGAGTAAAGAAACTAGACTAAAGCTTAAATGAAAATCGGTGTAAATCTATAAGTAAAGAAAGCACTGGGGTTCAGGGAAGTTTTCTCAGGGGTATGAACGATTCAAAACATTGCTATAGAGTAAATTTGATAAGATCTTAGCTTAAAATTTTCGAACTGGAGTCACGGATGTATGAATACGCCACTGTCGTGATCATAGACAACTATCTCTCTCAACCCTGATGATAACACCGTATTTTGACAACTTTTAATCATAATTATATCTTATGCAGGTGTTTTAACTCTGTTTCCAATGGTTTTTAAAATGTTTTCAATGTTTTAGAGTTTCAAAAGACTTTAGAGGAAACTTGGGCAAAAGATATGCAATTTGGAACAAATAAGCAATTTTGGATAAATGCAGGCCGTCAGAAGTATGATAAGCGATGAAGACCTTCTCACCGTCCGATCACACTCAACATTTGAGAAAACATAGAGGATCCAACCAGCCTTCTAATGCACTTGGTTTGGAGACAATCCATCAGTTAGATCTTCAGATATTCCCGATGCAAGAATGACAGAAAAATGCAGTTCTGAAAGAGAGCCATGTGCCGGGACCGCGGCCAACACCCATTTTCCTGTGGGTAGAGCCACCGCGACCGCGGAACTTGGTCGTTCACTTTCCAGACGACTTAATTAAAGCCCAGATCAATTCCTTTCGTTATTTTTGAAGCCCTAAGTGTCCAGGACCACCCCAGAAGCTATAAATACCCTCTTTAGGTCATTATAAAGCGGGGGAGACGAATAGAAACACATACTAGAGAGAGAGAGAGAGTTCGTGTGGAACCCTAGAGGCTGCCGCCGTCGATCCCGAAGAAGGAGCCGCCGCTGGAGAGCATCATCGCGCCTCCACCTGCAACTCTGTTCTTCGTTTTCTTCCTTCTTTTCTTTAGTTTCCTGCACTCTCAATTTCGTTTATCATGCTTTGTTACAATATGTTTGAGTAGTTACCCAGTTGGGTTTAAAAGGATTGTTCAAAGGGAATTTCATGTGTCTTTGCTTATGAATCGATAGATTTATGATTTATAATCTTCTAGATGTTCTTCGTTTGCCTTTAATCTTACTGCGTGATTCTTTGCTGGCAACTTAGAAGCCGATCTGATATGATATGTTGCGAAATTTTTCATTGAGTGTCTGAACTAGGGTGAAACGAGCAATTATTCTATAGGAGTGGAAACCTACCTGTAGTTGAGTTGTGAATGTTGATGAGTCTTGTTCTGTTATTGCATCTTCTCCCTTCCAGGATCAGAGTGGAAACCTACTGATCAGGGTTGCGAGAGATAGTTGTTTAGTGCTGCGAAGTAGGCTATTCATACTTCCATGCCTCGAGTTCTAGAACATACGTAGTTGATTACCTTTATCACTTGTTTAAAATCGACATAGCTTAGTCCATGAACCCCTGCGAAACCCCTTGAGCCCCAACGTTTGTCTTTCATTGCTTACAACCTTAGATTCATTCTGCTTTTATTCGCTTGTTACTTGCTTTCATTCATAACCGATTTTTACTTGCTTGCACTTGCTTTCGTTTTTATTTGCTTTTACTTGTTTAGCTTTCTAGTTTAGATTTAGTGACAACCAAAACCCAAAACCAAAACCCAAATTGTTTAGTTCTAGTCTGATTTAAGCATTGCAGTGAATTCGTACTGAAACAACAAGTCTCTGTGGATCGATACCCTAAGTACTAAAGCGCACATCTGTGCACTTGCAGACATTTAGGGGTTATAAATTTAAAACCTGAAGCTTAGTAAAACAAACCAATACCCCGTTTACAAATCGCAATCAAGTTTTTGGCGCCGTTGCCGGGGACTTTGATTTGTTTCGTTGCGAATCCCAGCTTAAATCCATTAGAACACTTGTTTACTTTTACTTTTTGTTTTGAATTTTTCAGGTTTCTCTGCAATGAGAGACCGGGAACATGTTCCCGGAACTCTTGGTGATCCACCATATCGTGTGGATGGTGATCCAAGCGATGATGACCTGACTGATGACGAGTTTGAAGAACCGATCTATGATGACAATGAGCTAATCGGATCGACTAAACGTGAAGATGATGATGAACTGATTGGAAGTTTCGATTCACTCGAGAAGTTCTTGGGAGATCGAAGAGCTATTCAACCAGCCTTACCAAAGGATGGCAAAACCGAAATCAAGGTACCCTATATCCATTTAGATCAACAAAATCAATTCTATGGTTATTCATTCAAAAACCCGATAGACCATATCGAGACGTTCGAAGAATTATGTGCAACCACTACAGAAAATGGGGATTACCACAAGTGTAGTCTTTTCCCATTCTCTTTGAGAGACAATGCCAGCAAATGGCTAATATCTTTGCCACCTGCTTCACTAAAAACGTGGGCAGCGTGTAGAACTGCTTTCCTAAATCGTTTTTATACTAGAAATCGTACGAATCTCTTAAGAAACAAGATAAGAACTTTTAAACAAAAAGAAGATGAAGATCTTTTAGATACTTGGGAAATATTTAGGGAATACCAAAGAGATTGTCCACACCATGGATATACCGAGGAATACCTGCTGGGTATCTTCTATCGAGGTATTACTCCAGAGTTACGACACTCTTTCGACACAGCAAGTAATGGAGACTTCTCAACTAGATCTGTAGAAGATGCTCATGTTTTCATCAACAATTTCGCAAACAACATCCGAAATCAAGCCACCTTTGGTAATTATGCACTTCCTGAGAAGAAAGAAGAGATCTCGGAAGTTATAAAGTGTCTCCATCACATAATGAGTCAACATGGATTGCAACAACCAAACAAGGCACACAATACGTGTAACTTTGAAGGTTGGGACAATCCAATGGTTCTTATTATCAAGAGATGATGAACACTGCAGAAGTCTACCAGATTCAAGATTTTCCATTCGTTTCTGATCACCGCGGGTCCATTCATTTGGACCACGGCAAACCATGCTTTCACCGCGGTCATGATGACGCTGACCGCGGCCAAGACCTGTTTCACCGCGGTCGCGAGCCTTCTGACCGCGGGAAACCGTCTTCCGACCTTGCCTGGAAATCACCTTCCGTACCAATCTTGGCTATTCAATCTAATCCTGTTCCACATCCTAGTTTTCCCCCTTCTGAAGCTGAAAACCTAAACAAAAGAATTCTAGAGCTTGAAAAATCTAGGTCTCAAGAGATTAGTGATCTTAGATCTGAACTAAAAACGATGCAAGAAGATTTCAATGAAAAATTTTCCACCCTCCTTAGCCTGATAATCAAAACTAATTATAAAAATTTAGAAAATTCTGAAGAGGAGCCAAGTGAAAATTCTTTCGAAAACTCAAGTGAAGCAGATCCCTCTGATCATGTGAAAGCTATCACACTTAGTAGTGGATTAGCTTACAAAGAGCCTGAATTTCCTAAAGATCCTGAAGATGAGGAAAAGGGTAAGGAAAAGGAAAAAGAAAGAATCACGAATGAAGATGTTGAAAGAGAAGTGGTAGGAGAGAAGGATGGAGAAGAAGTAAGAAAAGATTCATCCCGGGAAATCCTTGGAGAAGATCCAATTCCACCTCCACCAACTCGTGTCAATAAACCTAAACCTCCATATCCTAGAGCCTTAAGAGCCCCTAAGAAGGAGAAAGAAAAAGCTAAGCTGAAAGAGTTAATTGATCAGTTAAATGTGAGATTACCTTTCGTAGAAGCTTGTGCTATGATTCCCGCTTTGAGAAAATACATGAAGGGTATTCTAACAAATTCTTTAACTCTTGAAGAAGGCGTTATGATGATAACCCATGAATGTAGTTCTATCCTGCAAAGCCGAATCCCTGAAAAGAAAAACAATCCTGGAAGCTTCATACTTTCATGCACCATCAATGATGTAGCATTTGAGCGTGCTCTCTGTGATTTAGGATCTAGCATAAACATGATGCCTCTTTCAGTAGTAAAACGTTTAGGACACCACACTTTCCAACCCACTAAAACTTCCTTAGTATTAGCTGATCGTTCTGTTAGACAACCTATAGGTATCCTAATAGATGTTCCTGTCGAGATCGAAAAATGTTCCATACCAACTGATTTCGTAGAAAGAGAACCTAAGGATCCACGTATTCTTGGACGACCATTCTTATCTACAGCCGGAGCCATAATCAACGTTCCTGAAGGAAAAATCAACCTTCATCTAGCCGGTCTAGTTATGGAATTTGACATGAACAAAAGTTTTGATAAACCGACTTTGGATGGCAAAATTTGTTGGGTTGATGAGTTAGACGGAATTATTAAGGAAGTCTACGAAGATCTGCTTCTAGACGACCCTTTAAGTGTCATGCTTTCACCCGCAAAAGATGAACGCAATTTCCATGAAGAAATTTATAGTGAATGCACGCGTATTCTAGATAAATCCGAAACTTATAGGAAACCTCTAAACTATCTAGATCTTAAGGACCAAACAAACATTCCTACACCTCCTAAAGACATTTCTGCAGCAATTAATGATCCTTGGAGCAAGCTTAAAGCCCCTCAAGTCGAGCTTAAACCTCTTCCCGTCGGACTTTAGTACGCTTTCCTTGGACCAAATTCTACTTATCCTGTCAAAATAAACTCTGGTTTGACTGAAGAAGAAACCACTATGCTGTTGACTGAGCTGAGAAAGCATAGAAAAGCCTTAGGATATTCGCTTGATGACATACCTGAAATCTCCAGATCTTTGTATGCACAAGATAAATCTAGAGGATAATGCTAAAAACTCAATCGAAAGTCAAAGGAGACTGAACCCTAATCTCATGGATGTTGTCAAGAAGGAGATTATGAAGCTTTTAGAAGCCGGAATAATCTTTCCTATCTCAGATAGCACATGGGTTAGCCCAGTTCATGTTGTTCCGAAGAAAGGAGGAGTCACTGTCATTAAAAATGATAAAGATGAAATGATCGCTACAAGAACAGTAACTAGACATCGTATGTGCATCGATTACCGGAAACTGAATGCAGCAACTAGGAAAGATCATTTTCCACTTCCATTCATAGATCGAATGCTAGAAAGGTTAGCTAATCACCCCTACTATTGCTTCCTTGATGGATACTCCAGATTTTTCCAAATTCCTATTCGCCCGGAGGATCAAGAAAAAACGACATTTTCCTGTCCTATGGCACGTTTGCTTACAGACGTATGCCTTTTGGATTGTGTAATGCACCTGCTACCTTCCAGCGGTGCATGATGTCGATCTTTACAGAGTTTATTGAAGATTTCATGGAAGTATTCATGGATGATTTCTCCCTGTATGGATCTTCTTTTGAAAAATGCCTAGGTAACCTTGGTAAAGTTCTGCAAAGATGTGAGGATAAGCACTTAGTATTAAATTGGGAAAAATGTCACTCCATGGTACGAGACGGAATCGTGCTTGGGCACAGAATTTCGGGAAGAGGAATTGAAGTTGACAAAGCTAAAATTGAAGTCATGACAAGCCTACAACCCCCCCCCCCCCACAAACGTAAAAGGAATTCGTAGTTTCTTAGGACACGCAGGATTCTATAGGCGCTTCATAAAAGATTTTTCTCAAATAGCTAGACCTCTTACGCGTTTGCTTTGCAAGGAAACGAACTTCGAGTTTGATGATGAGTACTTAGCCGCGTTTCATAAGATCAAAGAAGCCCTTGTCTCCGCGCCAGTCGTACAAGCACCTGATTGGGAACTCTCATTCGAAATAATGTGCGATGCAAGTGACTATGCAGTCGGAGCAGTTCTTGGCCAACGAAAAGATAAGAAACTGCACGTAATCTACTACGCAAGCAGAACTCTAGACGAATCTCAATGCAATTATGCAACAACAGAGAAAGAAGCCCTTGTCTCCGCGCCAGTCGTATTTGCATTTGAGAAATTCCGTTCTTATCTCGTAGGATCTAAGGTCATAGTTCATACTGATCATGCTGCAATAAAGTATTTAATGTCTAAGAAAGACGCTAAACTTTGGTTGATAAGATGGATCCTCCTACTGCAAGAATTCGATATCGAAATTCGAGATCGGAAGGGAGAAGATAATGGAGTTGCAGACCATCTTTCACGAATTCGAGTTGAAGAAAGATAAATGACAGTTTGCCAGAAGAAAATATCTATGCAATAGATACTACCCCCACCAATGCCAATACCCCACCACCACGTCCACTAATGCGACGAGCAGATGCTTTCAACACCCCATGGTTTAGGCACATAGCGAATTACCTAGCAGCTGATGTTGAACCACCACAATTCTTTGGTTATAGGAAGAAAAAGTCTCTGAAAGACGTAAGACATTATTTTTGGGATGAACCCTATCTCTATAAGAGATGTGCTGATGGGTTCTTCCGAAGATGCGTGGCTGAAGAAGAGATGGAAGGAATTTTATTTGGATGCCATAGCTCGTCTTACGCAGGACATTTCGCAACCTTCAAAACTGCTTCAAAAATCTTGCAAGCAGGTTTTTGGTGGCCTACTTTGTTCAAAGATACCTAAGCTTATATATCGCGATGCGATAAATGCCAAAGGATGGGTAACATAAGCAAAAGGAATGAGATGCCTCAAAATTTTATTCTCGAAGTCAAAATTTTCGATGTCTGGGGAATAGATTTTATGGGACCCTTTCCTACTTCTTTTGGAAACCAATATATCTTAGTAGCAGTAGACTACATCTCTAAGTGGGTTGAAGCAGTCGCTAGTCCCACTAATGATGCAAAAGTTGTCATGAAGCTGTTTAAATCTGTGATATTCCCGCGTTTTGGAGTTCCTAAAATTGTGATAAGCGACGGAGGATCACACTTCATCAACAGAGTTTTCGAAAATCTTCTTAGAAAGAATGGAGTCACACATAAAGTTGCTTCTCCATACCATCCCCAAACCAGCGATCAAGTAGAAATCTCAAACAGAGAAATCAAGTCGATTTTGCAGAAAAACTGCAGTTCATCGCAAGGATTGGTCTACAAAGCTTGACGACGCATTATGGGCATATCGAACAGCATTCAAGACACCATTAGGAACAACACCGTTCAACCTAGTTTACGGAAAAGCATGTCACCTTCCAGTAGAACTAGAATATAAGGCGCAATGGGCTATCAAAGAGATGAACATGAACCTGAAAAGAGCTGGAGAAAGAAGACTACTTCAACTTCACGAGTTAGAAGAAACCAGACACAGTGCTTACGAAAACTCGAAGATCTACAAGGAGAACACTAAAGCATATCATGATAAGAAGATTATTCATAGAACTTTTGCTCCTAACGATAAAGTTCTTCTTTTCAATTCTCGTCTTAAGCTTTTTCCAGGAAAATTACGTTCAAGATGGTCCGGACCCTTCACGATAAAGGAAGTCAAGCCATACGGAGCCATTGTCCTGTGGGACAAAACCGGAAATTCATTTACAGTGAATGGACAGCGTGTAAAGCCATATCTGGCTGAAGAAAGAGAAGACGAGAGAGAAGTGATGTTTTTGATTAATCCATCATCGGCCAATGATGAGATCAAGGAGTGTCATGACCCCGGTTAAGTCTAATCGAGCAACAATGTCAAGCTAATGACTTGAAACAAGCGCTTAGTGGGAGGCAACCCACTTGGTATTTTATCTATTTCCCTTTGACCTTTATTTTCTATTTCCATTGCTTTGTTTCTGTTTCATTAAATTTCAGGTTTTCAATAAGGAAGAACAAAAAAAAAAAGACGAGCAGTACTCTCCACCACGATAAGTTCACTTAAACATTTCAACTTTTCTATTTTCTTTACCATTCTTTCCAATATTTATCACACTGAGGACAGTGTGAGATAAGTCTGGGGGAGGATGTTCATCCGTCACTAATGAAATTTGATTTGTTTTGAGTTTGTTTTGGACACATAAAATGTTTTTCAAAAATCGTTTTCAAAATGTTTTTCAAACATTTTTCAAACCAGGAACACAATAAACATTACTATGATGAATTAGACCAGTGTACTTCTACGCTATTTCCTTGAAGGCCTCATCCCTTAGACTCTCTATATAAAAAAAAACGAAAAAGAAAAGAAAAATAAGAAGGGAAAGGAAATTTAAAACCTAAGAGAGTCTAGGAGGATCGGATTTTATACTTGAAGCAAGCTTGATTTCGATTATTTGGAGTTTTGGAGATTATCTTTATGATTCCCGGAAAAGATATAAGTCTGGGCGAACAGCTGTTTACAACAAAGGAGGAAGATTATACAGCAACATTTGGCAAAGGAGAAGTGACTGAAAATCTGTGGTCATTGATATATTCATAATTTGTCATATTTAGGATTGCATTTTTGTCCAAAGATTAAGTCTCATGCATACATTTAGCTAGTTTTGTTAGAGTTTGTCCTTGGTTCTAGCTTTGTCTAGGATTTGCATTAGGTCCTAGAGTGTCCTGCATTTTTGGAGTGTTCTCAGGTCATTTGGAGACTTTTTGGAGAAACTTGGAGCTTAGATCATGGAGGAACCTTCACCTGTGTGCAACAACTCGGACAGATGGTTTGGCGCAGACAAAGCCCTCACTTTGATCGCGTGGGACGAAGGACTTGCAATGCGATTCACCTTCCGGAGTCTTCATCAAAAATGAAGAGGGTCTAGTCTAGTTTCCATAACACTTGAGATCGTCTTATTTTGAGTTGTGAGCTGAAAGGTACGGCGATCGGACGCAGTGCATTTCTCGGAGCTGATAAAAGACCAAAGCAACGCGCGTCAAAGAACTGGCGGAACGGAGCCTTTGCCGACGTCACCTGAGCTAGAGCCCTTCACCAAAGTTGAAGAAGTCTGGTCTTCTGTCCACTGAAACTGGAATCACACCATTTGGACCAATATCCTGGAAGCTACTCTCCCATGAATGTGAAGTTGTCCGAGGAGCCCTGAATGCTGCGAGATTGATAACCCATATTAAGGCCTTGAAATTATGCTAAGGGAAGGATGGCACGGTGGAAGGCCACGGTCCATATCTGACCGTGGCATTTGATTGCATTTCTTCGGGGTTTGACACGGTCTCCACATGACGGTCTACACTTGACCGTGTCAAGATAGACTTGGTCGCGGCATGATCTTACTTGCATTCGGGAATTGCCACGAGGTAATGCCACGGTCTACACTTGACCGTGGCAAGACAACACTCATGATCCTTCAGACGTTCGGGACTTGACACGGCCACACGCCACGGCTTGAGACTTGGCCGTGGCAACTTTATGCAATCCTTCGGCTCTTGACACGGCCACACGCCACGGCTTGAGATTTAGCCGTGGCAACTTTATGCAATCCTTCGGCGTTTGACATGGCCATGCATCACGACCAGAGGGAGCCCGTGGCACCAAGATCCGTCCAAGAACAGAAGCTTCGGGTTTTAACACGGTCACATGCCACGGTTCGTCCAAGACCTGCTAGACCGTGGCAAACCTCACCTTTACCTACCAAAGCCGGGTCAGTACCCGGTTTGTTCCGGGCTGACCCGGTTCGTTTTTAGAGAACTATATATAGATTTTAGGGTTTTTCTCCAAAGGACTTATGCTTTATTCCCTTTTGTCTCTTGCCTCTTTTGTGAAAGACTCCACTTAAGAAGAGAAATATCGATTTTTAAGTGTTTAATCAAGAGAGTTTGAGAGATCTTTGTGTTTAAAGCTGTTTTCTTCTTAATCTATCATCTCCATCTCCATTTCTCATCATTAATCATGCTAATCTTCTCAACTTGCAAAGGTTTAAGAGAGATTAGTATGATTAGTGAGTAGTCACCTTAATGGGATTCTAGATGTGTAGGTTAGGGTGCTAAAGTGTTAGATTAGGAGTGCTTAGGGCTAGATTCATTGATTCATCTCTCTAAACAGCTGTTCTCTAGGCTAGATCCTTGCATATCACTTGAGATCTAGATTCTGGGAATTTCATGCACCAAGAGCTGAATTCCTGAAAGAGCTGTATTAGAGGTTTAAGCATTTGCTGCATGATGATGTATTGTTATTTGCTTGAATGATCATTTAGAACTGTTTATTAATGCATACTGATTCATATTTCACAAATGATGATTTGGTTTGAAAATGGATTAGTGTAGGGGTTAATACCTTCATGAGAGGATTAATCTAGATTAGAGATCTTAATCATTTGAATAATGTCTCATCATTGTCATTAGCATTCCTAGTTTAGCACCAAAGCACCCTAGCCAACTATCATGTCTAGAATCTCATGCCTCCATCATTTCATAATCATATCACTTGTCATTACTTAGTTCTTGTTTTATCACTTCTTTAGTCATTAATCTTGTTTCAAGTATTTTGCTATCATTAATCAATCAAAATCTCAATTGTTCACTTGAATTGAGAAACTGATCACATAGCTTAGTGTCTATCACCACATTCTTGGATTGACAACCTCTTTTATGCTACTTTGACAAGGGGATTGATAGCCCTGAGACAAAGAAAGATGCTAAGCCAAGACTATTGAGATGGGTTCTTCTACTTCAGGAGTTTGATATGGAAGTACAGGACAAAAAGGGTATAGAGAATGGAGTTGCAGACCATCTCTCTAGGTTGAGAGTAGACTCTGAAGTCCCTCTTAATGACAGTCTTCTTGAGGAATCATTGATGGTGCTCCACTCTTATTTGGAGTTGGAAGAAGTGGATAGCATCCAAGAAAAGAGAATGTCCTGGTTTGCTGATATTGTGAACTTTCTTGCTTGTGGAGTGGAACCACCTGAACTTGATCCTTACCACAAGAAGAAGTTCTTCAGAGATGTCCAAAGATACCATTGGGATGAGCCCTACTTGTATGTCCTGAACAAAGATCAGCTGTATAGAAGGTGTCTTGCTGAGGAGGAGATGCCACATGTGTTGCAAGAATGTCATGGTTCAGCTTTTGGGGGTCACATGGGAGCATTCAAGACTGTGACCAAGGTTCTTCAGAGTGGGTTTTGGTGGCCCACAATGTTCAAAGATGCTCAGCTAGTTGTTTCATCATGTGATGCTTGTCAGAGGCATGGGAACATATCAAAGAGGAGTGAGATGCCTCAAAATCCAATTCTAGAGGTTGAAATCTTTGATTGCTGGGGAGTTGAATTCATGGGGCCTTTCATTTCATCTTATGGGAATCAGTATATACTAGTTGCTGTGGACTATGTATCCAAATGGGTTAAGGCCATTGCTTCCCCTACCAATGATTCCAAGGTAGTGGTGAAGTTGTTCAAGAACATTATCTTCCCAAGATTTAGAGTACCCAGGGTTGTCATTTCTGATGGAGGATCTCATTTTGTGAACAAGACTTTGGAAGGATTGCTGAGAAAGCATGGAGTGAAACACAAGGTAGCTACTCCTTATCATCCTCAAACTAGTGGCCAGGTTGAAGTATCTAGTAACAGATCAAGGCCATTCTTGAGAGGACTGTTAGCTCAAGCAGAAAAGATTGGAGCAAAAGGCTAGATGATGCATTGTGGGCTTATAGAACTGCCTTTAAAACTCCAATTGGGACATCACCTTTCAATCTGTTATATGGGAAGAGCTGCCACCTTCCTGTTGAGCTGGAGTACAAGGCTTTGTGGGCTGTGAAGTTGGTGAACTTTGATATCAAGACAGCACAAGAGAAACGGGTCATGCAACTCCATGAACTTGAAGAGATCAGGCTTGGGGCTTTTGAGAGCTCCAAGATTTATAAAGAAAAGACCAAGGCTCTGCATGACCAAAAGATTCTGAAAAGGGAGTTCAAGGAAGGTGATCTAGTGATGCTGTTCAACTTTAGGCTTAAGTTGTTTCCTGGAAAACTTAAGTCTAGATGGTCTGGTCCCTTTAAAGTTCTTGAGGTCAGGCCATATGGAGCTGTTGTGTTAGAAGGCAAGAATGGTCAAGAGTTTGTGGTAAATTTCCAAAGGATCAAGCATTACCTGGTCTCACAAAGGAAGGAGGAAGCTACAACAGTTCCCCTTCTTGATCCACCACCAGCCTGGTAAACAGGTTTCCAAAGTCAAACTTAGAGACTTTAAACAAAGTGCTCTTGGGAGATACCCCAAGCTTAAATTTTGTAAATATGCTTTTAATCTTTTTCTTTCTTTCTTTTTTATGTTTTAGGATGTTTTGATGGGATCTTGGAAAGTGAATGCAAGTTGAAAAAGAATGAGGGAGTGGGCAAAGGTTTATGTTCGGCCCTGAGCATGGTAGCCTGCCACGGTCCAATTTCAACCGTGGCAAGCTTTTTAGTTAAGTCACGGTAGAGGAATCACGATTAGAAGTGTGACCGTGGCAAGAAGACACATCTTTCGGCGTTTGCCACGGTCAAGAGACACGGGACTGATGCCGGCCGCGGCAATCAAGAGATGAAGGAACCATGCATTCGGTGCTTGACACGATGAGTTTGCCACGAGGAGAAGGCTTGGCCATGGCACATGTTGGAAAAGAAGCAGATCTTCGGGGTTTGCCACAGTCAGTTGACATGGGACGCTCCAGACCGCGGCAGAAACAAGGAAACTCTTGGTGTTTGACACGGTCACGTGCCACGGTCAACAAGGCGCGGCAAAGAATTTTGAAAAGTCTTGACCGTACGGACGTTGACCGGTCAAAGACGCGCCCTTTACAGCTGTTCCCCACCATGGTCTTCTTCCTCACACGAGTTTGCCTCATTCTCCTCATTTCTTGAACTTACAACACTCATATATCTCTAGTTCTTGAACCAAATTGAGGAATTCCAACTGCATTGAACTCGTATTCCTGTCTAGTTTCTTGCTGCACATTCGTTTTTCACTCGAACTTTGAAGATTCCAAGGTATTTTTGTCTGTTAAAACTCACCTTTTCCATGTCTTGATGTACTGTTCATGAACAAGAAACACATGGAATCGATTTTAATAGGCCGCTTGATACCTTGGAATCATTTTGTGAATGTTGTGCAAGTAGAATGGATAGGAAATACATGGATCTTGCTTGAGAATGACCTGTTCTTGGAATTTTTGAGAAATCTCTTTAAATTCATCAACTATTTTGATTTTTTTTCTAGAAATTGTGTTTCAAGCTGAACTCTTTGTGTGCATTGCTTCTTGCCATTGCCTTGGGTTTATTGAGTTTTTAACCAGCTAAAGACACGTTCTTTTCTAGTGAGATCGATCTGTGCCACCCTGTACTTGGTGAATTTTTGGAAATCTTTTGTTGTTCTCTTGCCTTGGTGCTCACAGCTGTTTGAGAAAATGCAGGATGGGAGGAACAAAAAGAACAGCAGCCATGGAGAAATCGAAAAAAGAGAGAGCTGGAGCTTCAGAGGATCAGATTCTACCTTTTGGGCATAAAGTTGTTAAGAAACAGAAGAAGCAAAGAAAGCCAAAGAATCCAGCTGAGAAGAAAGTAAAGGATGTGGCTGCACCAAAGAAAACCAAAGCTTCTACTTCAAGGAATTCTGGTAAAGAACTGGCGCTGGTTGAAGCTGTTCAAAGGAAAGGAAAAGAGGTGGCTGTGGCTGAGGATGAAGATGAAACATAGAGTGATCCTGAAGTAGCATTGCAGCCGATTAAGAAAGCAAAGACAAAACCAGAACCAGAAGACAAAGAACCAACTTTTGATGACTACTTTGCTATGTTCAAGGATGTAAAGGTGTTGCAAACCAAGTTCCCTGATATGGAGCTGCTGAAAAAGATGGGGCTTCTTGAAGAGGTTCAGCTCATTTTTAACAACATGGGATTTGCTGGATTCTTTGAGATGAAAGATGTGGCTCATGATGGTGTAACACAAGAGTTCCTTGCATCCCTTGAAGTTTGTGGATATGGCCCCAGAGATCAGAGGATCAAAGAGGGAAATGGTCTTGGGCACATAGAGTTCACAGTCAATGGTACACAATACCATGTAAGCTTCAAGGAACTAGATGAGATCTTTTCCTTTGAAAGACATGCACAGGATAAGACACTGAAGTTCACATACCCTGATCACATGATTACTGACCTGTGGGATACAAGAGTTCATGGATAAGAAACCCAACCATCCGCTATGCTCACAAAGTGCTTTGCCAAATGTTTTTTACCAAACACAATGATGGTGTAGTGCATCTAGCTGACATGGAGCTACTGGATATGGGTCTACATCCTCTCTTCAGTCATTTTAAGAGCAAGAGAGAATTTCATCTCCCACACTACATCCCTTCTGGTGGTGCATTCTTGGCACGCCATATGCTGATATACAAAGACATTGCTTGGAGTGAGGGTAAAAGACAGAAGCTCACTAAGTTGCACAATGGATGGTTAGTGACAAAGATTCTGAAAGCAAGAGGTTTTGTCTTTTATGATGTTGAGGTCAAGCCTGAGTTGATTGATGAAGCTACCCTCACCAAGGTTGGGTTTTTAACAGACAGCAATGGTGAAAACTTCTTGTACACCTTCAAGCTCTTACAAAATGAGAAGGTCCAAGTTCTGTTGCCACACCCAGCCATCACCACTCTCACAGAAAGGCACAATGTCTCCTTTACTGTTCTAAAGGATCAGCTCTACAACCCAGCCATTGACCCTCCAATTCGCAAATGCAAGAGGACTGCAGGATCCAAGGGTAAAGAGCCAGTTGAAGAGCAGAGCACAGCTAGAGCTGCCGGTTGTGAGAATGAGGAGCCAAGAGATTTGAAAGAAGGATGGGAGCAGGCCAGTACCATTTTGATCCTTATTTTTGGGGTGAACCTGAGTATCACACAAAGAAGCTGTATTCACGAGTTAACAGCCTTCAGAAATGGTGCAAATGGCAAGACAAAACGATCCACAAGCTAGTTGACTGTGTTAGGCAACTAAAGAAGAAGGTGAAGAAACTCACAGCTCCAGCCACCTCACCCAAACGAGATACAAGAGAAGAGGTGGGAGAAAGCTCAGCAGATCAAGGCCTTGTGTTCCCACCAGGAAAAGAAGACTGGATCAACCCGGCCACAGCGTTCCTACCAGACTCACCTGAGAGCAGCCCACCTAGATACTCAACTCCATCCTGCTCAACCTCCAATCCATCCCATTATCTGGGATCCGACCTCAGTGATTGAGGTAAACACTCCATCTTTGTAAATATGCATATAACTTAGCTTATTTTCTCTTTGCATTTTGTGATTTTGCTTTGCACTTCTCCTTCATGCTTTTATAACACAAGGGACTGTGTTATTTAAGTGTGGGGGAGGAGTTTTGTGTTTACTAATCATGTTTATTCTGCTCTTATTTTCTTTTTCACTTTGAGTCTCATTTTGCATTCATCTAAGTGCATTAAAAAAAAAATAGCTCATGTAGTTGCATTCACATTTTAGGTTGAGTCTAGTTTGCATTTTCATATAGGTTGCATCATATGCAAATGGGAGTAATGATAGATTTTTTTTTCTTGAAGAGAGCATCATTTTAAGAACTTGGTCCCTTAAGGCATTGCAAAACTGGTATGAAATCAAGTGTGAACCATGCTTTGGACTGGTGTCTCAATACTTTTGTGCTAGCTGAATCAAGTTGTGAATAGCCTCAACCTTGCTTAAGTGAGAACCCGTGAATTTGACATCTAATTATCATGTTTGTGCATATCATTGTGAATTCATGGGTACCATATACATATTTGAGCTTTCTTATCCTTTTTATCATTCTTGCTAGCTCAAATAGCTGATCTCTCATCTTGAGACAGTTCCCTGCCTTTAGCCAAACCTTTCTTTGAAGCCTAAACACCCTTCTTGTGTGCATGATTTGTGAGGCCTTGTTTCTAGTAGACTTGGTAAAAAGTGTTGGGTTTAGAGCGACAAAGATAGTGCTGCATGTAGATACTAGTCCAACATCAAGGGCTAGTCTAGGTTTAGGTGAAAGTGAGGGCATTGGTTTTGAGTGTGTGAGCTGAAAAGAAAAAAAAAATATGAGTGATGAAAGTGGAAAGAACTAGATTGGTTAGGGGAATGAATACTTAAATGAAAGAAAGTGAGTGTGTGCCGAAATGTAAAGCTCATGTGTTGAAATGAAAAGAGTCTCATAAAAAAAAAAAGAGAAAAGATTCAAAAAGAGGCTGGATTAAAGAAGAGCTTGTGTGTTAAAGGAAAAGAAACTCACTAAGTGGTTGTTAAAGAAAGCATTCCCCTAAGAAATGAAATGAAGAGAGTGATGAGAGCTGATTGAGTGTCAAGGGTAAAATGCCATTTGGGGTGAGTAGACTAGAGAAATAATCTTGAGAGGTTTAAAGTTGAGTGTGAAAAGCATTTTGGGTGTGGGGTAGATGTAGTTCTATCTTTGTATGCATCCATTGCTTTTTACCCTTAGCATTTTACTAAAGTCTACTAATTTTTGAGTGATCCCCTTGCATGGAGTACCAGTTACTTGATTGAGATCATTTTAATCTCAAGACCCAGTCCCAAGCCAAATGAATTCACTTGATTTGCATGAACATGATCCACTTGATACTTTAAATGAATGTCAAAAGGTTGAGGTTAGGAATGCTTGTGAACGTTGGTGCTTGAGTTTGGTTCATTTGGTGACAAGTATGGCTAATTTTTATGAGTAAACCAGTTTGCATTGCAGCGTAGAATTGATGACTTGAATAATGAGCTTTAAATTTTTTTAATGATGATCTCTCTTTAAAGAAATATGAACTCCCATGCATTCAACCTCTCTCTCTCATTTGTTCTTTTTTGCTTGAGGACAAGCAAAGGACAAGTGTGGGGGAGTTGATATATTCATCATATTTAGGATTGCATTTTTGTCCAAAGATTGAGTCTCATGCATACATTTAGCTAGTTTTGTTAGAGTTTGTCCTTGGTTCTTGCTTTGTCTAGGATTTGCATTAGGTCCTAGAGTGTCCTGCATTTTTGGAGTGTTCTCAGGTCATTTGGAGACTTTTTGGAGAAACTTGGAGCTTAGATCATGGAGGAACCCTCACCTGTGTGCAACAACTCGGACAGATGGTTTGGCGCAGACAACGCCCTCACTTTGATCGCGTGGGACGAAGGACTTGCAATGCGATTCACCTTCCGGAGTCTTCATCAAGAACGAAGAGGCTCGAGTCTAGTTTCCATAACACTTGAGATCGTCTTATTTGGAGTTGTGAGCTGAAAGGTACGGCGATCGGACGCAGTGCATTTCTCGGAGCTGATAAAAGACCAAAGCAACGCGCGTCAAAGAACTGGCGGAAGGGAGCCTTTGCCGACGTCACCTGAGCTAGAGCCCTTCACCAAAGTTGAAGAAGTCTGAGTCTTCTGTCAACTGAAACTGGAATCACACCATTTGGACCAATATCCTGGAAGCTACTCTCCCATGAATGTGAAGTTGTCCGAGGAGCCCTGAATGCTGCGAGATTGATAACCCATATTAAGGCCTTGAAATTATGCTAAGGGAAGGATGGCACGGTGGAAGGCCACGGTGCATATCTGACCGTGGCATTTGATTGCATTTCTTCGGGGTTTGACACGGTCTCCACATGACGGTCTACACTTGACCGTGTCAAGATAGACTTGGTCGCGGCATGATCTTACTTGCATTCGGGAATTGCCACGAGGTAATGCCACGGTCTACACTTGACCATGGCAAGACAACACTCATGATCCTTAAGACGTTCAGGACTTGACAAGGCCACATGCCACGGCTTGAGACTTGGCCGTGGCAACTTTATGCAATCCTTCGGCTCTTGACACGGCCACACGCCACGGCTTGAGATTTAGCCGTGGCAACTTTATGCAATCCTTCGGCGTTTGACATGGCCATGCATCACGACCAGAGGGAGCCCGTGGCACCAATATCCGTCCAAGAACAGAAGCTTCGGGTTTTAACACGGTCACATGCCACGGTTCGTCCAAGACCTGCTAGACCGTGGCAAACCTCACCTTTACCTACCAAAGCCGGGTCAGTACCCGGTTTGTTCCGGGCTGACCCGATTCGTTTTTAGAGAACTATATATAGATTTTAGGGTTTTTCTCCAAAGGACTTATGCTTTATTCCCTTTTGTCTCTTGCCTCTTTTGTGAAAGACTCCACTTAAGAAGAGAAATATCGATTTTTAAGTGTTTAATCAAGAAAGTTTGAGAGATCTTTGTGTTTAAAGCTGTTTTCTTCTTAATCTATCATATCCATCTCCATTTCTCATCATTAATCATGCTAATCTTCTCAACTTGCAAAGGTTTAAGAGAGATTAGTATGATTAGTGAGTAGTCACCTTAATGGGATTCTAGATGTGTAGGTTAGGGTGCTAAAGTGTTAGATTAGGAGTGCTTAGGGCTAGATTCATTGATTCATCTCTCTAAACAGCTGTTCTCTAGGCTATATCCTTGCATATCACTTGAGATCTAGATTCTGAGAATTTCATGCACCAAAAGTGTTTGATGAATTCCTGAAAGAGCTGTATTAGAGGTTTAAGCATTTGCTGCATGATGATGTATTGTTATTTGCTTGAATGATCATTTAGAACTGTTTATTAATGCATACTGATTCATATTTCACAAATGATGATTTGGTTTGAAAATGGATTAGTGTAGGGGTTAATACCTTCATGAGAGGATTAATCTAAATTAGAGATCTTAATCATTTGAATCATGTCTCATCATTGTCATTAGCATTCCTAGTTTAGCACCAAAGCACCCTAGCCAACTATCATGTCTAGAATCTCATGCCTCCATCATTTCATAATCATATCACTTGTCATTACTTAGTTCTTGTTTGATAACTTCTTTACTCATTAATCTTGTTTCAAGTATTTAGCTATCATTAATCATTCAAAATCTCACTTGTCCACTTGAATTGAGAAACTGATCACATAGCTTAGTGTCTATCACCACATTCTTGGATTGACAACCTCTTTTATGCTACTTTGACAAGGGGATTGATAGTCCTGAGACCCAATAAGTCTTGTCTATCAGTCATCAACAGGTCCTTCTCTCTCTTGCGGTTTTGCATAATATCTTGCATCCTCCAGATCTTCAGGTAACCCGAAACACTTTAACTCCACCACTTAAATAGCATTTACTGCCAAACGCCGTCTACCCTGAATAATTCCTTTGATGAGAATTCACCAATATACTTAATGAATGTAAAGAGCTAGTTGACTGGAAGTTAGATCTAAGTGTGTAGATTTTCGCATGACGGATTAACGGACTAGTTTTACTTGTAGTTTGGTGAGAATTTTCTAGACTAGATCCAATTAGATGTTTCATGATTAGTTATGGTTTAGAAGGACGGTCACTGAGATATTGTTTAGTTCCTGCGATTTTTCAAAAATTTCTTTTCTGACTTAAGTTTGGTTGAGGACTAACAAAAGGTAAGCCTGGGGGAGTTGATAACACCGTATTTTGACCACTTTTATGGATCATAATTATATCTTATGCAGGTGTTTTAACTCTGTTTTCAATGGTTTTTAAAGTGTTTTCAATGTTTTAGAGTTTCAAAAGACTTTACAGGAAACTTGGGCAAAAGATATGCAATTTGAAACAAATGAGCAACTTTGGATAAATGCAGGCCGTCAGAAGTATGATAAGCGATGAAGACCTTCTCATCGTCTGATCACCCCCAAAATTTGAGACAACATAGAGGATCCAACCAGCTTTCTAATCCACTTGGTTTGGAAACAATCCAACGCTTAGTTCAGATATTCCCGATGCAAGAATGACAGAAAATGCAGTTCCGGAAGAGAGTCATGTGCCGGGACCGCGGCCAACACCCATTTTCTCGCGGGTAGAGCCACCGTGACCACGGAACTTGGTCGTTCACTTTCCAGACGACTTAATTAAAGCCCAGATCAATTCCTTTCGTTATTTTTGAAGCCCTAAGTGTCCAGGACCACCACAGAAGCTATAAATACCCTCTTTAGGTCATTATAAAGAGGGGGAGACGAATAGAAACACATACTATAGAGAGAGAAAGTTCGTGTGCAACCCTAGAGTCCGCCGCTGTCGATCCCGAAGAAGGAGCCGCCGCTGGAGAGCATCATCGCGCCTCCACCTGCAACTCTGTTCTTCGTTTTTCTTCCTTCTTTTCTTTAGTTTCCTGCACTCTCAATTTCGTTTATGATGCTTTGTTACAATATGTTTGAGTAGTTACCCAGTTGGGTTTAAAGGGTGATAACACCGTATTTTGACCACTTTTATGGATCGTTTTGAAATACGTTTTCTATGTTTTTAATTGCTTTCAAGTACTTTTATTACATTTTTCTAGTATTTGTAGTTCTAAGACTCTTTTCAGGTAACTTAGGGAAAAGCTTAACAAAATAGATAGAAAACCAGATTTCGCTCAGAGCAAACCGTCAGAAGTTCACCCCTGATTGAAGGCCTTCTCACCGTCTGATCCAGCTCCAATCTGGAGATCTTATAGATGGAAGTATCAGCTTTCCAGCACACTTTACAGCTTGGCAATCCAATGGTTCAACCAAAAGATACGCGAAGAGAAAGATGTCCCGTAATCCAGCCGGCAAGCGTTTCCACCCGCAGCCAACAGAGCATTTCGCGCGGTAAGAACCACCGCGACCGCGGTCAGCCACCCATTTCCCGCGGTCACACTCATCCCGACCGCGGCCAGCTAACTTCAACCCTGAAGGCCCATTTCCGAAGCCCATATCATTTTCCCAGCCTTGATTCCAGAACCCTAGACCCTAGAGATGTCTTGAGCACTATAAATACATGTTTTACGAACCCTAATTCATATGCCCTCATATCTTCTTATTGTTTTAGAATACTTTTTAAGTTTTAGGTTTTAGAGAGAGAGAGATTTGTCTCTTGAACCCTTGTTCTTTCTTTTTCAATTTCGGTTTCTATTCTACTTTTTAATACTATGTTTTTGATTTCGTTCATCATGTCTGAGTAATTTTATTGTTGGGACTAAGGGATTTTCGATGGGGATTTATATGTTCGGTGAAGATTCCATGAGCTTTTGAGCCGAATCTTAGAACTTTTTCTTCTGAATTCGTTTTTACTGCATGAGAGTAGCGTCATGAACTAAAATCTGATCCAGATGCTTGGTGACACGAAAGTGTTCATCCGGTGTCAGATCTAGTTTGGGAGAGCAAAACAAACATAGGAGTGGAAACCTATCTATGGGCGATTTGTGAATGCTGACGAGTCTTAAACATAATGCCTCTCTTCTTTTCCAGGGCCAGAGTGGAAACCTACTGGTCAGGGTTGAGAGAGATAGTTGTCTATGATCACGACAGTGGCGTATTCATACGTCCGTGACTCCAGTTCGAAAAGTTTAAGCTAAGATCTTATCAAATTTACTCTCTAGCAATGTTTTGAATCGTTCGTACCCCTGAGAAAACTTCCCTGAACCCCAGCGCCGCTTTTCTTATAGATTCACACCGTTTTATTTCAAGCTTTAGTTTACTATTTTCATTCCCTTTCAATCGATTTTCATTCAAGCAATTAGGTTAGCCGTTTTTCTCATTTTTACTCGAATTCGCTAAGTTTAGTTATTAGGTCATTTTAATTCCCGTATTTTCTCTTTAAGATTCGTTTTTACATTTTAAACACACCACCAAAACCCCCACAAAACTCGCCTGGTTCTAGACTTCCTTACTTTATATTTCTTTCGAAGGCTTTTGCAGGAAAGATCCTCCTTCCCTGTGGATTCGATCCCTAAGTACTACAATCGATAAGCTGTGCACTTGCGGCTATTGATTTCTTTTAGGGTAAAACTTGACAACCCTCGACACACGACACACCACATCAAGTTTTTGGCGCCGTTTCCGGGGAAGGCACGTGTTTTCTTTTTCGCAAAACCCCATGAAAGGTTGGTAAATCGACTCTAGAACCCCTTTTTCTGCATATTTCCATTTTTCGGTTATTTTGTTTCCATTTCAAAAGATATGGATCCTATAAATCGAAATACACACTATGAGGAAGGTTTCTATAACACTCCTCAAGCCACCCGACGCAGAGAGAAGCAGTACTTACGCAATCTCTACGAAGAAATTCGAACTGAAGACTACAGAACGTTCCAGAACAAGCCATACATACCTCCAATGGCAAACCCTAGATATCCTATGTATCGCCTACCTCACCAGATTCTCCACCGAGATGAGAACGTCCAGCTCAGCAACCGATTGAGTCAGCTCGAAGGCGTGATCAAGAAATTCATAGAAGCTCAAGCAACTGCTACAGCCGCTCTAAACGAAAGGATTGACGGGATATCGAAACTTTTCAATGAGAAGATCGATGACCTAGCCTCACAAGTCAATTCAATAAAAGAACGAGCAACCAAGGACGCAGCTATGATCGCTAACAGGTTCGACAACATGGAGGAAGAGCAAGCAAAGCACACCTATGAGCTCCGCAACACCAAAAACAAAGTCATGGACCTGGATTTCAAACTTGATGATGTGCACAAAGCCCTAAACGAAGCAAAGAACGAGTCTTATGACTTTACAGTCGAAGTTTCAGAGAAGGTTTACAAAGTCATTGACAAAACCGAAGAGCTTGACTCAACCATGGACAAAGTTGTCTATGCTCTTGATGAAGTTGAAGAAAAGGTTGAGAGATCATACAAGGACTTGGAGAGCAGATTACAGCAATCAAAACTAAAGGCTCAACCCCAGAGAGGAAGTACATCAAGCCAGAAGACCCAGGAGATCATTGAGGAAGCAAAGGAGCAAGGAACAGCAGCAAATCAACCTGGAGACACTTCCCCGCAGTCGCATCGCTTTCGACCGCGGCCAAGAAGCCTTCTCCCGCGGTCGTGTTAGGTCTACCCGCGGCCCATGGTCGTTTTCCCGCGGTCGCGTCACCTGCAGTCAAGGCCAACCGGAAAAACGTTCCAAAACAGTCCCGTTCAGCTCATACAAGCAACAGTGCGTCTGATACACCTCCTGCGATGACTAAACCACTCCATCAACAACTGATTTGCTCCATCAGCACCCAAAGATCTGAAGACGAGGACAAGTCATGGCCCTGCAACATGGCCTTGTCTTGTGAAGATGAGTATGAAGAGCAACACTTTGAAGATGAAGAGTATGGGTTGTTTGTAAAAGATCCAAACGCAGGATATACCTCAGAGGACAGTTCAGGAGAAATTCAATGGATCACAAACAACATCAGTAGAGAGAAGCTAATGGAGTTCAACAACGTAGTCAGGTCATTCCTGCTCACCTAAGCTTTGATGAAATCTGGAAGCTTGGTCGTTTGCAAGTCTTTTTCAGGTACTGCAAGGAGTCTAAAGAGGATATCCATAGATATTTTACGCGAGCTCGATACATGACAACACCAGAAGAAGCTGTCTATGCGATTCACCTCAAAAAGCCTGAAGACTGCAGCCACTACACCAACAAAATCAGCAAAGAAAAGCTCGACGAATTCAATGATGTGGTTGGAAATTTGCCTGAAGGAATCACCTTTGCCAGAGCTTGCAAGGATTTCATGATAGGCCACTACTTCTGTGAGAGCAAGGAATCAATCCCTGAGATAGAAGACTTGTTCAACCATGCAAGAAGAGGTAAACATGTTCGAACACTTCACAAAATCGAAGGTGTAGGTCAGTTTCTTATCTCTTGTTCTATTAGAGGAGAAATGTTAAAAAACGTGCTTTGTGATTCTGGAGCTTGTCTTAACATGATGTCTGAGGGAATTGCTTTGAGACTTGGTATTAAACACCTGCGCAGGACTAGAGCAAAGATTAGTCTAGCTGATGATTCCAATGCAACACCTCAAGGAATAGCTCATGAAATTCCTTTGAGAATAGAAGTTTGCATAGTGCCTGCCGACTTCTATATTGTCGAGACGAGAGACGCAACATATCCAGTGATTCTCGGATGGTCTTTTCTAGCAACTTCTGGAGCTATAATGGACTGGCCAAACCGGAGGATTTCATTTGCTAATATCGACAAAGATGTCTTCACAGAAGCTGTCCCATACAACAGCAAAGCAGGAAAACGTTTTCCAACAGAAGAATTTGAAGAAGAGCTTTGGAGTGACGAAGAACCTGCTAGGCAAAGCAAGGAGATGTCGAAAAAGACTTGTCTCAGGACAAGGTCTTCTTCATTGGACTAAGCAACGTCCAACACCAAAAGTCGAGCTAAACGAATTAAAACAGAAACGCTTAATGGGAGGCAACCCATTTAGGTATTGTTTTCTTTAGGATTTTTCTTTCTTTTTCTATTGATCTTTTTGTTTTTCTTAGTTTCAGGTGTTTCTTATAAAACAAAAAAAAAAAAAATCAAAAAAAAAATCAAAAAACAAAAAAAAACCAAAAAGAAGGATGGTCCCTGACTGCTCGGCCCAGCAGGAACTAAGGAGAAGCAGGAACGGGCCGCGATATAAGCCCCCGCGGTCGCATGTGTTCTGACCGCGGGAAACACATGTTCGACCGCGGCCGCATCTTACTGACCACGGCCGAGCACCGGTTTGCCACGGTCGCGTGGCTCCTGACCGCGGCAAATGGTCCTAGAGATCAAACCCGACCCCAAGCCACCCACTTCACCTCATTCCACCTCACCAATCCCCACTCCACCTCATTCATCACTGTCATGATCATAGACAACTATCTCTCGCAACCCTGACCAGTAGGTTTCCACTCTGGCCCTGCATAACCTTAGAACCAGAATTAGTAAACGATTTCTAAGACGAAAAACGGGTTTTGGATAGGTTGTGCGATTTCTATATATGTATTTTAAAAAGGGATTTGAAAAGGTTTAGAAAAGAGTTTTAAAAAGGGTTTTAAAAAGGGTTTTGAAAAGGGTTTTGAAAACTAGAAGTGAATAAATCGATAATAAATCTAAAGGATGAACAGAGCTCTTAATATTGATTCTAGTAAGTTCTTAGAACTCGAGTCACGGACGTATGAATCCGCCACTGTCATGATCATTGACAACTATCTCTCGCAACCCTGACCATTAGGTTTCCACTCTGGCCCTGGAAGGGAAAAGATGCATTATGTTTAAGACTCGTCAACATTCACAGCTCGCCCATAGGTAGGTTTCCACTCCTATAGAATAATTTCTCGTTTCACCCTAGTTCAGACAATCAATGAAAACTTTCGCAACATATCATAGCAGATCGGCTTCTAAGTGGCCAGCAAAGAATCACGCAATAAGATTAAAGGCAAACGAAGAACATCTAGAAGATTATAAATCCTAAATCTATCGATTCATAAGCAAAGACACATGAAATTCCCTTTGAACAATCCCTTTAAACCCAACAGGGTAACTACTCAAACATATTGTAACAAAGCATCATAAACGAAATTGAGAGTGCAGGAAACTAAAGAAAAGAAGGAAGAAAAACAAAGAACAGAGTTGCAGGTGGAGGCGCGATGATGCTCTCCAGCGGCGGCTCCTTCTTCCGGATCGACAGCGGCGGCCTCTAGGGTTCCACACAAACTCTCTCTCTCTCTCTAGTATGTGTTTCTATTCGTCTCCCCTTCTTTATAATGACCTAAAGAGGGTATTTATAGCTTCTGGCGGTGTCCTGGACACTTAGGGCTTCAAAAATAATGAAAAGAATTGATCTGGACTATAATTAAGTCGTCTGGAAAGTGAACGACCAAATTCTGCGGTCGCAGTGGCTCTACCCGCGGGAAAATGGGTGTTGGCCGCGGTCCCGGCACATGGCTATCTTCCGGAACTGCATTTTCTGTCATTCTTGCATCGGGAATATCTGAAGATCTAACCGTTGGTTTGTCTCCAAACCAAGTGCATTAGAAAGCTTGTTGGATCCTCTATGTTGTCTTAAATTTTGGGCGTGATCAGACGGTGAGAAGGTCTTCATCGCTTATCATACTTCTGACGGCCTGCATTTATCCAAAATTGCTCATTTGTTCCAAATTGCATATCTTTTGCCCAAGTTTCCTGTAAAGTCTTTTGAAACTCTAAAACATTGAAAAAACTTTAAAAACCATTGAAAACAGAGTTAAAACACCTGCATAAGATATAATTATGATCCATAAAAGTGGTCAAAATACGGTGTTATCACAGCTTTCTAGTCCTGCTTCTTCTTTGTTGGGTTGATGAGTTAGACGGAATTATTGAGGAAGTCTATGAAGATCTGCTTCTAGACAACCCTTTAAGTGTCATGCTTTCACCCGCAAAATATGAACGCAATTTCCTTGAAGAAATTTTGAGTTGAGTGCGCACGTATGCTTGATAAATCCGAAACTTATAGAAAACCTCTGAACTATCTAGATCTTAAGGACCAAACAAAAATTTCTTCACCTCCTAAAGATACTGCTGCAGCAATTAATGATCCTTGGAGCGAGCTTAAACCCCTCAAGTCGAGCTTAAACCTCTTCCCGTTGGACTTAAGTACGCCTTCCCTGGACCAAATTCTACTTATCCTGTCAAAATAAACTCTGGTTTGACGGAAGAAGTAACCACAATGCTGTTGACTGAGCTGAGAAAGCATTGAAAAGCCTTAGGATATTCGCTTGATGACATACCTGGAATCTCTCCAGATCTTTGTTTGCACAAGATTAATCTAGAGGATAATGCTAAAAACTCAATCGAAAGTCAAAGGAGACTGAACCCTAATCTCATGGATGTTATCAAGAAGGAGATTATGAAGCTTTTAGAAGCTGGAATAATCTTTCCTATCTCACATAGCACTTAGGTTAGCCCAGTTCATGTTGTTCCAATGAAAGGAGGAGTCACTGTCATTAAAAATGATAAAGATAAAATGATCGCAACAAGAACAATAACTGGACATCGTATGTTCATCGATTACCGGAAACTGAATGCAGCAACTTGGAAATATCATTTTCCACTTCCCTTCATAGATCAAATGCTAGAAAGATTAGCTAATCACCCCTACTATTGCTTCCTTGATGGATACTCCGGATTTTTCCAAATTCCTATTCGTCCGAAGGATCAAGAAAAAACGACATTCACTTGTTCATATGGCACGTTCGCTTACAGACGTATGCCTTTTGGATTGTGTAATGCACCTGCTACCTTCCAGCGGTGCATGATGTCGATCTTCACAGATTTTATTGAGGATTTCATGGAAGTGTTCATGGATGATTTCTCCATCTATGGATCTTCTTTTGAAAAATGCCTAGGCAATCTTGGTAAAGTTCTGCAAAGATATGAAGATAAGCACTTAGTATTAAATTGGGAAAAATGTCACTTCATGGTACGAGACGGAATCGTGCTTGGACACAGAATTTCCGGAAAAGGTATTGAAGTTGACAAGGCTAAAATCGAAGTCATGACAAGCCTACAACCACCCACAAACGTAAAAGGAATTCATAGTTTCTTAGGACACGCAGAATTCTATAAGCGATTCATTAAAGATTTTTCTCAAATAGCTAGACCTCTTACGCGTTTGCTTTGCAAGGAAATGAACTTCGAGTTCGATGATGAGTGCTTAGCCGCGTTTCATAAGATCAAAGAAGCCCTTGTTTCCGCTCCAGTCGTGCAAGCACCTGATTGGGAACTCCCATTCGAAATCATGTGCGATGCAAGTGACTATGCAGTCGGAGCAGTGCTTGGCCAAAGAAACGATAAGAAACTGCACGTAATCTACTATGCAGGCAGAACTCTTGACGAAGCTCAATGCAATTATGATACAACAGAGAAAGACCTTCTAGCTGTCGTTTTTGCATTTGAGAAATTCCGTTCTTATCTCGTAGGATCTAAGGTCGTAGTTCATACTGATCATGCTGCAATCAAGTATTTAATGTCTAAGAAAGACGCTAAACCTCGGTTGATAAGATGGATCCTCCTACTGCAAGAATTCGATATCGAAATTCGAGATCGGAAAGGAGCAGATAATGGAGTTGCAGACCATCTTTCACGAATTCAAGTTGAAGAAAGATTGCCTTTAAATGACAGTTTGCATGAAGAAAACATCTATGCAATATATATTACCCTCAATGCCAATACCACACCACCACGTCCACTAATGCGACGAGCAGATGCTTTCAACACCCCATGGTTTAGACACATAGCGGATTACCTAGCAGCTGATGTAGAACCACCACAATTCTTTGGTTATAGGAAGAAAAAGTTTCTGAAAGACGTAAGACATTATTTTTGGGATGAACCCTATCTCTATAAGAGATGTGCTGATGGGTTATTCCGAAGATGCGTGGCTGAAGAAGAGATGGAAGGAATTTTATTCGGATGCCATAGCTCGTCTTACGCAGGACACTTCGCAACTTTCAAAACTGCTTCAAAAATCTTACAAGCAGGTTTCTGGTGGCCTACTTTGTTCAAAGATACCCAAACTTATATATCGCGATGCGATAAATGCCAAAGGATGGGTAACATAAGCAAAAGGAATGAGATGCCTCAAAATTTTATTCTCGAAGTCGAAATTTTCGATGTCTGGGGAATAGATTTTATGGGACCCTTTCCTACTTCTTTTGGAAACCAATAAATCTTAGTAGCAGTAGACTACATCTCTAAGTGGGTTGAAGCAGTCGCTAGTCCCACCAGTGATGTAAAAGTCATCATGAAGCTGTTTAAATCGGTAATATTCCCGCGTTTTGGAGTTCCTAGAATTGTGATAAGCGACGGAGGATCACACTTCATCAAACAGAGTTTTCGAAAATCTTCTTAGAAAGAATGGAGTCACACATAAAGTTGCTTCTCCATACAATCCCCAAACCAGCGGTCAAGTAGAAATCTCAAACAGAGAAATCAAGTCGATTTTTCAGAAAACAACTGCAGTTCATCGCAAGGATTGGTCTACAAAGCTTGACGACGCATTATGAGCATATCGAACAGCATTCAAGACACCATTAGGAACAACACCATTAAACCTAGTTTACGGAAAAGCATGTCACCTTCCAGTAGAACTAGAATATAAGGCGCAATGGGCTATCAAGGAGATGAACATGAACCTGAAAACAGCTGGAGAAAGAAGACTACTTCAACTTCACGAGTTAGAATAAATCCGACACAATGCTTACGAAAACTCGAAGATCTACAAGGAGAAGACTAAAGCATATCATGATAAGAAGATTATTCATAGAACTTTTGCTCCTAACGATAAAGTTCTTCTTTTCAATTCTCGTTTTAAGCTTTTTCCAGGAAAATTACGTTCAAGACGGTCAGGACCCTTCACGATAAAGGAAGTCAAGCCATACGGAGCCATTGTCCTGTGGGACAGAACCGGAAACTCATTTACAGTGAATGGACAGCGTGTAAAGCCATATCTGGCTGAAGAAACCGAAGACGAAAGAGAAGTGATGTTTTTGATTAATCCATCATCGGCCAATGATGAGACCAAAGAGTGTCACGACCCCGGTTAAGTCTAATTGAGCAACAATGTCAAGCTAACGACTTGAAACAAGCGCTTAGTGGGAGGCAACCCACTTGGTATTTTATCTATTTCCCTTTGACCTTTATTTTCTATTTCCATTGCTTTGTTTCTGTTTCATTAAATTTCAGGTTTTCAATAAGGAAGAACAAACAAAAAAAGACGAGCAGCACTCTCCAGCACGATAAGTTCACTTAAACATTTCAAATTTTCTATTTTCTTTACCATTCTTTCCAAGATTATCACACTGAGAGTGTTGGAGACTGTAAATACAATTCATTTAGGTCGTTTTTAAGAGGATAAGAAGTGAGACGAAATACTTTACAGAAATTTTACTTTAAGCTTTGTTTTTAGATTTTAGGGAGAGAGATCTGTCTCTTGAACCTTTGTTCTTTCTTTTCAATTTCGATTTCTATTCTACCTTTTAATACTATGTTTTTGATTTCGTTTATCATGTCTGAGTAGTTTTATTGTTGGGTCTAAGAGATTTTCGATGGGGTTATATATGTTCGGTGAGAATTCCATTGGCTTTTCAGCCGAATCTTAGAACTTTTTCTTCTGAATTCGTTTTTACTGCATGAGAGTAGCGTCATGAACTACAATCTGATCCAGATGCTTGGTGACGCGAAAGTGTTCATCCGGTGTCAGATCTAGTTTGGGAGAGCATAACAAACATAGGAGTGGAAACCTACCTATGGGCGATTTGTGAATGCTGACGAGTCTTAAACATAATGCATCTATTCTTTTCCAGGGTTGAGAGAGATAGTTGTCTATGATCACGACAGTGGCGTATTCATACGTCTCCAGTTCGAAAAGTTTAAGCTAAGATCTTATCAAATTTACTCTCTAGCAATGTTTTAAATCGTTCATATCCCTGAGAAAACTTCCCTGAACCCCAACGCCTCTTTTCTTATAGATTTACACCAATTTTCATTCAAGCTTTAGTCTAGTATCTTTACTCTTTTAATCGATTTTCATTTAAGCAATTAGGTTAGCCGCTTTTCTCGTTTTTACCCGTTTTCGTTAAGTTTAGTTATTAGGTCATTTTAATTACCGTATATTCTCTTTAGGATTCGTTTCTACGTTTTAAACACACCACCAAAACCCTCACAAAACTCGCCTGGTTCTAGACTTCCTTTCGAAGGCTTTTGCAGGAAAGATCCTCCTTCCCTGTGGATTCGATCCCTAATTACTACAATCGATCAGCTGTGCACTTGCGGCTATTGATTTCATTTAGGGTAAAACTTGACACCCTCGACAAACACCACATCAAGTTTTTACTAGAGCAAAGATTAGTTTAGCTGATAACACCGGATTTTGACCATTTTTATGGATCACTTTAATGTCTTTTACAGGTGGTTTTACTCTATTTTCAAAGGTTTTCAAAGGATTTCTATGTTTTCGGATTTTAAAAGACTTTTCAGGTAATTTGGGATAAAGAGGCACAAATTGGAACAAAAAGACTCTTTTGGATAAATGCAGACCCTCAGAACTCTCATGGAGACACGAAGACCTTCTCACCGTCTGATCACCCTCAAAATTGGACAACTTATAGAAGAATCAACCAGCTTTCAAATGCACATGGTTTGGAGACATTCCAACGGTTGGATCTCAAGATATTCCATTAGCCCCAGAGCCACTCAAAGACGGCCAGCAAGTCACGCGACCGCGGCCAACAGCCCATTCCCCGCGGTCACAAGCCTTCCGACCGCAGCCATCCACCTATTTCCTGCGGTCACGTCATTCCCGACCGCGGCCGGCTAACTCCGAACTAAAGCCCATATTTCTGAAGCCCAAAGTCATTCTCAGCCTCAATTCTGAAACCCTAGAGACCATGGAGTATTGAAGACTATAAATACTTGTCATTTAGGTCGTTTTTCCTTTAGCCGTTTTTTTTAATGCGATTTTTGTAGAAGATTGTTCTTAAATAGAGAAGCTTTCTTCATCTCTTTTCTTTACTGTTTTTGATTACTTTTATTAAAACCAATGATGATTTCGACTTCCCGTTGAAACCTACTGGTCAGGGTTGCGAGAAACAGTTGGTTATGATCACAACAGTGACGTAGTCATACCGCCGTACTCTAGCTCTATAACCCTATATATCGATATCCGTCAATCCCTATCTATCTACCTTAGTGTTAAAACCGATTATGATCCCTGTAGAGTTCCCAAAAGCTCAGCGTTTTTAGCCATAGTTTACAAACCAATCGATTTTTACTTGCCTATTTAGATCTGCATTTCAATTGCTTTAGTTCGATATTTTGCTTGCTTTGCTTCCTTTTCATTCGATTATTCTACTTGTTCCTTAGGATAGATTTATTTGCTTTAGTTCGATATTTTTCCCTCATGCAGTTGACACGCATCAAGTTTTTGGCGCCGTTGCCGGGGATCTGTTTCGCTGCCTTTTGCTATTTTTCTTGTTTTAACTTCTGTTCTAGACACCTGATCTCTAGTTATTTCTTAAAGTTTTGCTGAATTATCTTTCCCTTCTTTTTTTTTTCTCTGAATTGCATGAATACCAGGCGCAGACCTGTAGAAAAATTCCACTTCTAGACGAGATAGACAGACACGAAAGAGAACTTCGAAGACTTAGACGAACGCAAGGAATGGCCAACGATGACTAGCCTGGAGATCCTGTTAACCAAGCTTTAAATATGGACCAATACGGGTCCGAACATGGAGAAAATGAAGAGAATGATCACAGAGGAGGTGATCATGCTCGGCGAGATGAAGAGGAGGATGAGGTTCCTCCGAGAAACCACCAGAATCGCGAGAGAGAAAAACGGGAAGACCTTGATGCACCCATCAATGCAGCCGATGGTGACCACCAAGGAATGCAGCCGAATGGCCGCGCTAACCGCCCTGTGCAGCCAGCAAATCAACACCGAAGACAAGCCAGGAACCATCGCATAGCTTATTTTGATGCACCTACTCAAAATTTTCAGAACCGATCTGCAATCCAAGTTCCATTTCCGAACCAGAATGAGTTTGAAGTCAAGCCTCAAATTATCTCATTGGTGAAATCTGCAGCATGATGAGAACAAACCAAGTTCCAGCAGACTATTTAAAGTGTAATTTGTTCCCTTTTTCATTAGCAGAAAAAGCTCACTGTTGGTTGAAATCTTTGCCTGCAGGATCGATTACTATTTGGGAAGAGTGTAAAACTGCTTTCCTGAATCACTTCTATACTAAGTCAAAGTCGACCTTGGAACAAAGATCTCAAGCTTTCAGCAAGGACCGACTGAAGCTTTCTATGAAGCCTGGGAACGTTTTAAGGAGTATGAACGTGATTGCCCTCACCATGGATTTCCTGGATCAAGCCTGCTGAGCACATTTTACCGAGGTTTGCAACCAAAATACAAACTTTCACTTGATACAGCTAGCAATGGAGATTTTGGACAAAAGACGATAGCCCAAGGAAGAGCCCTCACCAAAAATTTGGCTCAAGCCAATAGCAATGATTGTCCTGAATACGATCGCTCGACGAAGCAAACCGGAACAGACAACAAGGAGATAACCGAGTTGAAGAACATGATGAGCCAGATTTTGAAGAGCAACAATCGCACAATCCATGCTTGTGAGACCAACAATGGCGCAGAAGATGAAGGTTCTAGTGATATCGATCACATTAATCAAGCCTTTCAAGAAGAAGAGGTGAATTATGTAGGAGCACAAGCACCATACCCAAATCGCTTCAACAATGGCTTCAACAACAACTTGCGGAATGCAAATTACAACAATCTCTCTTACCGCAATCCAAATGTGGAGAATCCTCAAGATCAGTACTACCCACCACAGCAAAAATCCTTCCAAAACAAGTTCCAAGGTGGAAACTTCGGAGGGACAGGAGCTTATCAACCGTGACAGAAATATAACTACCAAGGTACGGGTTTTAACAATCAATTTGTACAACAGCAAGGAGTCACGACGAACCAGCTAGCTTCACAAATCGGTAGACTTGAACAGTCCATCCAACAGCTCGTTATAACGAACGAAAAAGCATCTAAAGACATGAACGTGACGGTTGATTGCATGTACAATGACCTGAACGGGAAGTTTGAAGCTTTATCTTCACATGTCAAAAACCTAGACGTGCAAGTTGCCCAAACAGCCGATTCTATGAAGAGGCAAAGTGGAATTCTTCCAGGAAGAGTTGAAGATAACCCTAAGAGGTTTTCCAACGCCATAATCACATTGCCCGAAGAAGAGGCCAGAACCGATGGAAAGAAAGAAGAAACCCCAATCTTTGTACCACTTTACAAGGATGTCGATGCCAAGCAGCCACCATTTAAGGTACCTCAACGATCACCGTTTCAAAGGATTACAAAAGCCGACGATCCGGGACGTTTTGTTTTCCAATGTTTCATTTCAGGAATCAGTTTCACAGACTGCCTCTGCGATTCTGGAGCCAATGTAAACACCATGTCAAAGACATTTGCCAAAAAATTGGGCATAAAAACCTTAAGGACATCGACGGTTAAGGTTGTCTTTGGAGATTCATCTCAAAAAGATACTGAAGGGGCGATTCAGGATCTACAAGTTCTAGTGGGAGACAAGATTGTTCCAGCAGACTTCCAAGTCCTGGAGATGGATAAAGACAAGGAGAGGCCACTCATTTTCGGGAGACCATTCCTAGCTACCGTAGGAGCAGTAATCGATCATGCAAACCGGCATGCTGTTTTCCTCAATGTAGATCGCAGAAGGTTTAACCCGACTATCTTAGATGATTTTCCAAGCAAAGAAAACCGGCCAAAAGAGAAAGAAAAGGAGAAGCCGAAAGCTTTTGCAAAGATCAAGATCATCATTCCACCGGATGCAACAGAAACTAGTGAGGACCGAATCCAGGAGCTGATTGAAAACACAAAAAGGGTTGTAAACAATGTTAAAGTCCGAAAGAAGAGTAAAGGAAAGAAGACGGTCCCTCAAGGAGAAGAAGTAAAACCTCCAGCGACCGGAAGTGATAGGGGCACATCAAGTGGAGTCCCATTTAAATCAGCCTGATTCTTCTTGCCATACGTCGAGCTAAACGACTTAAAACAAAAGCGCTTAATGGGAGGCAACCCATTTAGGTACTTTTTCTTTTAGTTTTCTTTTCCTTTTTA
Source organism: Eutrema salsugineum (assembly GCF_000478725.1). NCBI lineage: Eukaryota > Viridiplantae > Streptophyta > Magnoliopsida > Brassicales > Brassicaceae > Eutrema > Eutrema salsugineum. The sequence continues at coordinate 14,288,563 of NW_006256756.1, read as the reverse complement.
CAATTTATGTTTTCTTTTTCTTTTAAGTTTCAGATATTTTATAAAACAAAAACACAAAAAAATTAGAAAATTAGAAAAACCAAGAAGAAAATGGTAGGTTTTTAGCTGCTCGGCCCGGCAAAGACCTGAAAGTTGGACGAAGGCCGCAGGAGAAAGGCCCGCGGTCGCGACCAACCGACCCGCGGCCAAGGGAGCATCGACCGCGGCACCGAGAATGTGACCGCGACCGAGCCCATAATCGCCGCGGTCGCGCGTCTCCTGACCGCGGCCGTTGGTCGTTGAGATGGGAATGCGGATTTCCACCGCTTTTCAAAAGTTCCCAGAGTTTCCCGGTGATTTCTGGAGTATTCCCGGTAAAGCCTGTTAAGATTTTCCGTAAGTTTTAAACCTCCGTGCAAGACAAGAAAGGTAAGTTCCCGTAAACTTATGAATTCCTGAAAATTTTCCGTTTTTGCTACAAGTTTTTGCTACAAAAACGCTTTTTAAAGAAAGGAAATGCACTTTTTGGATCAAAACTCCTTTTTTCTCTTCTCTTCCAAAAGAGTTGGAGATTTAGGAGATAGATCACCTTTTTCAATTCTTAAGCTTTTTAAGAGATTCTTGGCCCAAACCTCACTCTTTTTCAAAGCTGATTTCAATTCTGTCATCAAATCTCTCTTTCCAGCAAGGTATGAAGCTCAAACTCACCATTTTTAATTGATAACTTTGGGTTTTCTTAAAAAGCCCAAATCTCGGTTTATTGATGGTGGAAATAGTTTTAGAACAATAGATTATCCTTCTAGGTTATCTAAAAAATCGATTTTAACACCTAGCTTAAGAGGAATTGAGATTTTTGAAATTTGGATTTCACATGCTTTATAAAAATCGAATTTGGAACACCAAAATTGATGAATTTTATTAAGTCTTGTGTGATTAGTGATTAGTATTAGGTAACCTATAGATTTGACATGGAAATTGCTCATTAAAACTGATGTTTAGAAGATTTCTATGTTGAGAACATCAAAAATCCGAATCTAGTCATGAACTACTCGATTTCTTTGATTCAATGTCAATTCTGCTTGCTCATGGTTTTAATTAATCTCTTTATACTAGATGTTAAAATCAGCATCTATATTCACTCTTTTTCCAAGAATCATCTCGTCTTGCAGAAAAATGGAACAAACCAGATCCTGAAGAAGCCGTCGCACTGGTGACAGCTCCGAGGACATTCCCGATGATGCTACTCTAGGGGAGTACATGCTGAACCAAGCCAGACCGAGAAGAAGAAACTATGTGATGAGATTGCTCCAGCACTCAAGAGAAACGCGAGCAACTCCCGAGCCACCACAGATCCGATACGTTGGCAAGGAGATAAACCCGAGAGTGGACTATGCAAGACTTTTCAAGAAGCTGAACATCAAACCCACGCCTTGCATTGATTATCATACACTTGAGATGCTTGGAATTAGAGAATATGTAATCTGGTACATCGATGCACTTAAACTGAGACCCTACATGGAGCTGAACCTTCCAACTTATCCTGAGCTAGTCCGCGAGTTCTTAGCAACTATTACACTCCACCACACGAAGAGGAGGAACCCCAGAGCATCAGATGGCGTCTTGTCATTCTCTATCTGCGGGCAGCCTTACTCGCTCACCATTTCTGCACCTTGCAAGGATCTTAAGCTTCCATACACCGATGGCATTTACCTTGAAGATGAATCCGATTTTAACTTGTGGAGAGAGATGGGTCATGGAGTCTATGATAGCAGGAGATCCAAGTCAGCCCTTCTTACTCATCCTGCAGTGAGAGTTGTGCACAAACTCTTAGCACACACGATTTTCTCTAGAGCCAACATGGGATGTGTTTTGAAGACCGAGCTCATTACACTTCAGATGCCATTTATGAACGGCCCACGACTTGCCTGCTTTGCCTGGATCATAGCACAAAACATGGTAAAGGTGAAGCATGACTTACATGGTTGCGAGGACGCTACTCCAGCTTACGGGAGTGCTATTACAGCGATACTACAGGCTGTAGGATTCGATTTCTCATCTGATGATCCACTTCCTGATGTCTGGTATGACGTACTTTATCTCTCTCGCGATCACACTATCTCTCGTGCCGCTTTCGATCCAGACAGGTTTGGTTACAAGTATTGCACTGGCACTGAGAAGCACCGAGTCTGCTTGCCTTCAGTATCAGTCCCGAGATTGTGTAACAGAGGACGTCCACGATGGACTCCGGAACCCGATGAGTTTCTGCCAACTGTACCTCGTCTACCATTCACCATTGGCCAATACATAGTGGCCAAAGCAAAGCGTGATGCAGCTGCGGCCCGTGCTCATTTTCAGCCATCTGCTTCGACCGGCCACACCTCATCATCGACATCATCGCACACACATTCTGATCTGGAGCGCAGAGTTGAGAGACAGGGACGACGCTTTGAGCGTGTTGTCACTTTCCTACAGAAGCAGACACATCGGAGGATGACTGATTGATCAGCACTTCACTGCCATCACGGTTCTATCATCATTTTCTTTTCTTTTATCTTATTTTATTTCGCTTTTATTCACCGTTTTCTCACCAACTTTTTCACACTGGGGACAGTTTGATTTAAGTCTGGGGGAGGATGTCTAGCCGTACTAATCATTTTCTTGCTTTTGTTTTCAAATTTCAAGCACTTTTTAAAATTTAATATGTAACCTATTCGACATGAAGTATTTTTCAGGAATGTTTGACACAAAACTACGATGATTTAGACCTGCACGCTTTTACACTATTCATGATAGCTCATTTGTGGTTAGCACTAGATTAGGTGGTAGCTAGAGTACTTGCACTACGAACTCCCACCAGAGGACTTCTATTCATGGAGATTCTTTCTGACAGGATATACTAGCTAACTTTATTTGACCTTAATATTGACATTTAATTTTCTCATCATTGATTTCAGGCAGGCATCGACATACACATCTAGAACAACTTTTACCCTCACTTTTACCACTCTTTGTCGTCCTAGATGACCAGTTTATCTTTATCTGGTACCGTACCCTAAACCCAAAACCCTTGTTTTCAATCCTCATGCATTATCTCTTTAGTTTATATCAGCAGATATGTGCAAAAACGTCGGAGAGAAGAGGAGCAACGCAGTTTTCAGTCACTCACAAAGGAGACTGAATGGAATTGGGAAGGAAGAGTATCAGAAGCCTCATGAAGCTTTACGAGAGATGTCTTAACTGGTAATTTCGTGCTCTCTATGACTCTATATCTAAAGGTGTTCCCTCTCTTTCAAAAAAAAAAAAAAACAAAAACACAAACGAACGAATGAAAAGAGAGAGGGAAACAAAAAGCCTAATGAGTCCTAGATTGTCGAAATTTGTAGAGCAAGAAGCAACTACTAAGCGTTTATAGAGCTATATTTTTTGAAAGATTTACAAAAATCTAAGTCTGGGGGAGTTGGGAGAGAACCTGAGGAAGAAGACCAGGAATCTATGGCAAGAAGAAAGTGACTGAAAATTGTGGATACCAACAGCTTCACTCTCTCTTACGGTTTTGCATAATATCATGCATCCTCCAGACCTTCAGTTAACCCATAAATACTTTAAGCCTTACCCCTAGAATAACCCTTTTTGATACCTAGCCTAGATTGCCTTGCCTAGACTTTCTTTGATGAGAACCACCGAGATTTTTAATGAATGTTAAGAGCTAGTTGACTGGAAGTTAGATCTTACTGCATAGATTTCCGCTTGACGGATTAACGGACTAGTCATGCCTGTATTGCTAGTGAGAATTTTCTAGGCTATTCCCGATTGATGCATACTTATTGATATTGGTCTAGAAGTTTGGTCTCTGAGATTTTGTTTAGTTCCTGCGTTTTCAAACCTCTCGCCGAGATTAAGCCTTTGTTTTGTTTGAGGACAAACCAAAGACTAAGTCTGGAGGAGTTGATAACACCGGATTTAGACCACTTTTATGGATCACTTTAATGTATTTTACAGGTGTTTTTACTCCATTTTCAAAGGTTTTCAAAGGATTTCTATGTTTTCGGATTTTAAAAGACTTTTCAGGTAATTTGGGATAAAGAGGCACAAATTGGAACAAAAAGACTCTTTTGGATAAATGCAGACCGTCAGAACTCTCATGGAGAGACGAAGACCTTCTCACCGTCTGATCACCCTAAAAATTGGACAACTTATAGAAGAATCAACCAGCTTTCAAATGCACTTGGTTTGGAGACATTTCAACGGTTGGATCTCAAGATATTCCATTAGCCCTGGAGCCACTCGAAGACGGCCAGCAAGTCACGCGACCGCGGCCAACAGCCCATTCCCCGCGGTCACAAGCCTTCCGACCGCGGCCAGCAACCTATTTCCCGTGGTCACCTCATTCCCGACCGCGGCCGGCTAAAGAGGCGCTGGGGTTCAGGGAATGAAAATCGGTGTAAATCTATAAGAAAAGAGGCGCTGGGGTTCAGGGAAGTTTTCTCAGGGGTATGAACGATTCAAAATATTGCTAGAGAGTAAATTTGATAAGAACTTAGCTTAAACTTTTCGAACTGGAGTCACGGACTTATGAATACGCCACTGTCGTGATCATAGACAACTATCTCTCTCAACCCTGACCAGTAGGTTTCCACTCTGGCCCTGGAAAATAAGAGATGCATTATGTTTAAGACTCGTCAGCATTCACAAATCGCCCATAGGTAGGTTTCCACTCCTATGTTTGTTTTGCTCTCCCAAACTAGATCTGACACCGGATGAACACTTTCGTGTCACCAAGCATCTGGATCAGATTGTAGTTCATGAAGCTACTCTCATGCAGTAAAAACGAATTCAGAAGAAAAAGTTCTAAGATTTGGCTCAATAGCCAATGGAATCCTCACCGAACATATATATCCCCATCGAAAATCTCTTAGACCCAACAATAAAACTACTCAGACATGATAAACGAAATAAAAAACATAGTATTAAAAGGTAGAATAGAAATCGAAATTGAAAAGAAAGAACAACGGTTCAAGAGACAGATATCTCTCTCCCTAAAACCTAAAAACAAAGCTTAAAGTAAAATTTCTGTAAAGTATTTCGTCTCCCCTCTTCTCTTCTTAAAAACGACCTAAATGACATGTATTTATAGTCTCCAATACTCTCTGGTGTCTAGGGTTCCGGAATTGAGGCTGGGAAAATGATACGGGCTTCAGAAATGGGCCTTCAAAGTCGGAGTTAGCTGGCCGCGGTCGGGAAGTGCGTCACCGCGGGGAATGGGTGGCTGGCCGCGGTCACGGTGGTTGTGACCGCGGGGAATGGCCTGTTAGCCGCGGGTGGAAACGCTTGCCGGCTGGTTTACGGGACATCTTGCTTTTCACGTATCTTTTGATTGAACCGTCGGATTGCCAAGCTGTAAAGTGTGCTGGAAAGCTGGTACTTCCATCTTTAAGATCTCCAAATTTGAGCTGGATCACACGGTGAGAAGACCTTCAATCGGGGGTGAACTTCTGACGGTTTGACTCTGAGCTGAAATCTTATTTTCTATCCATTTTGTTAAGCTTTTCCCAAAGTTACCTGAAAAGAGTCTTGGAACTACAAATACTAGAAAAACGTAATAAAAGTACCTAAAAGCTATTAAAAACATAGAAATAGTATTTCAAAACGATCCATAAAAGTGGTCAAAATACGGTGTTATCAACTCCCCCAGACTTAAACCTTTGTTTGTCCTCAAACAAAGCAAAAGTCTAAACTGGTTAAGTGAAAACAAAAATAGGGAATGCACAAATCTCAGAGACATGAACTCATAAACTAGGATCAAAGATCGTGCATCAATTCACAACTTAGTCTAGAAAATTCTCACCAATACACAAGAGATACTAGTCCACTTTTTCCGTCATGCAAAACTTAAACAATCTAAATCTTGATTCCAGTCAACTAGCTCTCTACATTCATTAAGTTTAATAGTGAGTTCTCATTAAAGACATCATCCAGGGTAGACGGCGTTTGGCATTAAACGGCTGTTTAAGTAGTGGAGTTAAAGTGTTAGTTGCCGGGAAACTAAATTATTGAAAAATCGCAGGAACTAAACAATATCTCAGTGACTGTCCTTCTAAACCATAACTAATCGTGAAACATCTAATTGGATCTAGTCTAGAAAATTCTCACCAAAATACAAGTAAAACTAGTCCGTTAATCCGTCATGCGAAAATCTACACACTTAGATCTAACTTCCAGTCAACTAGCTATTTACATTCATTAAGTATATTGGTGAATTCTCATCAAAGGCATTATTCAGGGTAGACGGCGTTTGGCAGTAAAGGCTATTTAAGTGGTGGAGTTAAAGTGTTTCGGGTTACCTGAAGATCTGGAGGATGCAAGATATTATGCAAAACCGCAAGAGAGAGAAGGACTTGTTGATGACCACAGATTTTCAGTCACTTCTCCTTTGCCAAATGTTGCTGCATAATCTTCCTCCTTTGTTGTAAACAGCTGTTCCCCCAGACTTATATCTTTTTCGGGGAATCATAAAGATAATCTCCAAAACTCCAAATAATCGAAATCAAGCTTGCCTCAAGTATAAAATCCGATCCTCCTAGACTCTCTAAGGTTTTAATTTTCCTTTCCCTTTTTATTTTTCTTTTCTTTTTCGTTTTTTTTTTTTTTAATAGAGAGAGAGTCTAAGGGACGAAATTGTACCAAGATTTTGAAGTTTTTCCAAAGGCAAACTGAATTTTCTCCTTTTGTTGAATCATTCCAATGAAATCACATGCCTTCGTCTTCAGTGACTAAAAACCGCGTTGATCCTCTTTCTCTCCAACGTTTTTGCACATATCTGCATATAGAACAATGAAAAACAAGAACGCATGTGGTTTGAAAGATGTTAGGTTCGGTGGGGAACTAGCTAAAGGTGAACTAGCCATTTAGGATCAACAAAGAGTGGTAAAAGGGTAAAGGAGTCTTGAATGTATGATTCGTTTCCCTGATCTAATGCTTTAATGAGAAAATTAAATCAAAATTAAGTCCAGTTAAGATGAGCTAGTATATCCTGTCAGAAAGAATCTCCATGAATAGGAGTCCTCTGGTGGGAGTTTATAATGCAAGTATTCTAGCTACCGTCTAGTCTAGGCCTAAATCACAAAAAGAGCAAAAAAAGAGGAAATAGCGTAGAAGCACACTGGTCTAATTCATCATAGTAATGTTTATTGTGTTCCTGGTTTGAAAACTTTTTGAAAAACATTTTGAAAACGATTTTTGAAATTTTTTTTTGAAAAACATTTTATGTGTCCAAAACAAACTCAAAACAAATCTAATTTCATTAGTGACGTATGAACATCCTCCCCCAGGCTTATCTCATACTGTCCTCAGTGTGATAAATCTTGGAAAGAATGGTAAAGAAAATAGAAAAGTTGAAATGTTTAAGTGAACTTATCGTGCTAGCGAGTGCTGCTCGTCTTTTTTTGTTTGTTCTTCCTTATTGAAAACGTGAAATTTAATGAAACAGAAACAAAGCAATGGAAATAGAAAATAAAGGTCAAAGGGAAATAGATAAAATACTAAGTAGGTTGCCTCCCTCTAAACGCTTGTTTCAAGTCATTAGCTTGACATTGTTGCTCGATTAGACTTAACCGGGGTCGTGACACTCCTTGATCTCATCATTGGCCGATGATGGATCAATCAAAAACATCACTTCTCTCTCGTCTTCTCTTTCTTCAGCCAGATATGGCTTTACACGCTGTCCATTCACTGTAAATGAATTTCCGGTTTTGTCCCACAGGACAATGGCTCCGTATGGCTTGACTTCCTTTATCGTGAAGGGTCTGGACCATCTTGAACGTAATTTTCCTGAAAAAGCTTAAGACGATAATTGAAAAGAAGTACCTTATCGTTAGGAGAAAAAGTTCTATGAATAATCTTCTTATCATGATATGCTTTAGTCCTCTCCTTGTAGATCTTCGAGTTTTCGTAAGCATTGTGTCAGATTTCTTCTAACTCGTGAAGTTGAAGTAGTCTTCTTTCCCCAGCCGTTTTCAGATTCATGTTCATCTCCTTGATAGCCCATTGCGCCTTATACTCGAGTTCTACTGGAAGGTGACATGCTTTTCCGTAAACTAGGTTGAATAGTGTTGTTCCTAATGGTGTCTTAAATGCTGTTCGATATGCCCATAATGCGTCGTCAAGCTTGGTAGACCAATCCTTGCGATGAACTGTAGTTGTTTTCTGCAAAATCGACTTGATTTGTCTTTTTGAGATCTCTACTTGACCGCTGGTTTGGGGATGGTATGGAGAAGCAACTTTATGTGTAACTCCATTCTTTCTAAGAAGATTCTCGAAAACTCTGTTGTTGAAGTGCGATCCTCCGTCGCTTATCACAATTCTAGGAACTCCAAAACGCGGGAATATCACAGATTCAAACAGCTTCATGACAACTTTTGCATTATTGGTGGGACTAGCGACTGCTTCAACCCACTTAGAGACGTAGTCTACTGCTACTAAGATATATTGGTTTCCAAAAGAAGTAGGAAAGGGTCCTATAAAATCTATTCCCGAGACATCGAAAATTTTGACTTCGAGAATAAAATTTTGAGGCATCTCATTCCTTTTGCTTATGTTACCCATCATTTGGTATTTATCGCATCGGATATATATCTTTGAACAAAGAAGGCCACAAAACCTGCTTGCAAGATTTTTGAAGCAGTTTTGAAGGTTGCGAAATGTCCTGCGTAAGACGAGCTATGGCATCCGAACAAAATTTCTTCCATCTCTTCTTCAGCCACGCATCTTCAGAATAACCCATCAGCACATGTCTTATAGAGATAGGGTTCATCCCAAAAATAATGTCTTACGTCTTTCAGAAAATTTTTCTTCCTATAACCAAAGAATTGTGGTGGTTCTACATCAGCTGCTAGGTAATTCGCTATGTGCCTAAACGATGGGGTGTTGAAAGCATCTGCTCGTCGCATTAGTGGATGTGGTGGTGCGGTATTGGCATTGGTGGGGGTAGTATCTATTGCATAGATATTTTCTTCTGGCAAACTGTCATTTAAGGGCAATATTTCTTCAACTCGAAAGAAAGATGGTCTGCAACTCCATTATCTGCTCCCTTCCGATCTCGAATTTCGATATCGAATTCTTGCAGTAGGAGGATCCATCTTATCAACCGAGGTTTAGCGTCTTTCTTAGACATTAAATACTTGATTACAGCATGATCAGTATGAACTATGACCTTAGATCCTACGAGATAAGAACGGAATTTCTCAAATGCAAATACGACAGCTAGAAGTTCTTTCTCTGTTGTTGCATAATTGCATTGAGCTTCGTCTAGAGTTCTTCTTGCGTAGTAGATTACGTGCACTTTCTTATCTTTTCGTTGGCCAAGTACTGCTCTGACTGCATAGTCACTTGCACCGCACATTATTTCGAATGAGAGTTCCCAATCAGGTGCTTGCACGACTGGCGCGGAGACAAGGGCTTCTTTGATCTTATGAAACGCGGCTAAGCACTCATCATCGAACTCGAAGTTCGTTTCCTTGCAAAGCAAACGCGTAAGAGGTCTAGCTATTTGAGAAAAATCTTTTATGAGGCGCCTATAGAATCCTGCGTGTGCTAAGAAAATACGAATTCCTTTTACGATTGTGGGGGGGGGGGGTTGTAGGATTGTCATGACTTCAATTTTAGCTTTATCAACTTCAATTCCTTTCCCCGAAATTTTGTGCCCAAGCACGATTCCGTCTCGTACCATGAAGTGACATTTTCCCCAATTTAATACTAAGTGCTTATCCTCACATATTTGCAGAACTTTACCACGGTTGCCTAGGCATTTTTCAAAAGAAGATCCATACACGGAGAAATCTGATAACACCGGAATTTGACCATTTTTATGGATCATTTTAATATCTTTTACATGTGTTTTTACTCCATTTTCAAAGGTTTTCAAAGGATTTCTATGTTTCCGGATTTTAAAAGACTTTTCAGGTAATTTGGGATAAAGAGGCACAAAATGGAACAAAAATACTCTTTTGGATAAATGCAGACCGTCAGAACTCTCATGGAGAGACGAAGACCTTCTCACAGTCTGATCACCCTCAAAATTGGACAACGTATAGAAGAATCAACCAGCTTTCAAATGCACTTGGTTTGGAGACATTCCAACGGTTGGATCTCAAGATATTCCATTAGCCCCGGAGCCACTCGAAGTCGGTCAGCAACTCACGCGACCGCGGCCAACAAGCTATTTGCTGCGGTTAGAAGCTTCCCGACCGCGGCCAACAAGCCAATTGCCGCGGTCACAACACTCCCGACCGCGGCAATCAATCTCCGAGTTAAAGCCCACTTATCTGAAGCCCAAAGTCATTCTCAGCCTCAATTCTGGAACCCTAGAGACCATGGAGTATTGGAGACTATAAATACATGTCATTTAGGTCGTTTTTAGACACAACCCTTCATACTTTACAGAAACCCTTTTCCTTTAGCCTTTTTTATGCGATTTTTGTAGAAGATTGTTCAAGTCCGAGTTCTTCAATAGAGAAGCTTTCTTTATCTCTTTTCTTTACTGTTTTTCATTACTTTTATTAAAACCAATGATGATGTCAAACTCAGCCATGTCTGAGTAGATCCCGAGTTGGGCTTAGGTTTCCCGAAAGGGGCTCTCATAATCGATTAAGACATCTAGGTTTATAGATCTGGGATTTCGACCTGTTTTCTGTTTATTCTTGTTCTTATTGCATGTATGCTTGATTGATCACCTAGTATCTGATCTAGATATTTAGTGTTGCGAAAGTTTTCATTAAGTATCAGCCCTAGAATGAAACAGGCGATTTTTCCGTAGGATTGGAAACCTACCTGCAGCGAGATCGTGAGTATTGACGAGTCTTGTGCAGCTCTTGCGTTCTCTCCCTTCCAGGGCCAGAATGGAAACCTACTGGTCAGGGTTGCGAGAAACAGTTGGATATGATCATGACAGTGATGTATTCATACCGCCGTACTCTAGCTCTAGAACCCATATATCGTTATCCGTCAATCCCAATCTATCTACCTTAGTGTTAAAACCGATTATGATCCCTTAGAGTTCCCAAAAGCTCAGTGTTTTTAACCATAGTTTACAATTCCATCTATTTTTACTTGCTTTCTTAGAACTGCATTTCAATTTCCTTAGTTCATTATTTACTTGCTTTATTTACCTTTCATGCGATATTTTACTTGCATTTCATTCGATTTTCTTACCTGCTTTTTAGGATAGATTTATTTGCTTTCTTTTGTTTTAGTTTAATTTGCAAGAAAAACAACCAACCTTTAAAACCAATTTAGTCTAGACATAAAGTTAAAAAAACCGTAGAAGAATACCAGGCACACAAATCTCTGTGGATTCGATCCCTAAATACTGCAACTGATCAGCTGTGCACTTGCGGCTTTCATTTGTTTTGTTAAGGGTAAAACTTGTTCCCTCACGCAGTTGACACGACCACCAAGTTTTTGGCGCCGTTGCTGGGGATTTGTTTTGCTGCCTTTTGCTATTTTTCTTGTTTTAACTTCTGTTCTAGACATCTGATCTCTAGTTCTTTCTTAAAGTATTTCTAAACTATGTTTCCCTTCTTTTGTTTTTCTCTGAATTGCATGAATACCAGGCGTAGACCTGCAGGAGACATTCCAATTCTAGACGAGATAGACAGACACGAAAGAGAACTTCGAAGACTTAGACGAACGCAAGGAATGGCCAACGACGACCAGCCTGGAGATCCTATTAATCGAAATTTAAATATGGACCAAAACGGGTCCGAACATGGAGAAAATGAAGAGAATGATCACAGAGGAGGTGATCATGCTCGACAAGATGGAGAGGAAGATGAGGTTCCTCCAAGAAACCACCAGAACCGAGAGAGAGAAGGACGTGAAGACCTTGATCCATCCATCAATGCAGCCGATGGTGACCACCCAGCAATGTAGCCAAATGAACGCATTCACCGCCCCATTCCGCCAGCAAATCAACACCGAAGACAAGCCAGGAACCATCACATAGCTGATTTTGATGCACCTACTCAAAATTTTCGGAATCGATCTGCAATTCAAGTACCATTTCCAAACCGGAATGAGTTTGAAGTCAAGCCTCAAATCATCTCATTGGTGAAGCAAAACCAGTTCCATGGAGTTCCTTCTGAGCACCCAATGGACCATATCGAGCTTTTTGAAGAAATTTGCAGCATGATGAGAACAAACCAAGTTCCACCTGACTATTTAAAGTGTAAGTTGTTCCCTTTTTCATTAGCAGATAAAGCTCTCCGTTGGTTGAAGTCTTTGCCTGCAGGATCGATTACCAATTGGGAAGAATGTAGAACTGCTTTCCTAAACCACTTCTACACTAAGTCAAGGTCGAACAATTTGAGAACGAAGATCTCAACCTTTCAACAAGGGCCAACTGAATCTTTCTATGAAGCTTGGGAACGTTTTAAGGAGTATGAACGTGATTGCCCTCACCATGGATTTCATGGATCAAGCCTGCTGAGCACATTTTACCGAGGTTTGCAACCAAAATACAAACTTTCACTTGATACAGCTAGCAATGGAGATTTTGGGCAAAAGACGATAACCCAAGGAAGAGCTCTCATCGAAAATTTGGCTCAAGCCAATAGCAATGACTGTCCTGAATACGATCGATCGATGAAGCAAGCCGGAACAGACAACAAGGAGATAACCGAGTTGAAGAACATGGTGAGCCAGCTTCTGAAGATCAACAATCGCCCGATCCATGCCTGTGTAACCAACAATGGCGCAGAAGATGAAGGACCTAGTGATATCGATCACATTAATCAAGCATTTCAAGAAGAAGATGTGAACTACGTAGGAGCACTGGTGCCATACCAAAATCGCTCCAACAACAACTTCCGGAATGCAAATTACAACAATCTCTCTTACCGTAATCCAAATGTGGAGAATCCTCAAGATCAGTACTACCCACCTCAGCAAAAATCCTTCCAAAACAAGTTTCAAGGTGGAAACTTTGGGGGAATAATACCATATCAACCGCGACAGCCATATAACTACCAAGGTACGGGTTTTAACAATCAATTTGTACAACAGCAGGGAGTCACGACGAACCAGCTAGCTTCACAAATCGGTAGACTTGAACAGTCAATCCAACAGTTTGTTATGACGAACGAAAAAGCATCTAAAGACGTGAACGTGAAAGTGGACTGCATGTACAATGATCTGAATGGTAAGTTTGAATCTTTATCTTCGCACGTGAAAAGATGTGCAAGTCGCCCAAACAGCCGACTCTATGAAGAGGCAAAGTGGAGTTCTTCCAGGAAGAGTTGAAGATAACCCTAAGAAGTTTTGCAACGCCATAACCACATTGCTCGAAGAAGAGGCCGGAACCGATGGAAAGAAAGAAGAAACCCCAATCTTTGTACCACTGTACAAGGATATTGATCCCAAGCAGCCACCGTTTAAGGTACCTGAACGATCACCGTTTCAAAGGCTTACCAAAGCCGATGATCCGGGACGCTTTGTTTTCCAGTGTTTCATTTCAGGAATCAAGTTTACAGACTGCTTGTGCGATTCTGGAGCCAATGTCAACATCATGTCTAAGACATTTGCCGAAAATTGGGCATAAATACCTTAAGGACATCGACGGTTAAGGTTATCTTTGGAGATTCATCTCAAAAAGATACTGAAGGGGCGATTCATGATCTACAAGTTCTAGTGGGAGATAAGATTGTTCCAGCAGATTTCCAATTCCTCGAGATGGATAAAGACAAGGAGAGGCCACTCATTTTCGGGAGACCATTCCTAGCTACAGTAGGAGCAATTATCGATCACGCAAACCGGCATGCTGTTTTCCTCAATGTGGACAGAAAAAGGTATTATCCTACTATCTTAGATGAATTTCCAAGCAAAGGAAACTGATAGACAAGACTTTTTAGGGTCTCAGGGCTATCAATCCCCTTGTCAAAGTAGCACAAAGAGGTTTATCAATCCAAGAATGTGGTGATAGACACTAAGCTATGTGATCAGGTTCTTAATTCAAGCAAACAAGAGTGATTTTGGTTAACTAATGACAACTACAAACTTAAACAGGATTAAAGACTAATGACAATGACAAATGATGTGAATATGATATGATGGAGGCATGAGATTCTAGACATGATAGTTGGTTAGGGTGCTTTGGTGCTAAACTAGAAATGCTAATGACAATGATGAGACATGATTCAAATGATTAAGAACTCTAATCTAGGTTAATCCTCTCATGAAGGTATTAACCCCTATACTAATCCATTTTCAAACCAAATTCCCATTTGTGAAATATGAATTAATATACATTAATAAACAGTTCTTAATGATCATTCAAGCAAATAACAATACATCATCATGCCGAAAATGCTTAAACCTCTAATACAGCTCTTTCAGGAATTTCATCAAACACTTTTGGTGCATAAAATTCCCAGAATCTAGATCTCAAGTGATATGCAAGGATCTAGCATAGAGAACAGCTGTTTAGAGAGGTGAATCAATGATTCTAGCCCTAAGCACTCCTAATCTAACACTTTAGCACCCCAACCTACACATCTAGAACCTCATTAAGGTGACTACTCACTAATCATACTAATCTCTCTTAAACCTTTGCAAGTTGAGAAGATTAGCATGATTAATGATGAGAAATGAAGATGGAGATGATAGATTAAGAAGAAAGCAGCTTTAAAACTCAAAGATCTCTTAAACTCTCTTGATTAAAAACCCAAAAATCGATATTTCTCTTCTTGGTGGAGTCTTTTCACAAAAGAGGCAAGAGACAAAGGGAATAAAGCTTAGTACTTTCAGAAAAAACCCTAAAAAGTATTTATACCTCTCTAAAAACGAACCGGGTCAGCCCAGAACAAACCGGGTCCTGACCCGACTTTAATGAATAAAGTGGAATTACTGCGGGTTGGTCCAGTGTCTCCCAGGTAGCACGCCCAAGTCGCAGTAGATGAAGAACTTTGCTTGTGAGACTTAAATCGCTTGTCTTAGCCGCATGCCCAAGTAGGAGTGTTTTGCGAGTCTTGCTGCGGCTTGATCTTCTTCTTCTTCAACTCGCAGGACCAAGGCGGTTTCTGAAGAATGTGCATATGTGCGGTTGGTTTCCATTGCACCTAGTTTGCAGGCTCAAGTCGGAGTGATTTGCGAGTGATCGTGCGGCTTACTTCCAGGCGCGGCTACCTCGCATGCCTAAGTCGCAGGATTGTGGACTTAGCATTTTTCTTGATCGGAAGCCTCAGACCTCATCTAGTGATAGCTTACCCGCACTTCTCAACTCGCAGCATCAGCTTTCAGGCATTCGTCTTCAGGCCTGCGGGTTAACCAAGTCGCAAGACCATCTCGCAGCATTCAGAGCAGCTTGGACCACTTCGCATTCCGGAGATTGTAACTTCTGAGGTACGTGTCCGAATTGAGTGATTCCGGTTGCCGTAGACAGAAGACTCATTTATCTCCACCTTTGATGAAGGAAACTTTGGTGCTTGGGAAGTGGAAGGCTTCCTGGATGGCACATCTTTGCAATGAATTTACACGATCAGAGAGAGGCGTCTAGACATATGTCCATTCCGGAGACCGTATCTTCCTGCTCTTAGCTCCGAATTGAATGATCTCGGACGTTATGGAAATAGGACCCAAATGTCTCTGATTCTCATGATGGCCTCGGAAACTGAATCGGCGTGTAAGTACACCGTCCTTCGCATTCTTTGGAGCCTATCGGCTCGGTCCAAAACAGCAGCGAGATAGGGGTTTCTTCCGATGAGCTTAACTTTCTGCTCACGCGTCCGAATTCCATGATTCTACTTGCTATGGAACCGTGATCCAATCCTCTCCAACTTCTATGAAGCACCCGACAGCTGAATCGGACCGAAAGGTTCCCCGGACATGCGATTTCGGAAACGTGTATGCACCCGGAGATTTTGGCCGAGAGATTCAATAGCCGGTACGCGTTTTGGCCGATAAAGTCTACCCGCGGTACGTGAAAATGGCCGATAAAATCCTTCCTGGTACGCGAGAATGGCCGAGAAAAACCTTCCTGGTCAGCGAGAATGGCCGAGAACCTCCTTTCAAGCTTTGATCACCATTTCTCTTCCTGGATTGACCTCTTCAACTCCAAATAGCTCCAAATGCACCTGATAAACACTCAAAACATGCAAAGACTCATTGGGACCTAATGCATCTCCTAATTTCTAAAACAAACCCTAAGGACCTAAAATGCATGAAATAAAACATGATTTAAAATGAATTATGCAACCTAAATGATGCAAATTATGAACATATCAACTCCCCCACACTTGTACTTTGCTTGTCCTCAAGCAAAAAGAGCAAATGAGAGGAAGAGGTTGGATGCAATGGGAGTTCACATTTCCTTTTTGAGAGAAGTGATCACAATGAGAATTCAAGGTCATGCTCAGTTATGCAATGCAAAGCCATACTCAGATATATATCAACTCAACAAGGAATCTCCACAAGTTCTTCTCTCTCTCAACTCTTTCACATTCATTAAGCTTTTTACCAAGTGGATCAAATGATGCATTGTTTAAACAAACATAGTTTGGCTAGGGTGAGGTTATGAGACTAAAATGATCTCATCAATGCCTGAGTGGGTTCAATGCAGCAAAGGGATCTCTCTATGAATGACCAAACTTTGGCAGAATGCTAAAAGTAAAAGGCAACCTATGCATACAAGGGCAAAGACTCATCCCACCCCACACTCTACTCAAAGTTTCCTCACTTGCTTACTTTTCACACTCATTCTTCTCTCACTAGGGGACTCTCTTTTCTTTTTCATACACAAGTCTTGGAGTTCAAACTTTCCATAGCTCTTTTTCACTTTCTTTTGTAACCTTTAACCTCTTTTTTTTTCTTTCTTTTTAAAACATTTGAGCTCTTTGGCTTCTTTTCTTTTCACTTAGAGGGTAGACTCTTTCTTTTCAAAACACTAGAGCTCACTTTCTTTAACTCAAAACTCCAAGACTGATTTCTTTTCTTTTTATATCCCCTAGTTCTCACCATTCTCCTTTTATTTCCAGTCATCTCTCCTTTTTCCACTCACCAACATGTATTCCCCCACACTTAGTTCTTGCCAAATCTCTCAGCTCCTTGATGATGGAACTTAGCACTCAATGAGACTTGCCCTTGTCGCCCTAAACCTAACACTTTCTGCTAAGTTTGGTCCAAGGTGGCCTCTCAATCACACAAACAATTGGCTTGAAAGAAGGATGGGTTCAGGGTGAGGAAAACTGATCTATTATGCAGATTCAGCTATTTGAGCTAAGGAAGAGGATGGTAAAAACAGGATTCTAGCTCAGATATGTATGTTGGTATCCACAAGCTTATTCAAACAATGCACCAAATGATAATTTGAAGTCAAGTTCAGGGTTTTCACTTATTAGAGTTGAGTTCAATTCAAACTTGCTTCTCATATTCAAATCGTTTCAGACTTTGCAAGCACAGAAAAAGATTCACTAGCATATTCAGTTCAAGTTCTCAAAGTGATGTACTCTCTAGAAAACCTATCATTACTCCCTGCAAGATGCAACCTACATGCATATGCAATCTAGACTCAATCCTAAAAATGAGAATGCAACTACATGATCATTTTTTTGTGTAAATTTTTCAGATTTTTCCATTTTTTTGGTTTTTATATGCACTTAGATGAGACTACATGAATATGCAACTAGAATGTGACTCAAGACTCAAAGTGTAAAATAAGAAAAGAGAAAACATGATTAGTAAAGGATGAAACTCCTCCCCCACACTTAAATAACACAGTCCCTTGTGTTATAAAAGCATGAGAAAGGAGTTAAAACAAAGTAAACAAGTAAAATGCAAAAGAAAAAGAAAATCTACATGCTATTTACAAGGTTTTGAGTGTTACCTAGGAGCTGTGGAAGTCAGACCTCAATGAGTAAGAGGGGTTTGAAGTGTGGCCGGATGGTGTCTCCCAAGAATGATGGCTTGCCTCATCAGACCCGTCGTCAAGATCCACCCAAGTGGTTCCATATGTGACTAGGGCTGTGCAGTTCATGGAACTCTCTCCAACTTCCTCTCTGTTCCTTGGTGAAACCGGTGCTGGAGCCCCACCTTTGCAAGGGTTTTCAAGCTTCTTGATCCTCTTCTTCATCTCCTTGATGCATTTGGCCATCTTGTGGATGGTTTTGTCTTGGTACTTGCACCATTGTTGGAGAATACCAATCTTTTGTTGAGCTCTGAACCCTGAAGTGCCTTGTTCCTCCCAGTTGTAATCATCAAAGTGGTATCTGTTTCCACCAAAACGTTTTTGAGGTGGAGGCAGATCAGCATCTTGAGCACCAGCTGCACTTGTGGTAGCATCTTCAACGGTTGCTTTCTTTCCCTTGGAGGCTTCTTCTCTGCAAGCTTGCTTGTATGTGAGGATTGGTGGGTCAGTTTGGACATTGTACAGCTCTTCCTTCAGCAAGAAGAAGTGAATGTTCCTTTTAACTTGGACTGTGGTGATGGAGGGATTGGGTAGGAGAACTTGGGCTGGATTACTGATGAGAGTCTTGAAGTTGTATACTACCTTGGTACCCACTCTTCCTTGGAGGAAGCCAATCTTACACAAATGTGCTTCATTAATCAGATCAAACTTTGCCTTGTTCTCCTTGAATCTGTACCCCTTGGCTTTCAAGATCTTTGTTACCACCCATCCATGGGCCAGCTTTGCATCTTGCTTTGTAGAACCCCACATGCACTTTTTGTAGAACATCAAAGACCTTGCTAATTGAGAGGCAAGGCAAAGTGGGTATTCATACCCTTCATAGGATTCCCCATCTTCATGAGTTGGCATCAGCGGTCTCAGCCACACACCAAGAAGCATTAGATCTCCTTTGTGAACTCTTCCAACATCAATCTTGAAGTAGAAGCTGTGAGAGAGAATCTTGTGTACATATCTCAGAACTGGATTCCTTATCCAAGAGGACTTAGCTGTTCCAGCTGTGTACTTCCCAGAAGCAATTGATCTCCATAGAAGTTGGACCTCATCTTTTCTGAGATTGACCTGGTTGGAGAGAAGTTCATTTCTAGGTGCTGAAAACCCAAAAATCTCATTCAATTCTCTGAATGACACTGAATACTCCTTCCCTTTCACAGTAAACTGCGCATGTCCAAGCCCATCTCCTTGAATAATTCTTGAATCCCTTGGGTAGTAAATGAAAGCTTCAAAGGAAGCCAAGAACTCTTGAGACTCCTGTTCATAAGCGATCTCTCTCATCTCCAAAAGTGACTCAACACCCATGTTCCCAAGCAAAGTCTTGACATCTTCATAGATGCCAATCTTCTTCAGAAAATCCAAATCAGGGAATCTCCCTTTCTAGATCTCTATCTGTTGAAACTTAGCCAGATAATCAAGTGTTTCTGGTTCAGTTTTCTTGAACTTCTTTGATCCCTCTTCAATTGTGCCTTGGGAACCACCAGCTGAGCTGCTTGAGTCACTTTCAGTCGGTTCACTCTCAGATACCACAGCCAACTGTTTCCCCTTATTCTTGGAACCAGAAGCAACCACCAAATCTTTTCCTTCAGGCCTTGTCCTTTTTGGCGCTGGATCACACTTCCCTTGCTTTGTGGTATTCTTTGCACCTTGACCTTTTTCTCTTGGCTGTGAAGACCCTGAGACCAAACCCTTGCCTTTTGATGCAGTACCCTTCTTCTTGGCCAGAGAGTTGGTTCGTTCAGTCATCTGCCAAGAGATTCTCAAAAAACATTGTTAGTACAAGAATAAGCCTCACAAAATTCTCCAAAATTTTGAAAAAATTTGTTGCAAGAATCGATTTCAATAGCACATGAACAAGTTTCTAAAGCCAAGAATCAATCCAATAAGTTCATAGCAATGCAAAAACAAGAGTGCAAAGCAGGGACGCAGCAAGAAACCAATTCATCTCTTTTTTTTTAAAAAAAAAAAAATTGATTTTTTTCATGAATTACTTGCAACAATTTTCAAAACTCAAGAACAAGGAATCACCAACAAAGTGCTCTGTTTTCCAAGACTATCTAGCACCCTAGCATTTATAAAAATAATCCCAAGGTCGAAAACAACCTATCAAAATCGATTCCACACCTTGAGTTCAAAAATCACCATTGAAGAACATGGAAAAGATGAATTTTAACAGGATGATATACCTTGGGATTAAGATGTAAGGAGTTCGAAATGCAATCAATATGATGTTAACAACTCAAAAACGAGCTCAGAGCACTTTGAATCAACAAATTTGGTGGAGAAATGAGAGAGATATGGTGAAAACAATGGAGAGAAATGAGAGAAAGAGTGGCAAACTCGGGTTTGTTGTGGGGAAGAGAGAGTGTGGGACAGGGTCAAGCCTTTGGACTTGTGGTCAATAGATCTATTTTGACCAGTCAAGGCTTTGACCCGTCCTTTTCTCATTGACCGGCCTCCTTTCTCTCTTTTGTGCGTCCGGGAACTGTCGGGATCGAGCCGTATGACCGTCTTGGTGCAGAACCGGAAATATTTTTGTGCTACCTGGGATCTTCTTTGCCTACCCCGCATGACCAATACGCAGTGAATATGCTCAGGCTCGGTTTTATCTCTTCTCCATGTTGCTACCTGGAACCCATTGCGACCAGCTAGCATGACCAAGTCGGAGTGATTTGCGAACATATGTGCGACTTGGTCTTGCTTGTTCCTAGGTAGCATGACTAAGGCGCAGGGTTTTGGACTTAGAAACTTTAGCCTTTCTTTTCCTGCTGCGACCTGGAACTCTTTCTTCCCAGCTAGCACGACCAACTTGGAGTAAATTGCGAACATATGTGCGACTTGGTCTTCTTTTGTTCCCAGGTAGCATGACTAAGGCGCACACTCTTAACACTTAGGCGTCTCAGCATCCTCTTCATTTTGTGCGGCCTGGTCTTCATGCTTCCAGGTAGCACGACCAACTTGGAGTAAATTGCGGGTCGTCGTGCGGCTTAGCTTCCATTCTTCCCAGCCAGCACACCTAAGCCGCAGCTTTTGTAACTTAGATACCTTGGCCGTTCAACTCATGCTGCGACCTGGTCTCTTTGTTCCTAGCTAGCACGCCTAACCCGGAGTGATTTGCGAACATATGTGCGGCCTAACTCTTTTGGTTCCCAGGTAGCATGACTTGGCCGCAGGTTTTTGGACTTAAGATATCTCGGCCATTCCTCTTTTGCTGCTACCTAGTCTCCTTGCTCCCAGCCAGCACACCTAAGCCGCAGCTTTTGTCACTTAAACTCCTCGGCCACTCTTCTTATGCTGCGACCTAGTCTTCATACTTCCCAGGTAGCACGACCAACTTGGAGTAATTTGCAAGTGATCGTGCGACTTAGCTTCCTTGGGTTTCAGGCTGCAGCACTAGGTAGCAGAGTTTGGGACTTAGAACCGTTGGCCTTTTCTTTTTCTTTCTGCGGCCTGGACCTCTTTCACCAGGTAGCACGCCCAGGCCGGAGTAAATTGCGAGTTCTGCTGCGGCCTGGGCTCTTCTTGATCCAAACCGCACACTTAGGTAGCACTGAGGCGTTCTTCAAGTTTTTCTGGCCTTAAACACTTCTCTCTGCTCTCTCACATGCTCCATTCCATTCATCATTGAGCTATGTCCTCCAAAAATCACCTAGAACCTGAGACCAACTCACAAAACCCATCAAAAAGTTCTAAAACAGAAAAGAGAAGAGAAGAAATCAAAAGAACTATGTACAAAGATAAGCTTGGGGCGTCTCCCAAGAGCACTTTGTTTAAAGTCTCTAAGTTTGACTTTGGAAACCTGTTTAACAGGCTGGTGGTGGATCAAGAAGGGGAACTGATGTAGCTTCCTCCTTCCTTTGTGAAACCAAATAATGCTTGATCTTTTGGCCATTTACCACAAACTGTTGACCATTCTTTCCTTCTAACACAACAGCTCCATAGGGCCTCACCTAAAGAACTTTAAAGGGACCAGACCATCTAGACTTAAGTTTTCCTGGAAACAACTTAAGTCTAGAGTTGAACAGCAACACAAAATCACCAACCTTGAACTCCCTTTTCAGAATCTTTTGATCATGCAAAGCTTTGGTCTTCTCCTTATAGATCTTTGAGCTCTCAAAAGCCTCAAGCCTAATCTCCTCAAGTTCATGGAGTTGCATGACCCTCTTTTCTTGAGCTGTCTTGATATCAAAGTTAAGCAACTTCACAGCCCACAAAGCCTTGTACTCCAGTTCAACAGGAAGGTGGCAGCTCTTCCCATATAGCAGACTGAAAGGTGATGTCCCAATTGGAGTTTTAAAGGCAGTCCTGTAAGCCCACAATGCATCATCTAGCCTTTTGCTCCAATCTTTTCTGCTTGAGCTAACAGTCCTCTCAAGAATGGCATTGATCTGTCTATTAGATACCTCAACTTGGCCACTAGTTTGAGGATGATATGGAGTAGCTATCTTGTGTTTCACTCCATGCTTTCTCAACAAACCCTCCAAAGTCTTGTTCACAAAATGAAATCCTCCATCAGAGATAACAACCCTTGGAACTCCAAATCTTGGGAAGATAATGCTCTTGAACAGCTTCAATACAACCTTGGAATCATTGGTAGGGGAAGCAATGGCCTCAACCCATTTGGACACATAGTCCACAGCAACAAGTATATACTGATTCCCATAGGATGAAATGAAGGGCCCCATAAAGTCAATCCCCCAGCAATCAAAGATCTCAACTTCTAGAATTGGGTTTTGAGGCATCTAACTCCTCTTTGATATGTTCCCATGCCTCTGACAGGCATCACATGCTGAAACCACTAACTGAGCATCTTTGAACATTGTGGGCCACCAAAACCCACTCTGAAGAACCTTGGCCACAGTCTTGAATGCTCCCATGTGACCTCCAAAAGCTGAACCATGACACTCTTGCAACACAGGTTGCATCTCCTCCTCAGCAAGACACCTTCTATACAGCTGATCTTTGTTCAGGACATAGAGGTAGGGCTCATCCCAATGGAATCTCTGGACATCTCTGAAGAACTTCTTCCTCTTGTAAGCATCTAATTCAGGAGGCTCCACCCCACATGCAAGATAGTTCACTATGTCTGCAAACCAAGGCATCCTCCTCTCTTGAATGCTCTCTACTTCTTCAAACTCCAAGTAGGAATGGAGCACCATCAGAGACTCTTCAGGTAAGCTATCATTGAGAGGCACTTCAGAATCAATCCTCAGCCTAGAAAGATGGTCTGCAACTCCATTTTCTATCCCCTTTTTGTCCTGTACTTCCATATCAAACTCCTGAAGTAGAAGAACCCATCTTAACAATCTTGGCTTGGCATCTTTCTTGGTCATCGATACCTGAGAGCTGCATGATCAGTATATACAATGACTTTTGATCCCACCAGGTAGCTTCTGAATTTATCAAAGGCAAAGACTATTGCCAGCATTTCCTTCTCAGTAGTAGCATACTTCTCTTGTGCAGAGTCAAGTGTTCTACTGGCATAGTAGATAACATGTAGCTTCTTGTCTTTCTTTTGCCCAAGCACTGCTCCAACAGCAAAATCAGATGCATCTGTCATAACCTCAAAAGGAAGGGACCAGTCTGGTGCCTGAACTATTGGTGCACTAACCAATGCCTCCTTGATCAACTTGAAGGCCTCTTCACATTCAGCATCAAAGATGAAATCCACTTCTTTACACAACAGTCTTGTCAAGGGCCTGGCAATTCTTGAGAAGTCTTTGATAAATCTTCTGTAAAACCCTGCATGCCCAAGGAAACTCCTTATCCCTTTAACTGAAGTGGGGGTTTGCAGGTTCACCATTACTTCTACTTTTGCTCTGTCAACCTCTATTCCCTTCTCAGATATCTTGTGCCCAAGAACTATTCCATCCTGCACCATGAAGTGGCACTTCTCCCAGTTCAACACCAAGTTATGCTGCTCACATCTCTCCAAAACCTGTGACAAATTAGAGAGACAATCCGAGAAGGAGGAGCCATAGACACTAAAGTCATCCATGAACACCTCAACTTTCTCTTCAATAATGTCAGAGAAAATGTGCATCATACATCTTTGAAATGTGGCAGGGGCATTACAGAGACCAAAAGGCATTCGCCTGTATGCAAATGTGCCATAAGGGCATGTGAATGTTTTTTCTCTTGATCCTGGGGATCTATGGGAATTTGGAAGAACCCCGAGTACCCATCGAGAAAACAAAAGAAGGGGTGGTTTGCAAGCCTCTCTAACATCTGATCAATGAAAGGTAAAGGAAAATGATCCTTCCTAGAGGCTGCATTGAGCTTTCTATAGTCTATACACATTCTGTGTCCTGTGACAGTTCTAGTAGCTATAAGCTCATCCTTCTCGTTTTTAACCACTGTGATCCCACCCTTCTTGGGCACAACATGAACAGGAGATACCCATCTTGAGTCAGAGATTGGGTAAATTATCCCTGCCTCAAGAAGTTTTAGTATCTCCTTCTTAACCACTTCCTTAAGGTTGGGGTTAAGTCGTCGTTGATGCTCAATAGAGGACATAGATTGGTCCTCTAGGTGGATCCTGTGGGTGAAAATGTCAGGAGAGATCCCTCTAATATCAGCCAAAGAATATCTTATGGTTCTCCTGAACTTTCTTATCTCACTAAGCAATGCACTTTCTTGATCCTCTAATAGGCTATCATTGATGATGACAGGATATGTGGAGTTTAAGCCCAAGAAAGCATACCTGAGCCCTGTTGGTAGAGGCTTGAGCTCAACAGGGGGTGCATCAGCCTCATTCCAATCCTCGTCCAAGCTGCTTTGGCTGGTGTCTGATCCTTTGATAGCAAAAACTTCAGAGCCACTTTGTTCCAGCTCCAAAAACCTTGTCTCAGGACCCAACTCTCTAGCATTGTCCAAATACAACTTGTACCCTTCACTTTCTTCTGCTAAGAGCCCATTGTCCCCTTGTTCTTGAGTTAGAGCAGCTTGAAGAGGATCCTCAGTGTTCAGCTCCTCAAGCAACTCATCAGCCAACTGATCCATTGTCTCCACATAGAAACATTGACATCCAATGGTGGGTTTCTTCATCATCTCATTCACATCAAACTTGAGCTTTTCAGACCCAAGGTGAAGCTCTATTATCCCACCTCTCACATCAATTATGGCTCCTGCAGTGGCTAAGAATGGCCTGTCCAGGATAAGAGGATCTACTGGTTCCTCATCCATTTCCAGCACAACAAAATCTGTTGGAACCTCAAAACCACCTATCTTGACAGGTAGATCTTCCAACATACCAACAGGAAATCTAACTGATCTATCTGCAAGGATAAGAGAAATCCTTGCAGGTTTGAAGACTCTAAAGCCCAGCTTCTTAGCTATGAAGAATGGCATCAAGCTGACTGATGCTCCTAGTTCACAAAGACATCCAGAGAATAGAAGAGGTCCAATGGCACAAGGGAGTGTGAAACTCCCTGGATCAGTTAACTTCTTTGGAATGGACTTCTTCTGAATGATAGCACTGCATTCATGACTTAGTACCACCATGCCTTGAAGTTCTTTAGTCTTGTTGAGAATGGCATCCTTCAAGAACTTCCCCATCTTTGGCATCATTAAGAATGCATCAATGAGAGGCATTGTGAGTGGTGTCTCCTTGAGTGCCTTCTCAAATACAGCTCTTGCCTTGTCCACTAGTTGCTTCTTGAATCTCCCTGGAAATGGGAGTTTGGATTGGTATGGAGGCGGTGGCACATATTTCTTCTCTAGTTCTGGTTCCTTTGCTACTTCTTTACCCTTTTCTGTCATTGGTTTCTCAGCAACTTGATCCTCTTTTAAGGCTGCCTCCCCCTCAGTTTGATCATTGTCCTCAATGATCACATTGTTGTTCTCAATACCAGGTAACTCCTTCCCACTCCTCAGTGTAATGGCCTTGGCATATTCCTTGGGGTTGGGTTCTGGTTTTCCAGTTAGGTAACCTTGGTTCCTCGAGCTTGAGGCCTGGTTCTGCTTCAGTTCCTTGATTTCCTGCTGCATGGCTGCATTCTGGCTTGCAAAGATCTGTTGACCCTGAAGTAGTTGTTGCAGAATACCAACCATATCAGTACCCATCTGTGGCTGCTGTTGAACCGTTGGTGGCTGAAACTGTTGTTGAGCAGGCGCTTGCTGTTGGAACTGTGGTGGACTAAACCCTGGTGGTGCCTTTTGCTGCTGTGTACTGAAACTAGGACCCTGAAATGGTTGCTGTTGCTGACCAAAACCTTGATTCTGACCAAACTGATTCTTGGGTTGGAATGACCCTTAAAAGTTGTTCTTGGGAACAAAGTTCTGTGGAGCTTGAGAATTGGGATAGACCTGGTCTTGTGGGTTAGCTACATTGGTGTTCCTGTAGGAAAGGTTTGGATTGGCATTACCATACTGATATCTCTGGAACCTCTGATTCCCAATGTAGTTGAGCTCCTCTTGGGTGAGACCCTCTTCACTTATGTTCTCAAAGATTTGAGATGGTTCCTCATACTCTCCAACAAAATGCATTGGTTTGTGAGTTACCAACTTCAACTTGTCTAATTCATTTCTCAACTCCTTAACTTCCCTAGTGAGCCTCTGTTCTGAGCTTGAACCTTCAGACCTATTTGATCTGTCATAGTCTTCACCATAAGTATCATTGCTCAATGCTAAGTTCTCCACTAGCTCTAAAGCAGCATGAATTTCTTTACCCAGAAAGTTCCCATTGGAAGCAGTATCCAGCTGGTTTCTAATCTTGGGAAGAGCTCCTCTATAAAGTCTGCTAAGAAGAGAAGCCTCACTAAACCCATGGTGTGGGCATTGGTTTGTGTAGCTCCTGAATCTCTTATATGCTTCACCAAAACTTTCATTGCTGTGCTGAGTG
The DNA here is from genome assembly GCF_000478725.1 of Eutrema salsugineum. Classification (NCBI taxonomy): domain Eukaryota; kingdom Viridiplantae; phylum Streptophyta; class Magnoliopsida; order Brassicales; family Brassicaceae; genus Eutrema; species Eutrema salsugineum. The sequence goes on along the minus strand of NW_006256756.1, from coordinate 14,261,801 downwards.
AAGCTAGAGATTTGGTTCCTTAGTTTTGCAGTTCTTGAGGTTGAGAAGAACTTAGATAAGAAGGCTTGCTTTCATTGCTCCCAGGTTTGAATGGAGCCTCTTGGAAGATTCTTCTCCCATTGATGAGCTTTATCACCAAGACTGAAGGGAAATAGTCTTAGCTTGAAGCTGTCCTCAGAAACTCCATTAATCTTGGTCAGATCACACACCTTATCAAACTGGTCCAAGTGTTCCAAGGGATCTTCCATTGCTAACCCATGGAATTTTGAGTTCTGGACCATATTCAGCAATGATGCCTTCACTTCAAAGTTGTTGTTTTGCACAGGTGGTGCCTGAACACCAGCTCCATACTGATGAGCATTGACCCTGTCATTCTCTCCAACATAGACTTGGGGTTGCTCATATCTTCTTTGTTGGTGTTGGAAGGGCTGGGGTTGGTGGTGCACTTGTTGTCTTTGCTGAACATTGGCCTGATGCCTTTGTTCATGAGCTTGAGCTTGTCCCTGGTGGACATAAGCTTGTTGATGGTGCACCTGTTCCTGATGAAAATTACCCTGATGAAGCCCTTGACCAACTCCATTACCAGCTCCATTACCCTGAGCATGTTGCTCCTGAACCGGTTGTTCTATATCCACCACGTGATCTCCTTGTTCTGCTATCTCAGTCTGATCAATTTGTCTACCACGTCTGTCCCTTCTCCTCCTTGGTACCAGAAGATTGATATTGTCGTTCAGAGGGAAAGGTGGACCACAGCTTCTTGATCTAGACCTGGTGTTCATACACCTGAAATCACAAACAGAACTTGAATGTAATCAGTAATAACAAGAAAGTAAGCACTTGATCTCAAGAACAGATCAGAGCTTAATGCTAAACAAACCACAATTTGGCAACGGCGCCAATTGATAGACAAGACTTTTTAGGGTCTCAGGGCTATCAATCCCCTTGTCAAAGTAGCACAAAGAGGTTTATCAATCCAAGAATGTGGTGATAGACATTAAGCTATGTGATCAGATTCTTAATTCAAGCAAACAAGAGTGATTTTGGTTAACTAATGACAACTACAAACTTAAACAGGATTAAAGACTAATGACAATGACAAATGATGTGAATATGATATGATGGAGGCATGAGATTCTAGACATGATAGTTGGTTAGGGTGCTTTGGTGCTAAACTAGAAATGCTAATGACAATGATGAGACATGATTCAAATGATTAAGAACTCTAATCTAGGTTAATCCTCTCATGAAGGTATTAACCCCTATACTAATCCATTTACAAACCAAATTCCCATTTGTGAAATATGAATCAATATGCATTAATAAACAGTTCTTAATGATCATTCAAGCAAATAACAATACATCATCATGCAGAAAATGCTTAAACCTCTAATACAGCTCTTTCAGGAATTTCATCAAACACTTTTGGTGCATGAAATTCCCAGAATCTAGATCTCAAGTTATATGCAAGGATCTAGCATAGAGAACTGCTGTTTAGAGAGGTGAATCAATGAATCTTGCCCTAAGCACTCCTAATCTAACACTTTAGCACCCTATCCTACACATCTAGAACCTCATTAAGGTGACTACTCACTAATCATACTAATCTCTCTTAAACCTTTGCAAGTTGAGAAGATTAGCATGATTAATGATGAGAAATGAAGATAGAGATGATAGATTAAGAAGAAAGCAGCTTTTAAACTCAAAGATCTCTTAAACTCTCTTGATTAAAAACCCAAAAATCGATATTTCTCTTCTTGGTGGAGTCTTTTCACAAAAGAGGCAAGAGACAAAGGGAATAAAGCTTAGTACTTTCAGAAAAAACCCTAAAAAGTATTTATACCTCTCTAAAAACGAACCAGGTCAGCCCAGAACAAACCGGGTCCTGACCCGGCTTTAATGGATAAAGTGGAATTATTGCGGGTTGGTCCAGTGTCTCCCAGGTAGCACGCCCAAGTCGCAGTAGATGAAGAACTTTGCTTGTTATACTTAAATCGCTTGTCTTAGCCGCATGCCCAAGTAGGAGTGTTTTGCGAGTCTTGCTGTGGCTTGATCTTCTTCTTCTTCAACTCGCAGGACCAAGGTGGTTTCTGGAGAGTGTGCATATGTGCGGGTTGGTTTCCATTGCACCTAGGTCATAGGCTCAAGTCGGAGTGATTTGCAAGTGATCGTGCGGCTTAGTTCCAGGCGCGGCTAACTCGCATGCCTAAGTCGCACGATTATGGACTTATGATATGTTCATAATTTGCATCATTTAGGTTGCATATTTCATTCCAAATCATGTTTTATTTCATGCATTTTAGGTCCTTAGGGTTTGTTTTAGAACTTAGGAGATGCATTAGGTCCCAATGAGTCTTTGCATGTTTTGAGTGTTTATCAGGTGTATTTGGAGCTATTTGGAGCTATTTGGAGCTGAGAAGCTGAATCCAGAAAGTGGAATGGTGATCAAAGCTTGAAAAGTGCTGAAATTGGGTTTATGGAGGTTCTCGGCCATTCTCGCGTACCAGGAAGGTTTCTATCGGCCATTTTCATGTACCGCGGGTAGACCTTATCGGCCAAAACGCGTACCGGCTATTGAATCTCTCGGCCAAAATCTCTGGGTGCAGACACGTTTCCGAAATCGCCCGTCCGGGGAACCTTCCGGTCCGATTCAGCTGTCGGGTTCTTCATCAAAGTTGGAGCGGATTGGATCACGGTTCCATAGCAAGTGGAATCACGGAATTCGGACGCGTGAGCAGAAAGTTAAGCTCGTCAGAATAAACCCCTGTCTCGCTGCTGTTTTGGACCAAGCCGATTAGCTCTGAAGAATGCGAAGGACGGTGCACTTCCAGGCCGATTCAGTTTCCGGGGCCTTCATGCGAATCAGAGAAATTTGAGTGATTCCGCTTGTAGAAGACAGAAGACTCATTTATATCCAACTTTAATGAAGGAAGCTTCGGTGCTTGGAAAGTGGAAGGCTTCCTGGAGGGCACATCTTTGCAATGCATTTACACGATCAGAGAGAGGCGTCTAGACATGTGTCGATTCCGGAGACCGTATCTTCCTGCTCATAGCTCCGAATTGAATGATCTTGGACGTTCTGGAAACAAGACGCAAATGTCTCTGATTCTCATCAAGGCCCCGGAAGCTGAATCGGCGTGGAAGTGCACCGTCCTTCGCATTCTTCGGAGCTCATCGGCTCGGTCCAAAATAGCAGCGAGACAGGGGTTTCTTCCGACGAGCTTAACGTTCTACTCACGCGTCCGAATTCCATGATTTCACTTGCTATGGAACCATGATCCAATCCTCTCCAACTTCTATGAAGCACCCGACAACTGAATCGGACCGGAAGGTTCCCCGGACAGGCGATTTCGGAAACATGTCTGCACCCGGAGATTTTGGCCGAGAGATTCAATAGCCGGTACGCGTTTTGGCCGATAAAGTCTACCCGCGGTACGTGAAAATGGCCGATAAAATCCTTCCTGGTACGCGAGAATGGCCGAGAAAAACCTTCCTGGTCGGCGAGAATGGCCGAGAAAAACCTTCCTGGTCAGCGAGAATGGCCGAGAACCTCCTTTCAAGCTTTGATCACCATTTCTCCTCCTGGATTCACCTCTTCAACTCCAAATAGCTCCAAATGCACCTGTAAACACTCAACATGCAAAGACTCATTGGGACCTAATGCATCTCCTAAGTTCTAAAACAAACCCTAAGGACCTAAAATGCATGAAATAAAACCTGATTTGGAATGAAATATGCAACCTAAATGATGCAAATTATGAACATATCAGAAACAGGCCAAAAGAGAAAGAAAAGGAGAAGCCGAAAGCTTTTGCAAAGATCAAGATCATCATTCCACCAGATGCAACAGAAACTAGTGAGGACCAAATCCAGGAGCTGATCGAAAATACAAAAAGGGTTTTGAACAACATTAAAGTCCGAAAGAAGAATAAAGGGAAGAAGACAGCTCCTCAAGGAGAAGAAGTAAAACCTCCAGCAACCGGAAGTAATAAAGGCACATCAAGTGGAGTGCCATTTAAATCAGCCTGATTCCTAATGCTTACGTCGAGCTAAACGACTTAAAACAAAAGCGCTTAATGGGAGGCAACCCATTTAGGTACTCTTTCTTTTAGTTTTCTTTTCCTTTTTACAATTTATGCTTTCTTTTTCTTTTTAAGTTTTAGGTATGTTATAAAACAAAAACAAAAAAAAAATCAGAAAATTAGAAAAACCAAGAAGAAAAGGTTGGTTTTTAGCTGCTCGGCGCGGCAAAAAAACGAGAAGATTGGACAATAGGCCGCAGGAGGAAGAGCCGCGGTCGCGACCGTTCGACCCGCGGCCAAGGGTGCATTGACCACGGCACCGTGAACGTGACCGCGGCCGAGCCCTCAATCACCGCGGTCACGCGTCTCCTGACCGCGGCCGTTGGTCGTTGACGTGACGACGCGGATTTCCGCCGAAGTTTTCCGGTGATTTCTGAAGTATTCTTGGTAAAACCCGTAAAGATTCTCCATAAGTTTTAAACTTTCCTTGCGTGCAAGACAAGAAAGGTACGTTCCCGTAAACTTAAAGATTTCCCGGAAATTTTCCGTTTTTGCCACAAAAACGCTTTTTAAAGAAAAGAAACAAACTTTTTGGATCAAAACTCTTTCTTCTCTTCTCTTCCAAAAGACTTAGAGATTTAGGAGAAATAACACATTTTTCAATTCTTAAGCTTTTTAAGAGATTTTTGGCTCAAACCTCACTCTTTTTCAAAGCTGATTTCAATTTTGCCATCAATTCTCTCTTTCCAGCAAGGTATGAACCTCAAACTCACTATTCTTACTCGATTTTGAACTTAGGATTTTCTTTAAAAACCCAAAATCTTGGTCTATTGATGGTGGAAATAGCTTAAGAATGATAAATTATCCATTTAGGTTATCTAAAAATCGATTTTAGCACCTAGCTTAAGAGAAATTGAGATTTTTGAAATTTGGATTCTACATGCTTGATAAAAATTGAATTTGGAACAGCAAAATTGATGAATTTGATTTAGTCTTGTGTGATTAGTGATTAGTATTGGGTAATCTTTAGAATTTACATGGAAATTGCTCATCAAAACCGATTTTTAGAAGATTTCTATGTTAAGAACATCAAACGAATTTAGTCATGAACTACTTGATTTCTCTAATTCAATATAAATTTTGCTTGCTCATGGTTTTAATTAATCTCTTTGTACTAGTATTAGTATAACAGATCTTAATGTGTTAAAATCAGCATCCATATTCATTCTTTTTCCAAGAATCATTTCATTTTGCAGAAAATTGACGAAACCAGATCCCGAAGGAGCCGTCGCACTGGTGGCAGCTCCGAGGACATTCCCGATGATTTTACTCTAGGAGAGTACATGCTGAAGCAAGCCAGACCAAGAAGAAGAAGCTATGAGATGAGATTGCTCCAGCACTCAAGAGAAACACGAGCAGCTCCCGAGCCACCACAAATTCGATACATTGGGAGGGAGACAAACCCGAGAGTGGACTATGCAAGGTGTTTCCAGAAGCTGAACATCAAACCCACGCCTTGCATTGATTATCATACACTCGAGATGCTTGGAACAGAGAGGATGTGATCTGGTACATCGATGCACTTAAGCTGAGACCCTACATGGAGCTGAACCTTCCGACTTATCCTGAGCTAGTCCGTGAGATTTTAGCGACTATTACACTCCACCACACGAAGAGGAGGAACCCTAGAGCATCAGATGGCATCTTGTCATTCTCTATCCGCGGACAGCCTTATTCTCTCACCATTTCCGAGGTTTGTGAAGCTCTTAGGCTTCCATACACTGATGGCATTTACCTTGAAGATGAACCTGATCTTAACCTGTGGAGAGAGATGGGTCATGGAACCTATGATAGTGGGAGATCGAAGTCAGCCCTTCTTAGCCACCCAGCAGTGAGAGTTGTGCACAAACTCTTAGCACACACGATCTTCTCTAGAGCCAACATGGGAAGTATTTTGAAGACTGAGCTCATCACACTTCAGATTCTGTTTATGGATGATCTACGACTTGCCTGCTTCGCATGGATCATAGCGCAGAATATGGTAAAAGTGAAGCATGATTTACATGGTTGCGAGGATGCTACTTCAGCTTTCGGGAGTGCTATTACAGCGATACTACAGGCTGTAGGATTCGATTTCTCATCTGATGATCCACTTCCTGATGTCTGGTATGATCTACTTTATCTCTCTCGCGATCACACTATCTCTCGTGCCGCTTTCGATCCACACAGGTTTGGTTACAAGTATTGCACTGGCACCAAGGAGCACCGAGTCCGCTTACCTTCAGCATCTATCCCGAGATTGTGCAACGGAGGACGCCCACGATGGATTCCAGTATCCGATGATTTTCTGCCATCTGTACCTCGTCTACCATTCACCATTGGCCAATACATAGTGGCCAAGGCGAAGCGTGATGCAGCTGCGGCCCGTGCTCATTTTCAGCCATCTATTTCGACTGGCCACACCTCATCATCTACATCATCACACACTCATTCCGATCTGGAGCGCAGAGTTGAGAGACAGGGACGACGCTTTGAGCGCGTTGTCACCTTCTTACAGGAGCAGCACCAGTTCGCAGACGACACTTCGGAGGATGAGTGATTGATCAGCACTTCACTACCATCACGGTTCTATCATCATTTTCATTTCTTTTATCTTATTTTATTTTATTTTGCTTTTATTCACCATCTTCTCACCAGCTTTTTCACACTGGGGACAGTGTGATTTATGTCTGGGGGAGGATGTCTATCCGTACTAATCATTTCCCTGCTTTGCTTTTAAATTTCAAGTACTTTTTAAATTTTAATATGTAACCTATTCGACATTAAGTATTTTTCAGGAATGTTTGATGCAAAACTATGATGATTTAGACCTGCACACTTCTACACTATGCATGATAGCTCATCTGTGGTTAGCACTAGACTAGGCGGTAGCTAGAGTACTTGCACTACGAACTCCCACCAGAGGACTTCAATTCATGGAGATTCTTTCTGACAGGATATACTAGCTCATTTTATTTGGACTTAATATTGATATCTAATTTTCTCATCATTGATTTTAGGCAGGCATCGACATACACATCTAGGACGTTTTTTACCATCACTTTCACCACTATTTGTCGTCCTAGATGACCAGTTTATCTTTATCTGGTACCATACGCTAAACCCAAAACCCTTGTTTTCAATCCTCATGCATTCTCTCTTTAGTTTATATCAGCAGATATGTGCAAAAACGTCGGAGAGAAGAGGAGCGATGCAGTTTTCAGTCACTCACAAAGGAGACTGAATGGAACTGGGAAGGAAGAGTATCAGAAACATAATAAAACTTTACAAGACAGATATTAACTGGTAAATTCGTGCTCTCTAAGACTCTATATCTAAAGGTGTTCCCTTTCTAAAAAAAAAAAAAAAACGTGAAAAGAGAAAGGGAAACAAAAAGCCTAATGAGTCTTAGATTGTCGAAATTTGTGGAGCAATGAGCAACTACTATTCGTTTAAGGAGCTATTGTTTTGAAAGATTTACAAAAATCTAAGTCTGGGGGAATTTGGAGAGAACCTGAGGAAGAAGACCATGAATCTATGTCAAGAAGAAAGTGACTGAAAACTGTGGATACCAACAGCTTCACTCTCTCTTGCGGTTTTGCATAATATCCTGCGTCCTCCAAATCTTCAGGTAACCCGTAAACACTTTAAGCCTTACCCCCCAAACTAATCTTTCTTGACACCTAGCCTAGATCGCCTTGCCTAGATTTTCTTTGATGAGAACCACCGAGATTTTTAATGAATGTTAAGAGCTAGTTGACTATGGAAGTTAGATCTTAGTGCATAGATTTCTGCATGACGGATTAACGGACTAGTTATGCCTGTATTGCTAGTGAGAATTTTCTAGGGTATTCCCGATTGATGCATACTGATTGATATTGGTCTAGAAGTTTGGTCTCTAAGATTTTTTTTAGTTCCTGCATTTTCAAACCTCTCGCCGAGATTTAGCCTTTGTTTTGTTTGAGGACAAACAAAATACTAAGTCTGGGGGAGTTGATAACACCGGAATTTGACCATTTTTATGGATCATTTTAATATCTTTTACAGGTGTTTTTACTCCATTTTCAAAGGTTTTCAAAGGATTTCTATGTTTCCGGATTTTAAAAGACTTTTCAGGTAATTTTGGATAAAGAGGCACAAAATGGAACAAAAAGACTATTTTGGATAAATGCAGACCGTCAGAACTCTCATGGAGAGACGAAGACCTTCTCACCGTCTGATCACCCTCAAAATTGGACAACTTATAGAAGAATCAGCCAGCTTTCAAATGCACTTGGTTTGGAGACATTCCAACGGTTGGATATCAAGATATTCCATTAGCCCCGGAGCCACTCGAAGTCGGTCAGCAACTCACCCGACCGCAGGCAACAAGCTATTTGCCGCGGTCAGAAGATTCCCGACCGCGGCCAACAAGCCAATTGCCGCGGTCACAACACTCCCGACCGCGGCAATCAATCTGCGAGTTAAAGCCTACTTATCTGAAGCCCAAAGTCATTCTCAGCCTCAATTCTGGAACCCTAGAGACCATGGAGTATTGGAGACTATAAATACATGTCATTTAGGTCGTTTTTAGACACAACCCTTCATACTTGAAGGAAACCCTTTTCCTTTAGCCGTTTTTATGCGATTATTGTAGAAGATTGTTCAAGTCCGAGTTCTTCAATAGAGAAGCTTTCTTTATCTCTTTTCTTTACTGTTTTTCATTACTTTTATTAAAACCAATGATGATGTCAAACTCAGCCATGTCTGAGTAGATCCCGAGTTGGGCTTAGGGTTCCCGAAAGGGGCTCTCATAATCGATTAAGACATCTAGGTTTATAGATTTGGGATTTCGACCTGTTTTCTGTTTATTATTGTTCTTATTGCATGTATGCTTAATTGATCACCTAGTATCTGATCTAGATAGTTAGTGTTGCGAAAGTTTTCATTAAGTATCAGCCCTAGAATGAAACAGGCGATATTTCCGTAGGAGTGGAAACCTACCTGCGGCGAGATCGTGAGTATTGACGAGTCTTGTGCAGCTCTTGCGTTCTCTCCCTTCCAGGGCCAGAGTGGAAACCTACTGGTCAGGGTTGCGAGAAACAGCTGGTTATGATCACGACAGTGACGTAGTCATACCGCCGTACTCTAGCTCTAGAACCCATATATCGTTATCCGTCAATCCCAATCTATCTACCTTAGTGTTAAAACCGATTATGATCCCTTAGAGTTCCCAAAAGCTCAGCGTTTTTAGCCATAGTTTACAATTCCATCGAGTTTTACTTGCTTTCTTAGACCTGCATTTCAATTTCCTTAGTTCATTATTTACTTGCTTTATTTACCTTTCCTGCGATATTTTACTTGCCTTATTAGTCTTTCATTCGATATTTGCTTATTCTAATTGCATTTCATTCGATTTTCTTACCTGCTTTTTAGGATAGATTTATTTGCTTTCTTTTGTTTTAGTTTAATTCGCAAGAAAAACAACCAACCTTTAAAACCAATTTCGTCTAGACATAAAGTTAAAAAAACCGTAGAAGAATACCAGGCACACAAATCTCTGTGGATTCGATCCCTAAATACTGCAACTGATCAGCTGTGCACTTGCGGCTTTCATTTGTTTTGTTAAGGGTAAAACTTGTTCCCTCACGCAGTTGACACGACCACCAAAATCATCCATGAATACTTCCATGAAATCTTCAATAAAGTTTGTAAAGATCGACATCATGCACCGCTGGAAGGTAGCAGGTGCATTACACAATCCAAAAGGCATACGTCTGTAAGCAAACGTGCCATATGGACAGGTAAATGTCGTTTTTTCTTGATCCTCCGAGCGAATAGGAATTTGGAAAAATCCGGAGTATCCATCAAGGAAGCAATAGTAGGGGTGATTAGCTAACCTTTCTAGCATTTGATCTATGAATGGAAGTGGAAAATGATCTTTCCTAGTTGCTGCATTCAGTTTTCGGTAATCGATGCACATACGATGTCCAGTTACTATTCTTGTAGCGATCATTTCATCTTTATCATTTTTAATGATAGTGACTCCTCCTTTCTTCGGAACAACATGAACTGGGCTAACCCAAGTGCTATCTGAGATAGGAAAGATTATTCCGGCTTCTAAAAGCTTCATAATCTCCTTCTTGACAACATCCATGAGATTAGGGTTCTGTCTGCTTTGACTTTCGATTGAGTTTTTAGCATTATCCTCTAGATTTATCTTGTGTATATAAAGATGTGGAGAGATTCCAGGTATGTCATCAAGTGAATATCCTAAGGCTTTTCTATGCTTTCTCTACTCAGTCAACAGCATTGTGGTTACTTCTTCCGTCAAACCAGAGTTTATTTTGACAGCATAAGTAGAATTTGGTCCAAGGAAAGTGTACTTAAGTCCGACGGGAAGAGGTTAAAGCTCGACTTGAGGGGCTTTAAGCTCGCTCCAAGGATCATTAATTGCTGCAGCAGTGTCTTTAGGAGGTGTAGGAATGTTTGTTTGGTCCTTAAGATCTCGATAGTTTAGAGGTTTCCTATAAGTTTCGGATTTATCAAGTATACGCGCGCATTCACTCGAAATTTCTTCATGGAAATTGCGTTCATCTTTTGCGGGTGAAAGCGTGACACTTAAAGGGTCGTCTAGAATCAGATCTTCGTAGACTTCCTCAATAATTCCGTCTAACTCATCAACCCAACAAATTTTGCCATCCAAAGTAGGTTTATCGAAACTTTTGTTCATGTCAAATTTCATAACTAGACCGGCTAGATGAAGGTTGATTTTTCCTTCAGGAACGTTGATTATGGCTCCGGCTGTAGATAAGAATGGTCGTCCAAGAATAAGTGGATCCTTAGTTTCTCTTTCTAGTTCTAGAACTACGAAATCAGTTGGAATGGAACATTTTTCGATCACGACAGGAACATTTATTACGATACCTACAGGTTGTCTAACAGAACGATCAGCTAATACTAAGGAAATTTTAGTGGATTGGAAAGTGTGGTGTCCTAAACGTTTTCCTACTGAGAGAGGCATCATGTTTATGCTAGATCCTAAATCAAAGAGAGCACGCTCAAAAGCTACATCATTTATGGTGCATGAAAGTATGAAGCTTCCAAGATCGTTTTTCTTTTCAGGGACTCGGATTTGCAGGATAGAACTACATTCATGGGTTATCATCATAACACCTTCTTCAAGAGTTAAAGAATTTGTTAGAATACCCTTCATGTATTTTCTTAAAGCGGGAATCATAGCACAAGCTTCTACGAAAGGTAATATCACATTTAACTGATCAATTAACTCGTTCAGCTTAGCTTTTTCTTTCTCCTTCTTAGGGGCTCTTAAGGCTCTAGGATATGGAGGTTTAGGTTTATAGACACTAGTTGGTGGAGGTGGAATTGGATCTTCTCCAAGGATTTCCCGGGATGAATCTTTTATTCTCTCCTACCACTTCTCTTTCAACATCTTCATTTGTGATTCTTTCTTTTTCCTTTTCCTTTCCCTTTTCCTCATCTTTGGGATCTTTAGGAAATTCAGGCTCTTTGTAAGCTAATCCACTCCTAAGAGTGATAGCTTTCACATGATCGGAGGGATCTGCTTCACTTGAGTCTTCGAAAGAATTTTCACTTGGCTCCTCTTCAGAATTTTCTAAGTTTTTAGAATTAGTTTTGATCATCAGGCTAAGGAGGGTGGAAAATTTTTCATTGAAATCTTCTTGCATCGTTTTAAGTTCAGATCTAAGATCACTAATCTCTTGAGACCTAGATTTTTCAAGCTCTATAATTCTTTTGTTTAGGTTTTCAGCTTCAGAAGGGGGAAAACTAGGATGTGGAACAGGATTAGAGTGAATAGCCAAGATTGGTTCGCAAGGTGATTTCCAGGCAAGTTCGGAAGACGGTTTCCCGCGGTCAGAAGGCTCGCGACCGTGGTGAAACAGGTCTTGGCCGCGGTCAGCGTCATCACGACTGCGGTGAAAGCATGGTTTGCCGCAGTCCGAATGAATGGACCCGCAGTGATCAGAAACGAATGGAAAATCTTTAATTTGGTAGACTTCTGCAGTGTTCATCATCTCTTGATCATAAGAATCCATTGGATTGTCCCAACCTTCAAAGTTACACGTATTGTGTGCCTTGTTTGGTTGTTGCAATCCATGTTGACTCATTATGTGATGGAGACACTTTATAACTTCCGATATCTCTTCTTTCTTCTCAGGAAGTGCAGAATTACCAAAGGTGGCTTGATTTCGGATGCTGTTTGCGAAATTGTTGATGAAAACATGAGCATCTTCTACAGATCTGGTTGAGAAGTCTCCATTACTTGCTGTGTCGAAAGAGTGTCGTAACTCTGGAGTAATACCTCGATAGAAGATACCCAGCAGGTATTCCTCGGTATATCCATGGTGTGGACAATCTCTTTGGTATTCCTTAAATCTTTCCCAAGTATCTAAAAGATCTTCATATTCTTTTTGTTTAAAAGTTCTTATCTTGTTTCTTAAGAGATTCGTATGATTTCTAGTATAAAAACGATTTAGGAAAGCAGTTCTACACTCTGCCCACGTTTTTAGTGAAGCAGGTGGCAAAGATTTTAGCCATTTGTTGGCATTGTCTCTCAAAGAAAATGGGAAAAGACTACACTTGTGGTAATCCCCATTTTCTGTAATGGTTACACATAATCTTCGAACGTCTCGATATGGTCTATCGGGTTTTCGAATGAATAACCATAGAATTGATTTTGTTGAACTAAACGGATATAGGGTACCTTGATTTCGGTTTTGCCATCCTTTGGTAAGGCTGGTTGAATAGCTCTTCGATCTCCCAAGAACTTCTCGAGTGAATCGAAACTTCCAATCAGTTCATCATCATCTTCACGTTTTGTCGATCGGATTAGCTCATTGTCATCATAGATCGGTTCTTCAAACTCGTCATCAGTCAGGTCATCATCGCTTGGATCACCATCCACACGATATGGTGGATCACCAAGAGTTCCGGGAACATGTTCCCGGTCTCTCATTGCAGAGAAACCTGAAAAATTCAAAAGAAAAAGTAAAAGTCCCCGGCAACAGCGCCAAAAACTTGATGTGGTGTGTGTCGAGGGTGTCAAGTTTTATCCTAAATGAAATCAATAGCCGCAAGTGCACAGCTGATCGATTGTAGTACTTAGGGATCGAATCCACAGGGAAGGAGGATCTTTCCTGCAAAAGCCTTCGAAAGATATATAAAGTAAGGAAGTCTAGAACCAGGCGAGTTTTGTGAGGGTTTTGGTGGTGTGTTTAAAATGTAAAAATGAATCCTAAAGAGAAAATACGGTAATTAAAATGACTTAATAACTAAACTTAACGAAAACGGGTAAAAACGAGAAAAGCCGCTAACCTAATTGCTTAAATGAAAATCGATTGAAAGAGTAAAGATACTAGACTAAAGATACTAGACTAAAGCTTGAATGAAAATTGGTGTAAATCTATAAGAAAAGAGGCGCTGGGGTTCAGGGAAGTTTTCTCAGGGGTATGAACGATTCAAAACATTGCTAGAGAGTAAATTTGATAAGATCTTAGCTTAAACTTTTCAAACTGGAGTCACGGACGTATGAATACGCCACTGTCATGATCATAGACAACTATCTCTCTCAATCCTGACCAGTAGGTTTCCACTCTGGCCGTGGAAAAGAAGAGATGCATTATGTTTAAGACTCGTCAGCCTTCACAAATTGCCCATAGGTAGGTTTCCACTCCTATGTTTGTTTTGCTCTCCCAAACTAGATCTGATACCGGATGAACACTTTCGTGTCACCAAGCATCTGGATCAGATTGTAGTTCATGACGCTACTCTCATGTAGTAAAAACGAATTCAGAAGAAAAAGTTCTAAGATTCGGCTCAATAGCCAATGGAATCCTCACCGAATATATATATCCCCATCGAAAATCCCTTAGACCCAACAAAAAAACTACTCAGACATAATACACGAAATCAAAAACATAGTGTTAAAAGGTAGAATAGAAACCGAAATTGAAAATAAAGAACAAGGGTTCAAGAGACAGATCTCTCTCTCCCTAAAAACAAAGCTTAAAGTAAAATTTCTGTAAAGTATTTCGTCTCCCTTCTTCTCTCAAAAACGACCTAAATGACATGTATTTATAGTCTCCAATACTCTCTGGGGTCTAGGGTTCCGGAATTGAGGCTGAGAAAATGATACATGCTTCAGAAATGGGCCTTCAAAGTCGGAGTTAGCTGGCCGCGGTCGGGAAGCGCGTGACCGCGGGGAATGGGTGGCTGGCCGCGGTCGCGGTGGTTGTGACCGCGGGGAATGGTCTGTTGGCCGTGGGTGGAAACGCTTGCCGGCTGGTTTACGAGACATCTTGCTCTTCGCTTTTCTTTTGATTGAACCGTTGGATTGCCAAGCTGTAAAGTGTGCTGGAAAGCTGGTACTTCCATCTTTAAGATCTCCAAATAAGAGCTGGATCAGACGGTGAGAAGGCCTTCAATCGGGGGTGAACTTCTGGTGGTTTGGCTCTGAGCTGAAATCTGGTTTTCTATCCATTTTGTTAAGATTTTCCCAAAGTTACCTAAAAAGAGTCTTGGAACTACAAATACTAGAAAAACGTAATAAAAATACTTAAAAGCAATTAAAAACATAGAAAAAATATTTCAAAACGATCCATAAAAGTGGTCAAAATACGGTGTTATCAACTCCCCCAGACTTAAACCTTTGTTTGTCCTCAAACAAAGCAAAAGCCTAAACTGGTTAAATAAAAACAAAAATAGGAAATGCACAAATCTCAGAGACATGAACTGATAACTAAGAGTTTTCAGGCTCTTAGAAGGGTTATCAATCCCCTTGTCAAAGTAGTATAAGGGGTGTCAAACCAAGCTTGTAAACGAGACACTAGCCTATGTCATTTGTTTACTTAAGTCAAGACAAGATGATAAAAGTTTGGTGACGATGATTAACAGGCAAATGAGCAATAAAGTTAAATAAAAGCAGAGATTTAAACTAATCAAGATGCAAATAACAAACAGGTGATTCAGATGATGGTAATGAATGATAAAGGCAGAAGCTTTAGACAGGATATTTGACTCGGGTGCTTCCAAGTTAGACTAAGGGGCTAATGAATCATTTTATCAAGCGATTTCATTTGACTTTGAACTCAAGGCACGTTAATCTTCTCATGAAAGTATTAAACGTCTAAACTGATCCTCTTTCATACCAAAATCCCTTTTGAGAAGCACGAATCAGTCAGCAATAAGAATCGGTTCAAAAACGTCATTTAAGAGAACAAACTATCACTCTCGCGATGAAAGACTCTTAAACCCTTAACCGAGTGGTTCAGACATTTCTACAAACACTTCTGATGCGAGATATGTCTCAGATCTGAACCTCAAGTGATGTGCTTGGATCCAGCTTAGAGATCTCGTCGGTTAAGGAATGAAACATGCAAGACTAGACACCTAAACCCATTAATCCACCTTGAAAGCACCCTAATCTACCTATCTAAAGCCGATTAAACGACTACTCACTGATCATAACGAGCTCACTAAGTCCTTTGCAAGACGTGTAGCTAGTCATGATAAGGAGTTTGATGTTGGATGATAAAAGAAATAAAGAAAGAACAAGATTCTGATGCAAAAACGAGATATCGGATAACATTAATCAAGTTTCACAAAAGAGGCAAGTTCTCAGAGCTAAAAACAGATAAGAGATAAGATAACTAGGTTTTTAGTCTCAAAATGTATTTATAGCAAAGGGAAAGTGTCGCGGGTCAGCCCGGAACAAACCGGGTACTGAACCGCCTTCTTGGGTTGATTGGTGAGTGCCACGGTGTGTCGGAAAGTGAAGCCGAGGTCTTCATGCCGAGGCGTGCACATGAGTCAGGATCCAGATGAAGATCTCGTGAAGAACACGTCAAGAACATGCATGAACCCTAGTCTTTGATCTATCCTCACGTGTATGTTCTTGAGCCATTCTGTTCTTGATTCTGGGTTCGTGACAAGGGAACTCGGGATAAAATGTCGAGGGGTCATGATGTCGAGGTGCTTGGGAGAACACAGTCCGGCATGCACGCCGAGGTCATTACACCGAGGTGTACTTTCAACACTTAGTCGTTTCCAGCTTCAGTTCTTACGTATGCATGCCTCGATCTAACCATGCCAAGGCTTTGGCACGAGGTCTAGTCCAGAATACTTCCAAGATATGAGCCTCGACTTGAGTGACGCCAAGGTAAAGATACCGAGGCTTGTTAAAATACTTAGCGCGTATCGCAACTCTTTTAGGCTTGTATCGACCATGTCACCTTCCGGAAGCAGTAACTTTCAGCACACGACTCCAATTGCTCTGGAACCAGTTCCAAAGTCAAGATGACTCAATAAGGTCGAACTTTGGTGAAGAAACCATCGGAGCTTGGGGAGTGGAAGGCTTCCTGGATTTAACATCTTTGCGCCGCATTGAAATCACCGGAAAATAGACTTTTAGACCGATGTGAACTCCGGAGACCCTATCTTCCAAACTTTTGCTCCGAATTGAGCGATTCCAAATGCTCTGAGAAGATCTTCCATGGATCTCGAACTTTGGTAAGGACCGGGTAAGCTGGTACGGTCTGGAGGGGCTCCGTCCGCCATGATTTTTGAAGTTCGCCGTTCAGTTCTCGGGTACGCGCAATGCTGGTGAATGCTCCGGAAGCCATATCTTTCTCTCCACTGGTCCGAATTGGATGATTCCAACTGTTCTAGAATCTTTGCTGTATTATCTCCAACTTTGGTGAAGACCCCGCCAACTGATTCGGACCGGAAGGTTCCCCGGATTGCTGATCTCTGAATTGCGCGGGCAAGGACAACTTTTGGTCGTAAAAACCTTCCTGCGGTAAGAAAAATGGCCGAGGGCTGTGTACCGCGGTAAGCTTTTTGGTCGTAAAAATTCTTGCCTCGGTCAAAAACTTGTCCTGTGGTATTTTTGCACTCGATACTCGATTATGGCCGATCGGTAAGGTTTTTGGCCGGTAATGAGCGACTGGTAAACATTTTGGCCGAGGTTTCCGACCAGCCGGTACGAGATTTGGCCTAGAAATTCCTCCAAGCGGTTTTCACCATTTTTGACCCTTGTCTTCACCGTTTTCTTTTCTGTTCCTCTTCTTAGGCTCCAATTGGTCTCCAAAGCTCCTGATAAAGACTTCAAAACATGCAAAACTCTTTGGGACCTAATGCAAGCCCTAAGTCCTATTTTAACGCCTAAAGACTCAATTTACATGAGAAAACACACGATGAAGACTCTATAATGCAATCTAAATGATGTAAAATATAGACATATCAACTGCCCCACCCTTGACCTTTGCTTGTCCTCAAGCAAAAAGAACAAATGAGAGAGAGAGGTTGTAATGCAGATGGAGCTCATATTTCCTTTTTAGAGAGAAGTGACCACAAGAGAACTCGGATTCATGCTCAAATATGCAATGCAAAGCTATACTCGGATATTTTCCAACTAAAACACGGAATCTCCACAAGTCATTATCACACTCAACTCTTTCACATTCATTAAGTTCGTAACCGGTGAATCAAATGATGCAATGTTCAAATAGGCTGGCTTGGCTAGGGTAAGGTCATGAGATAAAAATGATCTCATCAATATTCAAGCGGGTGCAATGCAACAAGGATCTCTCTATGAACGACCGAACTTTGGCAGAATGCTAAAGGTAAAAAGCAACCGATCCATACAAGGGCAAGACTCATCACACCCCACACTCCACTCAAAGTGTTTCTCAATTGCTCCCCCTCTCAGAATCCTCACTCTTCACAATCGTTTTCTTTTCACTAGGGGACTCGCCTTTTTCTTTTATTTTCAAGCCTTGGTTTTCACTTATTCACACAGCTCTTTTCTTTCATAACGTATAGCCTCTTTCATTTTCATTTCAGAGCACTTGAGCCTTTGGCTTCTTTTCATTTCAGAGCTTATCTTTTCACATCCAAGACTTAATTCATTTTCATTCATTCCCCTGGCTATTTCCACTCTCACTTTTCCACTCAGCTCACCTTTTTCCACTCACCAACAAGTCTTTTCCCCCACACTTATTTCTCACCAATACTCTTGGTTCCTTGATGTTGGAACATACCACTCAATGAGCCAAACCCTTGTCGCTCTAAACCTAACACTTTCTGCTAAGTTCAGACCAAGGTGGCCTTACAATTCTCACACAAACATTGGCTCGAAAGAAAGATGGGTTCAAGGTGAGGGAACTGATCCATGATGCGGATTCAGCTACTTGAGCTAAGGAAGGAGGGTGGTAAAAACAACGATTCTAGCTCAAGTATGTATATCGGTATCCACAAGCCTATTTAAGCAATGCATCAAAGGATATTTTCATTTCAAGTTCAGGGTTATCACTTAGCTAGAGTTGAGTGTAATTCAGACTTGCTTCTCAGATTCAAATCGTTTCAAGCTTTACAAGCACAGAATGAGTTTCACAAGCATATTTTCAAGTTCTCAAGTGATTTACTCTCTAGGAAAAAATCTATCATTGCTCCTTGCACTGATGCAATCCTACATGATGCAACTAGACTCGATCTTAAAATGCGAGATGCAACTAGAATGATGTAATTTATCACATGTATTAAGCTAAATGAGACTCAAGAATGCAAAAGTCAAATAAGAACAAAGAAAACAAGATCAGAAAACACAAAGCTCCTCCCCCACACTTAGATAACACAGTCCCTTGTGTTATAAAAGCGTGTGAGAGAAGTGAAAAGACAAACTGAACGAATGCAAGATGATATATACAAGATGCATATGTACAAGGTTTGAAGTCGATACCTTAGTCGGAGAGGTCGGATCCCAAGTAGTGCGAGGGATTCGATGTTGAGCAGGATGGAGTGGGCTGACGTGGTGGGCTGCTTTCTGAGGGTTCAGGCAGGAAAGCCGTGGCTGGATCGATCAAGTCATCTTTGCCTGGTGGAAACTCCGGATTCCTCGCGTTTGACCTTTCTCCAACTCCTTCTTCTGTAATCGGTGCGGTTGAGGTCGCTGAGTTCTTATCCGGTGAGGATGGCCTCGTGAGCTGCTTTACCTTCTTCTTCAAATGCCTCACACAATCCACCAATGCGTGGATGGTTTTGTCTTTCCACTTACACCACTTTTGGAGGGTGTTCACTCGCGAATACAGCTTCTTGGCGTGGTATTCAGGCTCACCCCAAACTTGCGGATAAAAGTGATAGCGGCCTGCTCCGATCCTTCTCTCATAGTGTCTCTGCTCCTCGCTATCACAATCTTCCGGGCCATTAGTGTTCTCGGGTTTGCTGGGTGCTGCCTTGGTGCATTTGCGTGTTGGTGGGTCGAGAGCTGGGTTATACAACTGGTCTTTGAGAACGTAGAATGAGACGTTACACTGCTTGTCGAGCATGGTGAGGCTTCGGTTAGGCAGTAGAACCTGCGTGCCGTCTCTATGCAGTAGCGTGAAGTTGTAAACCCATTTGTCCCCTGACTTGCCTCCGAAGAAACCACTTTTGCTTAGGTATAACTCTTCAATGAGATTTGGCTTCTTTGGTGAATCAGGGAATATAAACCCTTGAGCCCTCAGGATCTTGGTGACTATCCAACCGTTCTGAAGTCTTCTTGCTCCTCGCTTCTTGCGGTCGCACCATACATTGTGCCGATAAGTGAGCATTTGAATGGCAAAGAATGCACCCAATGATGGTACATGCAGCGGCCCTTGGAACTCTTTCTTGTTCTTCATTTGAGTGATGAACGGCTTCAGTCCGAGTCCCAATAGTTCAAGCTCGGCCGTGTGAATAACACCAGGGTTAAAGGTCGAGAAGAATGTTGATGCTAGGACGCGGTTTGTGTATCTGATCGCAGGGTTCCTTATGCAGCTTGTCTTGCTCTTGCCTTCGAGGTAGGGTCCAAAAGATATCGTTTCCCGCAAGGCGGCCAACTCATCACGAGGGTACACAAACTTGTCAAGCGAGCTTCCATTCCTTTCAAACCCAAAGATTTCATCAAGCTCCTTGAAACTGACCTTGTAGTGCATGTTATCCATTTCAAACTCAATGTGGCCGAATCCTTTGCCATGTAAACGCTTTGGATCTCTCTTGGGGTAGATGATGACCTCCAAGGTTGCAAGAAACTGCTGTGTAATCCCTTCATAGGCAACATCGCTCATCTTAAAGAACTTTGCCAAGCCTATATTCTCAAAAATGAGGGTCACGTCATCAAGTATCTCGAGTTTCTTCAGCAACTCCAAGTCAGGGAATCGACCTTGAGCCACTCTGATTGAGTTAAAGTGGTCCAAGTATTCCTCAGTGGTTGGGAAGTGCTCATCCTCGGGCTCGGCCTTTGGTTCTTTCTTGGACTTTTTGTCACCGTTGTCTACATAAGGGACTAAGGCTACGGGCTCGTCGTCATCAGATCCCACAGCTGCCTTCTTCCCGTTCCTCTTTGACTCGAGGGCTGGTGCCAGAGTGAGCTCAGTATTTCTTGCTCGTTTGGGGGTTGGCTCGTCATCGGGTCGCATCGAGGGTTTCTTGCTGGTCTCTCCACTACGTGGCACGGCAACGGCTTTACCCTTCAAAACTCTCTTCTGGCCCGCACTTCTGTTTGTCTCGTAGGTAGGAACGGTTCGGTCTCCGGTCATCTGCAAGGGAGATTCTCAAAGAAACCGTCAGAGCCAAGTATATCGTTAAGCACATGTATCTCAAGATTGGCAAGTACAAAACTTTTTCTCTAGCAGAACTGATATTCATAGCTTTTTCAAACAGCAAGGAAAGTAAGAACAAGCCAGAACAACCGATTAGAGACAAGTTATCTAAACATTTCAGCTCAAACACACAAATCATCATTAAGACCGATTCCAAGCGCATTTTCTCAAGAATTTTAAAAACACAAGAATAAGTGATTTTAAATGCAAAGACCGTTTTTTCGTGAGTTGTCTACCCTGGTGGAATTTACAAAATTGTTCCCAAAGGCCGATATACTCTAAAAGAATCGATTCCACATTTTACAAACATTTAAGCTCGCGAAGAATGAAGGAAAAAGATGAGTTCTTTAAGATGCAAATACCTTTGGGAATGCAAGATTTAAGCTGAACGAGATGCTTATGCAGAGTAGAAAACACCCTAACGAGTCTAGAACGCTTGGAATCACGCAAAATGAACGAGAAATGAGTGAGTTGTGTTCGTGAAATGCAGAGAAAAGAGTCTAGAGGGCAAACTCTGCGTTTTGGCCAAGTATGGAGGTCGGTATGGGCTGGAGCGCGCTTTCCAGCTGGCATTTGGACTGTTGTGGGACTGGTCCCCCCTTCTGCTCCAGCTCCAGCCGTTGACCGCGCCAAAAACTACTTTGACCGAGTGTTCAAATTCAAAATGCCGCGCAACCCTTCAATGGACACGGTATGGGGATGACGTGGGCTGTACGGACCAAGCCAAATTTTCTCGTGTTACTCTGAGCTGCCTCGACTTGTTCCACCCCGAGGGTACCAAGCCGAGTTGTCTGAGCCCATGCCAACGAGTAAATCCCCATAGCTTTCAGGTCTTTTCTTTGGACCTCGCAAAGCCTCTTCTTCGTTCTAAGTGTTTCATGTGTTTCTTCTTTTGATCATTTCTTGAAACCGAGTGCCTCGGCACGCTCCACCACGAGGGCATCATGCCGAGATCACTTGTTTTTAGCAAAGAACACGTGAGGCTTGGGGGTTTAAACAGGCTGGCCTTGGTGTAAACTGGTCGCGGCCTCGGATCAAGGTTTTTGACCGTTTTAAGTGAACATCGCCCCTCGGTATACTTATACTGAGGTGTTTACACCGTGAGCCTCCCCCACACTTAGTTATTTTACAATAGCACTTCTCAGACACGACCTTGATGAAATTAAGTCGAGGAATCTAGCTGAGGTTCTCAAGTTTTCACTCCGTAAAAGATGACCATGGTATGAATATACCGAGGGTCGATACCGAGGCTATGTATGCTCTTTGAGTTAATTCATCAGGCCGTGTCTTTTTCAAGCTTTCTCTCACTTTCACCCTCAAGGTTCACTGTCTAACTCCTGAAACACTTAACAAACCCTTCAAAAAGCTTCAAATAAAAAGAAAAACGAAATATGTACATGGATAAGCTTGGGGTGTCTCCCAAGAGCACTTTGTTCAACGTCGCTAAGTTTGACTTTTCATACCTTTTCAGGCTGATTCCGGTTCAAGTAGAGGAACTGAGGTAGCTCCCTCCCTTATTTCTGATGCCATTTTACCCTCTGGCCGTTTACCACAAAGCCTTGTCCATCTTTTCCTTTCAAAACCACGGCTCCATAGGGTCTTACTTCAAGAATCGTGAACGGACCGGACCACCTAGACCTCAGATTCCCAGGGAACAGCTTGAGTCTTGAGTTAAACAACAGAACTTGGTCCCCTTCTTTGAACTCTCTCTTGTGTATCGCCTTGGTTCTTTCTTTGTAGATCTTAGAGCTCTCGAAAGCATCAAACCGGATCTCCTCAAGCTCATGAAGCTGTAAAACCCTCTTCTCTTGTGAGGTCTTGATGTCAAAGTTCAGAAGTTTCACTGCCCACAAGGCTTTGTATTCCAACTCAACCGGTAGATGACAGCTCTTCCCATAGAGCAAGTTAAACGGTGAGGTTCCAATGGGGGTTTTGTAGGCGGTTCTGTAAGCCCACAGAGCATCGTCAAGTTTCTTGCTCCAATCCTTCCTGGATGAGTTCACGGTCCTTTCCAAAATGGCCTTTATCTGACGGTTGGAAACCTCCACTTGGCCGCTGGTTTGCGGATGATAAGGGGTGGCCACCTTGTGCTTTACTCCGTGCTTCTTCAAAAGACTCTCAAGAGTCTTGTTGATGAAATGGCTTCCCCCATCACTGATGACTACTCTTGGTACTCCAAACCGTGGGAAGATGATACTCTTGAAGAGTTTTACCACCACTTTTGAATCGTTGGTCGGAGATGCAACCGCTTCAACCCATTTACTCACATAATCCACTGCTACAAGGATATATTGATTCCCATATGAGCTTACAAAGGGACCCATGAAGTCAATGCCCCAACGGGCGAAGACTTCTACTTCAAAGATTGGGTTTTGGGGCATTTCATTCCTTTTGGATATGTTTCCGTGCCTTTGACAAGCTTCACACCTCGAGACCACTTCCTGGGCGTCTTTGAACATGGTCGGCCACCAGAAACCGCTCTGTAGAACCTTGGCAACTGTCTTGAACGCACCTAAATGACCACCATACGATGAGTCGTGGCATTCTTGTAACACTGGATGGATCTCTTCTTCGGCCAAGCATCGCCTATAGAGATGGTCCTTGTTAAGCACGTAAAGATACGGCTCATCCCAATGATAAGTATCAAGATCTGGTGGCTCTAATCCGCAAGACAAGTAGTTCACAAGATCCGCGAACCATGGAAGGCTTCTTTCCTTGATCGTATTGGCTTCCTCCACCTCTAAGTAAGACCGGACTAACATGAGATGTTCCTCGGGTAAAGCATCATCTATAGGGACCTGTTCTTCAATCCTCAGCCTTGAGAGGTGATCTGCGGCTCCGTTTTCAATGCCCTTCTTATCAAGTATCTCCATGTAAAATTCTTGGAGCAATAAGACCCGTCTCAAAAGCCTCGGCTTAGCGTCCTTCTTAGACATCAGGTACCTCAAGGCCGCGTGATCTGTGTAAACCGTGACCTTTGATCCCACTAGATAACTCCTGAATTTGTCAAATGCAAACACAATGGCAAGCATTTCCTTCTCGGTGGTGGCATACTTTTCTTGAGCTGAGTCCAAAGTGCGGCTGGCATAGTAGATCACATGGAGCTTCTTATCTTTCTTCTGTCCCAAGACAGCACCTACAGCATAATCAGATGCATCGGTCATCACTTCAAATGGTAAAGACCAATCAGGGGCTTGTACAATCGGTGCACTGATCAAAGCCTCCTTGATTCTCTTGAACGCTTCCTCACATTCTTCATCAAAGTTGAAATCCACTTCTTTGCACAATAACCTGGTCAAAGGCCTGGCTATCTTGGAGAAATCCTTGATGAACCGTCTATAGAACCCAGCGTGGCCAAGGAAGCTTCTTATTCCTTTCACAGAATTCGGGGCTTGTAAGTTCACCATCACCTCGATCTTGGCCTTATCCACCTAGATGCTTTCTCTGATACCTTGTGTCCCAAGACAATGCCTTCTTGGACCATGAAATGACACTTTTCCCAGTTTAAGACAAGCCTACGCTCCTCACACCGCCTGAGAACCTGAGAAAGATTAGCAAGACATTCGGAGAAAGAGGAGCCGTATACGGAGAAGTCATCCATAAACACCTCAACTTTCTCTTCAATTAGATCAGAGAAAATGTGCATCATACATCTTTGAAAAGTGGCCGGTGCATTACACAAACCGAATGGCATTCTTCTATAAGCATAAGTGCCATAAGGGCAGGTGAATGTCGTTTTCTCTTGATCTCGGGGGTCTATAGGTATTTGAAAGAACCCCGAGTATCCATCGAGAAAACAAAAATAAGGATGATTAGCTAACCGTTCAAGCATTTGATCAATGAATGGTAAAGGAAAATGATCTTTTCTTGATGCAGAATTCAATTTCCTATAGTCAATGCACATGCGATAGCCGGTTATAGTTCTTTGGGCTATGAGTTCATCCTTATCGTTTTTCACCACCGTGATCCCACCTTTCCTGGATATACCCACTGAGAGTCAGAGATTGGATATATTATCCCTGCCTCAAGGAGCTTTAGTATCTCCTTCTTAACCACCTCTTTGAGGTTCGGGTAAAGTCGACGTTGGTGCTCAATAGAGGCCATGGCTTGGTCCTCTAGGTGGATCCTGTGGGTGCATATCTCAGGAGAGATTCCTCTAATGTCAGCCAAGGAATACCCTATGGCTCTCCTGAATTTCCTTATTTCACTAAGTAATGCACGTTCCTCATGCTCAAGCAAGTTATCTTTTATGATCACAGGAAAAGTAGAGTTTAGACCTAAGAATGCATACCTGAGCCCTGTTGGTAGAGGCTTGAGCTCAACAGGGGGTGCGTCTGCATCATTCCAATCGGCATCAAAGCTGCATTGGCCCGGAACAGCTTCCTCGGCCTTTGCTTCATTCTCGCGGGGTTTACCATCGGCCTCGGTATGAGTTGTCACGGCCATGATATCCCGAAGTGTCTCTTCTTTTCCCTTTGAATCCTCACTTTCTAGAATGTCGAGGCTGCTCGTGTGGAGCTCCAAAAACCTCGCCTCAGCTCCAAGTTCCCTCGGTTGGTCCAAAAGACGCTTGTACACCTCGCTTTCCTCGTTCAAGTACCCGTGCTCGCTTTGTCCCCGCGTTAAGACCACTTGTAACGGATCCTCTACGTTCAACTCTTCAAGGAGCTCATCAGCCAGCTCCTCCATTACCTCCACATAGAAAACCTGACCTCCAATGGTCGGTTTCTTCATCATTTCCTTCACGTTGAACTTCATAGTCTCGGAACCGATGTGTAGTTCAATCATTCCTCCTCTCACATCTATTATGGCTCCTGCGGTTGCTAAGAACGGTCGGCCCAAGATGATAG
Organism: Eutrema salsugineum; assembly: GCF_000478725.1. Taxonomy (NCBI): domain Eukaryota; kingdom Viridiplantae; phylum Streptophyta; class Magnoliopsida; order Brassicales; family Brassicaceae; genus Eutrema; species Eutrema salsugineum. Next base: position 14,236,256 of record NW_006256756.1, on the reverse strand, counting down.
GGTCTAATGGTTCCTCGTCCATCTCAAGAACTATGAAGTCCGTGGGGATTTCTATCTCACCGACCCTCAAAGGTAGATCCTCAAGCAACCCCACCGGTAATCTAACCGATCTATCAGCTAATACAAGAGAGATCTTGGCTGGCTTGTAGCTTTTGTATCCCAATCTCTTGGCCACCGTGTAAGGCATTAAGCTCACAGAAGCTCCAAGGTCACATAAACAGTTTGAGAACTTCAGGTGACCTAAAGCACACGGCAAAGTGAAGCTGCCCGGATCGGATAGCTTCCTTGGTATAGATCTTCCTTGTATTATGGCACTGCACTCATGGCTCAGTATCACCATACCCTGGAGCTCCTTTGTCTTGTTGAGGATCACGTCCTTTAGAAACTTCCCAAGCTGAGGTATAGCTAAGAAAGCATCTATAATGGGTAAGGTGAGTTGCGTGTTCTCCAAGTGTTTCTCAAAGACCGCCTTGGCCTTGTCTAGGATTTTCTTTTTGAAACGCCCTGGGAACGGTATCTTGGGTTGATAAGGTGGTGGTGGAACATAGGGCTTTTCAAGCTCGGTTGTCTTTTCCACCTCTTTTCCTTTGTCCTTGATCGGTTCCTTCTCTAAGACCGCTTCTTTACACGCACCGTCTGAGGCTGCCTCCCCCTCTAATTGCTCATTGGCGTCAATGAGCTTTGTCTTAGGCGTTGGAGTTTGTAATTCCTTACCACTCCTCAATGTGATGGCGTTCACATACTCTTTAGGGTTCGGCTCCGGTTTACCTGGTAAAGCCGGGCCTCTTGATGATGTAGAAGCTTGATTCTGCTTAAGCTCGCTGATATCTTGCTGCATTGTCGCGTGCTGGCCCTCAACCCTTTGCTGGCCCTGTAACAGTTGCTGTAGTATCCCACAGACGTCGTTCCCCATTTGATTCTGACCCGTTCCCTGAATCTGTTGTTGATTACCCATCGGCTGCGGATGGAACCCTAGTGGAAACTTGTGTTGCTGCGGTTGGTTGTTGAAGTTGTTACTCTGAGCCGCTTGATTCTGCTGAGTGTAGCCGTGCTGTTGCCCACTGAACTGTTGCTTGGGCTGGAAGGTATTCTGAAAAGGAGCCTTTTGAGCATAGCTTTGATGTTGTTGTTGAGCAGGGTACACTTGGTCTTGAGGGTTAGCTACATTCGGGTTTCTGTATGAGAGGTTTGGGTTACTGTTGTAGTTGTTAAACCGCTGATACCTCTGCTGATTCCCTATGTAATTCAGCTCCTCTTGTGTTAGACCATCTTCATTAACATTGTCAAAACTTGGCCCTTGCTCATCAAACTCGCCTACAAAGTGTATTGGCTTTTGAGTCGCCATCAAAACCTTGTCAAGCTTATTCTGAAGCTCTCTTATATCCTTTTTCATGCGCTGTTCATCACTAGATCCCTCTGTACGGTTTGCTCTATCAAAGTCCTCTCCATACGTGTCATTGGACATGGCTAGGTTCTCAACTAGTTCCATTGCCGCAGTGATCTCTTTTCCAAGAAAATTCCCATTTGAAGCTGTATCGAGTTGGTTTCTGATCTTAGGGAGTGCACCTCGGTATAAAGTACTCAAGAAGGATGCCTCTGAGAAGCCGTGGTGTGGGCATTGGTTAGTGTAGCTTCTAAACCGTTCCCAAGCTTCACTAAAGCTCTCGTTATTGTGCTGCGTGAAACTTGAGATCTGATCCCTGACCTTAGCCGTGCGTGATGTGGAAAAGAACTTTGATAAGAACGCCAGTTTACACTGCTCTCAGGTTTGTATAGAACCCCTCGGTATATTCTTTTCCCACTGGTGTGCTTTATCACCGAGGCTGAAAGGGAACAAGCGTAGCTTGAAGCTATCTTCGGAGACGCCATTTATCTTGGTTAAGTCGCAAACCCGATCAAATTGATCTAGATGCTCGAGAGGGTCTTCTCCAGCCCGACCGTGGAGCTTTGAGTTTTGCACCATATTGAGCAGGGAAGCTTTAACTTCAAAGTTGTTGTTTTGAACTGGTGGAGCTTGAATCCCAGCTCGGTATTGGTGCGCATTAGCTCGGTCATTCTCTCCAACACAGATTGGAGGATGTTGTCTCTGAACTTGGGGCGGTGGCGGATGAACATGATGGGCTTGTTGTTCATTTCTATTCGCTTGGTGTTGGTTTTGCTGAGCAAGCCGTTCGTTTCTTTGAGCCTGTTGCTGATTAACATAGGCTTGTTGTTCATTTCTTACTGCCTGCGCCTGATTAGCCTGAGCCTGGTGCCCGGCTGCCTGAGCCTGTTGCTCCATTCTCTGTTGTTCTGCCATTCCAAGTCTGTCAAAGTGCCGTTCTCTCTCGCGAGCTCGCCTTTCTAATCTGTCGATGTTATCGTCGTATGGGAAAAGCGATCCTGTGCTCCGAGACCTGGTATTCATGCACCTGAAAACAAAACAAGAACTTGGAAAGAAGTTAGTAAAACAAAGGAAAGAAAAGCTTGAACTCAAGAACAAACAAGAGCCTAATGCTCCTACAAGTTGGCAACGGCGCCAATTGATAACTAAGAGTTTTCAGGCTCTTAGAAGGGTTATCAATCCCCTTGGCAAAGTAGTATAAGGGGTGTCAAACCAAGCTTGTAAACGAGACACTAGCCTATATCATTTGTTCACTTAAGTCAAGACAAGATGATAAAAGTTTGGTGACGATGATTAACAGGCAAATGAGCAATAAAGTTAAATAAAAGCAGAGATTTAAACTAATCAAGATGCAAATAACAAACAGGTGATTCAGATGATGGTAATGAATGATAAAGGCAGAAGCTTTAGACAGGATATTTGACTCGGGTGCTTCCAAGTTAGACTAAGGGGCTAATGAATCATTTTATCAAGCGATTTCATTTGACTTTGAACTCAAGGCACGTTAATCTTCTCATGAAAGTATTAAATGTCTAAACTGATCCTCTTTCATACCAAAATCCCTTTTGAGAAGCACGAATCAGTCAGCAATACGAATCGGTTCAAAAACGTCATTTAAGAGAACAAACTATCACTCTCGCGATGAAAGACTCTTAAACCCTTAACCGAGTGGTTCAGACATTTCTACAAACACTTCTGATGCGAGATATGTCTCAGATCTGAACCTCAAGTGATGTGCTTGGATCCAGCTTAGAGATCTCGTCGGTTAAGGAATGAAACATGCAAGACGTGTAGCTAGTCATGATAAGGAGTTTGATGTTCGATGATAAAAGAAATAAAGAAAGAACAAGATTCTGATGCAAAAACGAGATATCGGATAAGATTAATCAAGTTTCACAAAAGAGGCAAGTTCTTAGAGCTAAAAACAGATAAGAGATAAGATAACTAGGTTTTTAGTCTCAAAATGTATTTATAGCAAAGGGAAAGTGTCGCGGGTCAGCCCGGAACAAACCGGATACTGAACCGCCTTCTTGGGTTGATGGGTGAGTGCCACGGTGTGTCGGAAAGTGAAGCCGAGGTCTTCATGCCGAGGCGTGCACGTGAGTCAGGATCCAGATGAAGATCTCGTGAAGAACACATCAAGAACATGCATGAACCCTAGTCTTTGATCTATCCTCACGTGTATGTTCTTGAGCCATTCTGTTCTTGATTCTGGGTTCGTGACAAGGGACCTCGGGATAAAATGTCGAGGGGTCATGATGTCGAGGTGCTTGGGAGAACACAGTCCGGCATGCACGCCGAGGTCATTACACCGAGGTGTACTTTCAACACTTAGTCGTTTCCAGCTTCAGTTCTTACGTATGCATGCCTCGATCTAACCATGCCAAGGCTTTGGCACGAGGTCTAGTCCAGAATACTTCCAAGATATGAGCCTCGACTTGAGTGACGCCAAGGTAAAGATACCGAGGCTTGTGAAAATACTTAGCGCGTATCGCAACTCTTTTAGGCTTGTATCGACCATGTCACCTTTCGGAAGCAGTAACTTTCAGCACAGGACTCCAATTGCTCTGGGAACAGTTCCACAGTCAATATGACTCAATAAGGTCGAACTTTGGTGAAGAAACCATCGGAGCTTGGGGAGTGGAAGGCTTCCTGGATTTAACATCTTTGCGCCGCATTGAAATCACCGGAAAATAGACTTTTAGACCGATGTGAACTCCGGAGACCCTATCTTCCAAACCTTTGCTCCGAATTGAGCGATTCCAAATGCTCTGAGAAGATCTTCCATGGATCTCGAACTTTGGTGAAGATCGGGTAAGCTGGTTCGGTCTGGAGGGGCTCCGTCCGCCATGATCTTTGAAGTTCGCCGTTCAGTTCTCGGGTACGCGCAATGCTGGTGAATGCTCCGGAAGCCATATCTTTCTCTCCACTGGTCCGAATTGGATGATTCCAACTGTTCTGGAATCTTTGCTTGATTATCTCCAACTTTGGTGAATACCCCTCCAACTGATTCGGACCGGAAGGTTCCCCGGATTGCTGATCTCTGAATTGCGCGGGCAAGGACAACTTTTGGTCGTAAAAACCTTCCCGCGGTAAGAAAAATGGCCGAGGGCTGTGTACCGCGGTAAGCTTTTTGGTCGTAAAAATTCTTGCCTCGGTCAAAAACTTGTCCCGTGGTATTTTTGCACTCGATACTCGATTCTGGCCGATCGGTAAGGTTTTTGGCCGGTAATGAGTGACTGGTAAACATTTTGGCCGAGGTTTCCGACCAGCCGGTACGAGATTTGGCCGAGAAATTCCTCCAAGCGGTTTTCACCATTTTTGACCCTTGTCTTCACCGTTTTCTTTTCTGTTCCTCTTCTTAGGCTCCAATTGGTCTCCAAAGCTCCTGATAAAGACTTCAAAACATGCAAAACTCTTTGGGACCTAATGCAAGCCCTAAGTCCTATTTACATGAGAAAACACACGATGAGGACTCTATAATGCATTCTAAATGATGTAAAATATAGACATATCATGAACTCCTAAACTAAGACAAAAGATCGTGCATCAATTCACAAATTAGTCTAGAAAATTCTCATCAAAATACAAGTAAAACTAGTCCGTTAATCCGTCTTGCGAAAATATACACACTTCGATCTAACTTCCAGTCAACTAGCTCTTTACATTCATTAAGTATATTGGTGAATTCTCATCAAAGGCATTATTCAGGGTAGACGGCGTTTGGCAGTAAAGGCTATTTAAGTGGTGGAGTTAAAGTGTTTCGGGTTACCTGAAGATCTGGAGGATGCAATATATTATGCAAAACCGCAAGAGAGAGAAGGACCTGTTGAAAATGTTGCTACATAATCTTCCTCCTTTGTTGTAAACAGCTGTTCTCCCAGACTTATATCTTTTCCGGGAATCATAACGATAATCTCCAAAACTCCAAATAATTGAAATCAAGCTTGCCTCAAGTATAAAATCCGATCCTCCTAGACTCTCTAAGGTTTTAAATTTCCTTTCACTTCTTATTTTTCTTTTCTTTTTTGTTTTTTTTTTGTTTTTTTTTTATTTTTTTTTTTGTTTTTTTTAATAGAGAGAGAATCTAAGGGACGAAATTGTACCAAGATTTTGAAGTTTTTCCAAAGGCAAACTGAATTTTTTCCTTTTGTTGAATCATTCCAATGAAATCGCAGGCCTTCGTCTTCAGTGACTAAAAACCGCGTTGATCCTCTTTCTCTCCAACGTTTTTGCACATATCTGCATATAGAACAATGAAAAACAAGAATGCATGTGGTTTGAAAGAGGTTAGGTTCGGTTGGGAACTAGCTAAAGATGAACTAGCCATTCAGGATCAACAAAGAGTGGTAGAAGGGTAAAGGAGTCCTGAATGTATGATTTGTTTCCCTGATCTAATGCTTTAATGAGAAAATTAAGTCAAAATTAAGTCCAGATAAGATGAGCTAGTATATCCTGTCAGAAAGAATCTCCATGAATAGGAGTCCTTTGGTGGGAGTTTGTAATGCAAGTATTCTAGCTACTGCCTAGTCTAGGCCTAAATCACAAAAAGAGCAAAAAACGAGGAAATAGCGTAGAAGCACACTGGTCTAATTCATCATAGTAATGTTTATTGTGTTCCTGGTTTGAAAACTTTTTGAAAAAAATTTTGAAAATTTTTTTTGAAATTTTTTTTTGAAAAACATTTTATGTGTCCAAAACAAACTCAAAACAAATCAAATTTCATTATGACGGATGAACATCCTAAAAACTTGATTGCGATTTGTAAACGGGGTATTGGTTTGTTTTACTAAGTTTCAGGTTTTAAATTTATAACCCCTAAATGTCTGCAAGTGCACAGATGTGCGCTGTAGTACTTAGGGTATCGATCCACAGAGACTTAGTTGTTTCAGTACGAATTCACTACAATGCTTAAATCAGACTAGAACTAAACAAATTGGGTTTTGGTTTTGGGTTTTGGTAGTCACTAAATCTAAACTAGAAAGCTAAACAAGTAAAAGCAAATAAAAACGAAAGCAAGTGTAAGCAAGTAAAAATCGGTTATGAATGAAAGCAAGTAACAAGCGAATAAAAGCAGAATGGAAATCTAAGGTTGTAAGCAATGAAAGGCAAACGTTGGGGCTCAAGGGGTTTCGCAGGGGTTTATGGACTAAGCTATGTCGATTTTAAACAAGTGATAAAGGTAATCAACTACGTATGTTCTAGAACTCGAGGCATGGAAGTATGAATAGCCTACTTTCGCAGCACTAAACAACTATCTCTCGCAACCCTGATCAGTAGGTTTCCACTCTGATCCTGGAAGGGAGAAGATGCAATAGCAGAACAAGACTCATCAACATTCAAAACTCAACTACAGGTAGGTTTCCACTCCTATATAATAATTGCTCGTTTCACCCTCGTTCAAACAATCAATGAAAACTTTCGCAACATATCATATCAGATCGGCTTCTAAGTGGCCATCAAAGAATCACGCAGTATTAAAGGCAAACGAAGAACATCTAGAAGATTATAAATCCTAAATCTATCGATTCATAAGCAAAGACACATGAAATTCCCTTTGAACAATCCCTTTAAACCCAACTGGGTAACTACTCAAACATATTGTAACAAAGCATCATAAACCAAATTGAGAGTGCATGAAACTAAAGAAAAGAAGGAAGAAAAACAAAGATAAGAGTTGCAGGTGGAGGTGGGATGATGCTCTCCAGCGGCGGCTCCTTCTTCGGGATCAACGGCGGCGGCCTCTAGGGTTCCACAAGAACTCTCTCTCTCTCTCTCTAGTATGTGTTTCTATTCGTCTCCACCTCATTATAATGACCAAAAAAGGGTATTTATAGCTTCTGGGTGGTCCTGGACACTTAGGGCTTCAAAAATAACGAAAGGAATTGATCCGGGCTTTAATTAAGTCGTCTGGAAAGTGAACGACCAAGTTCCGCGGTCGCGGTGGCTCTACCCGCGGGAAAATGGGTGTTGGCCGCGGTCCCGACACATGGCTCTCTTCCGGAACTGCATTTTCAGTCATTCTTGCATCGGGAATATCTGAAGATCTAACCGTTGGATTGTCTCCAAACCAAGTGCATTAGAAAGCTAGTTGGATCGTTTATGTTGTCTCAATTTCGGGGGTGATCGGATGGTGAGAAGGTCTTCATCGCTTATCATACTTCTGACGGTCTTCATTTATCCAAAATTGCTCATTTATTCCAAATTGCATATCTTTTGCCCAAGTTTCCTGTAAAGTCTTTTGAAACTCTAAAACATTGAAAACACTTTAAAAACCATTGAAAACAGAGTTAAAACACCTGCATAAGATATAATTATGATCCATAAAAGTGGTCAAAATACGGTGTTATCAACTCCCCCAAACTTACCTTTTGTTTGTCCTCAAACAAACTTAAGTCAGAAAAGAAATTTTTGAAAAATCGCAGGAACTAAACAATATCTCAGTGACCGTCCTTCTAAACCATAACTAATCGTGAAACATCGAATTGGATCTAATCTAGAAAATTCTCACCAAAATACAAGTAAAACTAGTCCGTTAATCCGTCATGCGAAAATCTACACACTTAGATCTAACTTCGAGTCAACTAGCTCTTTACATTCATTAAGTATATTGGTGAATTCTCATCAAAGGCATTATTCAGGGTAGACGGCGTTTGGCAGTAAAGGCTATTTAAGCGGTGGAGTTAAAGTGTTTCGGGTTACCTGAAGATCTGGAGGATGGAAGATATTATGCAAAACCGCAAGAGAGAGAAGGACCTGTTGATGACCACAGATTTTCAGTCACTTCTCCTTTGCCAAATGTTGCTGCATAATCTTCCTCCTTTGTTGTAAACAGTTGTTCCCCCGGACTTATATCTTTTTCTAGGAATCATAAAGATAATCTCCAAAACTCCAAATAATCGAAATCAAGCATGCCTCAAGTATAAAATCTGATCCTCCTAGACTCTATAAGGTTTTAAATTTCCTTCCCTTCTTATTTTTCTTTTCTTTTTTTTTTTTTTTTAAATAGAGAGAGAGTCTAAGAGACGAAATTGTACCAAGATTTTGAATTGCTGTAAACAGCTGTTCCCCCAGACTTATATCTTTTCCGGGAATCATAAAGATAATCTCCAAAACTCCAAATAATCGAAATCAAGCTTGCCTCAAGTATAAAATCCGATCCTCCTATACTCTCTAAGGTTTTAAATTTCCTTTCACTTCTTATTTTTCTTTTCTTTTTTGTTTTTTTTTTGTTTTTTGTTTTTTGTTTTTTTTAATAGAGAGAGAATCTAAGGGACGAAATTGTACCAAGATTTTGAAGTTTTTCCAAAGGCTAACTGAATTTTCTCCTTTTGTTGAATCATTCCAATGAAATCGCAGGCCTTCGTCTTCCGTGACTGAAAACCGCGTTGATCCTCTTTCTCTCCGACGTTTTTGCACATATCTGCATATAGAACAATGAAAAACAAGAATCCATGTGGTTTGAAAGAGGTTAGGTTCGGTGGGGAACTAGCTAAAGATGAACTAGCCATTCAGGATCAACAAATAGTGGTAAAAGGGTAAAGGAGTCCTGAATGTATGATTTGTTTCCCGGATCTAATGCTTTAATGAGAAAATTAAGTCAAAATTAAGTCCAGATAAGATGAGCTAGTATATACTGTCAGAAAGAATCTCCATGAATAGGAGTCCTCTGGTGGGAGTTTGTAATGCAAGTATTCTAGCTACCGCCTAGTCTAGGCCTAAATCACAAAAAGAGCAAAAAACGAGGAAATAACATAGAAGCACACTGGTCTAATTCATCATAGTAATGTTTATTGTGTTCCTGATTTGAAAACTTTTTGAAAAACATTTTGAAAACGATTTTTGAAAATTTTTATTGAAAAACATTTTATGTGTCCAAAACAAACTCAAAACAAATCAAATTTCATTAGTGACGGATGAACATCCTCCCCCACACTTATCTCACACTGTCCTCAGTGTGATAAATCCTGGAAAGAATGGTAAAGAAAATAGAAAAGTTGAAATGTTTAAGTTAACTTATTGTGCTGGAGAGTGCTGCTCGTCTTTTTTTGTTTGTTCTTCCTTATTGAAAACCTGAAATTTAATAAAACAGAAACAAAGCAATGGAAATAGAAAATAAAGGTCAAAGGGAAATAGATAAAATACCAAGTGGGTTGCCTCCCACTAAGCGCTTGTTTCAAGTCATTAGCTTGACATTGTTGCTCGATTAGACTTAACCGGGGTCGTGATACTCCTTGATCTCATCCTTGGCCGATGATGGATCAATCAAAAACATCACTTCTCTCTCGTATTCTCTTTCTTCAGCCAGATATGGCTTTACACGCTGTCCATTCACTGTCAATGAATTTCCGGTTTTGTGATATGTGCATAGTTTGCATCATTTAGGTTGCATAAATCATTCCAAATTATGTTTTATTTCATGCATTTTACGTCCTTAGGGTTTGTTTTAGAACTTAGGAGATGCATTAGGTCCCAATGAGTATATTGCATGTTTTGAGTGTCTATCAGGTGAATATGGAGCTGAAAATATGAATCCAGGAGGTGGAATGGTGAGCAAAGCTTGAAAAAAGTGGAAAATTGGGTCCTGGGAGATTACCGGCCATTCTCGCTGGCCAGGAAGGTTTTACCGGCCATTTCCATGTACCGCGGGAAGCTTTACCGGCCATTTTCATGTACCGCGAATGAAGTGTATCGGCCAAAATCTCCGGGTATGAACGTGTCTCAGAAATCGCCTGTCCGGGGAGCCTTCCGGTCCGATTCAGACGGCGGGTGCTTCATAGACGTTGGAGAGCATTGCATCACGGTCTCGTAGCAAGTGGAATCGTGAAATTCGGACGCGTGAGCAGAGAGATAAGCTTGTCGGAAGGAACCCCAGTCTCGCAGGTATTCCGGACCGAGCAGATCAGTCCTAAAGGATGCGAAGGACGGTGCACGTCCAGGCCGATTTAGTTTCCGGGTCCTTCATGAGAACCAGAGACATTTGAGTCTTCTTTCCAGAACGTCCAAGATCATTCAATTCGGATCTATGAGCAGAAAGATACGGTCTCCGGAATGGACACATGTCTAAACGCCTCTCTCTGGTCGTGTACATGCACTGCAAAGATGTGCCCTCCAGGAAGCCTTACACTTCCCAAGCACCGAAGCTTCCTTCACCAAAGTTGGAGATAAATGAGTCCTCTGTCTTCTGCGACCGAAATCATTCAATTCGGACAAGTCTCATAGGAGTTACACTCTCCGGAATGCGAAGTGGTCTAAGCTGCTCTGGATGCTGCGAGAGGGTCTTGCGACTTGGTTAGCCCGCAGGCCTGAAGATGAACGCCTGAATGCTGATGCTGCGAGTTGATATGTGCGGGTAAACTATCACTGGAAGAGGTCTGAAGCTCAAGAGCAAGAGAAATGCTAAGTCCACAATCGTGCGACTTAGGCATGCGAGTTAGCCGCGCCTGGAACTATGCCGCACGATCACTCGCAAATCACTCCGACTTGAGCCTGCGACCTAGTTGCAATAGAGACCAACCCGCACAGTTTGTACATTCCCCAGAAACCGCCTTAGCCCTGCGAGTTGGAGAGGAAGGAGACCAAGCCGCAGCAACACTCGCAAAACACTCCTACTTAGGCGTGCGGCTAAGACAAGGCGATTCAGGCTTCACAAGACAAGTCTTCATCTACTGCGACTTAGGTGTGCGACCTGGGACATACTGGACTGACCCGCAGTAATTCTCACTTTATCCATTAAAGCCGGGTCAGGACCCGGTTTGTTCCGGGCTGACCCGGTTCGTTTTTAAGGAAGTATAAATACTTTTTAGGTTTTTTTTGGGAGAGAACTAAGTTTTATTCCCTTTGTCTCTTGCCTCTTTTGTGAAAAAGACTCCATTAAGAAGAGAAATATCTATATTTGAGTGTTTAATGAAAAGAGTTTAAGGAGATCTGGGTGTTTGAAGCTGTTTTCTTTTGAATCTATCATCTCCATCTCCATTTCTCATCATTAATCATGCTAATCTTCTCAACTTGGAAAGGTTTAAGAGAGATTAGTATGATTAGTGAGTAGTCACCTTAATGAGGTTCTAGATGTGTAGGTTAGGGTGCTAAAGTGTTAGATTAGGGGTGCTTAGGGCTAGATTCATTGATTCATCTCTCTAAACAGCTGTTCTATATGCTAGATCCTTGATAATCACTTGAGATCTAGATTCTGGGAATTTCATGCACCAAAAGTGTTTGATGAAATTCCTGAAAGAGTTGTGTTAGAGGTTTAAGTAATTTTTCATCATGGGAATGATTTGTTAAATGCTTGAATGATCATTAAGAACTGTTTATTAATGCATATTGATTCATATTTCACAAATGGGAATTTAGTTTGAAAATGGATTAGTATAGGGGTTAATACCTTCATGAGAGGATTAACCTAGATTAGAGTTCTTAATCACTTGAATCATGTCTCATCATTGTCATCAGCATCTCTAGTTTAACACCAAAGCACCCTGACCAACTATCATGTCTAGAATCTCATGCCTCCATCATATCATATTCACATCATATCATTTGTCATTGTCATTAGTCTTTAATCCTGTTTATGTTTATAGTTTTCTCTAGATTAATCGAAACCCGCTCTTGTTTGCTTGAATTAAGAACTTGATCATATAGCTTAGTGTCTAACACCACATCTGGATTGATTAACCTCTTTGTGCTACATTGACAAGGGGATTGATAGCCCTGAGACCCTAAAAAGTCTTGTCTATCATTTTGTCCCACAGGACAATGGCTCCGTATGGCTTGACTTCCTTTATCGTGAAGGGTCCGGACCATGTTGAACGTAATTTTCCTGGAAAAAGCTTAAGACGAGAATTGAAAAGAAGTACCTTATCGTTAGGAGCAAAAGTTCTATGAATAATCTTCTTATCATAATATGCTTTAGTCTTCTCCTTGTAGATCTTCGAATTTTTGTAAGCATTGTGTCGGATTTCTTCTAACTCGTGAAGATGAAGTAGATTTCTTTCTCCAGCCGTTTTCAGATTCATGTTCATCTCCTTGATAGCCCATTGCGCCTTATACTCGAGTTCTACTGGAAGGTGACATGCTTTTCCGTAAACTAGGTTGAATGGTGTTGTTCCTAATGGTGTCTTAAATGCTGTTCGATATGCCCATAATGCGTCGTCAAGCTTGGTAGACCAATCCTTGCGATGAACTGCAGTTGTTGTCTGCAAAATCGACTTGATTTCTCTGTTTGAGATCTCTACTTGACCGCTGGTTTGGGGATGGTATGGAGAAGCAACTTTATGTGTAACTCCATTCTTTCTAAGAAGATTCTCGAAAACTCTGTTGATGAAGTTCGATCCTCTGTCGCTTATCACAATTCTAGGAACTCCAAAACGCGGGAATATCACAGATTTAAACAGCTTCATGACAACTTTCCTTCTTTTGTGGGACTAGCGACTGCTTCAACCCACTTAGAGATGTAGTCTACTGCTACTAAGATATATTGGTTTCCAAAAGAAGTAGGAAAGGGTCCCATAAAATCTATTCCCCAGATATCGAAAATTTCGACTTCGAGAATAAAATTTTGAGGCATCTCATTCCTTTTGCTTATGTTACCCATCCTTTGGCATTTATCGCATCACAATATATAATCTTGGGTATCTTTGAACAAAGTAGGCCACCAAAAACCTGCTTGCAAGATTTTTGAAGCAGTTTTGAAGGTTGCGAAATGTCCTGCGTAAGACGAGCTATTGTATCCGAATAAAATTCCTTCCATCTCTTCTTCAGCCACGCATCTTCGGAATAACCCATCAGCACATCTCTTATAGAGATAGGGTTCATCCCAAAAATAATGTCTTACGTCTTTCAGAAACTTTTTCTTGCTATAACCAAAGAATTGTGGTGGTTCTACATCAGCTGCTAGGTAATTCGCTATGTGCCTAAACCATGGGGTGTTGATAGCATCTGCTCGTCGCATTAGTGGACGTGGTGGTGCAGTATTGGCATTGGTGGGGGTAGTATCTATTGCATAGATATTTTCTTCTGGCAAACTGTCATTTAAGGGCAATATTTCTTCAACTCGAATTCGTGAAAGATGGTCTGCAACTCCATTATCTGCTCCCTTCCGATCTCGAATTTCGGTATCGAATTCTGGCAGTAGGAGGATCCATCTTATCAACCGAGGTGTAGCGTCTTTCTTAGACATTAAATACTTGATTGCAGCATGATCAGTATGAACTATGACCTTAGATCCTACGAGATAAGAACAGAATTTCTCAAATGCAAATACGACAGCTAGAAGTTCTTTCTCTGTTGTTGCATAATTTCATTGAGCTTCGTCTAGAGTTCTGCTTGCGTAGTAGATTACGTGCAGTTTCTTATCTTTTCGTTGGCCAAGCACTGCTCCGACTGCATAGTCACTTGCATCGCACATTATTTCAAATGAGAGTTCCCAATCAGGTGCTTGACGACTGCCGCGGAGACAAGGGCTTCTTTGATATTATGAAACGCGGCTAAGCACTCATCATCGAACTCGAAGTTTGTTTCCTTGCAAAGCAAACATGTAAGAGGTCTAGCTATTTGAGAAAAATCTTTTATGAAGCGCCTATAGAATCCTGCGTGTCCTAAGAAACTACGAATTCCTTTTACGTTTGTGGGGGGTTGTAGGCTTGTAATGACTTCAATTCCTTTTCCCAAAATTCTGTGCCCAAGCACGATTCCGTCTCGTACCATGAAGTGACATTTTTCCCAATTTTATACTAAGTGCTTATCCTCACATCTTTGCAGAACTTTACCAAGGTTGCCTAGGCATTTTTCAAAAGAAGATCCATACACGGAGAAATCATCCATGAATACTTCCATGAAATCTTCAATAAAGTCTGTAAAGTTCGACATCATGCACCGCTGGAAGGTAGCAGGTACATTACACAATCCAAAAAGGCATACGACTGTAAGCAAACGTGCCATATGGACAAGTAAATGTCGTTTTTTCTTGATCCTCCGGGCGAATAGGAATTTGGAAAAATCCGGAGTATCCATCAAGAAAGCAATAGTATGGGTAATTAGCTAACCTTTCTAGCATTTGATCTATGAATGGAAGTGGAAAATGATCTTTCCTAGTTGCTGCATTCAGTTTCCGGTAATCGATGCACATACGATGTCCAGTTACTGTTCTTGTAGCGATCATTTCATCTTTATCATTTTTAATGACAGTGACTCCTCCTTTCTTCGGAACAACATGAACTTGGCTAACCCAAGTGTTATCTGAGATAGGAAAGATTATTCCGGCTTCTAAAAGCTTCATAATCTCCTTCTTGATAACATCCATGAGATTAGGATTCAGTCTCCTTTGACTTTCGATTGAGTTTTTAGCATTATCCTCTAGATTTATCTTGTGCATACAAAGATCTGGAGAGATTCCAGGTATGTCATCAAGCGAATATCCTAAGGCTTTTCTATGCTTTCTCAGCTCAGTCAACAGCATTGTGGTTTCTTCTTCCGTCAAACCAGAGTTTATTTTGACAGGATAAGTAGAATTTGGTCGAAGGAAAGCGTACTTAAGTCCAACGGGAAGAGGTTTAAGCTCGACTTGAGGGGCTTTAAGCTCGCTCCAAGGATCTTAATTGCTGCAGCAGTATCTTTAGGAGGTGTAGGAATGTTTGTTTGGTCCTTAAGATCTAGATAGTTTAGAGGTTTCCTATAAGTTTCGGATTTATCAAGCATACGCTCGCATTCACTCGAAATTTCTTCATGTAAATTGCGTTCATCTTTTGCGGGTGAAAGCGTGACACTTAAAGGGTCGTCTAGAAGCAGATCTTCGTAGACTTCCTCAATAATTCCGTCTAACTCATCAACCCAACAAATTTTGCCATCCAAAGTCGGTTTATCGAAACTTTTGTTCATGTCAAATTGCATAACTAGACCGGCTAGATGAAGGTTGATTTTTCCTTCAGGAACGTTGATTATGGCTTCGGCTGTAGATAAGAATGGTCATCCAAGAATAAGTGGATCCTTAGGTTCTCTTTCTAGTTCTAGAACTACGAAATCAGTTGGTATGATACAATTTACGATCTCGACTGGAACATCTATTAGGATACCTACAGGTTCTCTAACAGAACGATCAGCTAATACTAAGGAAATTTTAGTGGGTTGGAAAGTGTGGTGTCCTAAACGTTTTGCTACTGAAAGAGGCATCATGTTTATGCTAGATCCTAAATCACAGAGAGCATGCTCAAAAGCTACATCATTGATGGTGCATGAAAGTATGAAGCTTCCAGGATCGTTTTTCTTTTCAGGGATTCGGCTTTGCAGGATAGAACTATATTCATGGGTTATCATTCTATACTCAAAGAGAATGGGAAAAGACTACACTTGTGGTAATCCCCATTTTCTGTAATGGTTGCACATAATTCTTCGAACGTCTCGATATGGTCAATCGGGTTTTCGAATGAATAACCATAGAATTGATTTTGTTGAACTAAATGGATATAGGGTACCTTGATTTCGGTTTTGCCATCCTTTGGTAAGGCTGGTTGAATAGCTCTTCGATCTCCCAAGAACTTCTCGAGTGAATCGAAATTTCCAATCAGTTCATCATCATCTTCACGTTTTGTCGATCCGATTAGCTCATTGTCATCATAGATCTGTTCTTCAAACTCGTCATCAGTCAGGTCATCATCGCTTGGATCACCATCCACACGATATGGTGGATCACCAAGTGTTCCGGGAACATGTTCCCGGTCTCTCATTGCAGAGAAACCTGAAAAATTCAAAAGAAAAAGTAAAAGTAAACAAGTGTTCTAATGGATTTAAGCTGGGATTCGCAACGAAACAAATCAAAGTCCCCGGCAACGGCGCCAAAAACTTGAATGCGATTTGTAAACGGGGTATTGGTTCGTTTTACTAAGTTTCAGGTTTTAAATTTATAACCCCTAAATGTCTGCAAGTGCACAGATGTGCGCTGTAGTACTTAGGGTATCGATCCACAGAGACTTAGTTGTTTCAGTACGAATTCAGTACAATGCTTAAATAAAACTAGAACTAAACAATTTGGGTTTTGGTTTTGGGTTTTGGTTGTCACTAAATCTAAACTAGAAAGCTAACCAAGTAAAAGCAAATAAAAACGAAAGCAAATGCAAGCAAGTAAAAATCGGTTATGAATGAAAGCAAGTAACAAGCGAATAAAAGCAGAATGGAAATCTAAGGTTGTAAGCAATGAAAGACAAACGTTGGGGCTCAAGGGGTTTCGCAGGGGTTCATGGACTAAGCTATGTCGATTTTAAACAAGTGATACAGGTAATCAACTACGTATGTTCTAGAACTCGAGGCACGAAAGTATGAATAGCCTACTTTCGCAGCACTAAACAACTATCTCTCGCAACCCTGATCAGTAGGTTTCCACTCTGATACTAGAAGGGAGAAGATGCAATAGCAGAACAAGACTCATCAACATTCACAACTCAACTACAGGTCAGTTTCCACTCCTATAGAATAATTGCTCGTTTCACCCTAGTTCAGACAATCAATGAAAATTTCGCAACATATCATATCAGATCGGCTTCTAAGTGGCCAGCAATGAATCACGCAATAAGATTAAAGGCAAACGAAGAACATCTAGAAGATTATAAATCCTAAATCTATCGATTCATAAGCAAAGACACATGAAATTCTCTTTGAACAATCCCTTTAAACCCAACTGGGTAACTACTCAAACATATTGTAACAAAGCATCATAAACGAAATTGAGAGTGCAGGAAACTAAAGAAAAGAAGGAAGAAAAACGAAGAACAGAGTTGCAGGTGGAGGCGCGATGAATCTGGAGGATGCAAAATAATATGCAAAACTGCAAGAGAGATAAGGACTTGTTGAGGACCGCAATTTTCAGTCACTTCTTCTTGTCCAATGTTGTTGCATAATCCTTCCTCTTTTGTTGTGAACAGTTATTCCCCCATGATATGTTCATAATTTGCATCATTTAGGTTGCATAATTCATTCTAAATCATGTTTTATTCCATGCATTTTAGGTCCTTAGGGTTTGTTTTAGAACTTAGGAGATGCATTAGGTCCCAATGAGTCTTTGCATGTTTTGAGTGTTTATCAGGTGTATTTGGAGCTGAAAAGATGGATCCAGGAGGTGAAATGGTGATCAAAGCTTGAAAAAGGGTGAAATGGGGTCTTTGAAGGTTATCGGCCATTCTCGCTGACCAGGAGGGTTTTCTCGGCCATTTTCGCGTACCAGGAAGGATTTTCTCGGCCATTTTCACGTACCACGGGTAGACTTTATCGGCCGAAACGCGTACCGGCTACTGAATCTCTCGGCCAAATTCTCCGGGTGCAGACACGTTTCCGAAATCGCCTGTCCGGGGAACCTTCCGGTCCGATTCAGATGTCGGGTGCTTCATAGAAGTTGAAGAGGATTGGATCAAGGTTTCATATCAAGTAGAATAATGGAATTCGGACGCGTGAGCAGAGAGTTAAGCTCGTCGGAAGAAACCCCTGTCTCGCTGGTGTTTTGGACCAAGCCGAGGAGCTCTGAAGAATGCGAAGGACGGTGTACTTCCAGGCCGATTCAGTTTTCGGGGCCTTCATGAGAGTCAGAGAAATTTGAGTTTTCTTTCCTGAACGTCCAAGATTATTCAATTCGGAGCTATGAGCAGGAAGATACGGTCTCCGGAATGGACACATGTCTAGACGCCTCTCTCTGTTCGTGTAAATGCACTGCAAAGACGTGCCCTCCAGGAAGCCTTCCAATTCCCAAGCACCAAAGCTTCAATCACAAAAGTTGGAGATAAATGAGTCCTCTATCTTCTGCAACCGGAATCACTCAATTCGGACACGTTTCGTGGAAGTTACACTCTCCGGAATGCGAAGTGGTCTAAGCTGCTCTGAATGCTGCGAGATGGTCTTGCGGCTTGGTTAACCCGCAGGCCTGAAGATGAATGCCTGAAAGCTGATGCCGCGAGTTGAGAAGTGCGGGTAAGCTATCACTGGATGAGGTCTGAAGCTCCCGAGCGAGACAAAATGCTAAGTCCACAATCGTGTGACTTAGGCATGCGAGTTGGCCGCGTCTGGAACCAAGCCGCACGATCACTCGCAATTTACTCCGACTTGAACCTGCGACCTGAGTGCAATGGAGACCAACCCGCAGAGTTTGTACACTCCTCAGAAACCGCCTTGGTCCTGCGAGTTGAAGAAGATGAGGATTAAGCCGCAGCAAGACTCGCAAATCACTTCTACATGGACATGCGGCTAAGACAAGACGATCTAAGCCTCACAAGACAGGTTCTTCATCTACTGCGACTTGGGCATGCTACCTGGGACATACTGGACCAACCCGCAGTAGTTCCCACTTTATCCATTAAAGCCGGGTCAGGACCTGGTTTGTTCCGGGCTGACCCGGTTCGTTTTTAGAGAAGTATAAATACTTTTTAGGGTTTTTTTTTAGAGGATTAAGCTTTATTCCCTTTGTCTCTTGCCTCTTTTGTGAAAAAGACTCCACCAAGAAGAGAAATATCGATTTTTAGGCTTTTAATCAAGAGAGTTTAAGAGATCTTGGAGTTTTAAAAGCTGATTTCTTCTTAATCTACCATCTCCATCTCCATTTCTCATCATTAATCATGCTAATCTTCTCAACTTGCAAAGGTTTAAGAGAGATTAGTATGATTAGTGAGTAGTCACCTTAATGAGGTTCTAGATGTGTAGGTTAGGGTGCTAAAGTGTTAGATTAGGAGTGCTTAGGGCTAGATTCATTGATTCATCTCTCTAAACAGCTGTTCTCTATGCTAGATCCTTGCATATCACTTGAGATCTAGATTCTGGGAATTTCATGCACCAAAAGTGTTTGATGAAATTCCTGAAAGAGCTGTATTAGAGGTTTAAGCATTTTCTGCATGGTGATGTATTGTTAATTGCTTGAATGATCATTAAGAGCTGTTTATTAATGCATATTGATTCATATTTCACAAATGGGAATTTGGTTTGAAAATGGATTAGTATAGGGGTTGATACCTTCATGAGATGATTAACATAGATTAGAGTTCTTAATCATTTGAATCATGTCTCATCATTGTCATTAGCATTTCTAGTTTAGCACCAAAGCACCCTAACCAACTATCATGTCTAGAATCTCATGCCTCCATCATATCATATTCACATCATTTGTCATTGTTTAGTTCTTGTTTAATCATTTCATTAGTCTTTAATCCTGTTTAAGTTTGTAGTTGTCTTTAGATAATCAAAACCACTCTTGTTTGCTTGAATTAAGAACTTGATCACATAGTTTAGTGTCTAAAACAACATCTGGATTGATAAACCTCTTTGTGCTACTTTGACAAGGGGTGACCCGGTTCGTTTTTAGAGAAGTATAAATACTTTTTAGGTTTTTTTTTAAGAGGATTAAGCCTTATTCCCTTTGTCTCTTGCCTCTTTTGTGAAAAAGACTCCACCAAGAAGAGAAATATCGATTTTTGGGCTTTTAATCAAGAGAGTTTAAGAGATCTTGGAGTTTTAAAAGATGCTTTCTTCTTAATCTATCATCTCCATCTCCATTTCTCATCATTAATCATGCTAATCTTCTCAACTTGCAAAGGTTTAAGAGAGATTAGTATGATTAGTGAGTAGTCACCTTAATGAGGTTCTAGATGTGTAGGTTAGGGTTCTAAAGTGTTAGATTTGGAGTGCTTAGGGCTAGATTCATTGATTCATCTCTCTAAACAGTTGTTCTCTATGCTAGATCCTTGCATATCACTTGAGATCTAGATTCTGGGAATTTCATGCACCAAAAGTGTTTGATGAAATTCCTCGAAGAGCTGTATTAGAGGTTTAAGCGTTTTCTGCATGGTGATGTATTCTTAATTGCTTGAATGATCATTAAGAGCTGTTTATTAATGCATATTGATTCATATTTCACAAATGGGAATTTGGTTTGAAAATGGATTAGTATAGGGGTTGATACCTTCATGAGAGGATTAACCTAGATTAGAGTTCTTAATCATTTGAATCATGTCTCATCATTGTCATTAGCATTTCTAGTTTAGCACCAAAGCACCCTAACCAACTATCATGTCTAGAATCTCATGCCTCCATCATATCATATTCACATCATTTGTCATTGTTTAGTTCTTGTTTAATCATTTCATTAGTCTTTAATCCTGTTTAAGTTTGTAGTTGTCTTTAGATAATCAAAACCACTCTTGTTTGCTTGAATTAAGAACTTGATCACATAGTTTAGTGTCTAACACCACATCTGGATTGATAAACCTCTTTGTGCTACTTTGACAAGGGGATTGATAGCCCTGAGACCCTAAAAAGTCTTGTCTATCAATTGGCGCCGTTGCCAAATTGTGGTTTGATTAGCATTAAGCTCTGATCTGTTCTTGAGATCAAGTGCTTACTTTCTTGTTTTTACTGATTCCTTTCAAGTTCTGTTTGTGATTTCAGGTGTATGAACACCAGGTCCAGATCAAGAAGCTGTGGTCCTCCTTTCCCTCTCAACGACTACATCAACTCTTTGGTACCAAGGAGGAGAAGGGACAGACGTGGTAGACAGATTGATCAGGCTGAGATGGCAGAACAAGGAGATCACATGGTAGATATAGAACAACCGGTTCAGGAGCAACAGGCTCAGGGTAATGGAGCTGGTAATGGAGTTGGTCAAGGGCTTCATCAGGGTAATGTTCATCAGGAACAGGTGCACCATCAACAAGCTTATGTCCACCAGGGACAAGCTCAAGCTCATCAACAGAGGCATCAGGCCAATGTTCAGCAAAGACAACAAGTGCACCACCAACCCCACCCTTTCCAACAACAGCAAAGAAGATATGAGCAACCCCAAGTCTATGTTGGAGAGAATGACAGGGCCAATGCTCATCAGTATGGAGCTGGTATTCAGGCACCACCTGTGCAAAACAACAACTTTGAAGTGAAAGCATCATTGCTGAATATGGTCCAGAATTTAAAGTTCCATGGGTTAGCAATGGAAGATCCCTTGGAACACTTGGATCCGTTTGATAAGGTGTGTGATCTGACCAAGATTAATGGAGTTTCAGAAGACAGCTTTAAGCTAAGACTATTCCCATTCAGTCTTGGTGACAAAGCTCATCAATGGGAGAAGAATATTCCAAGAGGTTCCATTCAAACCTGGGAGATTCTCAACCTCAACAACTGCAAAACTGAGGAACCAAATCTCTAGCTTCATTCAGCACAGCAATGAGAGTTTTGGTAAAGCATATGAGAGATTCAGGAGCTACACAAACCAATGCCCACACCATGGGTTTAGTGAGGCTTCTCTTCTCAGCACACTTTATAGAGGAGCTCTTCCCAAGATTAGAAACCAGCTGGATACTGCTTCCAATGGGAACTTTCTGGGTAAAGAGATACATGCTGCTTTAGAGCTAGGGGAGAACTTAGCATTGAGCAATGATACTTATGGTGAAGACTATGACAGATCAAATAGGTCTGAAGGTTCAAGCTCAGAACAGAGGCTCACCAGGGAAGTTAAGGAGTTGAGAAGTGAATTAGACAAGTTGAAGTTGGTAACTCACAAGCCAATGCATTTTGTTGGAGAGTATGAGGAACCATCTCAAATCTTTGAGAACATAAGTGAAGAGGGTCTCACCCAAGAGGAGCTTAACTATATTGGGAATCAGAGGTTCCAGAGATATCAGTATGGTAATGTCAATCCAAACCTTTCTTACAGGAACACCAATGTAGCTAACCCACAAGACCAGGTCTATCCCAATTCTCAAGCTCCACAGAACTTTGTTCCCAAGAACAACTTTCAAGGGTCATTCCAACCCAAGAATCAGTTTGCTCAGAATCAAGGTTTTGGTCAGCAACAGCAACCATTTCAGGGTCCTAGTTTCAGTACACAGCAGCAGAAGGCACCACCAGGGTTTGGTCCCCCACAGTTCCAACAGCAAGCGCCTGTTCAACAACAGTTTCAGCCACCACCGGTTCAACAACAGCCACAGATGGGTTCAGATATGGTTGGTATTTTGCAACAACTACTTCAGGGTCAACAGATCTTTGCAAGCCAGAATGCAGCCATGCAGCAGGAAATCAAGGAACTGAAGCAGAACCAGGCCTCAAGCTCAAGGAACCAAGGTCACCTACCTGGAAAACCAGAACCCAACCCCAAGGAATATGCCAAGGCCATTACATTGAGGAACGGGAAGGAGTTACCTGGTATTGAGAACAACAATGTGATCATTGAGGACAATGATCAAACTGAGGGGGAGGCAGCCTTAAAGGATGATCAAGTTGCTGAGAAACCAAGGACAGAAAAGGGTAAAGAGGTAGCAAAGGAACCTGAACCAAAGAAAGTATATGTGCCACCACCTCCATACCAACCCAAACTCCCATTTCCAGGGAGATTCAAGAAGCAACTAGTGGACAAGGAAAGAGCTGTATTTGAGAAAGCACTCAAGGAGACACCACTCACAATGCCTCTCATTGATGCATTCTTAATGATGCCAAAGATGGGGAAGTTCTTGAAGGATGCCATTCTGAACAAAACAAAAGAGCTTCATGGCATGGTGGTACTAAGTCATGAATGCAGTGCTATCATTCAGAAGAATGCCATTCCAAGGAAGTTAACTGATCCAGGGAGTTTCCCACTCCCTTGTGCCATTGGACCTCTTCTATTCTCTGGATGTCTTTGTGATCTAGGAGCATCAGTCAGCTTGATGCCATTCTCCATAGCAAAGAAGCTGGGCTTTAGAGTGTTCAAGCCTGCAAGGATCTCTCTTATCCTTGCAGATAGATCAGTTAGATTGCCTGTTGGTATGCTGGAAGATCTACCTGTCAAGATAGGTGGTTTTGAGGTTCCAACAGATTTTGTTGTGCTGGAAATGGATGAGGAACCAGTAGATCCTCTTATCTTGGGCAGGCCATTCTTAGCCACTGCAGGAGTTATTATTGATGTGAGAGGTGGGATAATAGAGCTTCAACTTGGGTCTGAAAAGCTCAAGTTTGATGTGAATGAGATGATGAAGAAACCCACCATTGAAAGTCAATGTTTCTATGTGGAGACAATGGATCAGCTGGCTGATGAGTTGCTTGAGGAACTGAACACTGAAGATCCTCTTAGCTGAAGCAAGTGAAGGGTACAAGTTGTATTTGGACAATGCTAGAGAGCTGGGTCCTGAGACAAGGTTTTTGGAGTTGGAACCAAGTGGCTCTGAAGTTTTTGCTATCAAAGGATCAGACACCAGCCAAAGAAGCTTGGACCAGGATTGGAATGAGGCTAATGCACCCCCTGTTGAGCTCAAGCCTCTACCAACAGGGCTCAGGTATGCTTTCTTGGGCTTAAACTCCACATATCATGTCATCATCAATGATAGCCTACTAGAGGATCAAGAAAATGCATTGCTTAGTGAGATAAAAAGTTCAGGAGAGCCATAGGGTATTCTTTGGCTGATATTAGAGGGATCTCTCCTGACATTTGCACCCACAGGATCCACCTAGAGGACCAATATATGTCCTCTATTGAGCATCAACGACGACTTAACCCCAACCTTAAGGAAGTGGTTAAGAAGGAGATACTAAAACTTCTTGAGGCAGGGATAATTTACCCAATCTCTGACTCAAGATGGGTGTCTCCTGTTCATGATGTGCCCAAGAAGGGTGGGATCACAGTGGTTAAAAACGAGAAGGATGAGCTTATAGCTACTAGAACTGTCACAGGACACAGAATGTGTATAGACTATAGAAAGCTCAATGCAATCTCTAGGAAGGATCATTTTCCTTTACCTTTCATTGATCAGATGTTAGAGAGGCTTGCAAACCACCCCTTCTTTTGTTTTCTCGATGGGTACTTGGGGTTCTTCCAAATTCCCATAGATCCCCAGGATCAAGAGAAAACAACATTCACATGCCCTTATGGCACATTTGCTTATTGGAGAATGCCTTTCGGTTTATGTAATGCACCGGCCACTTTTCAAAGATGTATGATGCACATTTTCTCTGACATTATTGAAGAGAAAGTTGAGGTGTTCATGGATGACTTTAGTGTCTATGGCTGCTCTTTCTCGGATTGTCTCTCTAATTTGTCACAGGTCTTGGAGAGATGTGAGCAGCATAACTTGGTGTTGAACTGGGAGAAGTGCCACTTCATGGTGCAGGAAGGAATAGTTCTTGGGCACAAGATATCTGAGAAGGGCATAGAGGTTGATAGGGCAAAGGTGAAAGTGATGGTGAATCTGCAAACTCCCACTTCAGTTAAAGGGATAAGGAGTTTCCATGGGCATGCAGGGTTTTATAGAAGATTCATAAAGGACTTCTCAAGAATTGCCAGGCCCTTGACAAGACTGTTGTGTAAAGAAGTGGATTTCATCTTTGATGCTGAATGTGAAGAGGCCTTCAAGTTGATCGAGGCATTGGTTAGTGCACCAATAGTTCAGGCACCAGACTGGTCCCTTCCTTTTGAGGTCATGACAGATGAATCTGATTTTGCTGTTGGAGCAGTACTTGGGCAAAAGAAAGACAAGAAGCTACATGTCATCTACTATGCCAGTAGAACACTTGACTCTGCACAAGAGAAGTATACCACTACTGAGAAGGAAATGCTGGCAATAGTCTTTGCCTTTGATAAATTCAGAAGCTACCTGGTGGGATTAAAAGTCATTGTATATACTGATCATGCAGCCCTCAGGTATCTGATGACCAAGAAGGATGCCAAGCCAAGACTATTAAGATGGGTTCTTCTACTTCAGGAGTTTGATATGGAAGTACAGGACAAAAAGGGGATAGAAAATGGAGCTGCAGACCATCTTTCTAGGCTGAGGATTGATTCTGAAGTGCCTCTCAATGATAGCTTACCTGAAGAGTCTCTGATGGTGCTCCATTCCTACTTGGAGTTTGAAGAAGTAGAGAGTATTCAAGAGAGGAGGATGCCTTGGTTTGCTGACATAGTGAACTATCTTGCTTGTGGACTGGAGCAACCTGAATTAGATGCTTACAAGAAGAAGAAGTTCTTCAGAGAGGTTCAGAGATACCATTGGGATGAGCCCTACCTCTATGTCCTGAACAAAGATCAGCTTTATAGAAGGTGTCTTGCTGAAGAGGAGATGCAACCTGTGTTGCAAGAGTGTCATGGTTCAGCTTTTGGGGGTCACATGGGAGCATTCAATACTGTGGCCAAGGTTCTTCAGAGTGGGTTTTGGTGGCCCACAATGTTCAAAGATGCTCAGTTAGTGGTTTCAGCATGTGATGCCTGTCAGAGGCATGGGAACATATCCAAGAGGAGTGAGATGCCTCAAAACCCCATTCTAGAGGTTGAGATCTTTGATTGCTGGGGGATTGACTTCATGGGTCCCTTCATTTCATCCTATGGGAAGCAGTATATACTTGTTGCTGTGGACTATGTATCCAAATGGGTTGAGGCCATTGCTTCCCCTACCAATGATTCCAAGGTTGTAGTGAAGCTGTTCAAGAGCATTATCTTCCCAAGATTTGGAGTTCCAAGGGTTGTCATCTCTGATGGAGGATCTCATTTTGTGAACAAAACTTTGGAGGGTTTGCTGAGAAAGGATGGAGTGAAACACAAGATAGCTACTCCATATCATCCTCAAATTAGTGGCCAAGTTGAGGTATCTAATAGACAGATCAAGGCCATTCTTGAGAGAACTGTTAGCTCAAGCAGAAAAGATTGGAGCAAAAGGCTAGATGATGCATTGTGGGCTTATAGGACTGCTTTTAAAACTCCAATTGGGACATCACCTTTCAGTCTGCTATATGGGAAGAGCTGCCACCTTCCTGTTGAGTTGGAGTACAAAGCTATGTGGGCTGTGAAGTTGCTGAACTTTGATATCAAGACAGCTCAAGAGAAAAGGGTCATGCAACTCCATGAACTTGAGGAGATTAGGCTTGAGGCTTTTGAAAGCTCAAAGATCTATAAGGAGAAGACCAAGGTTCTGCATGACCAAAAGATTCTGAAAAGGGAGTTCAATAATGGTGATTTGGTGTTGCTGTTCAACTCTAGACTTAAGTTGTTTCCAGGAAAGCTTAAGTCTAGATGGTCTGGTCCCTTTAAAGTTCTTGAGGTGAGGCCCTATGGAGCTGTGGTGTTAGAAGGAAAGAATGGTCAAGAGTTTGTGGTAAATGGCCAAAGGATCAAGCACTATTTGGTTTTACAAAAGAAAGAGGAAGCTACATCAGTTCCCCTTCTTGATCCACCACCAGCCTGTTAAACAGGTTTCCAAAGTCAAACTTAGAGACTTTAAACAAAGTGCTCTTGGGAGACACCCCAAGCTTATATTTGTACATAGTTCTTTTGATTTCTTCTCTTTTCTTTTATGTTTTAGAACATTTTGATGGGTTTTGTGAGTTGGTCTCAGGTTCTAGGTGATTTTTGGAGGACATAGCTCAGTGATGAAAGGAATGGAACATGTGAGAGGGCTGAGGGAAATGTTTAAGAACTGAAAAACTTGGAGAACGCCTCAGTGCTACCTAGGTGTGCGGTTTGGACCAAGAAGAGCCCAGGCCGCAGCAGGACTCGCAATTTACTCCGGCCTAGGCGTGCTACCTAGTGAAAGAGGACTAGGCCGCAGAAAGAAGAAGAACAGGCCAAGAGTTCTAAGTCCCAAACTCTGCTACCTGGTGCTGCGGCCTAGAAAAAAAAAAAGAAGCCAAGCCGCACTTATCCTCGCAATCTACTCCGAGTTAGGCGTGCTAGCTGGGAATATGAAGACCTAGCCGCAGCAAAAAGAGGAAGGCCAGAATGTCTAAGTAACAAACCCTGCGGCTTAGGTGTGCTACCTGGGAACAAAGAAGACTAACTCGCAGCCCAACTCTCAATTTACTCCAAGTTGGTCATGCTACCTGGTGAAAGAGGTCCAAGCCGCAGCAAAAAGAAGAACAGCCAAAGTTGTTAAGTCCAAAACCTGCGGCCAGGTCGTGCTACCTGGAAACAAAGGAACCTAACTCGCAGCCCAACTCTCAATTTACTCCAAGTTGGTCGTGCTACCTGGGAAGAATGAGTCCAAGCCGCAGCAAAAGAAGAGTGCCCAAGCTGCCTAAGTCACAAAACCTGCGGGATGGTTGTGCTACCTAGGAACAAAGAAGACCAACCCACACATCCATTTGGAATTTACTCCGACTTGGTCGTGCTAGCTGGAAAACATGAAGAAAAGGTCGCAGCAGGAAAAGAAAGGCCTGAGTTGTCTAAGTCATAAAAGCTGCGGGATGGTTGTGCTACCTAGAAACAAGAGGAACCAAACCGCACATCCATTCGCAAATTACTCCGACTTGGTCGTGCTAGCTGGTTGCAAAGATAAAACCGGGCTGAAGGATCTTTACTGCAGGTTGGTCGTGCGGGTTAGAAAGAGAATGACCAGGTAGCACAAAAATATTTCTGGTTCTGTACCGAGACGGTCATGCGGCTCGATTGATAACACCGTATTTTGACCACTTTTATGGATCGTTTTGAAATACTTTTTATATTTTTTTATTTGCTTTTAAGTACTTTTACACGTTTTTCTAGTATTTGTAGTTCCAAGACTCTTTTCAGGTAACTTAGGGAAAAGCTTAACAAAATGGATAGAAAACCAGATTTCAGCTCAGAGTCAAACCGTCAGAAGTTCACCCCTGATTGAAGGCCTTCTCACCGTCTGATCCAGCTCAAATTTGGAGACCTTAAAGATGGAAGTATCAGCTTTCCAGTGCACTTTACAGCTTGGCAATCCAACGGTTCAATCAAAAGATACGCGAAGAGCAAGATGTCCCGTAAACCAGCTGGCCAGCACTTCCACCCGCGGCCAACAAGCATTTTCCCGCGGTCAGGAGCATCCCGACCGCGGCAAACCACACATTCCCCGCGGTCAGAGCACTCCCGACCGCGACCTTCAACCTCCAAGCCCAAAAAGCCCATTTCTGAAGCCCACATTTGGAGAAACCCTAAGTGACGTCCAGAGAGGTCTTGAGCACTATAAATACATGTCTTAGGAGCCCTAGAAATCGTGTGTAACCTTAGAGAACCGAATTATTTATTTCATACTTTTATTGTTTTTGCTTTAGCTTTTAGGGAGAGAGAGATTTGTTCTCTTGAACCCTTGTTATTTCTTTTTCAATTTCGGTTTCTATTCTACTTCTTAATACTATGTCTTTGATTTGTTCATTATGTCTGAGTAGTTTTATTGTTGGAATTAAGGGATTTTCGATGGGGATTTATATGTTCGATGAGGATTCCATTGGCTATTGAGCTGAATCTTAGAACTTTTTCTTCTGAATTCGTTTTTACTGCATGAGAGTAGCGTCATGAACTACAATCTGATCCAGATGCTTGGTGACACGAAAGTGTTCATCAGGTATCAGATCTAGTTTGGGAGAGCAAAAAAAACATAGGAGTGGAAACCTACCTATGGGCGATTTGTGAATTAGGACGAGTCTTAAACATAATGCATCTCTTCTCTTCCAGGGCCAGAGTGGAAACCTACTGGTCAGGGTTGAGAGAGATAGTTGTCTATGATCACGACAGTGGCGTACTCATACGTCCGTGACTCCAGTTCAAAAAGTTTAAGCTAAGATCTTACAAAATTTCCTCTCTAGCAATGTTTTGAATCGTTCGTACCCCTGAGAAAACTTCCATGAAGCCCAACGCCTTTTCTCCATTGATTTACACCGATTTTTCTTTAAGCTTTAGTTCAATATTGTCTTTCCTTTTTAGTTCATTTTCATTTAAGCATTAGAATATCCGTTTTTATCATTTTTAGTTATTTTTGTTAAGTTTAGGTATTACGCCATTTAATTTCCGTACTCTCTTTTAATATTTCGTTTTTACATTTTAAAGACACCACCAAACCCCCACTAAACCGTTTTTGTTCTAGACTTCCTTACTTTAACTTATTTCAAAGGCTTTTTGCAGCAAAAGATCCTCCTTCCCTGTGGATTCGATGCCTAAGTACTACAATTGATCAGCTGTGCACTTGCGGCTATCGATTTCAATTAGGGTAAAACTTGACAACCCTCGACACCCACATCAAGTCACCATCATCGATCCCGACGGTTCCCGGATGCACAAAAGAGAGAAAAGAGGCCGGTCAATGAGAAAAGGACGGGTCAAAGCCTTGACTGGTCAAAATAGATCTATTGACCACCAGTCCAAAGGCTTGACCCTGTCCCACACTCTCTCTTCATCACAACAAACCCGAGTTTGCAACTCTTTCTCTCATTTCTCTCCATTGTTTTTATCATATCTCTCTCATTTCTCCACCAAATTTGTTGATTCAAAGTGCTCTGAGCTCGTTTTTGAGTTGTTAACATCATCCTGATTGCATTTCGAACTCGTTGCATCTTAATCCCAAGGTATTTCATCCTGTTAAAACTCACCCTTTTCCATGTTCTTCAATGGTGATTTATGAGCTTCAAAGTGTGGAATCGATTTTGATAGGTTGTTTTAGACCTTGGGATTATTTTTATAAATGCTAGGGTGCTAGATAGTCTTGGAAAACAGAGCACTTTGTTGGTGATTCCTTGTTCTTGAGTTTTGAAAATTGTTGCAAGTAATTCATGAAAAAATCGATTTTTTTTTTTTAAAAAGAGATGAATTGGTTTCTTGCTGAGTCTTTGCTTTGCACTCTTGTTTTTGCATTGCTATGAACTTATTGTATTGATACTTGGCTTGAGAAACCTATTCATGTGGTTTTAAAATCGATTCTTGCAACAAATGTTTTTCAAAATTTTGAAGAATTTTGTGAAGCTTGTTCTTGTACTAACATTGTTTTTGAGAATCTCTTGGCAGATGACTGAAAGAACCAACTCTCTGGCCAAGAAGAAGGGCAATGCATGAAAGGGCAAAGGTTTGGTCTCAGGGTCTTCAAAGCCAAGAGAAAAAAGTCAAGGTGCAAAGAATACCACAAAGCAAGGGAAGTGTGATCCAGCGCCAAAAAGGACAAGGCCTGAAGGAAAAGCTTTGGTGGTTGCTTCTGGTTCCAAGAAGAAGGGGAAACAGTTGGCTGTGGTATCTGAGAAAGAACAGACTGAAAGTGACTCAAGCAGCTCAGCTGGTGGTTCCCAAGGCACCATTGAAGAGGGATCAAAGAAGTTCAAGACAACTGAACCAGAAACACTTGATTATCTGGCTAAGTTTCAACAGATAGAGATCCACCAAGGGAGATTCCCTGATTTGGACTTTCTGAAGAAGATTGGCATCTATGAAGATGTCAAGACTTTGCTTGGGAACATGGGTGTTGAGTCACTTTTGGAGATAAGAGAGATCGCTTATGAACAGGAGTCTCAAGAGTTCTTAGCTTCCTTTGAAGCTTTCATTTACTACCCAAGGGATTCAAGAATCATTCAAGGAGATGGGCTTGGACATGTGGAGTTTACTGTGAAAGGGAAGGAGTATTCAGTGTCATTCAGAGAATTGAATGAGATTTTTGGGTTTTCATCACCTAGAAATGAACTTCTCTCCAACCAGGTCAACCTCAGAAAAGATGAGATCCAACTTCTATGGAGATCAATTGCTTCTGGGAAGTACACAGCTGGAACAGCTAAGTCCTCTTGGATAAGGAATCCAGTTCTGAGATATGTGCACAAGATTCTCTCTCACAGCTTCTACTTCAAGATTGATGTTGGAAGAGTTCACAAAGGAGATCTGATGCTTCTTGGTGTAGGGCTGAGACCGCTGATGCCAACACATGAAGATGGGGAACCCTATGAAGGGTATAAATACCCACTTTGCCTTGCCTCTCAATTAGCAAGATCTTTGATGTTCTACAAAAAGTGCATGTGGGGTTCAACAAAGCAAGATGCAAAGCTGGCCCATGGATGGGTGGTAACAAAGATCTTGAAAGCCCAGGGGTACAGATTCAAGGAGAACAAGGCAAAGTTTGATTTGATTAATGAAGCTCATTTGTGTAAGATTGGATTCCTCCAAGGAAGAGTGGGTACCAAGGTAGTATACAACTTCAAGACACTCATCAGTGAGCCAGCCCAAGTTCTCCTACCCAATCCCTCCATCACCACAGTCCAAGTTAAGAGGAACATTCACTTCTTCTTGCTGAAGGAAGAGCTGTACAATGTCCAAACTGATCCACCAATCCTCACATACAAGCAAGCTTGCAGGGAAGAAGCCTCCAAGGGAAAGAAAGCAACCGCTGAAGATGCTACCACAAGTGCTGCTGGTGCTCAAGATGCTGATCTGCCTCCACCTCAAAAACGTTTTGGTGGAAACAGATATCACTTTGATGATTACAACTGGGAGGAGCCAGGCACTTCAGGGTTCAGGGCTCAACAAAAGATTGGTATTCTCCAACAATGGTGCAAGTACCAAGACAAACCCATCCACAAGATGGCAAAGTGCATCAAGGAGATGAAGAAGAGGATCAAGAAGCTTGAAAACCCTGGCAAAGGTGGGGTCCAGCACCGGTTTCACCAAGGAACAGAGAGGAAGTTGGAGAGAGTTCCATGAACTGCACAGCCCTGGTCACATATGGAACCACTTGGGTGGATCTTGCCGACGGGTCTGATGAGGCAAGCCATCATTCTTGGGAGACACCATCCGGCCACACTTCAAACCCCTCCTACTCATTGGGGTCTGACTTCAACAGCCGCTAGGTAACACTCAAAACCTTGTAAATAGCATGTAGTTTTCTTTTTCTTTTGCATTTTACTTGTTTACTTTGTTTTAACTCCTTTCTCATGCTTTTATAACACAAGGGACTGTGTTATTTAAGTGTGGGGGAGGAGTTTCATCCTTTACTAATCATGTTTTCTCTTTTCTTATTTTGCACTTTGAGTCTTGAGTCACATTCTAGTTGCATATTCATGTAGTCTCATCTAAGTGCATATAAAAACCAAAAAAAAATTGAAAAAATCTGAAAAATTTACACAAAAAAATGATCATGTAGTTGCATTCTCATTTTTAGGATTGAGTCTAGATTGCATATGCATGTAGGTTGCATCTTGCAGGGAGTAATGATAGGTTTTCTAGAGAGTACATCACTTTGAGAACTCGAACTGAATATGCTTGTGAATCTTTTTCTGTGCTTGCAAAGTCTGAAATGATCTGAATCTGAGAAGCAAGTTTGAATTTAGCATTTCTAGTTTAGCACCAAAGCACCCTAACCAACTATCATGTCTAGAATCTCATGCCTCCATCATATCATATTCACATCATTTGTCATTGTTTAGTTCTTGTTTAATCATTTCATTAGTCTTTAATCCTGTTTAAGTTTGTAGTTGTCTTTAGATAATCAAAACCACTCTTGTTTGCTTGAATTAAGAACTTGATCACATAGTTTAGTGTCTAACACCACATCTGGATTGATAAACCTCTTTGTGCTACTTTGACAAGGGGTGACCCGGTTCATTTTTAGAGAAGTATAAATACTTTTTAGGGTTTTTTTTAGAGGATTAAACTTTATTCTCTTTGTCTCTTGCCTCTTTTGTGAAAAAGACTCCACCAAGAAGAGAAATATCGATTTTTGGGCTTTTAATCAAGAGAGTTTAAGAGATCTTGGAGTTTTAAAAGCTGCTTTCTTCTTAATCTATCATCTCCATCTCCATTTCTCATCATTAATCATGCTAATCTTCTCAACTTGCAAAGGTTTAAGAGAGATTAGTATGATTAGTGAGTAGTCACCTTAATGAGGTTCTAGATGTGTAGGTTAGGGTGCTAAAGTGTTAGATTTGGAGTGCTTAGGGCTAGATTCATTGATTCATCTCTCTAAACAGCTGTTCTCTATGCTAAATCCTTGCATATCACTTGAGATCTAGATTCTGGGAATTTCATGCACCAAAAGTGTTTGATGAAATTCTTGAAAGAGCTGTATTAGAGGTTTAAGCATTTTCTGCATGGTGATGTATTGTTAATTGCTTGAATGATCATTAAGCCCTGTTTATTAATGCATATTGATTCATATTTCACAAATGGGAATTTGGTTTGAAAATGGATTAGTATAGGGGTTGATACCTTCATGAGAGGATTAACCTAGATTAGAGTTCTTAATCATTTGAATCATGTCTCATCATTGTCATTAGCATTTCTAGTTTAGCACCAAAGCACCCTAACCAACTATCATGTCTAGAATCTCATGCCTCCATCATATCATATTCACATCATTTGTCATTGTTTAGTTCTTGTTTAATCATTTCATTAGTCTTTAATCCTGTTTAAGTTTGTAGTTGTCTTTAGATAATCAAAACCACTCTTGTTTGCTTGAATTAAGAACTTGATCACATAGTTTAGTGTCTAACACCACATCTGGATTGATAAACCTCTTTGTGCTACTTTAACAAGGGGATTGATAGCCCTGAGACCCTAAAAAGTCTTGTCTATCACCCCAGACTTAGATTCTTTCCGGTAATCAGAAAATGGTCTCCACAACTCCATAT
The DNA here is from genome assembly GCF_000478725.1 of Eutrema salsugineum. Lineage (NCBI taxonomy): Eukaryota > Viridiplantae > Streptophyta > Magnoliopsida > Brassicales > Brassicaceae > Eutrema > Eutrema salsugineum. The sequence goes on along the minus strand of NW_006256756.1, from coordinate 14,202,568 downwards.
TATCGAACTTCAGTTGCCTTGGGACTTAAAATTCGACCTCTCTAGACTCTCTAAGGCATTTATTTCCTTTCCTTTCTTTTTTTCGGATTTTTTTTTTGTTTTTTTTTGTTTTTTTTTGTTTTTTTTTTGTTTTTTTTTTGTTTTTTTTTTGGAAGGAAATGCCTTTTAAAGGGAGAGAGACTAGAGGAGGAGATTGTACCAAAATTTGAGATTTTTCTAAGTCAAACTGAGCTTCCTCTTGTGTTGAATCCTTCCGGGAACTTTTCCGGCAAATCGCAAGTCTCTGTCTTTGGTGACTGAAAACTACGTCCATGGCACCACTTGCTTGACCTTGGAGAATTTGCTGGAGCAGGTTATGTACTTCTTGATCCTTCTTCCCAGAGTTCTGTTGGAGGCTTTGCTGTTGGGGAGGGACAAAACCTTGTTGGTTATTGAATTGAGAGTGAAAGTTCTGGGTGTGGTGATTCTGGTAGTAGGTAATGCCTTTTTGGTAACCTTGTTGTCCACCTACAAAGTTTACTTCAGTTGTGATGTCTTCCCCTTGAAATGTGTCTTGAAACACATGATTCACATCTCTAACCAAGTTGACTGCCTTATGAGAAGCTAGGAGAAGTTTATCTAGCTTCTCATTGAGAGACCAGATGTCTTTCCTTGTCCTTTCCTCTTCAGAACACTTAGCACCTCTTGAATTCCTGTCAAAGTCTGCTCCATAAAGCTCATCACTCTGAGCTACATTCTCCACAAGGGTCATGGCATCATTGACTTCCTTGGTCATGAAATTACCATTTGAAGCTGTGTCGAAGAGTAGTCTGACCTTTGGTAAAGCACCTCTGTAGAAGGTACTTAGCAGTTGAGCATCTGAGAATCCATGGTGAGGGCATTGCATGGTATACCCTCTAAATATTTCCCAAGCCTCACAAAAGGATTCAGGGTTCTTCTGAATAAAACTTGAGATTTCATTTCTTAACCTTGATTTTGCATTGCTCCCATGTTGTGACTGATCCTTGAGGTAGAGACTTTTCCCACTGATGAGCTTTGTCTCCTAGAGAAAAAGGGAATAGCCTTAACTTGAAACTGTCCTCACTCACTCCATTCATCTTAGTTAGATCAAAGTTGTCAATGTGATCTAATGGGTCTTCTAATGCCAAGCCATGGAACTTGTTTGATTGCACCATGTTGATCAAGCCAGATTTGATCTCAAAATCGTTTTCAGGTGTAGGAGCTTGAATCCCATGTCTCTGACCCTGAGTATTGGCCTCATCACCAGCTCCCACAACTTGTCTTGGACGTGGAGGTGGTGGCTCTTGCTGATTCTGTTGGTTTCCATCACCACCATGAGCCTGTTGCCCTTGATCCATACCCAACCTCTCAATGTGCACAGCTCTTTCTCTTTGACTTCTGGTGTTCATAACCTGAAAACAAAGACAGCACTTGAAAGGTAATCAGTAAAACAAAATAAAATGACTTGATCTCAAGAAGATCCAAAGTCCTAATGCTAGAATGAATCTCCAATTGGCAACGGCGCCAAATTGATAGTAGGTTTTTTAGCCTACTAAGGTCAATTAACCTCTTGTGTTGTAGCACTTGAGGGTCAATCCAAATGGAGATTATCTAGGCACTAAGACTATATGGAACTATGTTAATCCAAGTCTAATAAGCAGATGAGTTGGTAACCATGATTATCTAAAAGCATATAATAAAAAAAGTAAGAACAAGCAGTAATTAAGAATTAAACAAGCAAACAAGACAAACAAAACAAAGACTCAAATTCAAAGAAAGATAAAGCTAAACCTCTAGATGTGATCATTGATTAGGGTGCTTTAAATGTGAATTCATGATGCTAAGCAAACAATGCAATACTTGCATTTCTTTAGTCTAGACTTCCAAATCAGATTAATTCATTCTCATGACAAAAATCCCTTTGTTAATTACCAAATCAAGACTAATTCCCATTAGATGAATAAGCAATCAACAAGCATAAGGTTCCAAGTCTAAAATGACCAGACAGCCTCTTTGTGCATCAAAATAAGAGCTAAGAAAAACTGGATCTTATACAGAAAGAAAAAGCAAGCATCACATGATCTCAAATTCCAATTAACTTAGAACTCTAATCTAGATTAATCCTCTCATGAAGGCATTAACCTCTACACTAATCCATTTTGAAACCAAATCATCATTTGTTAAATATGAATCAATGAGCATTAAGAAACAGTTCTTATATGTTATTCATGCATTTAACAATCATTCCCATGATGAAAAAGGCATAAACCCTTAAGTTAGCTCATTCAGGCATTTCATCAAACACCTTGTGGGTGGAGAAATGCCTAAGTTCTAGATCAAGCTTATAATGAGAGATCTAGCATTAGGATCAGCTAACTAAGAAAAGTAGAAGAGAATCTAAGCTTAAACAATCATTAATCTACATTTAAGCACCCTAATCTACACACCTAGAAACTTAAAAGAAGACTACTCACTAATCATGATGAACACACCATTTCCTTTGCAAGAGGTGATGTTGATCATGATTAAAAGTTAAGATGAGATGAAGAAATGATAAGAAACAGCTTTAAGATGATTAAATCTGCTAGATATCTCTTGATCAAACTCGTTTTTACACTGAAGAGGCAAAGAAAACAAGAGAGAATCAAGCTTAAGTCTTGGAAAAAACGCTAAAAAGCATATATAGTCTCTTGCGGACCGGGTCAGCCCAGGACAAACTGGGTACTGACCCGGATTCAAATGGGTCATGTCTCAAGTGTGCGACATGGTCAGGTGCTTGCCAAGTCGCAGGCCCAAGTCCCACAGCTATAGAAGCAGCCTTGTGCGCCATAAATCCCTCATCCTCAGCCGCATGCCTATCTAGGTGTAAACAGCGAGTGTTTGTGCTGTTCAGGCTTCCTTCTCTTCAACTTGCACAACCAGGAAGGATTCTGGAGATAATATGTGTGCGAGTTGGTCCTCATTTAGTCCCAAGTCGCATGTCCAAGTCGCACAGCCATAGAAACAGCCTTGTGCACCTTAAATCCTTCACCCCCAGCCGCATGCCTATCTAGGTGTAAACTGCGAGTGTTTGTGCTCTTCAGGCTTTCTTCTCTTTAACTCGCACAACCAAGACGCATTCTGGAGATAATATGTGTGCAAGTTGGTCTTCCTTTACTCCCAAATCGCATGCCCAAGTCGGTGTAAACAGCAAGTCTTTCTTGGGTTCAGTTTGCTGCTCGGCCAACTCGCATGCCTAAGTCGCACTCGGACCACTTCGCATTCAGGGGCGCGTAACTTTAAGGATATGGATCCAAATGGCATGATTACAATATCAGTGGAAAGAGAACTCAAATATCTCGAACTTTGGTGAAGAAACCTTCAGACCTTGGGAAGTGGAAGGTTCCCTGGACGGCTCATCTCTGCAGCGCATTGAAACGATCGAAAATAAGCTTTTGGACCAGCGTTTACTCCGGAGACGGTATCCTTCAGCACACAGTTCCAAACTGATGATCTCAGAAGTTCTGGAAAGAGAACTCAAAGACCTTGAATCTTGATGAAGGCCACGGCAACATAATCAGAGTGGAAATGCATTGTCACACGCAATATTTGTGACTCATCGGATCGGTCTTGAAACTGTCGCGAGACAGGTGTGTCTTCCGGTGAGCTTAACTCTCTGCTCACGACTCCAAATCCAATGATTCCACCTTTTCCAGATCCGTGACCTGATAATCTCCAATTTTTATGAATACCTGTAAACTGAATAGGACGTTAAAACTCCCCGGACAGACAATCTTTCCAGTCGTATCGGATTGCTCCAGAATGGATGCGAGACAGGTCTGTCTTCCGGTGGCCATATCTTTCAGCTCGCTACTCCAGATTCATCGATTCCAACTGTTCTGAAATGTAGACTCGATTAGCTTTATTATGTAGACTTGATCTTTTTCTATACTTCATTCTTTTACTTTATGCACGTTTTTGAATAGTGTGGTATGAGTTTAAAGTCTACATCGAAGGGAACCGACTATGTTTGGTAGGGATCTTCGCGAGATAAACCAAGCCGAATTCTAGAAATCTTTCTTCTAAGCTTTTACTTAAATCATAGATATAGCGTCGCGAACTAGAGACTGATCTAACTTGAGAAGAACGATTCTGCCATAGGAGTAGAAACCTACCTATGGTTGAATCGTGAATGTTGACGAGTCTTGTGCAAGTTCCTGCGACTTATCCCTTCCAAGGCCAGAGTGGAAACATACTGGTCAGGGTCGCGAGAGACAGTTGGTTATGACCACTAAAGTGGCGTAGTCATACAATCGTGGCTTGAGTTCTAAGAATTTACTAGGATCAATTTTAAGAGCATTGTTTTGCGCAATTTGAATCGATCATATCCTGTAGACATCCTTTATATTTAACATCGATTTAGTCACTTCTAGTTTTAGTTTTTTTTTCCTTCTTAATATATATATATATATATATATATATATATATATAAATCATTACAACCTATCCGAAACCCTTTTTCGTCTTAAACTTCATTTACTATCTCTGATTTTTAGGTTTTGCAGGTAAAGCGTGGATTCTCTGTGGATCGACACCCTAAGTGCTACAATGCACTTCAGTGGACTTGCAGACTAGGGTTATAAATTTAAAACATGAAGCCGCAAAAGTAAACCCTAGCAGCATCACAAAACCACCCAGTTCATATTTGTGAGACCACCAATAGCGTAGAAGAAGAAGGATATTGTTAGACAGATCACGATAGCCCATCTTTTCAAGGAGAAGAAGTCAACTATGCTGGGGCACAAAGACCATATCGAAACCGCTTCAACAATAACTTCTGCAGTGACAACTTCAACAACCTCTCTTACCGTAACCCGAATGTGGAGAACCTTGAAGATCAGCGATAGCCGCAGCTGCTATGGAGGAATGGAGGCTTTCAACCGTGACAACCCTACAACTACCAAGGTGCCAGATTCAACAACTAATATGGACAACGGCAAGGTGTTACAACAAATCAACTAGCTTCCCAGATCGGAAGATTTGAACACTCGATCCAGTAGCTTGTCATGACCAATGAGAAATCGACCAAGGATATAAACATTAAGTAGCTTTTGTCTCTTGCCGCGAGTAATTCATGCATTACTAACAGAATTCATCTATGCTCACAAACCTCTATAAGTACCTTTCGTCTCCAATAGTGATTTCGCTCGTATTGCTTCTAGTTTAGGCAATCCGATACATCACCCTCGTGGCTCCAATTAAACCATAGAAGCAAAGATAAGAAGATGAGATGATAAGAAACAGCTTTAGATTGATTAAATCCTTCAGATATCTCTTAAAAAACTCGTTTTTGACTAAAGGGGAAAACAAAACAAAGCGAGAATGAAAGATAAAGGGTAAGATGTCTACGGTTTTTTCTCCCAAAAACTATTTATACTAAGGATCTTGGACCGGGTCAGCCCAGGACAAACTGGGTACTGACCCGGCTTCAAATGGGCAATGTGCTAAGTGTGCGACTTGGTCAAGTGTTTCCCATCTCGCAGGCCCCAGTCGCACAGCCATGAAACTAGTCTTGTGTGCCTAAAATCCTTCAGCCTCAGCCGCATGCCTATCTAGGTGTAAACAGCGAGTGTTTAACCTGTTCAGGCTTCCTTCTCATCAACTCGCACAACCAAGACGCATTCGCATAATCGCGAGTCTTTCTGCGGTTCAGTTCTTTGCTCGGCCAACTCGCATAATCAAAGTCTCCTCGGACCACTTCGCATTCAGGGGAGCGTAACTTCCAGGATATGAATCCAAATGGCATGATTCCAACTTCAGTGGAAAGCGCACTCAAATTTATTAAACTTTGGTGAAGAAACTATTGGCGCTTGGGAAATGGAAGGTTCCCCAGAAGGCTCATCTTTGCAGTGCACTGACAGGATCAGAAAGAGGCTTCTAGACATGTGTCCATTCCGGAAACATTATTTTCTTGTTCATAGCTCCAAATTGAATGATCTTAAACTTTCTTGAAAGAGGACTCAAATATCTTGAATCTTGATGAGGCCCTGTAAACTGAATCGGTCTGGAAGTGCATCGTCCCTCGCAATCTTTAGAGCTCATCGGGTCGGTCTAAAACGGTGGCGAGACAGGTGCGTCTTCCACCTGCTCTGGATCCATGATTCAATCTGCTCCAACTTTCATGAAGACCCTATAAACCAAATCGGAGGGGAAGGCTTCCCAGTAACGATATCTTTGAGGCGTATCGGATTTCTCCGGAATGAGTGCGAGACATGTTCGTCTTCCGGTGGCCATATCTTTCAGCTCAGTGCTTCACATGCCTTGATTCCACCTGTTCTGGGTTCTTTACTCAATTATCTCCAACTTGCATGAAGACCGCGACAGCTGAATCAGACGGCAAGACCTTCCGGTAACGTGACTTCTGAGATGTATCTGCACCCGAGAGTTTTGGCCGAGAAACTTAACCGCCAATACGTGTTTTTGGCCGAGAGATCTGCCCGCAGGAAAGATTTTGGCCGAGAATCTCGACCATCAGTACAGCATTTTGCCGAGAACCTCAAAATTGCTCCTCTACACCATTTTTGATTATTTCAACTCCATTTCTTCATCTGAATCACATTCTCCACTCCAAATAAGCTCCATAAGCACCTGTTTAACACTCCAAACCATGCAAAACTCTTTTGGACCTAATGAAATCTCTAAAGTCTTAAAATAATGCCTAAAGACGTAAAATGTATGCAAATGAGACATGATTTGGACTTAAATATTACACTAAATGATGCAATTTATGAATATATCATCCATCAGCGAATTCAAAAATCCTGATTGGCTGGCAAACCTAGTAGTCGTTAAGAACGGCAAGTGGAGAATCTGCGTTGACTTCACCGACCTCAACATAGCGTGTCCGAAAGAAAGTTTTTCCTTACCACACATTGACAGACTCGTTGAAGCAACCGCCGGGAACGAACCCGTCTCCTTCATGGATGCGCTTTCTGGAAATAACCAGATCCTTATGCATCCTCAGGATCGAAAGAAGACATCATTCATCTCCGACCGCGGCATCTATTGCTACAAAGTCATGCCATTCGGCTTGAAGAATGCGGGCGCGACATACCAACACCTCGTCAACTCGGACAAACCATGGAGGTCTACATAGATGATATGCTCATCAAATAACTCGTTGCGACGACGTCGGCCACCTCCGCACTTGTTTTGATATACTTGATCAGTATGGCATGAAATTAAACCCCACCAAGTGCACTTTCAGAGTAATGTTGGGCGAATTCCTCGGATACATCGTCACCTGACGAGGTGTAGAAGCCAATCCAAAGCGAGAAGTCAAGAGGCTAACAGGACAAATAGCAGCACACAACCGCTTTATATCAACTCCTCCGAGAAAACAAACATTTAGAGTGGAACGACAAATGCGAAGAAGCCTTCACTGAACTCAAGAAGTACCTATCTACTCCTCCATTTCTTTCCAAACCCGGGACCTGCAAAAAAATTTTATCTTTACATCGCAATCTCGGAGTACCCAGTCAGCAGTGTGCTTGTTTTGGAAGATAGAGGCGAACATAAGCCAATCTTCTACGTCAGCAAGTCCCTTGACGGCTCGGAATACCGATATCCTACTTTGGAGAAGTTCAATTTCACCATTTTCATCTCAGGCGGAAACTACAACCTTACTTCCAATCACATGCCATCGTCGTTCTGACCGATCACCCACTTCGCACTTTTCTTGATAGCCTAAGACAGTCAGGTCGGCTAGCTAAGTGGACTATTGAACTCAGTAAATACGACATCAAGTACAGAAACCGAACTGCGACCAAATCCCAAGTATTGGCAGATTTCCTGATCAAACTACCTCCAGAGCTCGTCGATATCGATCCAGTCGTGCAACCATGGATCCTTCACGCTTACGGCTCCTCTTCTCACAAATGATCTGGAGTCAGCATTCGTCTCAAATCTCACGATGGCAAAATCCTCGAACAATCTTTCCGCCTCGGATTCCCGGTGTCAAACAATGAAGCCTAATATGAAGCACTTATCGCTGGATTACGACTTGCCAAAGGAATCTGCGCTCAACACGTTCACGCATACTACGACTCTCTGCTCGTGGCAAACCAGTTTCACGGAGAATATGAAGCTAAGAACAATTGCATGGATGTATATCTGAAGATCCTCAAGGATCTTGCTTCAGACTTCTTAACCTTCGAACTCATAATGATACCACGAGATTAGAATGCCACAACTGATGCCTTCGCTGTCCTAGCATCCAATTCGGACCCCAATCTTCGACGAACGATCCCGGTCGAGGCAATCGACCGCCGAAGCATCGATCCGGCACTTGTTTGCAACATCATTAAACAACGCCACAATTACAAAGCACACCCAAACTTAGCACCACCCCTAACGAGGAAGAAGAAGACCGCAAAGCCTGTCGCCGACCTCAATGTTGAACCCGAAGCACCTAGCGACACTGAGTCCAATCCTGACGATGAGTCCGAAGGACAACACGTCCTGGTCAATATTGAGGCCGAAGGTGAAGACGAGCTTGAAGACTGGACCTTGGAGATCGTAGGTTACATAGGCGATGACACGGTTCCTGCGGACAAATGGGCAGCCCAGAGAATTAAAGCTCGAGCAGCTCATTACGTGGTCATCAAATGAACTTTACTTAGATGGGAAGCATCTGGCGCACTCTTGACCTGCATCCACGGAAACAACATCATGGAAGTCATGGTAAAGGTACACGAAGGGAATCACTCTGGAGCTCCCTCCTTGGCATTCAAAATAAAAAAAAGCCGGCTACTATTGGCCCAGGAAGCTCTCAGACTACGAGAACTATGCCACACCTTGTGAGAAGTGCCAGCGTCACGACCCGATGATCAATCAGTCTATGGAACTCGTAGTGACTTCTACGGCACCATATCCCTTCATGCAATGGGAATGTCAACCAGCCAGAAGCAATACATGCTCGTCGTTACCGATTACTTAACCAAATGGGTGGAGGCTGAGGCATACCCTGAAATCCACGGAATTGATGTCAAGAAGTTCGTCTGGAAGTTCATTATCTGCCGACACAGAGTACCATACGATATTGTCACAGACAACACATTCAATTCACTTCCATCACTTTCACCGACTTTTCCGCTAAGTGGAAAATTCTCCTGAGTTTTTCAACTGCGAGGTATCGAAAAGGAAACAGGCAACCTGAAGCAACCAATAAGATGAACATTGACGGCTCGACATGGCAAAGGGAACATGGGCAGACAAGTCGACGACGTGCTCTGGTCTCATCGAACTACACCTCGACGATCTACCAGACAATCACCTTTTTCTCGCATATGGAACTGGGGCCATGTGTCCGGCCAAACTGAACGTTCCAAGCAATCGCCGAACTATGCTAACTCAACAGCCAGACATCAACAAAGATATGATGCTACACACGATCAATTTAGTCGAAGAGCAACGCGAACAAGCGCTCATCTGAATACAAAACTAACAACTCGCAGCTCGCTACTACAACAAAAAATTCAAAGGTCGTCACTTCGAAGATTGCGACCTCGTCCTCCGCAAAGTCTACCAGAATACCGAAGAAAAGAATGCAGGAAAACTTGGTGCGAACTGGGAAGGACCTTACTAAGTCATGAAAGTCGTTAAACCAGGAGTCTACCAACTCATGAAGATGGACAGAACCCTGATCCCAAGGTCTTGGAACGCTATGAATCTCAAGCACTACTACTATTAGTTTGATACACTTCGATCTTAAAAACAAAAACAAAAATTATTAGAACTACGAATGGCTTGAACCGTTTTAAGGGTACGTAGGCAGCTCGTCACCAAGTCCAGCTATAACATCAATAAAATTTATTCTAAGTTAAAGTGTTGAGACATTTGAGTTCTTATTTACAAGATACTGAAATCGAATTATCTTACATTGACTTCCTGACCAGTTGTTTGATAGAATTCCAAAATCGAACACCCCCACGGTGCCGTGGTAAACTCCACACCATAAAGTCGAAGCCAATCCCGCAATAAAATTCCTAAATCACCAAGAACAATAAGCCGAGCCCATCTCACACACTTAGGTTCGACTTAAAAGACCTTGAGTTCGTATCATGCATTTACAAAGGTTCGATTCTTCACCCTTCCAGTATGATAAAGCTCACTTGGGTCCCCCAGACCGAGTTCATAATGCTCGCACCAAAATCCGAAGTTCTCAAATTCGCACCATAAGCCGAAGTTCTCAACACTCGCAAACGTAGGCCGAGTTAACGCAACTCTTTATGAAAATAAATAAGACCGAGCTAAGCATCTATCTAAGATTTCTAAGTTCGTTCTAACACTTAGCATAATTTTTTATGGATTCTTACGAGTGCGAAAGCAGTAAGTAAAGGAATACTAAAATAATGATAAAACCCTCCAAGGGGAAAATACTTAAACAAAAGCCCATCAAGGGAAAAATAGTGTATCAAATACAGCAAACCCATTTAGGGTAAATCGATTCAATCGGTCTTTGAAGCAGCTGCTTGATCGGCATTAATCGCGTCCTCATTCGAGCCGAATTCCTCAACCCCCGTTTGACCCTCAACCTCGACAGCAATATCTGCATCAATCTCGGCAAGTGGCGACATGCGCTTATCTTCCTCGGTAAAGAAGTAAGCGTCAACAGACTGATACTCTTGAAGAGACGCTGCATACTTTGACTCGAGATCTGTGACCATGTCAGAAGGCACCTCGTAGACTCCCTTCTTCTTCAGGTTTTTGATAAAACCGATGACTTTGGTGAGCTGATTCACCACGAGGTAAAGCTTGCGAGCTCGGTCAGCATCATCCAAGTGTTCACAAGCCTTAGCGTGAACCTTCTTAACCCGCTCTTGCTCGTGAGCCACCATCTCTTGCAAGCTCTCCTTGTCCTGCCTGAACTCTTGAGACAAGAGGTTTTGAGCCTCCGTCAATTCGGCCTTCACAGCCTTAAGCACGGTGCTCTCTTGCTTCAGCAGATCGACAGCATCATGGATCTCGTCGTTTATTTGAAGTCATTGGCAAGTCACTTCTCGACTTCACTAATTCAGCCTTCCAGTTCCTGAACTCTCAACTGTTCCTTATACAAGGAGAGTTCGTACCTGGCAATCAAAGTGTTAGTCTGGCTAGCAAGCTACAAACAGAAAAGAAGAAGAAAGATTAGGAATCGTAAAGCTAATACTTAGAGTGAATAAGTAATATCGAATGCTTACCACGGCGGTTGTACAAAAAATCCCCTTGTACAGATTGGGATCCCGCAGCTCGGAAACCTTCAGCATATTGGGCACTTCGCCGGAAATCTTGCAATAAAGGTCGGCGCAGGCCTCAATATTGTCCTTGATATATTCATAATTTGCATCATTTAGGATTGCATTTTTGGTCCAAATATTGAGTCTCATGCATACATTTAGGTAGTTTTCAATGCTTTTGTCTTTATAGTTGGTTTAGGATAGGAAATGCATTAGGTCCTATAGAGTCTTGCATTTTGGAGTGTTTACAGGTCACTTGGAGCAAAAAGGGAGCATTTGGGACAGAAGCCGTGGAGAGACCCTCGTGTGAATGCATCAGAACCGGACAAGTGTATATGAGCCGACGATCCCTCTACTTCATCACTTGGAACGGAGCTCTTGCATTGCGATCCAGACTTTGATGCCTTGATCAAGATTCAATAGGGATGAGTCTTGTTTCCGGAACGCCTGATATTTCCCAATTTGGAGCTGTGTGCTGAACGTTACGGCGATCAGAAGGAACACATGTCTCGCAGCCGCTAAAGGACCAAAACGACGCACCTCAGTAAACCGGTGGAACGAAGCCCTTACCGACGCCTGCTGGACTCGGACCCTTCATCAAAGTTGTAGCTGACGGAGCCATCTGGCTCGTGGAGTTGACAGACCAAGGTTCGGACCACTGAGCTGGAAGTTATGGAGGTTTTGGTTCAAGCGGCATGCATTCCTATCGACCAGAACGTACCTCGATAGTTTGGTTGGTATTTCCAACCTGGAGCGCCGAAATATTACTGACCAGAATATCGAGGTGAAGCATGTCGATATGTTCTCAGCCAGACTCGCCGAAATATTATCGACCAGAAAATCGAGGTGAAGCATGTCGATATATTCTCAGCCAGACTTGCTGAAAAACTATCGACCAGCAGCACGTCGATATTTCCTTCGATCCAGTCCGAATTTTAAGAACTTAATGGGCCAATATCCTATTTGTTAAGGGTTGGCCCATCAAGAAAACCCTTAGTATAAATAGTTTTGAGACATCAATGATTAGGTTAAGCTTTATTCCTTTAATTTTCTTTGCCTCTTTTGTGAAAGACTCCTTTGAAGATAAATATTCCCTTTTTAAGAGTTTGAATCAAGAGAACACAAAGACCTTTTGTGTGTTTAAAGCTGCAATCTTCTTAATCTATCATCTCCATCTCCATTTCTCATCATTAATCATGCCAATCTTCTCAACTTGCAAAGGTTTAAGAGAGATTAGTATGATTAGTGAGTAGTTTAGTTTAATGAGGTTCTAGATGTGTAGGTTAGGTTGCTAAGGTGTTAGATTAGGAGTGCTTAGGGCTAGATTCATTGGTTCATTTCTCTAAACAGCTGTTCTCTAGGCTAGATCCTTGCACATCACTTGTGATCTATATTCTAGGAATTTCATGCACCACAAGTGTTTGATGAAATTCCTGAAAGAGCTGTATTAGAGGTTTAAGCATTTGCTGCATGATGATGTTTTGTAATTTGCTTGAATGATCTTTTAGAACTGTTTCTTAATGCTCATTGATTCATATTTCACAAATGATGATTTGGTTTGAAAATGGATTAGTGAAGAGGTTAATGCCTTCATGAGAGGATTAATCTGGATTAGAGTTCTAAATCACTTGAATCATGTCTCGTCATTGTCATTATCATTCCTGATTTAGCATCAAAGCACCCTAGCCAACTATCATGTCTAGAATCTCATGCTTCCATCATCCCATATTCATACCACTTGTCATTTGCTTGTTTAAGTTGATCATTAGCTTTAATTCTTGTTTTAAGTTTGTTTAGTGGAAATAACATCAAAGCCTTACTCATTTGGCTTGAATTAAGAACTGATCCTGCATCTTAGTGTCTATACATGATGGATTGATACCCTTTGTACTGCAAAGTGAAAAAAAGGGATTGATAACCCCTCATTTAGAGCCTTGAAAACTCTAAGTTATCAATTGGCGCCGTTGCCAAAGTGTGATAGCATTAAGATTGTGTCATTTCTTGAGATCAAGCATTTTCTTTTGTGTTTTCTAATTCTTTTCAAGTTCTGGTTGTGAGTTTCAGGTGCATGAACACCAGGTCCAGATCAAGAAGCTGTGGTCCACCTTTCCCCTTAAACGACAATATTAATCTTTTGGTTCCAAGGAGGAGAAGGGATAGGCGTGGGAGACAGATTTATCAGGCAGATATGGAAGACCAAAGACAGCATGTAGTTGACATTGAGTAACCGGCTCAGGAGCAACAGGCTCAGGTGCAGCAGGGTAATGGAGCTGGTAATGCAGCTGGTAATGGAGCTGGTCAAGGGTTCCATCAGGGTAATGTTCAGCAGGAACAGGAGCATCCACAGCAAGCTTATGTCCACCAGGGACAAGCTCCAGCTCATCAGCAGAGGCACCAGGCCAATGTACAGCAAAGACAACAGGTGCACCACCATCAGCCCTTCCAACACCAACAAAGGAGATATGAGCAGCCACAGGTCTATGTTGGAGAGAATGACAGGGCCAATGCTCATCAGTATGAAACTGAAATTCAAGCACCACCTGTGCAAAACAACAATTTTGAAGTCAAAGCATCTTTGCTGAATATGGTCCAAAACTCCAAGTTCCATGGATTGGCAATGGAAGATCCTTTGGAACACTTGTATCAATTTGATAAAGTTTGTTACTTGACAAAGATAAATGGAGTATCTGAAGACAGTTTCAAGCTCAGATTATTCCCCTTCAGTCTTGGTGACAAAGCACACCAATGGGAGAAGAATCTCCCAAGAGGCTCTATTCAGACCTGGGAGCAATGCAAGCAGGCATTTCTGTCTAAGTTCTTCTCAACTTCAAGAACAGCAAAGCTAAGAAACCAAATCTCCAGCTTCACTCAACATAGCAATGAGAGTTTTGGTGAAGCATATGAGAGATTCATGAGCTACACCAACCAGTAACCACACCATAGGTTTAGTGAAGCATCTCTTCTCAGCACACTTTATAGAGGGGCTCTTCCCAAAATTAAGAACCAGCTGGACACTGCCTCCAATGGAAATATTCTGGGAAAGGAGATTCATGCTGCTTTAGAGCTGGTTGAGTACTTAGCAATCAGCAATGATACATATGGAGAAGACTTTGATAGAGCCAATAGGAGTGAGATTTCAAGCAGGGATCAAAGGTATGAGAAGGACTTTAAAACATTTGAAAGCAAACTGGGCAAGGTGTTATTGGCCACTCAAAAGCCAATGCACTGTGTAGGAGAGTATGAGGAACCTTCTCAATGCTTTGAGAACATCAGTGAAGAAGGTCTTACCCAGGACGAGCTAAACTATATTGGAAATCAGAGGTTCCAAAGATATCAGTATGCCAATGCCAATCAGAACCTCTCTTACAGGAATCTCAATGTAGCAAACCCACAAAACCAAGCCTACCCTAACTCTCAAGCTCCACAGAATTTTGTTCCCAAGAACAACTTTCAAGGGTCTTTTCAACCAAAGAATCAGTTTGCTCAGAATCAGGGTTACAACCAGCAACAGCAACCATTTCAGGGTTCTGGTTTCAGTTCACAGCAGAAGCCAAAGGCACCACCAGGGTTTGGTTCACAACAGTTCCAGCAGCAGGCGCCAGTTCAGCATCAGTTTCAGTCAGCACTTGTTCACCAGCAGCCACAGATGGGGTCAGATATGGTTGGGATTCTACAACAGCTGCTTCAGGGTCAACAAGTGTTTGCAAGTCAGTATGCATCTATGCAACAGGACATCAAGGAATTGAAGCAAAATCAGGCATCTAGCTCAAGGAACCAAGGCCAACTACCTGGTAAGCCTGAATCAAACCCAAAGGAGTATGCTAAAGCCATTACACTGAGAAGTGGCAAAGAACTACCAGGTGTAGAGTACAACAATCTGATCATTGAGGACAATGATCAAACTGAGGGGGAGGAACCTTAAAAGATGATCAAGTTGCTGAAAGATCAAGAAAAGAAAAGGTTAGAGAGGTAGAAAAGGAACCTGAACCAGAATAGCGATATGTTCCACCACCTCCATACCAACCAAGCTCCCATTTCCAGGGAGATTCAAGAAGCAGCTTGTAGACAAGGCAAGAGATGTATTTGAGAAGGCTCTCAATGAGACACCACTCACAATTCCTCTCATTGAAGCATTTCTAACGATGCCAAAGCTGGGTAAGTTCTTAAAATATGCTATTCTGAACAAGACTAAAGAGCTTCAAGGTATGGTGGTATTGAGCCATGAGTGCAGTGCCATTATTCAGAGAAAGTAAATTCCAAGGAAGTTAACTGATCCAGGGAGCTTCACACTCCCTTGTGCTATAGGACCTCTGATGTTTGCTGGATGTCTTTGTGACTTGGGTGCATCAGTAAGCTTAATTCCCTTCTCCATTGCTAGAAAGCTGGGCTTTCGAACTTTTAAGCCAGAAAGAATCTCCCGTGCCCTTGCTGATAAATCTGTAAGGTTACCTGTTGGAATGCTAGAGGATCTGCCAGTAAAGATAGGTGGTTTTGAAGTGCCTACAGACTTTGTGGTGCTAGAGATGGATGAGGAACCAGTTGACCCTCTTATTTTTGGCAGGCCTTTCTTGGCCACAGCAGGAGCAATTATTGATGTGAGAGGTGGAATCATTGAGCTACAACTTGGTAAAGAAAAGCTGAAGTTTGATATCAAGGACATGATGAAAACGCCCACTATAGAAGGACAATGCTTCTACATAGAGACCATGGATGAGCTGGCTGATGAGCTTTTGGAGGAGTTAAACCTTGGAGACCCTCTCCAAATAGCTTTAACAAAGGAACATGGTGAGTATGGTTATCTAGAGGATGAGACCTTGGGGTTTATGAAGCTTCTTGACTCCCACAAACCAGAAGGAAGCACTAATTCTTTCATGAAACTAGATCACAGAGCTCTAGAGAAGCCATTAGACCGGTTTGGAAGCTCAGATTTGTCAAGGGAACATGTTCATACCGACCAGATTTCACTCGGTATTCAACTCGGTGTAGAGGGTGTTCAGAGGCCAAAAATATATCGACCAGCTACACCGAGTGAAATGAGGTCGGTGTCTCAGAATTCTGGGCAGGGAGAGAAGGTTCTCACCCACAAAAAGGTATATTCAGTCGGTGTGCAAGCTCGGTGTGAGAAGGTCCAAAACGCCGAAGAAATATTGACCTCCCACACCGAGCAAAAGGAGGTCGGTGTGAACACGGCAGCCAAAGAGGAAATGGGTTCTCAAGAGGGTTCTGAGATGGTTCAGAGGCAAGGCAACAATGCGGAGGGTGAATCACAAGGAGAACAGCTACAACAAGCCTCTCAAACAGCTTGGGAAAGAGATTGGGATGCAAACAAAGCACCTTAAGTGGAACTCAAACCTCTTCCCAAGGGGCTCAGGTATCCTTTCTTAGGTCTCAATGAGTCTTATCCTGTCGTTACCAATGATATGCTGTTAGGGGACCAAGAGCATAAGTTGTTAGAAGAGTTGAGGAAACATAGGAGAGCCATTGGCTACTTTCTGGATGACATAAAGGGTATCTCACCCTCCCTATGCACTCATAGAATTCACTTAGAAAAGGAGTCTATGTCATCGATAGGGCACCAAAGGCGTCTCAATCCCAACTTAAAAGAGGTAGTGAAGAAAGAGATTCTTAAACTCCTAGAGGCTGGGATAATTTATCCAATATTTGACTCTAGATGGGTTTCACCAGTCCATGTGGTGCCCAAAAAGGGGGGAATGACAGTGATAAAGAATGTAAGGATGAGCTGATTGCTACTAGGACTATAACTGGAAACAGGATGTGTATAGATTATAGAAAGCTCAATGCAGCCTCTAGGAAAGGCCATTTTCCTTTGCCTTTTAGTGACCATATGCTAGAGAGGCTTCCAAACCATCCCTTCTTTTGTTTTCTAGATAGTTACTCTGGATTCTTTTAAATCCCCATAGATCCAAGAGACCAATAGAAGACCATATTCACCTGTCCTTATGGGACATTTACTTATAGGCACATGCCATTTGGGTTGTGCAATGCTCCTGCTACTTTCCAGCGTTGTATGATGTCTATCTTTTCAGATCTGATTGAGGAGAAAGTAGAGGTCTTCATGGATGACTTCTCAGTCTATGGACACTCTTTCTCCTCTTGTTTGTCTAATCTTTCTCAGGTCCTGGATAGATGTGAGGAGCACAGCTTGGTGTTAAATTGGGAGAAATGTCACTTCATGGTCCAAGAGGGAATAGTGTTGGGGAACAAGGTCTCAGAAGCTGGAATAGAAGTGGACAGAGCAAAGGTGGAAGTGATGGTGAATCTGCAAGCTCAAAACTCAGTCAAAGGGATAAGAAGCTTCTATGGGCATGCAGGGTTTTACAGAAGATTCATCAAAGACATTCAAGAATAGCTAGGCCTCTGACTAGGCTGTTGTGCAAAGAGGTTGAATTTGTCTTTGATGCTGAGTGTGAGAAAGCTTTCAAGAAGATCAAGGAGGCATTGATCAGTGCACCAATTGTCCAGACCCCTGATTGGTCATTGCCCTTTGAAGTGATGATAATGCTTCAGACTATGCAATTGGAGCTGTGCTTGGCCAGAGGAAGGACAAAAAACTTCATGTGATCTACTATGCCAGTCGGACCCTTGATTCTGGTCAAGAAAAGTATGCAACCACAGAAAAGGAAATGCTGGCAATAGTTTTTGCATTTGATAAATTCAGTAGCTACCTGGGGGGATCAAAAGTCATTGTGTACACTGATCATGCAGCCCTCAGATATCTAATGACCAAGAAGGATGCCAAGCCTAGACTCTTGAGATGGGTCCTCTTACTTCAAGAGTTTGGTATAGAGGTACAAGACAAGAAGGGCATAGAGAATGGAGCTGCAGACCATCTCTCTAGGTTAAGAGTGGACTCTGAAGTCCCTCTTAATGACTCTCTCCTTGAGGAATCATTGATGGTGCTCAACTCTTACTTGAAGTTTGAGGAAGTGGATAACATCCAAGAGAGGAGAATGCCTTGGTTTCCTGACATTTTGAACTTTCTTGCTTGTGGAGTGGAACCACCAGAACTTGAAGCTTAGCACAGAAAGAAGTTCTTCAAAGATGTCCAAAGATACCATTGGGATGACCTTACCTGTATGTCATGAACAAAGATCAGCTGTATAGAAGGTGTCTTGCTGAAGTAGAGATGCAACCTGTGTTGCAAGAGTGCCATGGATCAGCTTTTGGAGGTCGCTTGGGAGCATTCAAGACAGTGGCAAAGGTTCTTCAGAGTGGGTTTTGGTGGCCTACTATGTTCAAGGACGCTCAGAGGGTTGTTTCAGCATATGATGCCTGTCAGAGGCATGGGAACATTTCAAAGAGGAGTGAGATGCCTCAAAATCCAATATTTGAGGTTGAAGTTTTTGATTGCTGGGGTATTGACTTCATGGGTCCTTTTGTGAGCACCTATGGGAATCAGTACATACTTGTTGCTGTGGATTATGTGTCCAAATGGGTAGAGGCTGTTGCTTCCCCAACCAATGACTCAAAAATGGCGGTCAAGCTTTTTAAAAGCACCATCTTCCCAAGGTTTGGGGTTCCTAGAGTGGTGATAAGTGATGGAGGTTCTCATTTTGTGAACAAGACTCTATAGGGACTACTAAGGAAGCATGGGGTCAAGCACAAGATAGCTAGCCCATATCACCCTCAGACCAGTGGCAAAGTAGAGGTTTCCAACAGACAGATCAAGGCCATCTTAGAAAGGACAAGGAGCAAATCTAGGAAAGACTGGAGCAAGAAGTTGGATGATGCTCTCTGGGCCTATTGGAACATCACCTATTACAAAACTCCCATTGGAACATCACCTTTCAATCTGTTGTATGGGAAGAGTTGTCATCTACCAGTTGTCATCTACCAGTGGAGCTTGAGTACAAGGCTCTTTGGGCTGTTAAAATGTTGAACTTTGACATTAAAACAGCCCAAGAGAAGAGGCTTCTCCAGTTGCATGAACTTGAAGAGATCAGACTCAATGCCTTTGAGAGTGCAAGGATATACAAGGAGAAGACCAAGATCTTGCATGATCAAAAGATTCTCAAGAGGGAGTTTAAGGTGGGAGATCTGGTTCTTTTGTTCAATTCAAGGCTCAAGCTCTTCCCTGGAAAACTTAAGTCTAGATGGTCTGGTCCCTTTAAGATTCTTGAAGTTAGACCATATGGAGCTGTTGTGTTAGAAGGTAAAGATGGTCAAGAGTTTGTGGTCAATGGCCAAAGGATCAAGCACTACTTAGTCTCACAAAGGAAGGAGGAAGCTACATCAGTTCCCCTTCTTGAATCACCAGCCCTTAAACAGCTTTTCAAAGTCAAACTTAGAGACATTAAACAAAGTGCTCTTGGGAGACACCCCAAGCTTATCCTTGTATATAGTTTCTTTTCTTGCTTTCTTTGATGGTTTTTAGTATGTTTTAATCTTTTGTTCAAGTGTGTACAGGTTTTAGAAAGGTCCAGGTGCAGTTTTGAAAGGATTGGAGAAGAGAAAAGATGAAAAATGGGCTGAGGAATGCATTTATATCGACATGCTTTCCCTTGGTGTATTTGCTCGGTGTAACAGGTTGAAAAGGCCGAGAAAATATCGACCAGTTACAACGGGCAAGTAGAGGTCGGTCTGGAACACAAGATGGAAAAGGATGCCTCACACCAAGGTGATTTCACTCGGTGCATTTGCTCGGTGTAAACAGGTCAAAAAGCTGAGAAAATATCAACCTGTACACCGAGCAAAATGAGGTCCGTGCAGTGCAAAGACGAGCCAGGTCTTGCTCCACACCGAGGTGATTCTGCTCGGTGAAAGACCTCGGTGCAACAAAAGGAAGAAACTTAGCAAGACACCGACCTCCGACACCGAGCAAAATCAAGTCGATATAACCATGGTGCAGCCTATTGTCCAGCGGTCCGAAGGGTGGCTCAGTTAAAGAAAAAGATTCCAGCCACTTCCAGCTGTTTCCCACGACAGAAAAGAGACCCTCCAGCCCTGGTCCACACACAGAAAATCGGTTTTCTCTTTCTTTACTCCACTTTTGCGAAGAAACACCATTATTGTTCTCAAAAAGCTTGATTTCTTGCTTGTTAATCGATTTTCCTGGTATTTGCCCCATTTTGATTTCTTGCACCAGTTAACCCAGCTCCAAGGTACATTTTGCTTAAATTGCTTCTTAGGTTCAAAAACCCTAAATCGCTGTTCTTCTTGATTTTTCTTGAAGAAATTTTTGTGGTATTGAGAATGCACTGCTTGAAACTAAGTTAGAACCTTTGAGTTTAGGTTGTGGGTAGCTAGAAATGAGCTCACTTGTGCCCAATTGTTTCTTAAATCCTGATTTTAGACTCTCTTTAGAACTTGTTGTTCTTGAGCTGAAATTTGGATTTTAGAAAATTATTTTGAAGTGAGAATCTCTTGGTGCTGCTTGGGAATGCTTAATGTGATTTTGCTTGAATTGTTTTCATTGATTTCATTACAAGCAAAAATTATTTTGGTAATTTCAAAGAATTATTTCTCTAGAAAGTCATTGTTTGTTTGAGAAATTGTTGAAACAGGTACCATGGCAAAAGGAAATCATGTTTTGATGCCCAAAGTACCAAGGAGAGACAATAGCAAGGCAGTTGCTTCTGGTTCAGGGGAAAGGTCTCAATCGGTTTCTGCTGGGTCTAAAAACAAAGGGAAAGCAGCGGCTTTAAGAGTTTCAAGCTCAAGAGCTTCAGGGAAACAGAAAAGACTTGAGAGGAGCACAAGTGTGGAATCTAGTGAGGAAGAGAGCAATGTGGGTTCACCAGCTGTTGTGCCACAAAAGAAAAAGAAGGTGGTGAAGAAGCCCAAGCCAAAATCTCCAGTTTACTCAGATTATCTCAGAAAACTCCAAGCTGTGGCACATGAAGGAACCTACTTCCCTGATCTTGAACTCTTGGGGAAGCTTGGTATTCTTGAAGATGTAAAGGCAGTGCTTCAATCCATTGGACTTATGAACTTAATAGAAACGCCTCACCCTTCCTACGAAGAGATTACTTGCCAATTTCTTCCATCACTACAGGCTGTTTTCTATAGAGAGATTGGACCAGCTCAGCTTCAAGATGGTTTTGGAACCATTGCATTCAAAATTGGACAGGAGCGGTATGAGATGATCTTTAGGGAGATGAGTGAATGCTTTGGGTTCACTGTTGAGGGAAGGACGTGTGCAAAGAGGTTAATCTACTATGGGACCGACCTGGATCAGCTATGGTGGGCACTAGGAAGTGGCGATTATTCAGATGGTGTAACAAAGGCGGATTGTATCAGGAATCTAGTGCTCAGGATGGTGCACAAGATCATAGCTCACACCTTCCTTTAAAAGAAAGAGTACTTAACAGTGTATGATGAGGAGTTGATGCTCATTAGAGAAGGTCTTAAACCCTTGATGCCTAAGTTCAGCAGTGGCATGACTTTTAACGGTGACTTTCACAAACCAACAATGGCTGCCCTTTTAGTCAAGAACCTTCTCTCAATTAGGAAATGGGCTCATGACACAAAAATGAAGCCACCCTCCATGCGCATAGGAGGCCTGATCACTACTCTTTTACTGAGAGCTGGAGTTCAAATGAATGATGAACCAATCGGTTTTAAGTTGATGGATGCACTTCATTTGGCCAAGACTACATTTCTTGAAGGTTCTTGTGGGTGATTCTTTTGCCTATAACCTCAGCATTGATAAGAAGGTGAAAATGAGAGTGCTGCTGCCTAATCCTTCCCTCACTTTACTCTCTGAGCAAAGAAACATCAGGTTCCATATCACCAATGATCAGCACTACAATCCAGAGATCAACCCTCCCATTAAAACAATCAGGAAGTTGGGGAAGCTGAAAGCGCCTGTTACTGATGCTGATGGAGACCACGAACCGGTTCAGGAGGAGCCCTTGTTGCCAGACCCAGTGTATGGAAGCCATAGATACTTCTTTGACTCCTATGATGGTCAGATCCCAATGAAGCCACTGTTGCTGCTCATTACCGAACCAAAAGCCTTCAAAGGTGGAACAAGTGGCAAGACAAGAACACTGAGAAGCTGGTGGAGACAGTGAAGATGTTGGGAAGCACGGTCAAGAGCATGGCAGCCAAGATTAAGAAGCTGAGTGCCAAGCTTGAGAGGTTCCAAAGAGGAGAAGTTGGTGAAAGCTTACACAATGGCGAGATGCTTAGGATCTGCGGACCAGAGGATCATTCATCACCAGAGTCAGAGGAGGACGAGGTCAGAGCCAAGAGGGACGCCATGAGATCTGCCTCAGACCAATCCAGCAATCCCTCTAAGTCCCATCTCTAAGTCCTTGAGAAGGTAACACTCCATCCTTGTAAATATGCATCTAGCTTAGCTTATTTTCTCTTTGCATTTTGTGATTTTTCTTTGCACTTCTCCTTCATGCTTTTATAACACAAGGGACTGTGTTATCTAAGTGTGGGGGAGGGGTTTTGTGTTTACTAATCATGTTTATTCTGCTTTTATTTTCCTTTTCACTTTGAGTCTCATTTTGCATTCATCTAAGTGCATATAAAAACCAAAAAAATTGAAAAATCTGAAAAATTTTCACAAAAAAATGCTCATGTAGTTGCATTCACATTTTACGTTGAGTCTAGTTTGCATTTTCGTATAGGTTGCATCATATGCAAATGAGAGTAATGATAGTTTTTTTATTATAGAGAGCATCATTTTAAGAGTTTTGTCCCTTAAAGCATTGCAAAACTGGTATGAAATCAAGTGTGAACCATGCTTTGAAGTGGTGTCTCAATACTTCTGTACTAGCTGAATCAAGTTGTGAATAGCTTCAACCTTGCTTAAGTGAAAACCCTTGAATTTGACATCTAATTATCATGTTTGTGTACATCATTGTGAATTCATGGGTACCACATACATATTTGAGCTTTCTTATCCCTTTTAATCTCTTTTGCTAGCTCAAATAGCTGATCTCTCATCTTGAGACAGTTCCCTGCCTTTAGCCAAACCTTTCTTTGAAACCTAAACACCCTTCTTATGTGCATGATTTGTGAGGCCTTGGTTCTAGTAGACTTGGTAAAAAGTGTTGGGTTTAGAGCGGCAAAGATAGTGCTGCATGTAGATACTAGTCCAACATCAAGGGCTAGTCTAGGTTTAGGTGAAAGTGAGAGCATTGATTTTGAGTGTGTGAGCTGAAAAGAAAAAAAAAATCTGAGTGATGAAAGTGGAAAGAACCGGATTGGTTAGGGGAATGAATGCTTAAATGAAAGAAAGTGAGTGTGTCCTGAAATGCAAAGCTCATGTGTTGAAATGAAAAGAGTCAGATGAAAAAGAAAAAAAAAATGATTCAAATAAAGGCTGGATTAAGGAAGAGCTTGTGTGTTAAAGAAAAGAAAGCCACTAAGTGGTTGTTAAAGAAAGCTTTCCCCTAAGAGATGAAATGAAGAGAGTAATGTGAGCTGATTGAGTGTCAAAGACAAAATGCCATTTGGGATGAGTAGACTAGAGAAAGAGTCTTGAGAGGGTTAAAGTTGAGTGTGAAAATAATTTTGGGTGTGGGGTAGATGCAGTTCTATCTTTGTATGCATCCATTGCTTTTTACCCTTAGCATTTTACTAAATTCTACTAATTTTTTAGTGATCCCCTTGCATGGAGTACCAGTTACTTGATTGAAATCATTTTAATCTCAAAATCCAGTCCCGAGCCAAATGAATTCACTTGATTTGCATGAACATGATCCACTTAAAACTTTAAATGAATGTCAAAAGGTTGAGGTTAGGAATGCTTGTGAAGGTTGGTGCTTGAGTTTGGTTCATTTGGTGACAAGTATGGCTAATTTTTATGAGTAAACCAGTTTGCATTGCAGTCTAGAATTGGTAACTTGATCAATGAGCTTTGAATTCTTTTAATGATCATCTCTCTTTAAAGAGATATGAACTCCCATGCATTCAAACTCTCTCTCTCATTTGTTCTTGTTTGCTTGAGGACAAGCAAAGGACAAGTGTGAGGTAGTTGATATACTCATATTTTGTCATGTTTAGGATTACATTTTTGTCCAAATATTGAGTCTCATGCATACATTTAGCTAGTTTTATTAGAGTTTGTCTTTGGTTCTAGCTTTGTTTAAGAATTGCATTAGGTCCTAGAGTGTCCTGCATTTTGGAGTATTCTCAGGTCATTTGGAGACTTTTGGGAGCAACTTGGAGCTGGGATCATGGAGGAACCCTCGCCTGTGTACAGCAACTCGGACAGATGGTTTGGTGCCGACGAGACCACTACTTTGATCACGTGAGACGAAGGACTTGTAATGCGATTCAACCTCCGGTGTCTTCATCAAGAATCAATAGTAATGAGTCTAGTTTCTGGAACATTTAGAATCAGACGATTTGGAGCTATGACCTGGGAGATATCGCCATCGGAAGGAACACATGTCTCGCTGCCCTATCAGGATTTACGCGATGCGCCTCAAAGAACTGACGAGACGGGTGCTTTGCCGATGTCATACAGGGTTGAGCCCTTCACCAAACTTGGAGCTAAGGACGTCATCTGATCTGGAAGATCGAGGTTCGGACCATTGAGCAAGGAGTTATGAATGATTTTGTGCAAGCGTTCTACATTCATATCGATAAGGAATACCGACCAAAATCTGGTCGATATTACCTTGGAACCTTGACGTTTTTGGCTGGCTTTTGGAAGCAAAAAAGCCAAAGAATTATCAATATGCTGCACCGACTGAATCCTGCTCGGTATTGATCCCTTGAAGCTATCCTTGACACCGCACCGAGGTGAGTTCAGCCGGTGTAGCATCTCGGTGTAACCAGTCCCAAATGGCCGAAGAAATATCGACCTCCTGCACCGGCCAAAATCACTTCAATACATTCTCGCTCCATGGCGTTTTTGTGGGCCTTTTTGGGGCCAAAACCTAGTTTGTCTTAGGTTGGCCCAGCAAGAAACCCTACCTATATATATGTTTTAGGCATTATCCAGCAGACTAAGCTTTATTCTCTTTGTTTTCTTTGCCTCTTTTGTGAAAAAACCTAAAATTTGTAAGATAGATCTTTATTTTATGGGTTTGAATCAAGAGAGTAATTGGGGGTTAAAGCTGAAATCCATCATTATCTGTCATCTCCATCTTCATCTTCCATCCCTTTGTGAGTTTTAATCAGAGAGATTAAGAGATTTCTGTGTTTAAAGCTGCAAACCCATCATCATCCATCTTCTCCATCCCCATTTCTCATCATTAATCATGCCAATCTTCTCAACTTGCAAAGGTTTAAGAGAGATTAGTATGATTAGTGAGTAGTTTAGCTTAATGAGGTTCTAGATGTGTAGGTTAGGGTGCTAAAGTGTTAGATTAGGAATGCTTAGGGCTGGATTCAATGATTCATCTCTCTAAACAGCTGGTCTATAGGCTAAATCCTTGCATATCAATTGTGATCTAGATTCTGGGAATTTCATGCACCACAAGTGTTTGATGAAATTCCTGAAAGAGCTATATTAGAGGTTTAAGCATTTGCTGCATGATGATGTCTTGTTATTCGCTTGAATGATCTTTTGGAACTGTTTCTTAATGCTCATTGATTCATATTTCACAAATGATGATTTGGTTTGAAAATGGATTAGTGTAGAGGTTAATGCCTTCATGAGAGGATTAATCTAGATTAGAGTTCTAAATCATTTGAATCATCATTGTCATTAGCATTTCTGGTTTAGAACCAAAGCACCCTAGCCAACTATTTTGTCTAGAATCTCATGCTTCCATCATCTCATATTCACGTCACTTGTCATTTGCTTAGTTCTTGTTTGATCATTTGCTTAGTCTTTAATCCTTTTTTAAGTTTGTAGTTGTCATTAGTCAATCAAAACCTCACATGTTCACTTCAATTGAGAAACTGATCGCATAGCTTAGTGTCTAGCACCACATTCTTGGATTGACAACCTCTTTTGTGCTACTTTGACAAGGGGACTGATAGCCCTAAGAACCAAAAAGTCTTGTCTATCTCTATTTGAGAAAACTTTTTATGAAACGCCTATAAATCCTACGTGTCCTAAAAAACTACGGATTCCTTTCACATTTGTTGGTGGTTGTAGGCTTGTCATGATTTCGTTTTTTGCCTTGTCAACTTCAATTCCTTTTCCCGAAATTCTGTGCCCAAGCACGATTCCGCCTCGTACCATGAAGTGACATTTTTCCCAATTTAATACTAAGTGCTTATCTTCACATCTTTGCAGAACTTTACCAAGGTTGGAAAGGCATTTTTCAAAAGAAGATCCATAGACGGAGAAATCATCCATGAAAACTTCCATAAAATGTTCAATAAAGTCTGTGAAGATCGACATCATGCACTGCTGGAAGGTAGCAGGTGCATTACACAATCCAAAAGGCATACGTCGGTAAGAGAACGTGCCATATGGACAAGTGAATGTCGTTTTTCTTGATCCTCCAGTCGAATAGGAATTTGGAAAAATCCAGAGTATCCATCAAGGAAGCAATAGTAAGGGTGATTAGCTAACCTTTCTAGCAGTTGATCTATGAAGGGAAGTGGGTAGTGATCTGATAGATATGACTTTTTAGGTCTCAGGGCTATCAATCCCCTTGTCAAAGTAGTACTAAGAGGTGTCAATCCAGACTTGTCAACGAGACACTAGTCTATGTTGTTTGTTTATTTAAGTCAAGATAAAAAGGTGAAGGTTTTTCTAAGCTAAATAATAACGATTAAGCATGTAAGTAAGGTAAATGATGAGAATCAAACAAAGCAAAGATGCAAATGATAACTAAGCGATTCAGATGATGATAATATGTAATAAAGCAAGAGACTTCAGACGAGATACTTGACTCGGGTGCTTCCAAGTTCAACTAGTGGGTTAATGAATCAAAACATCAAGCGGTTTCATTTAACTTTGAACTCAAGGCATGTTAATCTTCTCATGAAAGTATTAAGCATCTAAATTGATCCTCCTTCATACCAAAAATGTCCTTTGAGAAGCATCGAATCAATCAGCAATAAGAATCAGTTCAAAAATGTCATTTAAAAGAACAAACTATCACTCTCGCGATGAAAGACTCTTAAACCCTTAACCGAGTGGTTCAGACATTTCTACAAACACTTTTGATGCGAGATATGTCTCAGATCTGAACCTCAAGTGATGTGCTTGGATCCAGCCTAGAGATCTCGTCGGTTAAAGAATGAAACATGCAAGACTAGACACCTAAACCCACTAATCTACCTTGAAAGCACCCTAATCTACTCATCTAAAGCCGCTTAAACGACTACTCACTAATCATAACGAGCTCACTAAGTCCTTTGCAAGACGTGTAGCTGGTCATGATGAGGAGTTCAATGTTAGATGATAAAAGAAATAAAGTAAGAACAAGATTTCTCATGCAACAACAAGATATCGGATTAGAATGATCAAGTTTCACTAAAAAGGCAAGTTCTTCAAACTAAAAACAGGTAAGAGATAAGATGCTTAGGTTTTTAGTCTCAAAATGTATATATAGCAAAGGTAAAGTGTCGCGGGTCAGCCCGGAACAAACCGGGTACTGAACCGCGATCTTGGGTTGATGGGTGAGTGCCACGGTGTGTCGGAGAGTGAAGCCGAGGTCTTCATGTCGAGGAGTGCACGTGAGTCTAGATCCAAATGAAGATCTCGTGAAGAACACGTCAAGAACATGCATGAACCCTAGTCTTTGATCCATCTTCACGTGTGTATTCTTGGGCAGCTTTGTTCTTGATTCTGGGTTTGTGACAATGGACCTCGGCATGAAATGCCGAGGCGCTTGGTAGTCGAGGGGTTTGAGCGAACAGAGTCCGGCATGCACGCCGAGGTCATTGCACCGAGGTGCACGTTCAACACTTAGTCGTTTCCAACTTCATTTCTTACGTGTGCATGCCTTGATTCCAACGTGCCGAGGCGTTTGCACGAGGACTAGTTCAGAATACTTCCAAAATACGAGCCTTGACTTGGCCGATGTCGAGGTTATGATGCCGAGCCCTGAGAAAACACTTAGCGTGTATCGCAACATATTTGGGCTCGTATTGACCATGTCACCTTCCGGAAGCAGTAACTTTCATCCCACGACTCCAAATGCTCTGAGACCAGTTCCATAGTCAAGATGACTCAATAAGCTCGAACTTTGGTGAAGAAACCGTCGGAGCTTGGGAAGTGGAGGGCTTCCTGGATTTCACATCTTTGAACCGTATTGGAATCACCAGAAAATAAGCTTTTTAGACCGATGTGAACTCCGGAGACTTTATCTTTCAAACCGCTGCTCCGAATTTAGCGATCCCAACTGTTCTGAAAGTGTCTTTCACAGATCTCAAACTTTGATGAAGACCGGGCAAGCTGATTTGGTCCGGAAAGGCTCCGTCCGCCGTAGCCTTCGTACTCCGCCGTTCGGTTCTCGGGTGCGCGTAATGTTAGTGCATCTTCCGGAGGCTGTATCTTCCTCCCCATTGGTCCGAATTGGATGATTCCAACTGTTCTGGGATCTTTGCCGGATTATCTCCGACTTTGCTGAAGACCCCGCCAACTGGTTCGGACCGGAAGGTTCCCCGGATTGCTGATCTTTGAAACGCGCGGACAAGGACAAATTTTGGTCGAGAAAAGCTTCCCGCGGTAAGGAAAATGGCCGAGGGCTGTGTACCGCGGTAAGCTTTTTGGTCGTAAAAATTCCTTCGCCTCGGCCAAAAACTCAACCCATGGTATTTGCACTCGATCTTCAACCCAAGCTGACTTTGGTCGATCGGTAAGGAATTTGGCTGGTGCTGAGCGATCGGTAAGGATTTTGGCCGAGGTTTCCGTCCGTCCGGTACGCGATTTGGCCGAGAAATTTCTCCAAGCGGTTTTCACCATTTTTGACCCTTTTCTTCACCGTTTTCTCCTCTGCTCCTCTTCTTAAGTTCCAAACGACTCCCAAAGCACCTGATAAAGACTTCAAAACATGCAAAACTCTTTGGGACCTAATGCAAGCCCTAAATCCTATTTTCATGCCTAAAGACACAATTTACATGGGAAAACACATGATGAGGACTCTAAAATGCTCTCTAAATGATGTAAAATATAGACATATCATGATCTTTCCTAGTTGCTGCGTTCAGTTTCCGGTAATCGATGCACATACGATGTCCAGTGACTGTTCTTGTAGCGATCATTTCATCTTTGTCGTTTTTAATGACAGGGAATCCTCCTTTCTTCTGGACAACATGAACTAGACTAACCCAAATGTTATCTGATATAGGAAATATTATTCCGGCTTCTAAAAGCTTCATAATCTCCTTCTTGACAACATCCATGAGATTAATCCATGAGATTGAGTTTTTAGCATTATCCTCTAGATTAATCTTGTGCATATAAAAATCTGGAGAGATTCCAGGTATGTCATCAAGTCAATAATTCCGTCTAACTCATCAATCCAACAAATGTTTCCATCCAAAGTCGGTTTATCGAAACTCTTGTTCATGTCAAATTGCATAACTGAGCCGACTAGATGAAGGTCAATTTTTCCTTAAGGAACATTGATTATGGCTCTGGCTGTAGATAGGAATGGTCGTCCAAAAATAAGTGGATACTTAGGTTCTCTTTCTAGTTCTAGAACTACGAAATCAGTTGGTATGGAACATTTTTCGATTTCGACGGGAACATCTATTAAGATACCTACGGGTTGTCTAACAGAATGATCAGCTAATACCAAAGATATTTTAGTGGGCTGGAAAGTGTGGTGTCCTAAACGTTTTGCAATTGAAAGAGGCATCATGTTTATGCTCGATCCTAAATCATAGAGAGCACGCTCAAAAGCTATATTGTTGATAGTGCAGGAAAGTACAAAGCTTCCATGGTCGTGTTTCTTTTCAGGGATTCGGCTTTGCAGGATAGAACTACAATCATGGGTTATCATCATAACGCCTTTATTCAAGAGTTAAAGAATTTGTTAGAATACCCTTCCTGTATTTTCTTAAAGCGGGAATCATAGCACAAGCTTCCACGAAAGGTAATCTCACATTTAATTGATCAATTAACTCTTTCATCTTAGCTTTTTCTTTCTCCTTCTTCGAGGCTCTTAAAGCTCTAGGATATGGAGGTTTAGGTTTATAAGCACGAGTTGGTGGAGGTGGAATTGGGTCTTCTACGAGAATTTCCCGGGATGTATCTTCTCTTACTTCTTCTCCATCCTTCTCTCCTACCACTTCTTTTTCAACATCTTCAGTCGTGATTCTTTCTCTTTCTTTTTCCTTTTCCGTACCCTTTTCCTCATCTTCGGGATCTTTAGGAAATTCAGGCTCTTTGTAAGCTAAACCACTCCTGAGTGTGATAGCTTTCACATGATTGGGGGGTTCGGTTTCGCTTGAGCTTTCGAAAGAATTTTCAGTTGGCTCCTCCTCAGAATTTTCTATGTTTCTAGAATTAGTTTTGATCATCAGGCTAAGGAGGGTGGAAAATTTTTCACTGAAATCTTCTTGCATTGTTTTTAGTTCAGAACTAGGATCACTAATTTCCGGAGACCTAGATTTTTCAGACTCTAGAATTCTTATGTTTAGATTTTCAGCTTCAGAAGAGGGAAAACTGGGATAGGGATTGGAATTAGATTGAACAGCCCAGATTGGTTCGAAGGAGTGTTTCCCACGGTTGTAAGCCTCGCGACCGCGGAAAAATGGGTCTTGGCCATGGTCCCGTGAAGCACGACCATGGTGAAAGCATGGTTTCCCGCGGTCCGAATGAATGGACCCGCGGCGATCAGAAACGAAGGGAAAATCTTGAATTTGATAGACTTCTGCAGTGTTCATCATCTCTTGATCATAAGAATCCATTGGGTTGTCCCAACCATCAAAATTACACGTATTGTGTATCTTGTTTGATTGTTGCAATCCATGTTGACTCATTATGTGATGGAGACACTTCATTACTTCCGAAATCTCTTCTTTCTTCTCTGGAAGTGCAGAATTGCCAAATGTTGCTTGATTACGGATGCTGTTTGCGAAATTGTTGATGAAAACACGAGCATCTTCTACAGATCTAGTTGAGAAGTCTCCATTACTTGCTGTGTCGAAAGAGTGTTGTAACTCTGGAGTTATGCCTCGATAGAAGATACCCATCAGGTATTCGTCGGTATATCTGTGGTGTGGAAAATCTCTTTGGTATTCCCTAAATCTGTCCTAAGTATCTAAAAGATCTTCATCTTCTTTTTGTTTAAAAGTTCTTATCTTGCTCCTTAAGAGATTGGAACGATTTCTAGTTTAAAAGCGATTTAGGAAGGCCGTTCTACATGCTTTCCACGTTTTTAGTGAAGCAGATTCTAAAGATTTTAGCCATTTGCTGGCATTGTCTCTCAAAGAGAATGGGAAAAGACTGCACTTGTGGTAATCCCCATTTGCTGTAATGGTAGCACATAATTCTTCCAACGTTTCGATATGGTCCATTGGGTGTTCGGATGAATAACCATGAAATTGATTTTGTCAAACTAAATAGATATAGGGTACCTTAATTTCGGTTTTGCCATCCTCTGGTAAGGCTGGTTGAATAGCTCTTCGATCTCCCATGAACTTTTCAAGTGAATAAAAACTTCCAATCAGTTCATCATCATCTTCATGTTTTTCCAATCCAATTAGCTTATTGTCATCATAGATCGGTTGTTCAAACTCATCATCAGTCAGGTCATCGTCGCTTGGATCACCATCCACATGATATGGTGGATCACCAAGAGTCCCGGGAACATGTTCCCGGTCACCTATTGTAGAGAAACCTGAAAAATTCAAAAGAAAAAGTAAAGGTAAACAAGTGTTCTAATGGATTTAAGCTGGGATTCGCAACGAAACAAATCAAAGTCACCGGCAACGGCGCCAAAAACTTGATGCGAGCAAAAGCGGGGTGTGTTTGTTGTCGTTTTACTAAGCTTCAGGTTTTAAATTTATAACCCCTAAATCTCTGCAAGTGCACAGATGTGCGCTGTAATACTTAGGGTATCGATCCACAGAGACTTAGCTGTTTCAGTACGAATTCACGGCAATGCTTAAATCAGACTAGAACTAAACAGGTTTGGGTTTTGGTTGTCACGAAATCTAAACTAGAAAGCAAAACAAATAAAAGCAATTCAAAACGAAAGAAAATAAAAACAAGTAGAAATCGAATGGAAAGCAAATAAAATCGAAGGTTGTAAACAATTAAAAACAAATGCTGGGCTCAAGGGTATCGCAGGGATTCATGGACTAGGCTATGTCGATTTTAAACAAGTGATAAAGGTAATCAACTACGTATGTGCTAGAACTCGAGGCACGAAAGTATGAATAGCCTACTTTCGCAGTACTAAAAAACTATCTATTGCAACCCTGATCAATACGTATCCACTCTGACCCTGGAAGGGAGTAGATGCAATAGCAGAACAAGAGTCATCAACATTCACAACTCAACTATTGGTAGGTTTCCACTCCTGTAGAATCATTGCTCGTTTCACCCTAGTTTAGATAATCAATGAAAGCTTTCGCAACATATCATATCAGATCGGCTTCTAAGTGGCCAGCAGAGAATCACACAGTAAGATTAAAGGCAAACAAAGAACAGTTATAAGATTATAAATCCTAAATCTTTCAATTCATTGATAAGACACACGAAATTCCCTTTGAAAAATCCCTTTAAACCCAACTGGGGAAACTACTCAGACATATTGTAACAAAGCATCATAAAGTATTGAAAGTTGCAGGAAATTAAAGAAAACAGGAAAGAAAAACGAAGAACGGAGAAGCAGACGGAGGCGCAATGACTTCCTCCAGCGGCGGCTCCTTCTTCTGAGACGGTGGCGGCCTCTAGGGTTGCTCCCACGAAAATCTCTCTTTCTCTCTCTCTAAGTTTGTCTAAATTTTGGTCCCCCCATTTAGAATGACCTAAAGAGGGTATTTAAGCTTCTGGAGTTGTCCTGGACACGTAGGGCTTCAAAAGTAACGAAAAGTTGATTTGGGATTCAATTAAGTCATCTGGGAAGTGAACGACTAATGTCTGCAGTCGCGGTGCTTCTACCCGCGGGGAAATGAGGCTTGGCCGCGGTCGTGGCTTGTGTCGTCCTCCAAGACTGCATTTTCTATCTTTATTGCATCGGGTGTATCTGAAGATCTAACCGTTGGATTGTCTCTAAACCAAGTGCATTAGAAAGCTAGTTGTATCCTCTATGTTTTCACAAATTTTGGGTGTGATCAGACGGTGAGATGGTCTTCATCGCTTGTCATACTTCTGACGGTATGCATTTATCCAAAATTGATCATTTGTTCCAAATTGCATATCTTTTGCCCAAGTTTCCTGAAAACTATTTTGGAACTCTAAAACATTGAAAACACTTTGAAAACCATTGAAAACAGAGTTAAAACACATGCATAAGACATAATTATGATCCATAAAAGTGGTCAAAATATGGTGTTATCACTAGTAACCGTTGATTACGTTTCTAAGTGGGTGGAAGCAGTTGCCAGCTCCACTAATGATGCAAAAGTTGTTATGAATTTATTTAAATCAAAACAATTTCCACGCTTTGTAATAAGCGATGGAGAATCCAATTTCATCAACAAAGTTTTCGAGAATTTTCTTAAAAATAATGGAGTTAAACATAAAGTTGCATCTCCATATCACCCCAAACAAGTAGACAAGTGAAAATCTCTAACAGAGAAATAAGGTGAATTATGCAAAAGACAATCGGCGTTAATCACAAGGATTGGTCTGAAAAACTCGACAATGAACTTTGGACCTATCTGAAATCATATAAAACACCTTTAAAGATTTATGAAAAAGCATGTCACCTTCCTGTAGAGTTTGAATAAAAAGTGAAATGGGCTGTGAAGGAGATGAACATAAACCTTAAGGTAGCTGGAGAAAGAAGATTTCTTCAACTTCATTAGTTAGAAGAAATCCGACACAACGCCTTCGACAAGAATATCATACATCAATCTTTTTTCCCTAATGACAAAGTTATTCTTTTCAATTCCCATCTTAAGCTCTTTCCATGGAAACTTACGATCAAGATGGTCAGGACTTTTTACAAAAAAGGAAGTCAAACCATATAGAGCCATTGTTCTTTGGGGTAGAAAAGGAGATACGTTTGTTGTAAATAGACAGCGTATTAAGCCATATATACCTCGAAGAAGAAGAAGAAGAGATAAGAAATGCTCTTGACGGATCCACCAGGCTGATGTAACAACAAAGTCAAGTTAATGACTTTATGAAAGCGCTTAGTGGGAGGCAACCCACTCGGTATTTTATTTATTCCCTTTGATTTACATTTTCTATTTTTGTTGTTTCATTTTTGTTTCTTTTTATTTCAGGTTCTTAGGCAAAGAGATGACAAAAAAAGCAATGAACGAATAAGAGATGAGCAGAAATCACAAACCTAGTATTACCGCGGCTGCGTACACCTCACCTACGGCACACGCCAGGGTAAGTACACCTAAACATTTCAAAATTTCAATCCATTTATATCTCGTCCTCTCAAATTTTCAATTCATTTGTGTTTGGGGGAGATCCTTTACTAACAAAATTTGTTTTTGTTGAGTTTGTTTTTCATAAAAGATTTTTTCATAAGATTTTCAAAAGGTTTTCTAAATAGGAACATAAGAAACAATTTTATGACGATTTCGACTAAGGCGCTTCTACACTATTTCCTCATGCTAGCTCTTTTGTAGTTTAAGAACTAGACTAAGCGGTAGCTAGAGTACCTGCACTACGAATTCCCACCAGAAGACTTTTATTCACGGGGATTCGTCTTGACAGGATATACTAGCTCATTTTATTTGGACTTAATTTAATATCTAATTTTTTCATCATTGATAGGAAGGCATCAAGATATACATTATTTGTTGTCCTTGATGGCTAGTTCATCTTTAGCTGGTACCATACCCTTAACCCAAACCTTTATTTTCGAACCTCATGCATTCTCTCCTTAGTTTTACTTGCAGATATGTGCAAAAACACTGAGAGGGAAGAACGACACAGTTTTCAGTCAGTGAAGAGAAATACTAAATAGAATTTGGGGAGGAAGTGTGCAAGCAACATATCTAATTTCTTGATGCCTCAAAAATCTCATTCATATCTAAAGGTGTTAAAAAAAAATCAAAAAAATAATAAAAAGAAAGGAAACAAAAGTCTAAAGAGTTTTAGATGGTTGTTTTGGAGCCAAGGCAACCAGTATTCATTCATTGGAGATATAAGGTTATGACCAAGAAAAAAAATCTAAGTCTGGTGGAGTTATGAGGAGAATTTAAGGAAGAAGATCAGAGAGTTTACGACAAGTAGGAAGTGACTAGAATTAAGGTCAACAGCTCCATCATCTCTTGTTGTTTTGAATAATATTTTGCATACTTAGAAATAAAGGTAACCCTAAACACTTTAACCCCCCCCCCTAAAAGTCCTTGGAATAACTAGCTTTGATTACCTTAACTATTTTTCTTTGATGAGAACCATTGAAAATCTTAATGAATGTTAAGAGTTAGTTGACTGGAAGTTATGTCTAAATGTGTAGATTTTCGCATGATGGATTAACGGACAAGTGATGCATGTAGGCTAGACCCAATAGATACATTATATTGGTTATGGTTGAGAATGACGGTCATTGAGATCTTTCCTGACTTTGATTTTTGTTTTGTTTGATGACAAACAAAGGTTAAGTCTGGAGGAGTTGATAACACAATATTTTGACCACTTTTAAATGATTTTTAGATCGTATGCTGGTGTTTTAACTTATTTTTCACTGATTTTAAAGTAATTTCCATGTTTTAGAGTTTCAAAAGAGTTTTCAGGATATATGGACAAAAGGAATGCATTTTGGAACAAAAGTACTATTCTGGATAATTTAGACTATTGGAAGTTTGGCAACAAATGAAGATGTTCCCACCTTCCAATCATCCCCAAATTTGGTCACATGAAAGAGGAGAGAACCAGATTTCTAGTGCATTTCGAATCAAAGAAAACCAACGGTCGGATCTCCAGATATGTTTGATGCACTGAAGGCAAGTCATCACAGTCTTGAAGCCGAGATTGTTCCCACCTGTGACCGGTGGACCATCCACCGCGGCCGTGACTTTATCAAACGCGGTGAGTTTATTTACGAGCCTCAGAGGCCCATTTAAAACCTTAAGTCATTTCCGTCATTATTCCTGCAAACCCTATACGTTCCCGAAGACTCCAGACACTATACACTTTTTTAGGTCATTTAGAGACGGGTGCCTAATATATGAACAATTTACCATGTTTAGTATGCGTTTTAATTCATGTATAGAGTCCCGAATATGCATTTTAAATAGAATTCTTAGTGTTTTATCTTTGTTTTTAGTTTTATTAGGAGTGTTGATAGACAAGACTTTTTAGGGTCTCAGGGCTATCAATCCCCTTGTCAATGTAGCACAAAGAGGTTTATCAATCCAGATGTGGTGATAGACACTAAGCTATATGATCAAGTTCTTAATTCAAGCAAACAAGAGTGGGTTTTGATTAATCTAGAGACAACTATAAACATAAACAGGATTAAAGATTAATGACAATGACAAATGATATGAATATGATATGATGGAGGCATGAGATTCTAGACATGATAGTTGGTTAGGGTGCTTTGGTGTTAAACTAGAAATGCTAATGACAAAGATGAGACATGATTCAAATGATTAAGAACTCTAATCTAGGTTAATCCTCTCATGAAGGTATTAACCCCTATACTAATCCATTTTCAAACCAAATTCCCATTTGTGAAATATGAATCAATATGCATTAATAAACAGTTCTCAATGATCATTCAAGCATTTAACAAATCATTCCCATGATGAAAAATTGCTTAAACCTCTAACACAACTCTTTCAGGAATTTCATCAAACACTTTTGGTGCATGAAATTCCCAGAATCTAGATCTCAAGTGATTATCAAGGATCTAGCATAGAGAACAGTTGTTTAGAGAAATGAATCAATGAATCTAGCCCTAAGCACTCCTAATCTAACACTTTAGCACCCTAACCTACACATCTAGAACCTCATTAAGGTAACTACTCACTAATCATGATCAACACACTAGATCCTTTGCAAGATGTGTTGTTAATCATGATTAGAAGTTGATTTTGATGATAAGAAATGATGAACAAGAAGGAAAGAAACTGCAAATCGATTTTAAACTCTCTAAAACAAAGTGTATTCAGTAGGTTTTTCACCAAAGGGGAAAGAAGACTAAAAGTAGATTAAGTCCCTTCTCAAAATTAGGTCTAAAAACATTATAAAGGGGGCTTGGGCGAACCGGGTCAACCCGGAACAAACCGGGTACTGACCCGGCCTTGATGGGCAAAGAAAGGTTTGCCACGGTCTGGTGTGTCCTTGGTGTGACCGTGGCATTCCTGACCGTGTCAAAGACTTCATTTGTGTTCTTGGTTCATTTTGATGCCACGGTCTGATCAAGCTTCATCTGGAACTCGTGGCAAGCTACCGTGTCAAACGCCGAAGATGTATAAAGGTTGCCACGGTCAAGCCTCCAGACCGTGGCATTCAGACCGTGCCAAGACCCGCATGCATGTGAAGTCCTTCCCAGCCGAGTATAGGTTTGCCACGGTCAAGCCTCCAGACCGTGGCGTTCAGACCGTGCCAAGAGCCGAAGCTGTGTAGAAGCTGTCTCAAGCCACTTGTTCATTTGCCACGGTCAAGTCCCAGACCGTGGCATTCAGCTCGTGCCAATCGCCGAAGGTATGTAAAGGTTGCCACGTTCAAACCCCCAGACCGTGGCATTTGGGCCGTGTCAATCGCCGAAGGTTGCAAGATTCTTCTCAGCCAAGTGTATGCTTGCCACGGACAGGTGTAGACCGTGGCATGAAGATCGTGTCATTGGCCGAGGGTGCACAAAAGTTGCTGATATGTTCATAATTTGCATCATTTAGGTTGCATAAATCATTCCAAATCATGTTTTATTTCATGCATCTTAGGTCCTTAGGGTTTGTTTTAGAACTTAGGAGATGCATTAGGTCCCAATGAGTCTTTGCATGTTTTGAGTGTCTATCAGGTGAATATGGAGCTAAAAAGATGAATCCAGGAGGTGGAATGGTGAGAAAAGAGTGAAAAAGTGGAAAAATTGGGTCTTGGGAGATTTTCGGCCATTCTCGCTGGCCAGGAAGGTTTCACCGGCCATTTTCATGTACAGCGGGAAGCTTTACCGGCCATTTCCATGTACCGCGAATGAAGTGTATCGGCCAAAATCTCCGGGTGTGAACGAGTCTCAGAAATCGCCTGTCCGGGGAGCCTTCCGGTCCGATTCAGACGGCGGGTCCTTCATAGAAGTTGGAGAGCATTGGAGCACGGTCTCATAGCAAGTGGAATCGTGGAATTCGGACGCGTGAGCAGAGAGATAAGGAAGGAACCCCTATCTCGCAGGTATTCCGGACCGAGCAGATCAGTTTTGAAGGATGCGAAGGACGGTGCACTTCCACTCCGATTCAGTTTCCGGGACCTTCATGAGAATCAGAGAAATTTGAGTCTTCTTTCCAGAACATCCGAGATCAATCAATTCGGAGCTTTGAGCAGAAAGATACGGTCTCCGGAATGGACACATGTCTACGCGCCTCTCTCTGGTCGTATAAATGCGCTTCAAAGATGTGCCCTCCAGGAAACCTTACACTTCCCAAGGACTGAAACTTCCTTCATCAAAGTTGGAGATAAATGAGTCCTCTGTCTTCTGCAACCGGAATTACTCAATTCGGACAGGTCTCCAGGAAGTTACACTCTCCGGAATGCGAGATGGTCCAGACAGCCCAGGATGACTAAGTTAAACATGCCGCGATTTCAATGCCACGGTCCACACTTGGCCGTGGCAACTTTTGTGCACCCTCGGCCAATGACACGATATAAATGCCACGGTGTGAGGCTTGGCCGTGGCAACATCTTGCAACCTTCGGCGATTAGCACGAGCTTAATGCCACAGTCTGGGACTTGACCGTGGCAAATGAACAAGTGGCTGGAGATAACTTCTACACAGTTTCGGCTTTTGACACGATCTCAATGCCACGGCCTGAGACTTGGCCGTGGCAAGCATATACTTGGCTGGGAAGGACTTCACATACATGCGGGTTTTGGCACGGTCTGAATGCCACGGTGTGGGGGTTTGACCGTGGCAACCTTTACATATCTTCGGCGTTTGACACGGTTAACTTGCCACGAGTCCCAGATGAAGCTTAATCAGACCGTGGCATCAAAATGAACCAAGAACACAATGAAGTCTTTGACACGGTCAGGAATGCCACGGTCACACCAAGGACACACCAGACCGTGGCAAACCCTTCTTTGCCCATCAAGGCCGGGTCAGTACCCGGTTTGTTCCGGGTTGACCCGGTTCGCCCAAGCTTCCTTTATAAGGTTTTTAGACCTAATTTGTAGAGAACACTTAATCTACTTTTAGTCTTTTTTCCCCCTTTTGTGAAAAACCACTTAATACACTTTGTTTTAGAGAGTTTAAATCGATTTGCAGTTTCTTTCCATCTTGTTCATCATTTCTATTCATCAAAATCAACTTCTAATCATGATTAACAACACATCTTGCAAAGAATCTAGTGTGTTGATCATGATTAGTGAGTAGTTACCTTAATGAGGTTCTAGATGTGTAGGTTAGGGTGCTAAAGTGTTAGATTAGGAGTGCTTAGGGCTAGATTCATTGGTTCATTTCTCTAAACAACTGTTCTCTATGCTAGATCCTTGATAATCACTTGAGATCTAGATTCTGGGAATTTCATGCACCAAAAGTGTTTGATGAAATTCCTGAAAGAGTTGTGTTAGAGGTTTAAGTAATTTTTCATCATGGGAATGATTTGTTAAATGCTTGAATGATCATTGAGAACTGTTTATTAATGCATATTGATTCATATTTCACAAATGGGAATTTGGTTTGAAAATGGATTAGTATAGGGGGTTAATACCTTCATGAGAGGATTAACCTAGATTAGAGTTCTTAATCACTTGAATCATGTCTCATCATTGTCATTAGCATTCCTAGTTTAACACCAAAGCACCCTAACCATCTATCATGTCTAGAATCTCATGCCTCCATCATATCATATTCACACCATTTTTCATTGTCATTAGTCTTTAATCCTGTTTATGTTTATAGTTGTCTCTAGATTAATCAAAACGCACTCTTGTTTGCTTGAATTAAGAACTTGATCATATAGCTTAATGTCTAACACCACATCTGGATTGATAAACCTCTTTGTGCTACATTGACAAGGGGATTGATAGCCCTGAGACCCTAAAAAGTCTTGTCTATCAATTGGCGCCGTTGCCAAATTGTGGTTTGATTAGCATTAAGCTCTGATCTGTTCTTGAGATCAAGTGCTTACTTTCTTGTTTTTACTGATTCCTTTCAAGTTCTGTTTGTGATTTCAGGTGTATGAACACCAGGTCTAGATCAAGAAGCTGTGGTCCTCCTTTTCCTCTAAACGACAACATCAACCTTTTGGTACCAAGGAGGAGAAGAGACAGACGTGGTAGACAAATTGATCAGACTGAGATGGCAGAACAAGGAGATCACGTGGTAGATATAGAACAACCGGTTCAAGAGCAACAGGCTCAGGGTAATAGAGCTGGTAATGGAGTTGGTCAAGGGCTTCATCAGGGTAATGTTCATCAGGAACAGGTGCACCATCAACAAGCTTATGTCCACCAAGGACAAGCTCAAGCTCATCAACAAAGGCATCAGGCCAATGTTCAGCAAGGACACCAGGTGCACCACCAACCCCACCCTTTCCAACCACAGCAAAGAAGATATGAGCAACCCCAAGTCTATGTTGGAGAGAATGACAGGGCCAATGCTCATCAGTATGGAGCTGGTATTCAGGCACCACCTGTGCAAAACAACAACTTTGAAGTGAAAGCATCATTGCTGAATATGGTCCAGAACTCAAAGTTCCATGGGTTAGCAATGGAAGATCCCTTGGAACACTTGGACCAGTTTGATAAGGTGTGCGATCTGACCAAGATAAATGGAGTTTCAGAAGACAGCTTCAAGCTAAGACTATTCCCATTCAGTCTTGGTGATAAAGCTCATCAATGGGAGAAGAATCTTCCAAGAGGCTTCATTCAAACCTGGGAGCAATGCAAGCAAGCCTTCTTATCTAAGTTCTTCTCCACCTCAAGAACTGCAAAACTGAGGAACCAAATCTCTAGCTTCACTCAGCACAGCAATGAAAGTTTTGGTGAAGCATATGAGAGATTCAGGAGCTACACAAACCAATGCCCACACCATGGGTTTAGTGAGGCTTCTCTTCTCAGCACACTGTATAGGGGAGCTCTTCCCAAGATTAGAAACCAGCTGGATACTGCTTCCAATGGGAACTTTCTGGGTAAAGAGATACATGCTGCTTTAGAGCTAGTAGAGAACTTAGCATTGAGCAATGACACTTATGGTGAAGACTATGACAGATCAAATAGGTCTGAAGGTTCAAGCTCAGAACAGAGGCTCACCAGAGAAGTTAAGGAGTTGAGGAGTGAATTGGACAAGCTGAAATTCACCACTCAGAAGCCAATGCATTTTGTTGGAGAGTATGAGGAACCTTCTCAAATTTTTGAGAACATAAGTGAAGAAGGTCTTACCCAAGAGGAGCTCAACTACATTGGGAATCAGAGGTTCCAAAGATATCAGTATGGTAATGCCAATCCAAACCTCTCTTACAGGAACACCAATGTAGCTAACCCACAAGACCAGGTCTATCCCAATTCTCAAGCTCCAAAGAACTTTGTTCCCAAGAACAACTTTCAAGGGTCATTCCAACCCAAGAATCAATTTGGTCAGAATCAGAGTTTTGGTCAGCAACAGCAACCATTTCAGGGCACTGGTTACACTTCACAGCAGCCAAAGGCACCACCAGGGTTTGGTCCACCACAGTTCCAACAGCAGGCGCCGGTTCAACAACAGTTTCAGCCACCAATGGTCCAACAGCAGCCACAGATGGGTACAGATATGGTTGGTATTCTGCAACAACTACTTCAGGGTCAACAGACTATGCAGCAGGAAATCAAGGAACTGAAGCAAAACCAGGCATCAAGCTCAAGGAACCAAGGTCACCTACCTGGAAAACCAGAACCCAACCCCAAGGAATATGCCAAAGCAATTACACTGAGGAGTGGCAAGGAATTACCTGGTATTGAGAACAACAAAGTGATCATTGAGGACAATGATCAACCTTAGGGGGAGGCAGCCTTAAAGGATGATCAAGTTGCTGAGAAACCAAGGACAGAAAAAGGCAAAGGAACCAGAACCAGAGAAGAAGTATGTGCCACCACCTCCATACCAACCCAAGCTCCCATTTCCAGGGAGATTTAAGAAGCAACTAGTGAACAAGGCAAGAGCTGTATTTGAAAAGGCACTCAAAGAGACACCACTCACAATGCCTCTCATTGATGCATTCCTAATGATGCCAAAGATGGGGAAATTCTTGAAGGATGCAATTCTGAACAAGACAAAAGAGCTTCAAGGCATGGTAGTACTAAGTCATGAATGCAGTGCTATCATTCAGAAGAAGTCCATTCCAAGGAAGTTAACTGATCCAGGGAGCTTCACACTCCCTTGTGCCATTGGACCTCTTCTATTCTCTGGATGTCTTTGTGATTTAGGAGCATCAGTCAGCTTGATGCCATTCTCCATAGCTAAGAAGTTGGGCTTTAGAGTTTTCAAACCCTCAAGGATTTCTCTTATCCTTGCAGATAGATCAGTTAGATTGCCTGTTGGTATGTTGGAAGATCTACCTGTCAAGATAGGTGGTTTTGAAGTTCCAACAGATTTTGTTGTGCTGGAAATGGATGAGGAACCAGTAGATCCTCTCATCTTGGGCAGGCCATTCTTAGCAACTGCAGGAGCCATCATTGATGTGAGAGGTGGGATAATAGAGCTTCAACTTGGGTCTGAAAGGCTCAAGTTTGATGTGAATGAGATGATGAAGAAACCCACCATTGAAGGTCAATGTTTCTATGTGGAGACAATGGACCAGTTGGCTGATGAGCTGCTTGAGGAGCTGAACACTGAGGATCCTCTTCAAGCTGCTCTAACTCAAGAACAAGGAGAGAATGAGCTCTTGGCTGAAGCAAGTGAAGGGTATAAGCTGTATCTGGACAATGCAAGAGAGCTGGGTCCTGAAACAAGGTTTTTGGAGCTGGAACAAAGAGGCTCTGAAGTCTTTGCTATCAAGGAATCAGTCACCAGCCAAAGCAACCTGGACCAGGACTGGAATGAGGCGGATGCACCCTCTGTTGAGCTCAAGCCTCTACCAACAGGGCTCAGGTATGCATTCTTAGGCCTAAACTCTACTTTTCCCGTGATCATAAATGATAACTTGCTGGAGCATGAGGAACGTGCATTACTTAGTGAAATAAGGAAATTCAGGAGAGCCATAGGGTATTCCTTGGCAGATATTAGAGGAATCTCTCCTGATATATGCACCCACAGGATCCACCTGGAGGACCAAGCCATGTCCTCTATTGAGCACCAACGTAGACTTAACCCCAACCTTAGGGAAGTGGTTAAGAAGGAGATACTAAAGCTTCTTGAGGCAGGGATAATTTACCCAATCTCTGACTCAAGATGGGTGTATCCTGTTCACGTTGTGCCCAAGAAAGGTGGGATCACAGTGGTGAAAAACGATAAGGATGAACTCATAGCTCAAAGAACCATAACTGGCCATCGCATGTGCATTGACTATAGGAAATTGAATTCTGCTTCTAGAAAAGATCATTTCCCTTTACCATTCATTGATCAAATGCTTGAAAGGTTAGCTAATCATCCTTATTTTTGTTTTCTCGATGGGTACTCTGGATTTTTTCAAATTCCCATAGATCCAAGAGATCAAGAGAAAACAACATTCACATGCCCTTATGGCACTTATGCTTATAGGAGAATGCCCTTCGGTTTATGTAATGCACCAGCCACTTTTCAAAGATGTATGATGCACATTTTCTCTGACATTATTGAAGAGAAAGTTGAGGTGTTCATGGATGACTTTAGTGTCTATGGCTCCTCCTTCTCGGATTGTCTCTCTAATTTGACACAGGTGTTGGAGAGATGTGAGCAGCACAACTTGGTGCTGAACTGGGAGAAGTGTCATTTCATGGTGCAAGAAGGAATAGTCCTTGGGCACAAGGTCTCTGAAAAGGGTATTGAGGTTGATAAGGCAAAGGTGGAGGTGATGGTGAATTTGCAAACCCCCACTTCAGTTAAAGGGATAAGGAGCTTCCTGGGTCATGCAGGGTTTTATAGAAGATTCATAAAGGACTTCTCAAGGATTGCCAGGCCCTTAACAAGACTGTTGTGTAAGGAAGTGGATTTCATCTTTGATGCTGAATGTGAAGAAGCTTTCAAGTTGATCAAGGAGGCATTGGTTAGTGCACCAATAGTTCAGGCACCAGACTGGTCTCTACCTTTTGAGGTCATGACAGATGCTTCTGACTTTGCTGTTGGAGCAGTACTTGGACAAAAGAAAGACAAGAAGCTGCATGTGATCTACTATGCCAGTAGAACACTTGACTCTGCCCAAGAAAAGTATGCTACAACTGAAAAGGAAATGCTGGCAATAGTTTTTGCCTTTGATAAGTTCAGAAGCTACCTGGTGGGATCAAAGGTCATTGTGTATACTGATCATGCATCCCTCAGGTACTTGATGACCAAGAAAGATGCCAAGCCAAGGCTGTTGAGATGGGTTTTATTGCTCCAAGAGTTTGATATGGAG
Organism: Eutrema salsugineum; assembly: GCF_000478725.1. Lineage (NCBI taxonomy): Eukaryota > Viridiplantae > Streptophyta > Magnoliopsida > Brassicales > Brassicaceae > Eutrema > Eutrema salsugineum. The sequence goes on along the minus strand of NW_006256756.1, from coordinate 14,157,668 downwards.
GTGCTTGATAAAAAGGGGATTGAGAATGGTGCTGCAGACCATCTCTCAAGGCTGAGGATTGAAGAAAAAGTCCCCATAGATGATGCTTTGCCTGAAAAGTCTCTGATGGTGCTCCATTCCTACTTGGAATTTGAGGAAGTAGAAAGCATTCAAGAAAGGAGGATGCCTTGGTTTGCAGACATAGTGAACTATCTTGCATGTGGGGTGGAGCCTCCTGAATTGGATGCTTACAAGAGGAAAAAGTTCTTCAGAGATGTCCAGAGATACTATTGGGATGAGCCCTACCTCTATGTTCTGAACAAGGATCAGCTTTACAGAAGGTGTCTTGCTGAAGAGGAGATGCAACCTGTGTTGCAAGAATGTCATGGTTCTGCTTTTGGAGGTCACATGGGGGCATTCAAAACTGTGGCAAAGGTTCTTCAAAGTGGGTTTTGGTGGCCTACAATGTTCAAAGATGCCCAGTTGGTGGTTTCAGCATGTGATGCCTGTCAGAGGCATGGGAACATATCTAAGAGAAGTGAGATGCCTCAAAACCCCATTCTAGTGGTTGAGATCTTTGATTGCTGGGGGATTGACTTTATGGGACCTTTCATTTCATCCTATGGAAATCAATACATACTTGTTGCTGTGGACTATGTGTCCAAATGGGTTGAGGCCATTGCTTCCCCTACCAATGATTCCAAGGTTGTAGTGAGGCTGTTCAAGAACATCATCTTCCCAAGGTTTGGAGTTCCAAGGGTTGTCATCTCTGATGGAGGATCCCATTTTTTGAACAAGACTCTGGAAGGTTTATTGAGAAGCATGGAGTTAAACACAAGATAGCTACTCCATATCATCCTCAAACTAGTGGCCAGGTTGAAGTATCCAATAGACAGATCAAGGCCATTCTTGAGAGGACTGTTAGCTCAAGCAGAAAAGATTGGAGCAAAAGGCTAGATGATGCATTATGGGCTTACAGGACTGCCTTTAAAACTCCAATTGGAACATCACCATTCAGTTTGCTATATGGGAAGAGCTGCCACCTTCCTGTTGATTTGGAGTACAAAGCTATGTGGGCTGTGAAGTTTCTAAACTTTGATATCAAGACAGCTCAAGAGAAAAGGATCATGCAACTTCATGAACTTGAGGAGATCAGGCTTGAAGCTTTTGAAAGCTCAAAAATCTATAAGGAGAAGACCAAGGCCCTGCATGACCAGAAGATTCTAAAAAGGGAGTTCAAGTCTGGTGATTTGGTCTTGCTTTTCAACTCCAGACTTAAGTTGTTTCCAGGAAAGCTTAAGTCTAGGTGGTCTGGACCTTTCAAAGTTCTTGAAGTGAGGCCTTATGGTGCCATTTTCTTGGAAGGGAAGAATGGTCAGGAATTTGTGGTGAATGGACAGAGAATCAAGCATTACTTAGTTTCACAAGGGAAGGAGGAAGCTACATCAGTTCCCCTTCTTGATCCACCAGCCTGTTAATCAGGTTCCCAAAGTCAAACTTAGAGACATTAAACAAAGTGCTCTTGGGAGACACCCCAAGCTTATCCTTTGTAAATATGCTTTTGATCTTCTGATTCTTTTCTTTTTTTTTATGTTTTAGGATGTTTTGATGGGTCTGTTGAGTGTTTACAGGTGTTAGGTGTGAGTCTAAACCTTTGGAAAGTGAATGCAGAATGAAAAGAGATGAAGGAATGGAGACAAGCTTGTGCTCGGCCTTTGACATGGGGGCCGGCCACGGTCAAAAACAAGGCATGGCAAGTCTCTTTGTGCTGCCACGGGGAGATAATCACGGTCTCAAGGCCAGACCGTGGCAAAAGGAGGCATGTGTTCCGTGAATGCCACGGCCTTGTAACATGGAACCTAAGCGGCCGTGGCAAAAGAGAAAAGAAGAAGGGACTAGGCTCGGACAATGCCACGGTTGGGGTTGCCACGGGAAGGAGTCAGGCCGTGGCAAAGTACACAAAAATTACAAACGTTCGGTGATTGCCACGGTGGGAATGACACGAGACACACCAAGGCCGAGGCAAGAACAAAAGGGGACCAGGCAACATTCAGACAATGCCACGATTAGGTTGCCACGAGAGGAGTGCCACGGAATAAAGACTAGGCCGTGGCAAAGCAAAAGTGAAGCGGCCAAGGTTCGCTGTTTGCCACGGTCTACAAGACACGGGCTAAAAGCCTGACCGTGGCAAAGTTTTTGAGGGTTTGACCGAAGAGTGAGCACAGCCACGAGGGGTTTGCCACGGGGACACAATCATACCGTGGCAGGAAGAAAGAAGAAGGACAATGCTCACGGTTTGCCACGGCCTGAAGACACGACCAAGTCGAGACCGCGGCAAAGAGGCAGCATCCTCGAGTGATAGACACGGGCATGTGACACGGTCAAAGAGGCGCGATCCAAAATTTGAATTCCAGTTGACCGTACGGATGTTGACCGGTCAACAGACGCGCCAGGCCAGCTGTTCCCCACCACTCTTTCTTCTTCATCGCGAGTTTGCTCTCTCTTCTCCATTCTTGAACTCTAAACTTTCATATCTCTCTCGTTGCTGCATCAAATTGAGTGATTCCAACTGCATTGAACTCGTATTCCTGTCTAGTTTCTTGTTGCACATCCGTTTTACACTCGAAACTTGAAGATTCCAAGGTATTTAATCTGTTAAAACTCACCTTTTCCATGCTTTAGAGTACTGTTCATGAACAGAGAAAAACAAATGGAATCGATTTTAATGGGTTTCTTGATACCTTGGAATCATTTTGTGAGTGTTGTGCAAGTAGAATGGATAGGGATTTCATGAATCTTGCTTGAGAATGACCTGTTCTTGGAATTTTTGAGAAATTTTCTTGAAAATCACCATGTGAATAGATTTTTTTTTTTTTTTTTAAGAAATTGTGTTTCAAGCTGAACTATTTGTGTGCATTGCTTCTTGCCATTGCCTTGAGTTTAATGAGTTTTTAATCAGCTTGCAATACCTTCTTTTAAAGAAAAATCGATTGGTGCTGCTCATGAACTTGGTGAATTTTTGAAAAAACTTTTGTTGTTCTCTTTCTTTGGTGCTTACAATGGTTTGAGAAAATGCAGGATGGGAGGAACAAAAAGACAAGCAGCCATGGAGAAATCTAAAAAAGAGAAATCAGAGGAGCAGATTTTGCCTTTTGGGCACAAAGTTTCGAGAAACAGAAAAGGAGGAGAAAGCCAAAGGATTCAGCTGAAAAGAAAACAAAGAAGATTGCTGCACCAAAGAAAACAAAGGCCTCCACTTCAAAAACTTCTGGTACAGAGCTGGCATTGGTTGAGGTCGTTCACAGAGCAGGAAAAGAGGTGGTTGTGGCTGAGGATGAAGAAGGAACAGAGAGTGACCCTGAAACAGCATTGAAGCGGGCCAAGAAAGCAAAGCCAGGTTCTGAGGAAAGAGAGCCAACTTTTGATGACTACTTTGACATGTTCAGAGATGCAAAAGTGCAGCAAACCAAGTTCCCTGATATGGAGCTGCTGAGGAAGATGGGTATTCTTGAAGAAGTTCAGCTCATTTTCAACAACATGGGGTTTGGTGGATTCTTTGAGATTAGAGATGTGGCTCATGATGGTGTTACACAAGAATTTCTTGCATCCCTTCAAGTTTGTGGATATGGCCCAAGAGATGCAAGAATCAAAGAGGGCAATGGTCTTGGGCACATAGAATTCACAATAGATGGTGCACAACACCATGTAAGCTTCAAAGAACTTGATGAGATCTTTGCTTTTACAAGACCTGCACAAGAAGAGACAGTGAAGTTCACATACCCTGATCACATGATCACTGACTTGTGGGATACAATTGCTTTTGGGAGCTTCAGAGGAGGAAGATGCAAGAGTTCATGGATAAGAAACCCAGCAATCCGCTATGCTCACAAGGTGCTTTGCCAAATGTTCTTTACCAAGCACAATGATGGAGTGGTGCATCTAGCCGACATGGAGCTATTGGGTATGGGTCTTCATCCTCTCATCAGTCACTTGAAGAGCAAGAGAGAGTTTCACCTTCCACATTACATCCCTTCTAGTGGTGCATTCTTGGCACGCCAAATGCTGATTTACAAGGACATTGCTTGGAGTGAGGGTAAAAGAAAGAAGCTCACTAAGTTGCACAATGGATGGCTAGTGACGAAAATTCTGAAAGCAAGAGGTTTTGTCTTTGATAATGTTGCAGTCAGACCTGGGTTGATTGATGAAGTTACCCTCACCAAGGTTGGGTTTCTAAAAGAAAGCAATGGTGTACACTTCTTGTACACTTTCAAGCTTTTGCAAGAAGAAAAAGTTCATGTTCTGTTGCCAAACCCAGCCATCACCACTCTCACAGAAAGGCACAATGTCTCCTTTATTGTCCTAAAAGATCAGCTCTACAACTCAGCCATTCACCCTCCGATCCCCAAATGTAAGAAGCCAATCAGTTCTAAGGGTAAACAGCCAGTTGAAGAGGAGGACATAACTAGGACCGCTGGTTGTGAGAATGAGGGGCCAAGAGATTTTGAAAGAAGGATGGGTGCAGGAAGGTATCACTTTGATCCTTACTACTTTGGGGTGAGCCTGACTATCACACAAGGAAGCTGTATTCCAGAGTTAACACCCTTCAGAAATGGTGCAAATGGCAAGACAAAACGATCCACAAGCTGGTTGACTGTGTTAGGCAGCTTAAGAAGAAGGTTAAAAAGCTCACAGCTCCAGCCACCTCACCCAAACGAGATACAAGAGAAGAGGTGGGAGAAAGCACAGCTGCTAATGACCTTGCGCTACCACCAGGAAAAGAAGATTGGGTGAATCCGGCCACAGCGTTCCAACCAGACTCACCTGAGAGCAGCCCACCCAGATATTCCACCCCATCATCCAATCCATCCCATTACTTGGGATCAGACCTCAGCGATTGAGGTAAACACTCAAAACCTTGTAAATAGCATGTAGACTTTCTTTTTCTTTTGCATTTTGCCTGTTTGCTTTGGTTTCACTTCTTTCTCATACTTTTATAACACAAGGGACTGTGTTATTTAAGTGTGGGGGAGGAGTTGCATCCTTTACTAATCATGTTTTCTATTTTCCTATTTTACACTTTGAGTCTTGAGTCACATTCTAGTTGCATATTCATGTAATCTCATCTAAGTGCATATAAAAACCAAAAAAATGATCATGTAGTTGCATTCTCATTTTTTTTAGGATTGAGTCTAGATTGCATTTGCATATAGGTTGCATCTTGCAGGGAGTAATGATAGGTTTTCTAGAGAGTATATCACTTTGAGAACTTGAATTGAATATGCTTGTGAATCTTTTTCTGTGCTTGCAAAGTCTGAAATGATTTGAATCTGAGAAGCAAGTTTGAATTGAACTCAACTCTACTTAAGCGGGAACCTTGAACTTGACTTGAAAATATCTTGTGATGCATTGTTTGAAAAAGCTTGTGGATACCAATATACATACTTGAGCTAGAACCATTGTTTTTACCACTCTTTTCCTTAGCTCAAGTAGCTGAATCCACATCATGGATCAGTTCCCATACCTTGAACCCATCCCTCTTTCAAGCCAATGTTTGTGTGTGAATTGGAAGGCCACCTTGGATCAAACTTAGCAGAAAGTGTTAGGTTTAGAGCGACAAGGGCAGGTCTCATTGAGTGCTGTGTTCCAACATCAAGGAACTGAGAGTTTTGGCAAGGAATAAGTGTGGGGGAAAAGACTTTTTGGCGAGTGGGAAAAGGTGAGATGAGTGGGAAAGAGAGAGTGAAAATAGCTAGGGGAATGAAAGAAAAAGAAATCAGTCTTGGTGTTTTGAGAAAGTGAGCTCTGGTTTGTTGAAAAGAAAGATTCTAGCCTCTAAGTAAAAAAAGGAAGAAAAGAAGCCAAAAGGCTCAAATGTTTTGTTAAGAAAGAAAGAAGAGGCTAGAAATTGTAAAAGAAAAAGAGCTGTGTAAAGTTTGAGTTCCAAGACTTGAGAGGAAATGTGAAAAGTAAATCCCCTAGTGAGAGGAAAATGAGAGTGAAAAGTGAGGATTTTTGAGCAAGTGAGGAAGCTTTGAGTAGAGGGTGGGGTGTGATGAGTCTTTGCCCTTGTATGCATAGGTTGCTTTTTACCTTTAGCATTCTGCCAAAGTTTGATCATTCATAGAGAGATCCCTTTGCTGCATTTAACCCACTTGAACACTGATGAGATCATTTTAATCTCATAGCCTCTCCCTAGCCAAGCCAGCTTGTTTAAACATTGCATCATGAGGTTCACCTGATAAAAGCTTAATAAATGTGGAAGAGTTGAGAGAGAGACGAACTTGTGGAGATTCCTTGCTGAGTTGACATATATCTGAGTATGACTTTGCATTGCATAATTGAGCATGAACTTGAATTCTCATTGTGATCACTTCTCTCAAAATGAAAATGTGAACTCCCATTGCATACAACCTCTTTCTCTCATTTGCTCTTTTTGCTTGAGGACAAGCAAATGACAAGTGTGGGGGAGTTGATATGTTCATAATTTGCATCATTTAGGTTGCATAAATCATTCCAAATCATGTTTTATTTCATGCATCTTAGGTCCTTAGGGTTTGTTTTAGAACTTAGGAGATGCATTAGGTCCCAATGAGTCTTTGCATGTTTTGAGTGTCTATCAGGTGAATATGGAGCTGAAAAGATGAATCCAGGAGGTGGAATGGTGAGCAAAGAGTAAAAAAGTGGAAAAATTGGGTCTTGGGAGATTTTCGGCCATTCTCGCTGGCCAGGAAGGTTTCACCGGCCATTTTCATGTACCGCGGGAAGCTTTACCGGCCATTTCCATGTACCGCGAATGAAGTGTATCGGCCAAAATCTCCGGGTGTGAACGAGTCTCAGAAATCGCCTGTCCGGGGAGCCTTCCGGTCCGATTCAGACGGCGGGTCCTTCATAGAAGTTGGAGAGCATTGGAGCACGGTCTCATAGCAAGTGGAATCGTGGAATTCGGACGCGTGAGCAGAGAGATAAGCTAGTCGGAAGGAACCCCTATCTCGCTGGTATTCCGGACCGAGCAGATCAGTTTTGAAGGATGCGAAGGACGGTGCACTTCCACTCCGATTCAGATTCCGGGGCCTTCATGAGAATCAGAGACATTTGAGTCTTCTTTCCAGAACATCCGAGATCAATCAATTCGGAGCTTTGAGAAGAAAGATACGGTCTCCGGAATGGACACATGTCTAGGCGCCTCTCTCTGGTCGTGTAAATGCGCTTCAAAGATGTGCCCTCTAGGAAACCTTACACTTCCCAAGCACTGAAACTTCCTTCATCAAAGTTGGAGATAAATGAGTCCTCTGTCTTCTGCAACCGTAATTACTCAATTCGGACAGGTCTCCAGGAAGTTACACTCTCCGGAATGCGAGATGGTCCAGACAGCCCAGGATGACTAAGTTAAACATGCCGCGATTTCAATGCCACGGTCCACACTTGGCCGTGGCAACTTTTGTGCACCCTCGGCCAATGACACGATATAAATGCCACGGTGTGAGGCTTGGCCGTGGCAACATCTTGCAACCTTCGGCGATTAGCACGAGCTTAATGCCACGGTCTGGGACTTGACCGTGGCAAATGAACAAGTGGCTGGAGATAACTTCTACACAGTTTCGGCTTTTGACATGATCTCAATGCCACGGCCTGAGACTTGGCCGTGGCAAGCATATACTTGGCTGGGAAGGACTTCACATACATGCGGGTTTTGGCACGGTCTGAATGCCACGGTCTGGGGGTTTTACCGTGGCAACCTTTACATATCTTCGGCGTTTGACACGGTTAACTTGCCACGAGTCCCAGATGAAGCTTAATCAGACTGTGGCATCAAAATGAACCAAGAACACAATGAAGTCTTTGACACGGTCAGGAATGCTACGGTCACACCAAGGACACACCAGACCGTGGCAAACCCTTCTTTGCCCATCAAGGCCGGGTCAGTACCCGGTTTGTTCCGGGTTGACCCGGTTCGCCCAAGCTTCCTTTATAAGGTTTTTAGACCTAATTTGTAGAGAACACTTAATCTACTTTTAGTCTTTTTTCCCCCTTTTGTGAAAAACCACTTAATACACTTTGTTTTAGAGAGTTTAAATCGATTTGCAGTTTCTTTCCATCTTGTTCATCATTTCTATTCATCAAAATCAACTTCTAATCATGATTAACAACACATCTTGCAAAGGATCTAGTGTGTTGATCATGATTAGTGAGTAGTTACCTTAATGAGGTTCTAGATGTGTAGGTTAGGGTGCTAAAGTGTTAGATTAGGAGTGCTTAGGGCTAGATTCATTGGTTCATTTCTCTAAACAACTGTTCTCTATGCTAGATCCTTGATAATCACTTGAGATCTAGATTCTGGGAATTTCATGCACCAAAAGTGTTTGATGAAATTCCTGAAAGAGTTGTGTTAGAGGTTTAAGTAATTTTTCATCATGGGAATGATTTGTTAAATGCTTGAATGATTATTGAGAACTGTTTATTAATGCATATTGATTCATATTTCACAAATGGGAATTTGGTTTGAAAATGGATTAGTATAGGGGGTTAATACCTTCATGAGAGGATTAACCTAGATTAGAGTTCTTAATCACTTGAATCATGTCTCATCATTGTCATTAGCATTCCTAGTTTAACACCAAAGCACCCTAACCATCTATCATGTCTAGAATCTCATGCCTCCATCTTATCATATTCACACCATTTGTCATTGTCATTAGTCTTTAATCCTGTTTATGTTTATAGTTGTCTCTAGATTAATCAAAACCCACTCTTGTTTGCTTGAATTAAGAACTTGATCATATAGCTTAGTGTCTAACACCACATCTGGATTGATAAACCTCTTTGTGCTACATTGACAAGGGGATTGATAGCCCTGAGACCCTAAAAAGTCTTGTCTATCAGTTGCCACGGCCAAGTGTGGACCATGGCATTCTATCGCGGCATGCTTAACTTGGTCGCTTTTGGCTGTCTGGATCATCTCGCATTCCGGAGAGTGTAACTTCCTGGAGACTTGTCCGAATTGAGTGATTCCGGTTGCCGAAGACAGAGGACTCATTTATCTACAACTTTGGTGAAGGACGTTTCGATGGTTGGGAAGGTTAAGGCTTTCTGGAGGGCACATCTTTGCAGTACATTTACACGACCAGAGAGAGGCGTCTAGACATGTGTCCATTCCGGAGACCGTATCTTTCTGCTCAAAGCTCCGAATTGACTGATCTCGGATGTTCTGGAAAGAGGACCAAATTTCTCTGATTCTCATGAAGGCCCCGGAAACTGAATCGGCCTGGAAGTGCACCGTCCTGCGCATCCTTCAGAACTGATCTGCTCGGTCCGGAACAGCTGCGAGACAGGGGTTCCTTCCGACGAGCTTAACTCTCTGCTCACGCGTCCGAATCCCACGATTCCAATTGCTATGAAACCGTGATCAAGTCTTCTCCAACTTCTATGAAGCACCCGCCATCCGAATTGGACCGGAAGGCTCCCCGGACAGGCGATTTCTGAGACGCGTTCACACCCGGAGATTTTGGCCGATACACTTCATTCGCGGTACATGAAAATGGCCGGTAAAGTTTCCGGCGGTACATGAAAAAGGCCGGTAAAACCTTCCTGGCCAGCGAGAATGGCCGATAACCTCCCAAGACCCGATTTTTCCACTTTTTCAAGCTTTGCTCACCATTCCACCTCCTGGATTCATCTTTTCAGCTCCATATTCACCTGATAGACACTCAAAACATGCAAAGACTCATTGGGACCTAATGCATCTCCTAAGTTCTAAAACAAACCCTAAGGACCTAAAATGCATGAAATAAAACATGATTTGGAATGATTTATGCAACCTAAATGATGCAAATTATGAACATATCAACTCCCCCACACTTGTCCTTTGCTTGTCCTCAAGCAAAAAGAGCAAATGAGAGAAAGAGGTTGTATGCAATGGGAGTTCACATTTTCATTTTTGAGAGAAGTGATCACAATGAGAATTCAAGTTCATGCTCAATTATGCAATGCAAAGTCATACTCAGATATATATCAACTCAGCAAGGAATCTCCACAAGTTCTTCTCTCTCTCAACTCTTTCACATTCATTAAGCTTCTATCAGGTGGATCTCATGATGCAAGGTTTAAACAAGCTGGCTTGGCTAGGGAGAGGCTATGAGATTAAAATGATCTCATCAGTGCTCAAGTGGGTTTAATGCAGCAAAGGGATCTCTCTATGAATGATCAAACTTTGGCAGAATGCTAAAGGTAAAAAGCAACCTATGCATACAAGGGCAAAGACTCATCACACCCCACCCTCTACTCAAAGCTTCCTCACTTGCTCAAAAATCCTCACTTTTCACTCTCATTTTCCTCTCACTAGGGGAGTTACTTTTCACATTTCCTCTCAAGTCTTGGAACTCAAACTTTACACAGCTCTTTTTCTTTTACAACATCTAGCCTCTTCTTTCTTTCTTAACAAAACATTTGAGCCTTTTGGCTTCTTTTCTTCCTTTTTTACTTAAAGGCTAGACTCTTTCTTTTCAACAAACCAGAGCTCACTTTCTCAAAACACCAAGACTGATTTCTTTTTCTTTCATTCCCCTAGCTATTTTCACTCTCTCTTTCCCACTCATCTCACCTTTTCCCACTCACCAAAAAGTCTTTTCCCCCACACTTATTCCTTGCCAAAACTCTCAGTTCCTTGATGTTGGAACACAGCACTCAATGAGACCTGCCCTTGTCGCTCTAAACCTAACACTTTCTGCTAAGTTTGATCCAAGGTGGCCTTTCAATTCACACACAAACATTGGCTTGAAAGAAGGATGGGTTCAAGGTATGGGAACTGATCCATGATGTGGATTCAGCTACTTGAGCTAAGGAAAAGAGTGGTAAAAACAATGGTTCTAGCTCAAGTATGTATATTGGTATCCACAAGCTTTTTCAAACAATGCATCACAAGATATTTTCAAGTCAAGTTCAAGGTTCCCACTTAATTAGAGTTGAGTTCAATTCAAACTTGCTTCTCAGATTCAAATCATTTCAGACTTTGCAAGCACAGAAAAAGATTCACAAGCATATTCAATTCAAGTTCTCAAAGTGATATACTCTCTAGAAAACCTATCATTACTCCCTGCAAGATGCAACCTATATGCAAATGCAATCTAGACTCAATCCTAAAAAATGAGAATGCAACTACATGATCATTTTTTTGGTTTTTATATGCACTTAGATGAGACTACATGAATATGCAACTAAAATGTGACTCAAGACTCAAAGTGTAAAATAAGAAAAGAGAAAACATGATTAGTAAAGGATGAAACTCCTCCCCCACACTTAAATAACACAGTCCCCTGTGTTATAAAAGCATGAGAAAGGAGTTTAAAACAAAGTAAACAAGTAAAATGCAAAAGAAAAAGAAAGATCTACATGCTATTTACAAGGTTTTGAGTGTTTACCTCAATTGCTGAGGTCTGAACCCGAGCTATGTCTCCTTCCCTTTCTATTGCCACGGTCTGGTTGTTTCCCGTGTCAAACTCCTCGTGGCAGTGCTCATTTCTCGGTCAAACCCTCCAAATCTTTGCCATGGTCAAACCTTTAGCCCGTGTCTTGTAGCCGTGGCAAACCTCGAATCCATGCCTTTGTTAAACTTTGTGTTGCCACGGTCAAGTGTTTATCCGTGTCTCGTGGCCGTGGCAAAAACCGAATTAAAACTTAGCCCTCTTTTCTTTTGCCACGGTCACCTTCCATCTCGTGTCATTACCACCGTGGCAAAGGCCGAACCAGAGTTGTGCACCATTTGCTTTGCCACGGCCAGGCTCTTACTCCGTGTCTTGTACCTCGTGGCAAATCCCGAGCCTTGGACATCTTTCATTCCTTTGCCGCGGCTACATCTTCTTCCCGTGGCAACTCATCGTGGCAAACCCCGAGCCTTGGACATCTCTCATCTTTTTGCCACGGCCTGGTCTTGAGACCGTGATTATCTCCCCGTGGCAACACAAAGATGCTTGCCACGCCTTGTTTCTGACCGTGGCCTGTACCCATGTCAAAGGCCGAGTCAAGCTTGCCTCCATTCCTTCACCTCTTTTCATCTTGCATTCACTTTCCAGGGGTTTAGACTCAAACCTATAACCTGTAGACACTTAAACAAACCCATTAAAACATCCTAAAACATAAAAAGAAAGGAATCAAAAGATCAAAAGCATATTTACAAAGGATAAGCTTGGGGTGTCTCCCAAGAGCACTTTGTTTAAAGTCTCTAAGTTTGACTTTGGAAAACCTGTTTTTAGCTGGGGTGAGGTTGAGCACTGATGCTCTTCAGCACTTCAATGGTCCTGAGCATGGAAGCTGAGTTGGTTTTCTGCCTTTGGGAACCATTAGACCCTTGTCCTTTAGATCCCACCTTGAGACCTTTGTCCACCAGCTCTTGAATACCATCTGGGTCTTTATCAAAGATGGCCCTTGTGAGACATGCCCTCACTTCAGCAAACAGACCTGGCTTCCCATTGCAATCCAGCTTATACTTCAGAGAACCATCATCATCAACCCAAGGAGTGAGATCAAAGTCTTGAGAAGAAAGATCAGGTTTAATACTCTTGTCTTCTGATGCTGAGCCATCATTTTTGGTGTTAATCATCCTTAGATCACTGTGTAGGAGACCATGAGAGCAAGATGTCTTCTTCTCTGATCAATGGCTGTTCAGTCCCATCCTTGTAAACAGAGTTGGTGTGAGGTTCTTTTTCCATTTCCATAGCTGAGAGAGATTGGGATCCACCTAAAATCCCAGCACTTCCTACATACTTCATCTCAAGTACCTTAGGGGGTTCTATCTCTTGAACAACTGATCCACAAAATTCAGCTAAAGGTGGTTGAACAGGGTAAAAGGCATCCTTATCCACCTTTGTAAGCACCACTCTTTGAGTATCAAAGTCAATCATTGCACCAGTGGTGTTGAGAAATGCAGTTCCAAGCAATAGGGGGAGCTCTTTGGTTTTCTTCATCTTCTTGATCACAAAATCAGTGGGAATTATGCATTCACCAACTTGAAGTGGATAGTCTTCTAAAAATCCATATGGTTTCTTGGAGTAGGAATCACCAAAGGTGATAGAAGAGGGGTAGGACGTTATAGACTTGACCTTTAGCTTCTCCATCATATCTTTAGACATTATACTAACACTTGAGCCTGAATCACACAAAGCATTCTCAACTCTAAAGTTTCCAAGAGTGCAAGAGATGGTGAACTTCCCTGGGTTGCCTAGCTTTGGTAGGGAGGTGGGCTTCATCTGAGTTGATTCAGAGGTGGAGGCACAATCTGTTAGCTTTGCTTGACCAGTTGGATGCTTCTTTGTTTCAATAGAAACTGAATCATTCCTTTGCTGAACAGAAAGAACTGAGCCGGCTGCCCCCACACTTTTGCTCTCAATGTCCTCATTGAGTTCATGTATGAAGCCCATGAAATCCTCTATAATGGCATTCTCATCCACATGAGTTTGTGCAGGTTCACTAGGGACTTGACCATAGAGAAGGTCTTCTATTTCTTGCACAACGGCTGAGTGGTCATCATTGGAGTAGATGGAATTGCAATAATCCTTTGGGTTTTGAAGAGCTTTACCAGGAAGAGAGACTTGTTGTTCAGAAGTGCAGATGCCCTTGTTCTTTTGAATAGACTTTAGTTCAGCACCCAGTGTCTCCAGGTCAGATACCATCTTTTGTTGTCCTAGTAATAGCTGTTGGAGAAGAACATTGAAAACAGGAGTTTGGTGAACAGTTGGTGGCTGAAACTGATGTTGAACAGGTGCTTGCTGTTGGAACTGTGGAGGACCAAACCCAGGTGGTGCCTTTTGCTGCTGTGTATTGAAACTAGGACCCTGAAATGGTTGCTGTTGCTGACCAAAACCTTGATTCTGACCAAACTGATTCTTTGGTTGAAAAGATCCTTGAAAGTTGTTCTGGAGAACAAAGTTTTGTGGAGCTTGAGGATTCGGATACACCTGGTCTTGTGGGTTAGCTACATTGGTGTTCCTGTAGGAGAGGTTTGGATTGGCATTACCATACTGATACCTCTGGAACCTCTGATTCCCAATGTAGTTTAGTTCCTCTTGGGTTAGACCTTCTTCACTGATGTTCTCAAAGATTTGAGATGGTTCCTCATAGTCTCCAACAAAATGCATTGGCTTGTGAGTTACCAGCTTCAACTTGTCTAATTCACTTCTCAACTCCTTAACTTCTCTTGTGAGCTTCTGTTCTGAGCTTGAACCGTCATTCCTATTTGACCTGTCATAGTCTTCACCATAGGTATCATTGCTCAATGCTAAGTTCTCCACTAGCTCTAAAGCAGCATGAATCTCTTTACCCAGGAAGTTCCCATTTGAAGCAGTATCCAGTTGGTTTCTAATCTTGGGAAGAGCTCCTCTATAGAGTGTGCTGAGGAGAGAAGCTTCACTAAACCCATGGTGTGGGCATTGGTTTGTGTAGCTCCTGAATCTCTCATATGCTTCACCAAAACTTTCATTGCTGTGCTGAGTGAAGCTGGAGATTTGGTTCCTCAGTTTTGCAGTTCTTGAGGTGGAGAAGAACTTAGATAAGAAGGCTTGCTTGCATTGCTCCCAGGTTTGAATGGAGCCTCTTGGAAGATTTTTCTCCCATTGATGAGCTTTGTCACCAAGACTGAATGGGAATAGTCTTAGCCTAAAGCTGTCTTCTGAAACTCCATTTATCTTGGTCAGATCACACACCTTATCAAACTGGTCCAGGTGTTCCAATGGATCTTCCATTGCTAACCCATGGAACTTTGAGTTCTGGACCATATTCAGCAAAGATGCCTTCACTTCAAAGTTGTTGTTTTGCACAGGTGGTGCCTGAATACCAGCTCCATACTGATGAGCATTGGCCCTGTCATTCTCTCCAACATAGACTTGGGGTTGCTCATATCTTCTTTGCTGTGATTGGAAATGGTGGGGTTGGTGGTGCACCTGGTGTCTTTGCTGAACATTGGCCTGATGCCTCTGTTGATGAGCTTGGGCTTGTCCCTGGTGGACATAAGCTTGTTGATGGTGCACCTGTTCCTGCTGAACATTACCCTGGTGAAGCCCTTGACCAACTCCAATACCAGCTCCATGACCTTGAGCCTGTTGCTCCTGAACTGGTTGTTCTATATCTACCACGTGATCTCCTTGTTCTGCCATCTCAGTCTGATCAATTTGTCTACCACGTCTGTCTCTTCTCGTCCTTGGTACCAAAAGGTTGATGTTGTCGTTTAGAGGAAAAGGAGGACCACAGCTTCTTGATCTAGACCTGGTGTTCATACACCTGAAATCACAAACAGAACTTGAAAGGAATCAGTAAAAACAAGAAAGTAAGCACTTGATCTCAAGAACAGATCAGAGCTTAATGCTAATCAAACCACAATTTGGCAACGGCGCCAATTGATAGACAAGACTTTTTAGGGTCTCAGGGCTATCAATCCCCTTGTCAATGTAGCACAAAGAGGTTTATCAATCCAGATGTGGTGTTAGACACTAAGCTATATGATCAAGTTCTTAATTCAAGCAAACAAGAGTGGGTTTTGATTAATCTAGAGACAACTATAAACATAAACAGGATTAAAGATTAATGACAATGACAAATGATATGAATATGATATGATGGAGGCATGAGATTCTAGACATGATAGTTGGTTAGGGTGCTTTGGTGTTAAACTAGAAATGCTAATGACAAAGATGAGACATGATTCAAATGATTAAGAACTCTAATCTAGGTTAATCCTCTCATGAAAGTATTAACCCCTATACTAATCCATTTTCAAACCAAATTCTCATTTGTGAAATATGAATCAATATGCATTAATAAACAGTTCTCAATAATCATTCAAGCATTTAACAAATCATTCCCATGATGAAAAATTGCTTAAACCTCTAACACAACTCTTTCAGGAATTTCATCAAACACTTTTGGTGCATGAAATTCCCAGAATCTAGATCTCAAGTGATTATCAAGGATCTAGCATAGAGAACAGTTGTTTCAGAAATGAATCAATGAATCTAGCCCTAAGCACTCCTAATCTAACACTTTAGCACCCTAACCTACACATCTAGAACCTCATTAAGGTAACTACTCACTAATCATGATCAACACACTAGATCCTTTGCAAGATGTGTTGTTAATCATGATTAGAAGTTGATTTTGATGATAAGAAATGATGAACAAGAAGGAAAGAAACTGCAAATCGATTTTAAACTCTCTAAAACAAAGTGTATTCAGTAGGTTTTTCACCAAAGGGGAAAGAAGACTAAAAGTAGATTAAGTCCCTTCTCAAAATTAGGTCTAAAAACATTATAAAGGGGGCTTGGGCGAACCGGGTCAACCCGGAACAAACCGGGTACTGACCCGGCCTTGATGGGCAAAGAAAGGTTTGCCACGGTCTGGTGTGTCCTTGGTGTGAGCGTGGCATTCCTGACCGTGTCAAAGACTTCATTTGTGTTCTTGGTTCATTTTGATGCCACGGTCTGATCAAGCTTCATCTGGAACTCGTGGCAAGCTACCGTGTCAAACGCCGAAGATGTGTAAAGGTTGCCACGGTCAAGCCTCCAGACCGTGGCATTCAGACCGTGCCAAGACCCGCATGCATGTGAAGTCCTTCCCAGCCGAGTATAGGTTTGCCACGGTCAAGCCTCCAGACCGTGGCGTTCAGACCGTGCCAAGAGCCGAAGCTGTGGAGAAGCTGTCTCAAGCCACTTGTTCATTTGCCACGGTCAAGTCCCAGACCGTGGCATTCAGCTCGTGCCAATCGCCGAAGGTATGTAAAGGTTGCCACGGTCAAACCCTCAGACCGTGGCATTTAGGCTGTGTCAATCGCCGAAGGTTGCAAGATTCTTCTCAGCCAAGTGTATGCTTGCCATGGTCAGGTGTAGACCGTGGCATGAAGATCGTGTCATTGGCCGAGGGTGCACAAAAGTTTCCACGGCCAAGTGTGGACCATGGCATTCTATCGCGGCATGCTTAACTTGGTCGCTTTGGGCTGTCTGGACCATCTCGCATTCCGGAGAGTGTAACTTCCTGGAGACTTGTCCGAATTGAGTGATTCCGGTTGCCGAAGACAGAGGACTCATTTATCTACAACTTTGGTGAAGGACGTTTCGATGCTTGGGAAGTTTAAGGCTTCCTGGAGGGCACATCTTTGCAGTGCATTTACACGACCAGAGAGAGGCGTCTAGACATGTGTCCATTCCGGAGACCGTATCTTTCTGCTCAAAGCTCCGAATTGAATGATCTCGGATGTTCTGGAAAGAGGACTCAAGTGTCTCTGATTCTCATGAAGGCCCCGGAAACTGAATCGGCCTGGAAGTGCACCGTCCTGCGCATCCTTCAGAACTGATCTGCTCGGTCCGGAACAGCTGCGAGACAGGGGTTCCTTCCGACGAGCTTAACTCTCTGCTCACGCGTCCGAATCCCACGATTCCAACTGCTATGAAACCGTGATCAAGTCTTCTCCAACTTCTATGAAGCACCCGCCATCCTAATCGGACCGGAAGGCTCCCCGGACAGGCGATTTCTGAGACACGTTCACACCCGGAGATTTTGGCCGATACACTTCATTCGCGGTACATGAAAATGGCCGGTAAAGCTTCCCGCGGTACATGAAAAAGGCCGGTAAAACCTTCCTGGCCAGCGAGAATGGCCGATAACCTCCCAAGACCCGATTTTTCCACTTTTTCAAGCTTTGCTCACCATTCCACCTCCTGGATTCATGTTTTCAGCTCCATATTCACCTGATAGACACTCAAAACATGCAAAGACTCATTGGGACCTAATGCATCTCCTAAGTTCTAAAACAAACCCTAAGGACCTAAAATGCATGAAATAAAACATGATTTGGAATGATTTATGCAACCTAAATGATGCAAATTATGAACATATCAAGTGTGCGTTAGATTCAAGTGAGTCTTGCATGTTTGGAGTGTTATTTAGGTACGTTGGAGCCAATGCGGAGCAAAGGATATGAGACCAGTGGAGAAAATGGTGAAAAATATAGAGAATAGAGCAAAAATGAGTATCAGCCATTTCTGGGTACCGCGGTCGGAATATCTCGGCCAGATTGTGTACCGTGGGTCATGTTTATCGGCGAAAAACATGTACCGCGGTACAGGACCCTTGGCTAAATATTCAAGCTTGCCTGATACGCTTAAAAGATCACCTGTACCAGAGGTTTTCCATGCCGACTCAGCGTCCGACATCTTCATCATAAATGTAGAGCATCGAGTCATATTTCCAAAATAATTTGAATCAACCGATTTGGAATAGTGAGCAGAAAGTCGATGCCGTTTGACGATGAACCTGTCTCACAGATAAAATCTGGACCGTTCTGATGCGCTTCAAAGAACCGCTGTACCGGAAGCCTTGCTCTCTCCGGATGCATTTGGTCTCTTCATCAAAGTTTTAGGTTAATGTGTCACCTATCTCCTAGATCTTGAGTACCAGATCATTGGGTCGAAAGTTACAAGGGTTTAAGCACACACATGTTTTCCCAGATTCAACATCAGGTGTGCCATGACTTGGGTGCCACGACATGGATACAACCCGTGGCAACCTCCGAACCATTTCTTGCCATGCCACGACGTAGGACAAGAAACTGGTTTATCTCGTGGCCAACACTTCAAAACATGTTCCAAATCAATCGGTGTGTGCCACAAGATCATTGTCACGAGAAAGAACAACCCGTGGTAGTGCATGTTCTTGAGGTTCAAACCCAGCTTTCATTGCCACAGATTGGGGCATAGCACCAAGGACACAACAAGACTGTGTCAGGACCCAGTTTGTCCTGGGCTGGCCCGGTGTGGCCCACACACTATATATACGCTTTCTAGACCTAATTTGCAAGACATCTTTCTTCTTCTCTTGTTCAAAGACAAAAACGTGGATTTTTAGTTAAGATCACTTCTTTTGAATGCAACTAGTGCTTTATTTCATCTAATATGTCATCTTTCTAATCATCTAATCATGGATTCACTCATTATCCTCATGGGTTTTGAAGATATCATCATGATTAGTGAGTTGTTTGTCTTAAAGTCTATGGGCATGATAGATTATGGGAGTTTGATGTTTGATCTTTGATTTCTGGGTCTTAATCTATAGTTTCCTTTCTTGTTTAGTGGTTCTTAATGATTGATTAAGCTAGACATAGGTAATCAAGGTCTCAGAGAATTTCATGCACACAAAGTGTTTGATTAAATTTCCCAAAGAACTAAGCAAAAGAATTTCATGATTAGCCTAGGAGAATAGATGTCTAATTTGATTAATTAGTTAATGGAACTTGTTTATAATAGTTTTGAATAACGAGAATTAGTTTTTGAAATTGGTCATTAACAAAGTGATTAATGCCTTGAGAGAGGATTCGTCACAATTAGAGTTCTAGACTTAAGGATTAGCACTTGTGTGAGTTTGTAGACATCATAGGTGATGTGTGCTGTCGTGAGGGTTTTCAAGTTTTACCCTAAATGAAATCAATAGCCGCAAGTGCACAGCTGATCGATTGTAGTACTTAGGGATCGAATCCACAGAGAAGGAGGATCTTTCCTACAAAAGCCTTCGAAAGAAATGTAAAGTAAGGAAGTCTAGAACCAAACGGTTTTGTGGGGGGGTTTTGGTGGTGTGTTTAAAATGTAAAAACGAATCTTAAAGAGAAAATACGGGAATTAAAATGACCTAATAACTAAACTTAGCGAATTCGAGTAAAAATGAGAAAAACGGCTAACCTAATTGTTTAAATAAAAATCGATTGAAAGGGAATGAAAATAGTAAACTAAAGCTTGAAATAAAACGGTGTGAATCTTTAAGAAAAGAGGCGCTGGGGTTCAGGGAAGTTTTCTCAGGGGTACGAACGATTCAAAACATTGCTAGAGAGTAAATTTGATAAGATCTTAGCTTAAACTTTTCGAACTGAAGCCACGGACATATGAATACGCCACTGTCGTGATCATAGATAACTATCTCTCTCAACCCTGACCAGTAGGTTTCCACTCTAGCCCTGGAAAAGAAGAGATGCATTATGTTTAAGACTCGTCAGCATTCACAAATCGCCCATAGGTAGGTTTCCACTCCTATGTTTGTTTTGCTCTCCCAAACTAGATCTGACACCGGATGAACACTTTCGTGTCACCAAGCATCTGGATCAGATTGTAGTTCATGACGCTACTCTCATGCAGTAAAAATGAATTCAGAAGAAAAAGTTCTAAGATTCGGCTCAAAAGCTCATGGAATCCTCATCGAACATATAAATCCCCATCGAAAATCCCTTAGTCCCAACAATAAAACTACTCAGACATGATGAACGAAATCAAAAACATAGTATTAAAAAGTAGAATAGAAACCGAAATTTAAAAAGAAAGAACAAGGGTTCAAGAGACAGATCTCTCTCTCCCTAAAACCTAAAAACAAAGCTTAAAGTAAAATTTCTGTAAAGTATTTCGTCTCTCTTCTTCTCTGCCTAAAAACGACCTAAATGACATGTATTTATAGTCTCCAATACTCTCTGGTGTCTAGGGTTCCAGAATTGAGGCTGGGAAAATGATACGGGCTTCAGAAATGGGCCTTCGGGCTCGGAGTTAGCTGGCCGCGGTCGGGATGAGTGTGACCGCGGGAAATGGGTGGCTGGCCGCGGTCCCGGTGCTTCTGACCGCGGGAAATGACCTGTTGGCCGCGGGTGGAAACGCTTGCCGGCTTGTTTCTGGGACATCTTGCTCTTCGATTGCCAAACTGTAAAGTGTGCTGGAAAGCTGATATTTCCATCTTTAAGGTCTCCAAATTTGGGCTGGATCAGACGGTGAGAATGCCTTCAATTGGGGGTGAACTTCTGACGGTTTGACTCTGAGCTGAAATCTGGTTTTCTATCCATTTTGTTAAGCTTTTCCCTAAGTTACCTGAAAAGAGTCTTGGAACTACAAATACTAGAAAAACGTAATAAAAGTACTTGAAAGCAATTAAAAACATAAAAAAAGTATTTCAAAACGATCCATAAATGTGGTCAAAATACGGTGTTATCAACTCCCCCAGACTTAAACCTTTGTTTGTCCTCAAACAAAGCAAAAGCCTAAACTAGTTAAGTGAAAACAAAAATAGGAAATGCACAAATCTCAGAGACATGAACTCCTAAACTAGGACCAAAGATCGTGCATCAATCCACAACTTAGTCTAGAAAATTCTCACCAATACACAAGAGATACTAGTCCACTTTTTCCGTCATGCAAAATTTAAACAATCTAAATCTTGATTCCAGTCAACTAGCTCTTTACATTTATTAAGTTCAATAGTGAGTTCCGATTAAAGACATCATCCAGGGTAGACGGCGTTTGGCATTAAAGGGCTGTTTAAGTGGTAGAATTAAAGTGTTTTGGGTTATCTGAAGATCTGGAGGATGCAAGATAATATGCAAAACCGCAAGAGAGATAAGGACCTGTTGATGACCGCAATTTTCAGTCACTTCTTCTTGCCAAATGTAGTTGCATAATCCTTCCTCCTTTGTTGTAAACAGCTATTCCCCCAAATTTAGATTCTTTCCGGGAATCAGAAAATGATCTCCAAAACTCCATAAACTTTCCGCAATTTCCTTTCTTTTCTTCTTTTCCGATTTTTTTTAATTTTTTTGGAAAGGAAATGTCTTTTAAAGAGAGAGAGACTAGAGGACGAAATTGTACCAAAAATTGAGATTTTTCTAAGGCAAACTGAGCTTCCACTTGTGTTGAATCCTTCTGGGAACTTTTCCGGCAAATCGCAGGTCTCTGTCCTTGGTGACTGAAAACTGCGTCGTTCCTCTTTCTCTCCAACGTTTTTGCACTTATCAACATATAAGACAATAGAAAACAAGAGTGCATGTGGTTTGAAAGAGGATTGGTTAAGGTGGGGAACTAGCTAAAGATGAACTAGCCATTCAAAATTAACTGAGAGTGGTAAAAGTATAAAGGAGTCCTGAATGTATGATTCGTTTCCCTGGTCTAATGCTTCAATGAGAAAGTTAAGTCCAAATTAAGTTCAAATAAAACAGAGCTAGTGTATCCCTTCATCTAAATCAATCATTCAAATTCCTCTAGGGTACTTTGTTTTAAATGTGCTTAGCTACCGCCTAGTGTAGTCCTAAATCATGAATGAGCATGTCACTAGGAACAGTCTAAAAGCACACAGTCAACTATCATTGATTCACGTTCACTATTCCCTTTAAAACGTATTTTGTTTTGAAAACAGATTTTGAAAAACTTTAAGGAAAATGCAAAAAGTGTAGATAATGCAAGACTCATGAAAGAAAAGTGGTTAGAAAGGGATGAAATCCTCCCCCAGACTTAAATCACACTGTCCTCAGTGTGAAACAAATCAAGATTGGATGAGGAAAATGCATAGATAATCGAATTGGTAAGGCCAAAGAGAACTTACCTGGATCTGGGATGCTGGTGGAGATGAACCGGATTCATTCGAAGAGGTTTGGGAAGGTGATAGGTGGTGATGAAGGTGGTGGAAAGTGATGAATGAGGTGGAGTGGGGATTGGTGAGGTGGAAAGAGGTGAAGTGGGTGGTTTGGGGTCGGGTTTGATTTCAACGACCATTTGCCGCGGTCAGGAGCCACGCGACCGCGGCAAACTGGTCCTCGGCCGCGGTCAGAAAGACGCGACCGCGGTCGAAGGGGTGTCTCCCGCGGTCATAACACCTGCGACCGTGGGAGCTTATCTTGCGGCCTTTTCCTGCTTCTCCTTGGTTCCTGCTGGGCCGAGCAGTCAGGGACCATCCTTCTTTTTGGTTTTTTTTTGGGTTTGTCGATTTTTTTGGTTTTTTTGTTTTATAAGAAACACCTGAAACTAAGAAAAAGAAAAAGATCAGTAGAAAAAGAAAGAAAAATCCTAAAGAAAACAATACCTAAATCGGTTGCCTCCCATTAAGCGCTTCTGTTTTAAGACGTTTAGCTCGACTTTTGGTGTTGGACGTGGCTTAGTCCAATTAAGAAGACCTTGTCCTGAGACAAGTCTTTTTCGACATCTCCTTGCTTTGCCTAGCAGGTTCTTCGTCACTCCAAAGTTCTTCTTCAAACTCTTCTGTTGCAGAACGTTTTCCTGCTTTGCTGTTGTATGGGACAGCTTCTGTGAAGACATCTTTGTCGATATTAGCAAATGAAATCCTCCTGTTTGGCCAGTCCATTATATCTCCGGAAGTTGCTAGAAAAGACCATCCAAGAATCACTGGATATGTTGCATCTCTCGTCTCGACAATGTAGAAGTCGACAGACACTATGCAATCTCCTATTCTCAAAGGAATTTCATGAGCTATTCCTTGAGGTGTTGCATTGGAATCATCAGCTAGACTAATCTTTGCTCTAGTCCTGCGCAGGTGTTTAATACCAAGGGTCAAAGAAATTGCCTTGGACATCATGTTAAGACAAGCTCCAGAATTACAAAGCACGTTTTAAAACATTTCTCCTCTAATAGAACAAGAGATAAGAAACTGACCTACACCTTCGATTTTGTGAAGTGTTCGAACAGGTTTACCTCTTCTTGCATGGTTGAACAAGTCTTCTATCTCAGGGATTGATTCCTTGCTCTCACAGAAGTAGTGGCCTATCATGAAGTCCTTGCAAGCTTTGGCAAAGGTGATTCCTTCAGGCAAATTTTGGACTACTTCATTGAATTCATCGAGCTTTTCTTTGCTGATTTTGTTGGTGTAGTGGCTGCAGTCTTCAGGCTTTTTGAGGTGAATCGCATAGCCAGCTGCTTCTGGTGTTGTCATGTATCGAACTCGCATAAAGTGTCTATGGATATCCTCTTTAGACTCCTTGCAGGACCTGAAAAAGACTTGCAAACGACCAAGCTTCCAGATTTCATCAAAGGTTAGGTGAGCAGGGAATGACCTGACTACGTTGTTGAACTCCATTAGCTTTTTGATATGTCTATATTTTGCATCATTTAGATTGCATTTTAGAGTCCTCATCATGTCTTTTCCCATGTAAATTGAGTCTTTAGGCATCAAAATAGGATTTAGGGCTTGCAATAGGTCCCAAAGAGTTTTGCATGTTTTGAAGTCTTTATCAGGTGCTTTGGAAGCCATTTGGAGCTTAAGAAGAGGAGCTGAAAAGAAAACGGTGAAGAAAAGCGTCAAAAATGGTGAAAACCGCTTGGAGGAATTTCTCGGCCAAAACTCGTACCGGCTGGACAGAAACCTCGGTCAAAAAGCTTACCGCGGTACATAGCCCTCGGCCATTTTTCTTACCGCGGGAAGCTTTTCTCGGCCAAAACCTGTCCTTACCCGCGCGTTTCAAAGATCGGCAATCCGGGGAACCTTCCGGTCCGAATAAGTTGGCGGGGTCTTCATCAAAGTTGGAGATAATCAATCAAAGATCCCGGAACAGTTGGATTCATCCAATTCGGACCGGTGAGGTGAAAGATACGGCTTCCGGAAGATGCACCAGTACTGCGCGTACTCGAGAACCGAACAGCGGACTTCAAAGATCACGAAGGACGGAGCCTTTCCGGTCCGAACTAACCTGCCCGATCTTCATCAAAGTTTTAGATCTGTGAAAGATCTTCTCAGAACGCTTGGAATCACTCAATTCAGAGCAATGGTTTGAAAGATAAGGTCTCCGGAGTTCACATCGGTCCAAAAGCTTATTTTCCGGTGATTCCAATGCGGTGCAAAGATGTGAAATCCAGGAAGCCTTCCACTTCCCAAGCTCCGACGGTTTCTTCACCAAAGTTCGAGCTTATTGAGTCATCTTGACTGTGGAACTGCTCTCAGAGCAATTGGAGTCGTGTGATGAAAGTTACTGCTTCCGGAAGGCAATATGGTCGATACGAGCCTAAATGAGTTGCGATACGCGTTAAGTATTTTCTCAGGCCTCGGCATCGTTACCTCGCCATTGCTCAAGTCAAGGCTCATATCTTGTGAGTATTTTGGACTAGACATCGTGCCAATGCCTCGACATTGCTCAAGTCAAGACCTCGTGCCAATGCGTGCATGCCGGACTCTGTTCTCCCAAACCCCTCGACTACCAAGCCCTGTGACATTCTATGGCGAGGTCCCTTGTCACAACCCTAGAATCAAGAACAAGACGGCTCAAGAACACACACATGAAGATGGATCAAAGACTAGGGTTCGTGCATGTTCTTGACGTGTTCTTCACGAGATCTCCATTTGGATCTTGGCTCACGTGCACTCCTCGACATCAAGGCCTCGGCTTCACTCTCCGACACACCGTGGCACTCACCCATCAACCCAAGAAGGCGGCTCAGTACCCGGTTTGTTCCGGGCTGACCCGCGACACTTTCCCTTTGCTATAAATACATTTTAGGACCAAAAACCTAGGGAGGGGATCTCTTATCATCTTTTAGCTTGAAGAACTTGCCTCTTTTGTGAAACTTGATTAATCTAATCCGATATCTCGCTTTTGCATCAGAATCTTGTTCTTTCTTTATTTCTTTTATCATCCAGCATTAAACTCCTTATCATGACTAGCTACACGTCTTGCAAAGGACTTAGTGAGCTCGTTATGATCAGTGAGTAGTCGTTTAAGCGACTTTAAATAGGTAGATTAGGGTGCTTTCAAGATAGATTAATGGGTTTAGGTGTCTAGTATTGCATGTTTCATTCCTTAACCGATGAGATCTCTAGGCTGGTTCCAAGCACATCACTTGAGGTTCAGATCTGAGACATATCTCGCATCAAAAGTGTTTGTAGAAATGTCTGAACCACTCGGTTAAGGGTTTAAGAGTCTTTCATCGCGAGAGTGATTGTTTGTTCTCTTAAATGACATTTTTGAACTGAATCTTATTGCTGACTGATTCGTGCTTCTCAAAAGGGATTTTGGTATGAAAGAGGATCAGTTTAGATGTTTAATACTTTCATGAGAAGATTAACATGCCTTGAGTTCAAAGTTAAATGAAATCGCTTGATAAAATGATTCATTAACCTATTAGTTTAGCTTGGAACCACCCGAGTCAAATATCCTGTCTAAAGCTTCTGCCTTTATCATATATTATCATCATCCGAACCATTTGCTTGTCATTTGCATCTTTACTTAGTTCAAATCTCATCTTTTGTTTCATTTTTATGCTTATTCACTTGTTAATTAGTTTAGCTAAAACCCTAATCATTCTCTCTTGACTTAAGATCATAAGTAACATAGATTAGTGTCTCCACTACAAGTTTGGTTTGATAACCCCTTGTACTACAAGGACAGGGGTATTGATAACCTCTACAAAGGGTGAAAACCCTTAGTTATCAATTGGCGCCGTTGCCAACTTGTGGTAGCATTAGTCTCTTATTTGTTCTTAAGATCAAGACTTTACTTTCTTTTGTTTTACTGACTCTTTTGCAAGTTCCTGTTTTGATTTCAGGTGCATGAAAACTAGGTCTCGCAGCACAGAACCGCCTTTACCATACGACAATAACATTAACAGGATTGAGAGGCGAGCTCGCGAGAGAGAACGGCACTTTGAAAGACTTGGAATGGCAGAACAGCAGAGGATCGAGCAACAGGCTCAAGATGCCGAGGACCAGGCTCAGGCTAATCAGGTGCAGGCAGGAAGAAATGAACAACAAGCCTATGTTAACCAACAACAGGCTCAGAGAAACGAACGACTTGCTCAGCAAAACCAACATCAAGCGAATAGAAATGAGCAACAAGCCCATCATGTTCATCCGCCACCGCCACCCGCTCAGAGACAACCTCCTCCGGTCTTTGTTGGAGAGAACGACCGAGCTAATGCGCACCAATATAGAGCCGGGATTCAAGCTCCACCGGTTCAAAATAACAACTTTGAGGTTAAAGCTTCCCTGCTCAATATGGTGCAGAGCTCCAAGTTTCACGGTCTAGCCGGAGAAGATCCTCTCGAGCATCTCGATCAGTTTGATCGAGTTTGCGACTTAACCAAGATCAATGGCGTCTCAGAAGATAGCTTCAAGCTACGCTTGTTCCCATTCAGCCTCGGTGATAAAGCTCACCAGTGGGAAAAGAACCTCCCGAGGGGTTCTATACAAACATGGGAGCATTGTAAACTGGCGTTCTTATCAAAGTTCTTTTCCACATCACGCACGGCTAAGCTCAGGAATCAGATCTCAAGTTTCACGCAACACAACAACGAGAGTTTTAGTGAAGCTTGGGAACGGTTTAGGTGTTATACTAACCAATGCCCACACCACGGCTTCTCAGAGGCATCCCTCTTGAGTACTTTATACCGAGGTGCACTCCCCAAGATCAGAAACCAACTCGATACAGCTTCAAACGGAAATTTTCTTGGGAAAGAGATCAATGCGGCAATGGAACTAGTAGAAAACCTAGCCATGTCTAATGACACGTATGGAGAGGATTTTGATAGAGCAAACTGTTCAGAGGGATCTAGTGATGAACAGCGCATGAAGAAGGATATAAGAGAGCTTCAGAGCAAACTTGACAAGGTTTTAATGGCGACTCAAAAGCCAATACACTTTGTAGGCGAGTTTGATGAGCAAGGGCCAAGTTTTGACAATGTTAATGAAGATGGTCTAACTCAAGAGGAGCTGAACTACATAGGGAATCAACAGAGGTATCAGAGGTTTAACAACTACAGCAATAACCTAAACCTCTCTTATAGAAACCCGAATGTAGCTAACCCTCAAGACCAAGTGTACCCTGCTCAACAACAACAAAAAAGCTATGCTCAAAAAGCCCCTTTTCAGAATACCTTCCAGCCCAAGCAACAGTTCAGTGGGCAACAGCACGGCTACACTCAGCAGAATCAAGCGGCTCAGGGTAACAACTTCAACAGCCAACCGCAGCAACAGAAGTTTCCACCAGGGTTCAATCCACAGCCGATGGGTAATCAGCAACAGATTCAGGGAACGGGTCAGAATCAGATGGGAACCGATGTCTGTGGGATTCTACAGCAACTGTTACAGGGTCAGCAGCGAGTGGAGAGCCAGCACGCAACAATGCAGCAAGATATCAGAGAGCTTAAGCAAAACCAAGCCTCTACATCATCAAGAGGCCCGGCTTTACCAGGTAAACCGGAGCCAAACCCCAAGGAGTATGTGAACGCTATCACATTGAGGAGTGGTAAAGAATTACAAGCTCCAACGCCTAAGACAAAGCTCATTGAGGCCAATGAGCAACTAGAGGGGGAGACAGCCTCAAATGATGCGCATAAAACCCAGGTTTTAGAGAAGGAACCGGTTAAAGACAAAGGAAAAGAGGTGGAGAAGACAACTGAGATTGAAAAGCCTTACGTCCTACCACCACCTTACCAACCCAAGATACCATTCCCAGGGCGTTTCAAAAAGAAAATCCTAGACAAAGCCAAGGCGGTCTTTGAGAAACACTTGGAGAACACGCAACTTACCTTACCCATCATAGACGCTTTCTTAGCTATACCACAGCTTGGAAAGTTTCTAAAAGATGTGATCCTCAATAAGACAAAGGAGCTCCAGGGTATGGTAATACTAAGCCATGAGTGCAGCGCTATAATACAAAGAAGATCTATACCAAGAAAGCTATCCGATCCGGGCAGCTTTACTTTACCGTGTGCTTTAGGTCACTTGAAGTTCTCAAACTGGCTATGTGATCTAGGAGCTTCTGTGAGCTTAATGCCTTACACGGTGGCCAAGAGACCGGGATACAAAAGTTACAAGCCGGCCAAGATCTCTCTTGTATTAGCTGATAGATCGGTTAGACTACCGGTGGGGTTGCTTGAAGATTTTCCTTTGA
This sequence comes from Eutrema salsugineum, assembly GCF_000478725.1. Taxonomy (NCBI): domain Eukaryota; kingdom Viridiplantae; phylum Streptophyta; class Magnoliopsida; order Brassicales; family Brassicaceae; genus Eutrema; species Eutrema salsugineum. The sequence continues at coordinate 14,129,026 of NW_006256756.1, read as the reverse complement.
GAATCGGTGAGATAGAAATCCCCACGGACTTCATAGTTCTTGAAATGGACGAGGAACCACTAGACCCCATCATCTTGGGCCGACCGTTCTTGGCAACCGCTGGAGCAATAATCGATGTGAGAGGGGGTATGATTGAACTACACATCGGTTCTGAGACTATGAAGTTCAATGTGAAGGAAATGATGAAGAAACCGACCATTGGAGGTCAGGTTTTCTATGTGGAGGTTATGGAGGAGCTAGCTGATGAGCTCCTTGAAGAATTAAACGCAGAAGACCCGTTACAAGTGGTCTTAACACAGGAACAAAGCGAGCACGGGTACTTGAACGAGGAAAGCGAGGTGTACAAGCGTTTTTTGGATCAACTGAGGGAACTTGGAGCCGAGACGAGGTTTCTCCAGCTCAAGAAGAGTGGCCTCGACATTTTAGACAGCGAGGGGTCCAAGGGTATAGAGGAGACGCCTCGGGATATCATTGCCGTTACAACTTATGCCGAGGCCGATGGTATACCACGCGAGAACAAGGAAAAGGCCGAGGAAGCTGTTCCGAGCCAATGCAGCTTTGATGCCGATTGGAATGAGGCTGATGCACCCCCTGTTGAGCTCAAGCCTCTACCAACAGGGCTCAGGTATGCTTTCTTAGGTCTAAACTCCACTTATCCCGTGATCATTAACGATAGCTTCCTTGAACATGAAGAGCGTGCATTGCTTAGTGAAGTGAGAAAATTCAAAAGAGCCATAGGGTATTCTTTGGCTGATATTAGAGGGATCTCTCCTGATATATGCACCCACAGGATCCACCTAGAGGACCAAGCTATGTCCTCTATTGAGCACCAATGTCACCTTAACCCGAACCTTAAAGAGGTGGTTAAGAAGGAGATACTAAAGCTCCTTGAGGCAGGGATAATATATCCAATCTCTGACTCTCGGTGGGTATCTCCTGTACATGTTGTGCCCAAGAAAGGTGGGATCACGGTGGTGAAAAACGATAAGGATGAACTCATAGCCCAAAGAACTATAACCGGCCATCGCATGTGCATTGACTATAGGAAATTGAATTCTGCATCAAGAAAATATCATTTTCCTTTACCATTCATTGATCAAATGCTTTAACGGCTAGCTAATCATCCTTATTTCTGTTTTCTCGATGGATACTCGGGGTTCTTTCAAATACCTATAGACCCCCGAGATCAAGAGAAAACGACATTCACCTGTCCTTATGGCACTTATGCCTATAGGAGAATGCCTTTTGGTTTATGTAATGCACCGACCACTTTTCAAAGATGTATGATGCACATTTTCTCTGATCTAATTGAAGAGAAAGTTGAGATGTTTATGGATGATTTCTCCCTATACGGCTCCTCTTTCTCCGAATGTCTTGCTAATCTATCTCAGGTTCTTAAGCGGTGTGAGGAGCATAGGCTTGTCTTGAACTGGGAGAAGTGCCATTTCATGGTCCAAGAAGGCATTGTCTTGGGACACAAGGTATCAGAGAAGGGCATTGAGGTAGACAAGGCTAAGATCGAGGTGATGATAAACCTACAAGCTCCGAACTCGGTAAAAGGGATAAGAAGCTTCCTTGGCCATGCAGGGTTCTATAGGCGGTTTATTAAAGATTTCTCCAAGATAGATAGACCCTTAACTAGGCTATTGTGCAAAGAAGTGGAGTTTGTCTTTGATGAAGAGTGTGAGGAAGCGTTTAAGAGAATCAAGGAAGCTTTGATCAGTGCACCGATTGTACAAGCCCCTGATTGGTCTTTACCATTCGAAGTAATGACTGATGCATCTGATTATGCTGTGGGAGCTGTCTTGGGGCAGAAGAAAGATAAGAAGCTCCATGTGATCTACTATGCAAGCCGCACCTTGGATTCGCCTCAAGAAAAGTATGCCACCACCGAGAAGGAAATGCTTGCCATTGTGTTTGCATTTGATAAATTCAGGAGTTATCTTGTGGGATCAAAGGTCACGGTTTACACAGATCATGCGGCCTTGAGGTATCTGATGTCTAAGAAGGACGCTAAGCCGAGGCTGTTGAGATGGGTCTTATTGCTCCAAGAATTTTACATGGAGATACTTGATAAGAAGGGCATTGAAAACGGGGCCGCAGACCATCTCTCGAGGCTGAGAATTGAAGAACAGGTCCCCATAGATGATGCTTTACCAGAGGAAACCCTCATGCTAGTCAGGTCCTACTTAGAAGTGGAGGAGGCCAACACGATCAACGAAAGAAGACTCCCATGGTTCGCGGATCTAGTGAACTACTTGTCATGCGGTTTAGAGCCACCAGATCTTGATACTTATCAGAGGAAGAAGAGATGTGATGAGATATCATTGGGATGAACCATATCTTTACGTGCTTAACAAGGACCATCTCTATAGGCGATGCTTGGCCGAAGAAGAGATCCATCCGGTTCATCGTATGGTGGTCACTTAGGTGCGTTCAAGACGGTAGACAAGGTTTTACAAAGCGGTTTCTGGTGGCCGACTATGTTCAAGGACGCTCAAGATGTAGTCTCAAGGTGTGAAGATTGTCAAAGGCACGGTAACATATCCAAGAGGAATGAAATGCCTCAAAACCCAATCTTTGAAGTAGAGGTATTCGACTGTTGGGGCATTGACTTCATGGGTCCCTTTGTAAGCTCATACGGGAACCAGTATATCCTTGTCGCGGTGGACTATGTGAGTAAATGGGTTGAAGCGGTCGCATCTCCTACCAACGATTCAAAAGTGGTGGTAAAACTCTTTAAGAGTATCATTTTCCCACGGTTTGGAGTCCCAAGAGTAGTTATCAGTGATGGGGGAAGCCATTTCATCAACAAGACTCTTGAAAGTCTTTTGAAGAAGCACGGAGTGAAGCACAAGGTGGCAAGCCCTTATCATCCGCAAACCAGCGGCCAAGTGGAGGTCTCTAACCGTCAAATAAAGGCCATTTTGGAGAGAACCGTGAGCTCATCTAGGAAGGATTGGAGCAAGAAACTTGATGATGCTTTGTGGGCTTACAGAACCGCGTACAAGACCCCCATTGGAACCTCACCGTTTAACTTGCTCTATGGGAAAAGCTGTCATTTACCGGTTAAGTTGGAGTACAAAGCTCTTTGGGCAGTGAAACTTCTGAACTTTGACATCAAGACCGCACAAGAGAAGAGGGTTTTACTGCTTCACGAGCTTGAGGAGATCCGTTTAGACGCTTTTGAGAGCTCTAAATTTTACAAGGAAAAGACCAAGGCGCTCCATGACAAGAAGATACACAAGAGAGAGTTCAAAGAAGGGGACCAAGTTCTGTTGTTTAACTCGAGGCTTAAGCTATTCCCTGGGAAGCTGAGGTCTAAGTGGTCCGGTCCGTTCACAATTCTTGAAGTAAGACCTTATGGAGCCGTCGTGTTAAAAGGAAAAGATGGACAAGGTTTTGTGGTAAACGGTCAGAGGGTAAAACATTACTTGGCATCAGAAACAAGAGAGGGAGCTACCTCAGTTCCTCTTCTTGAACCGGAATAAGCCTGAAAAGGTATGAAAAGTCAAACTTAGGGACATTAAACAAAGTGCTCTTGGGAGACACCCCAAGCTTATCCTTGTACATATTTCGTATTTCATCTTCTTTTTCTTTTTATTTGAAGCTTTTTGAAGGGTTTGTTAAGTGTTTCAGTAGTTAGACAGTGAGCCTTGAGAGAAAAGCTTGGAAAAGAAACGGCCTGATGATTTAAGTCAGAGAATATTCATAGCCTCGGTATCGACCCTCGGTATATTCATACCGCGGTCACCTTTTACCTAGTGAAAGCTTGAGAACCTCAGCTAAACTCCTCGACTTATTTCCATCATGGCCGTGTATGTGAAGTGAAGTGGTGAAATGACTAAGTGTGGGGGAGGCTCACGGTCTAAACACCTCGGTATAATTATACCGAGGAGCGATGTTTACTTAAAACGGTCAAATACCTCGATTCAAGGCCGCGACCAGTTTACACCAAGGCCAGCCCGTTTAAACCCCCAAGCACCAAGTGTTCTTTGTAAAAACAAGTGACCTCGGCATGATACCCTCGTGGTGGAGCATGCCGAGGTGCCCGGTTTCAAGAACGATCGAAAACAAGAACACTTGGAACACTTAGATCGAAGAAGAAGCTTTGCGCGGTCTAAGGAAAAGACTTGAAGGCCACGGAGATTTACTTGTTAGGATGAACTCAAACCACTCGGCTTGGTACCCTCATGGTGGAACAAGTCGAGGCCGCTCAAGCTACGCGAGAAAAATCAGTCTAGACCATACGGCCCACGTCATCCCCATACCGCGTCCATTTGGAGGCTTTGCGCGGTAATTTGAATTTGAACGCTCGGTCAAGGAGATTTTTGGCGTGGTCAACGGCTGGAGCTGGAGCAGAGAGGGGGAACAGTCCCACAACAGTCCAAATGCCAGCTGGAAAGCGCGCTCCAGCCCATACCAGCCTCCATACCGAGCTAAAACGCAGAGTTTGCCTTCTTCACTCTTTTCTCAGCATTTCACGAACACAACTCTCTCATCTCTCATTCATTTCACACAATTCCAAGTGCTCTAGACTCCTTAGGGTGTTGTCTATTCTGTATAAGCATCTCACTGAGCTTGAATCTTGGATTCCCAAAGGTATTTGCATCTTAAAGAACTCATCTTTTTCCTTCATTCTTTGCGAGCTTTAATGTTTGTAAAATGTGGAATCGATTCTTTTTGAGCATATCGGCCTTTGGGAACAATTTTAAAAATTCCATCAGGATAGACAACGGATGAAAAACTGGTCTTTGCACTGAAAATCATTTGTTCTTGAGTTTTTAAAATTCTTGAGAAAATGCTCTTGGAATCGGCTTAAATGGTGAACCGAGTTGTTGAGCTGAACTGTCTAGATATCTTGTCTCTCACCGGTTGTTCTAGCTCATTGTTAATCTTTTCGATGTTTGAAGAAGCTATAAAACCGGTCCTGTTAGAGAAAAAGCTCTGTTCTTGCCATCTTGAGATACATGTTCTTAGCGATATACTTGATTCTAACGGTTCCCTTGAGAATCTGCCTTGCAGATGACCGGCGAACAAACCGTTCCTGCTCATGAGACGAACAAAAGCGAGGTCCAGAGGAGGGGTACGAAAGGAAAAGCCGCTGCCTTGGCACGTAATGGTGGAACAAGCAAGAAACCCTCAGCAAGACCCGATGGCAAGCCAGCCGCTAAACGAGCAAGGAACGCCGAGCTCATTCCGGCACCGGCCCTTGAATCAAAAAGGAATGGGAAGCAGGCAGCTACTGGAAACGATGAAGATGAGCTGAGAGCCCTGTTACCTCATGAAACCGATTGTGGCAAGAAGGCAAAGAAGGAACCGAAGCCCGAGCCCGAGGAAGAGCATTTCCCGACTACTGAGGAGTATTTGGACCATTTTAACTCTATAAGGGTGGCTCAAGGTCGGTTTCCTGATATGGAGTTGTTGACAAAGCTTGAGATACTCGATGATGTTACGCTCATCTTTCAAAACATGGGTTTGGCCGAGTTCTTTGAGATGAGCGATGTTGATTATGAGGGGATTACACAACAGTTTCTTGCAACTTTGGAGGTTGTCATCTACCCCAAGAGAGATCCCAAGCGCTTACATGGCAAAGGGTTCGGCCACATTGAGTTTGACATGGAAAACGTGCACTACAAGGTCAGTTTCAAGGAGCTTGATGAGATATTTGGCTTTGAAAGGAACGGAAGCTCGCTTTTGGACCTTACTTGGGAGGCAAGAGCAAGACGAATTGCATCAGAAACCCTGCGATCAGATACACCAACCGAGTTCTAGCCTCTACGAATTGCATCAGAAACCCTGCGATCAGATACACCAACCGAGTTCTAGCCTCTACATTCTTCTCGACCTATAACCCTGGTGTTATTCATACGGCCGAGCTTGATCTGTTAGGACTTGGACTGAAGCCGCTCATCACTCAAATGAAGAACAAGAAGGAGTTCCAAGGGCCAATGCATGTACCCTCTTTAGGCGCGTTCTTTGCGATTCAAATGCTTACTTACAGGCACAATGTATGGTGCGACCGAAAGAAGAAAGGAGCAAGGAGGCTTCAGAACGGTTGGATTGTCACTAAGATTTTGAGAGCTCAAGGGTTCATATTCCCTGATTCACCATCAAGGCCGAGTTTCATTGATGAGCAATACTTAAGTAAAAGTGGTTTCTTTGGAGGCAAGTCCGAGGACAAATGGGTTTACAACTTCACGCTGATGCACAGAGACGGGACACAGGTTCTACTGCCTAACCGAGGCCTCACCATGCTTGATAAACAGTGTAACGTCTCCTTCTATGTCCTCAAAGATCAGTTGTACAACCCATCTCTCGACCCACCAATGCGCAAGTGCACCAAAGCCGCGTCTAGCAAGCCTCAGAACGAGAATGACACGGCCGGATGTGAGAACGAAGAACAGAGATGTTCTGAGAGAAGGATAGGGCAGGCCGATACCATTTTGAGCCATACGTGTGGGGGAAGCCTGAATACCACACCAAGAAGCTGTATTCGAGAGTGAACACCCTCCAAAAGTGGTGTAAGTGGCAAGACAAGACCATTCACGCGTTGGTGGACTGTGTAAGGCACTTGAAAAAGAAGGTCAAGCAACTAACCAGGCCATCCCCACCGGATAAGAACTCGGCGACCTCAACCGCACCGGTTATACAAGAAGAGGTTGGAGAAAGCTCAAACGCGAGGAACCCGGAGTTTCCACCAGGCAAAGAGGACTGGATCGATCCTGCCTCGGCTTTCTTACCTGAACCCTCGGAGAGCAGCCCACCACGTCAGTCCACACCCTCCTGCTCAACGTCAAATCCCTCGTACTACTTGGGATCAGACCTCTCAGACTGAGGTATCGACTTCAAACCCTTGTAAATATGCATCTTGTATATACCATCTTGCATTTGTTTAGTTTGTCTTTTTACTTCTCTCACACGCTTTTATAACACAAGGGATTGTGTTATTTAAGTGTGGGGGAGGAGGTTTGTGTTTTCTGATCTTGTTTTCTTTGTTCTTATTTGACTTTTGCACTCTTGAGTCTCATTTAGCTTAGTACATATGATAAAATTGCATCATTCTAGTTGCATCTCGCATTCTAAGATCGAGTCTAGTTGCATCATGTAGGATTGCATCAATGCAAGGAGCAATGATAGATTTTTTTTCTAGAGAGTAAATCACTTGCGAACTTGAACTAAATACGCTTGTGAAACTCATTCTGTGCTTGTAAAGCTTGAATCGATTTGAATCTGAGAACAAGTTTGAATTACACTCAACTCTAACTTAGTGATAACCCTGAACTTGAATTGAAAATATCTTTTGATGCATTGCTTGAACAGGCTTGTGGATACCGATATACATACTTGAGCTAGAATCGTTGTTTTTTTTACCACCCTCCTTCCTTAGCTCAAGTAGCTGAATCCGCATCATGGATCAGTTCCCTCACCTTGAACCCATCTTTCTTTCGAGCCAATGTTTGTGTGTGAATTGTAAGGCCACCTTGGACTGAACTTAGCAGAAAGTGTTAGGTTTAGAGCGACAAGGGCATGTCTCATTGAGTGCTATGTTCCAACATCAAGGAACTGAGAGTATTGGTAAGGAATAAGTGTGGGGGAAAAGACTTGTTGGTGAGTGGAAAAAGGTGAGTTGAGTGGAAAAGAGAAAGTGGAAATAGCTAGGGGGATGAAAGAAAAAGAATCGAGTCTTGGATTTGAAAAGATGAGCTCTGATGTTTTTAAAAGAAAAATTTAGTCTCTGAAATGAAAAGAAGCCAAAAAGGCTCAAGTGTTCTAAAATAAAAAGAAAAGAGGTTATTCGCTGTGAAAGGGAAGAGCTATGCGAATAAATGAATTCCAAGACTTGAGGATGAAAGCAAAAGTGAGTCACCTAGTGAAAAGAAAATGATTGAAAAGAGTGAGGATCTTGAGAGGGTGAGCAAGTGAAAAAGCTTTGAGTGGAGTGTGGGGTGTGATGAGTCTTGCCCTTGTATGCATAGGTTGCTTTTTACTTTTAGCATTCTGCCAAAGTTTTGTCGTTCATAGAGAGATCCCTTGCTGCATTACACCCGCTTGAATACTGATGAGATCATTTTTATCTCATGACCTTACCATAGCCAAGCCAGCCTATTTGAACATTGCATCATTTGATTCACCGGTTACGAACTTAATGAATGTGAAAGAGTTGAATGTGATGATGACTTCTGGAGATTCCGTGCTTTAGTTGGAAAATATCTGAGTATAGCTTTGATTTGCATATTTGAGCATGAATCCGAGTTCTTATTGTGATCAATTCTCTCTAAAAAGGAAATATGAGCTCCATCTGCACTACAACCTCTCTCTCTCATTTGTTCTTTTCGCTTGAGGACAAGCAAAGGACAAGTGTGGGGGAGTTGATATGTCTATATTTTGCATCATTTAGATTGCATTTTAGAGTCCTCATCATGTGTTTTCCCATGTAAATTGAGTCTTTAGGCATCAAAATAGGATTTAGGGCTTGCATTAGGTCCCAAAGAGTTTTGCATGTTTTGAAGTCTTTATCAGGTGCTTTGGAAGCCATTTGGAGCTTAAGAAGAGGAGCAAAAAAGAAAACGGTGAAGAAAATGGTCAAAAATGGTGAAAACCGCTTGGAGGAATTTCTTGGCCAAAACTCGTACCGGCTGGACAGAAACCTCGGTCAAAAAGCTTACCGCGGTACATAGCCCTCGGCCATTTTTCTTACCGCGGGAAGCTTTTCTCGGCTAAAACCTGTCCTTACCCGCGCGTTTCAAAGATCAGCAATCCGGGGAACCTTCCAGTCCGAATCAGTTGGCGGGGTCTGTATCAAAGTTGGAGATAATCAAGAAAAGATACCGGAACAGTTCGAATCATCGAATTCAGACCAGTGAGGAGAAAGATACGGCTTCCGGAAGATGCACTAGTACTGCGCTTACTCGAGAACCGAACAGCGGACTTCAAAGATCACGAAGAACGGAGCCTTTCCGGTCCGAACTAACCTGCCCGATCTTCATCAAAGTTTGAGATCTGTGAAAGACCTTCTCAGAAAGCTTGGAATCACTCAATTCAGAGCAATGGTTTGAAGGATAAGGTCTCCGGAGTTCACATCGGTCCAAAAGCTTATTTTCCGGTGATTCCAATGCGGTGCAAAGATGTGAAATCCAGGAAGCCTTCCACTTCCCAAGCTCCGACGGTTTCTTCACCAAAGTTCGAGCTTATTGAGTCATCTTGACTGTGGAACTGGTCTGAGAGCAATTGGAGTCCTGTGATGAAAGTTACTGCTTCCGGAAGGAAATATGGTCGATACGAGTCTAAATGAGTTGCGATACGCGCTAAGTATTTTCTCAGGCCTCGGCATCGTTACCTCGACATTGCTCAAGTCAAGGCTCATATCTTGGGAGTATTTTGGACTAGACCTCGTGCCAATGCCTCGGCATATTGGGATCAAGGCATGCACACGTAAGAAATGAAGCTGGAAACGACTAAGTGTTGAACGTGCACCTCGGTGTAATGGCCTCGGCGTGCATGCCGGACTCTGTTCTCCCAAACCCGTCAACTACCAATCCCCGCAACATTCTATGGCGAGGTCCCTTGTCACAACCCAGAATCAAGAACAAGACGGCTCAAGAACACACACGTGAAGATGGATCAAAGACTAGGGTTCGTGCATGTTCTTGACGTGTTCTTCACGAGATCTCCATTTGGATCTTGGCTCACGTGCACTCCTCGACATCAAGGCCTTGGCTTCACTCTCCGACACACCGTGGCACTCACCCATCAACCCAAGAAGGCGGCCAGTACCCGGTTTGTTCCGGGCTGACCCGCGACACTTTCCCTTTGCTATAAATACATTTTAGGACCAAAAACCTAGGGAGGGGATCTCTTATCATTTTTTAGCTTTAAGAACTTGCCTCTTTTGTGAAACTTGATTAAACTAATCCGATATCTCGCTTTTGCATCAGAATCTTGTTCTTTCTTTATTTCTTTTATCATCCAGCATTAAACTCCTTATCATGACAAGCTACACGTCTTGCAAAGGACTTAGTGAGCTCGTTATGATCAGTGAGTAGTCGTTTAAGCGGCTTTAGATAGGTAGATTAGGGTGCTTTCAAGATAGATTAATGGGTTTAGGTGTCTAGTCTTGGATGTTTCATTCCTTAACCGACGAGATCTCTAGGCTGGATCCAAGCACATCACTTGAGGTTCAGATCTGAGACATATCTCGCATCAAAAGTGTTTGTAGAAATGTCTGAACCACTCGGTTAAGGGTTTAAGAGTCTTTCATCGCGAGAGTGATAGTTTGTTCTCTTAAATGACATTTTTGAACTGAATCTTATTGCTGACTGATTTGTGCTTCTCAAAAGGGATTTTGGTATGAAAGAGGATCAGTTTAGATGTTTAATACTTTCATGAGAAGATTAACATGCCTTGAGTTCAAAGTTAAATGAAATCGCTTGATAAAATGATTCATTAACCTATTAGTTTAGCTTGGAACCACCCGAGTCAAATATCCTGTCTAAAGCTTCTGCCTTTATCATATATTATCATCATCCGAACCATTTGCTTGTCATTTGCATCTTTACTTAGTTCAAATCTCATCTTTTGTTTCATTTTTATGCTCATTCACTTGTTAATTAGTTTAGCTAAAACCCTTATCATTCTCTCTTGACTTAAGATCACAAGTAACATAGATTAGTGTCTCCACTACAAGTTTGGTTTGATAACCCCTTGTACTACAAGGACAGGGGTATTGATAACCTCTACAAAGGGTGAAAACCCTTAGTTATCACTTCTCTCTACTGATGTTGTTTGTGATCCATTGAATTTCTCCTGAACTGTCCTCTGAGGTATATCCTGCGTTTGGATCTTTTACAAACAACCCATACTCTTCATCTTCAGAGTATTGCTCTTCATACTCATCTTCACAAGACAAGGCAATGTTTCAGGGCCATGACTTGTCCTCGTCTTCAGATCTTTGGGTGCTGATGGAGCAAACCAGTTATTGATGGAGTGGTTTAGTCATCCCAGGAGGTGTATCAGACGCACAGCTGCTTGTATGAGCTGAACGGGACTGTTTTGGAACGTTTTCCGGTTGGCCTTGACTGCAGGTGACGCGACCGCGGGAAAACGACCATGGGCCGTGGGCAGACCTAACACGACCGCCGGAGAAGGCTTCTTGGCCGCGGTCGGGAGCGACGCGACCGCGGGGAAGTGTCTCCGAGTTCATTTGCTGTTGTTGCTTGCTCCTTTGCCTCCTGGATGATCTCCTTGGTCTTTTGGCTTGATGTACCTCCTCTGTGGACTTCAGTCTTTAGTTTTTGTTGCTGGAATCTCCTCTCCAAGTCTTTGCAAGATCTCCTCAACCTTTTCTTCAACTTCATCAAGAGCATAGACTACTTTGTCCATGGTTGAGTCAAGCTCTTCGGTTTTGTCAATGACTTTTTAAACTTTCTCTGAAACTTCGACTTTGAAGGCATAAGACTCGTTCTTAGCTTCGTTTAGGGCTTTATCCACATCATCAAGTTTGAAATCCAGGTCCATGACTTTGTTTTTGGTGTTGCGAAGCTCATATGGGTGCTTTGCTTGCTCTTCCTCCATGCTGTCGAACCTGTTAGCGATCATAGCTGCGTCCTTGGTTGCTTGTTCTTCTATTGAATTGACTTGTGAGGTTTAGGTTATCGATCTTCTCATTGAAAAGTTTCGATATCTCGTCAATCCTTTCATTTAGAGCGGCTGTAGCGGTTGCTTGAGCTTCTATGAACTGCTTGATCACGCCTTCGAGCTGACTCAATCGGTTACTGAGCTGGACGTTCTTATCTCGGTGGAGAACCTGGTGAGGTAGGCGATACATCGGATATCTAGGGTTAGCCATTGGAGGTACGTATGGCTCGTTCTGGAATGTTCTGTAGTCTTTGGTTCGAATTTCTTCGTAGAGATCGCTTCTCTCTGCGTCTGGTGGCTTGAGGAGTGTTATAGAAACCTTCCTCATAGTGTGTATTTCGATTTATAGGATCCATATCTTCGGAAATGGAAACAAAATAACCAAAAAATGGAAATCTGCAGAAAAAGGGGTTCTAGAGTCGATTTACCAACCTTTTTTGGGGTTTTGCGGAAAAGAAAACGCGTGCCTTCCCCGGCAACGGCGCCAAAAACTTGATGTGTGCTGTCGTGAGGGTTGTCAAGTTTTACCCTAAATGAAATCAATAGCCGCAAGTGCACAGCTGATCGATTGTAGGACTTAGGGATCGAATCCACAGGGAAGGAGGATCTTTCCTGCAAAAGCCTTCGAAAGAAATATAAAGTAAGGAAGTCTAGAACCAAACGGTTTTGTGGGGGTTTTGCTGGTGTGTTTAAAATGTAAAAACGAATCTTAAAGAGAAAATACGGGAATTAAAATGACCTAATAACTAAACTTAGCGAAAACGAGTAAAAATGAGAAAAACGGCTAACCTAATTGCTTAAATGAAAATCGATTGAAAGGGAATGAAAATAGTAAACTAAAGCTTGAAATAAAACGGTGTGAATCTATAAGAAAAGAGGCGATGGGGTTCAGGGAAGTTTTCTCAGGGGTACGAACGATTCAAAACATTGCTAATGTGAATTTGATAAGATCTTAGCTTAAATTTTTCGAACTGGAGTCACGGACGTATGAATACGCCACTGTCGTAATCATAGACAACTATCTCTCTCAACCCTGACCAGTAGGTTTCCACTCTGGCCCTGGAAAAGAAGAGATGCATTATGTTTAAGACTTGTCAGCATTCACAAATCGCCCATAGGTAGGTTTCCACTCCTATGTTTGTTTTGCTCTCCCAAACTAGATCTAACACCGGATGAACACTTTCGTGTCACCAAGCATCTGGATCAGATTGTAGTTCATGACGCTACTCTCATGCAGTAAAACTGAATTCAGAAGAAAAAGTTCTAAGATTCGGCTCAAAAGCTCATGGAATCCTCATCGAACATATAAATCTCCATCGAAAATCCCTTAGTCCCAACAATAAAACTACACAGACATGATGAACGAAATCAAAAACATAGTATTAAAAAGTAGAATAGAAACCGAAATTGAAAAAGAAAGAACAAGGGTTCAAGAGACAGATCTCTCTCTCCCTAAAACCTAAAAACAAAGCTTAAAGTAAAATTTCTGTAAAGTATTTCGTCTCTCTTCTTCTGTGCCTAAAAACGACCTAATGACATGTATTTATAGTCTCTAATACTCTCTAGTGTCTAGGGTTCCGGAATTGAGGCTGGGAAAATGATACGGGATGCAGAAATGGGCCTTCGGGCTTGGAGTTAGCTGGCCGCGGTCGGAATGAGTGTGACCGCGGGAAATGGGTGGTTGGCCGCGGTCTTGGTGCTTTTGACCGCAGGAAATGACCTGTTGGCCGCGGGTGGAAACGCTTCCCGGCTGGTTTACGGGACATCTTGCTCTTCGCGTATCTTTTGATTGAACCGTTGGATTGCCAAGCTGTAAAGTGTGCTGGAAAGCTGATACTTCCATCTTTAAGGTCTCCAAATTTGAGCTGGATCAGACGGTGAGAAGGCCTTCAATCGGGGGTAAACTTCTGACGGTTTGACTCTGAGCTGAAATCTGGTTTTCTATCCATTTTGTTAAGCTTTTCCCTAAGTTACCTGAAAAGAGTCTTGGAACTACAAATACTAGAAAAACGTTATAAAAGTACTTGAAAGCAATTAAAAACATAGAAAAAATATTTCAAAACGATCCATAAAAGTGGTCAAAATACGGTGTTATCAATAGGTTAGCATTAAACATACCCTAATCAATTGCCTTTGATAACACCTGATTTTGACCATTTGTCACCATTGATTTCAAATGCTTTTTCAAAGGTTTTAATCAGTTTTAGGAACTTTTATTATGATATCCATGTATTTGTAGTTTCAAGGCTCTTTTCAGGAAACTAAAGGAAAATGATGCAAATTGGAAGAAATATACTTTTTCAGCACAGAGTCAGACCGTCAGAAGTTCAGCCTCAAATGAAAACTTTCTCACCGTCTGATGCAGCTCAAATTTGGAGACAACCAGCTTTCCATAGCACTTTACATAATATATATCCAACGGTGCAATCAAAAGATACATGTAGAACAAGTTGACCCAGTTCACCAGTTTCAGAAGACTCTCACCCGCGGGAAACACACGCTTGCCCTGCCCTGGAAGACTCTCACCCCCGGTGGACCTTAGGATGACCCACAATGCCCATCATCAAAGCTCACTTCGCCATTTCTCTTCAGAGAAGCCCTAAATGAGACCTGGAAGACCTTAGGACCTATAAATACATTGTTTAGCAGTCCTAAACAGGTGTGTGCTCCTGTAATGAGATTTTGAGCCACCAAACTTTGTTTATCTAGGGTTAGGCGATGGAAATGGGGATTCTTCCCCAGATCCATTGTTCTTTCTCCTTTCTATTCTACTAATTTTTCTGTTTCATTCTTTTGCATTATTCTATGTCTTTTATCATTCCTTGCATCATGTAGATTTGTCCTAGAGAGTCAAATTGTTTGAAGATATCGACAAGCGTATATATCGATAAGGATTTCTATTGTTCTAGACCATATTCTGAATCTCATCTCTTCTAAGTTATTCATAATGCATGATAGTAGATTCATGACCTATTCTCTGAGCCTAGGATCGATCAGTGCCACGAGAGTGTTGTATCAGATCATCCATACCTCGCTTCAGAAGAACATAGTCGCTATAGGAGTCGAAAGCTACTTATAGAGAAGATGTGAGTAGACGAATTCAATGTCTAATGCATGATCTTAAGTTTAGCATGAGAGTGAGGGTTAATTTCTAGATCTAAGTCATTAGTTGATTAAGATGACGAGAGTTGGTTAATAATATATATGTTTATTCTAGTTCCATGCAGATTTCCAAAAACAGATGAAGATAAATCGCCCGGAAGCTAATTGGAAATGCCATCATACATCGATTAGAGTAAACCGGAGAAGTCTAAATCGCCACCTATGAGTTTAAGAGTCTTTAGTTTGAGTCGATATGCTTGGGATATTCTTTTAACAATTCATCCTACATTGCATTTTATTTCTTGTGAATATTAGATTAGGTTTAGTTTAGGATTCTGATAACACTGGATTTTGACTATTTTTATGGATCACTTTAACGTCTTTTACAGGTGTTTTTACTCCATTTTCAAAGGTTTTCAAAGGATTTCTATGTTTTTGGATTTTAAAAGACTTTTCAGGTAATTTGGGATAAAGAGACACAAATTGGAACAAAAAGACTCTTTTGGATAAATGCAGACCGTCAGAACTCTCATGGAGAGACGAAGACCTTCTCACCGTCTGATCACCATCAAAATTGGACAACTTATAGAAGAATCAACCAGCTTTCAAATGCACTTGGTTTGGAGACATTCCAATGGTTGGATCTCAAGATATTCCATTAGCCCCAGAGCCACTCGAAGACGGCCAGCAAGTTACGTGACCGTGGCAAACAGCCCATTCCCCGCGGTCACAAGCCTTCGAGCGCGGCCAGCCACCTATTTCCCGCGGTCACGTCATTCCCGACCGCGGCCGGCTAACTCCGAACTAAAACCCATATTTCTGAAGTCCAAAGTCATTCTCAGCCTCAATTCTAAACCCTAGAGACCATGGAGTATTGAAGACTATAAATACTTGTCATTTAGGTCGTTTTTAGACACAACTCTTCATACTTTACAGAAACCCTTTTTCCTTTAGCCGTTTTTATGCGATTTTTGTAGAAGATTCTGAGTTCTTCAATAGAGAAAGTTTTCTTCATCTCTTTTCTTTACTGTTTTTGATTACTTTTATTAAAACTAATGATGATGTCGACCTCAGCCATGTCTGAGTAGATCCCGAGTTGGGCTTAGGGTTCCCGAAAGGGGCTCTCACAATCAATGAAGACGTCTAGTTTATAGATCTGGGATTTCACTTTGTTCTCTGTTAATTCTGGTTCTTATGCATGTATGCTTGATTGATCACCTAGTATCTGATCTAGATACTTAGTGTTGGGAAAGTTTTCATTAAGTATCAGCCTAGAATGAAACAGGTGATTTTTCCGTAGGAGTGGAACCCTACCTGCGGCGAGATCGTTAGTATTGACGAGTCTTGTGCAGCTCTTGCGTTCTCTCCCTTTCAGGGCCAGAGTGGAAACCTACTGGTCAGGGTTGCGAGAAACAGTTGGTTATGATCACGACAGTGACGCAATCCCAATCTATCTACCTTAGTGTTAAACCGATTATGATCCCTCTAGAGTTCCCAAAAGCTCAGCGTTTTTAGCCATAGTTTACAAACCAATCGATTTTCACTTGCTTATTTAGATCTGCATTTCAATTGCTTTAGTTCGATATTTTGCTTGATTTACTTCCTTTTCATTCGATTATTCTACTTGTTCCTTAGGATAGATTTATTTGCTTTCTTTAGTTTTAGTTTAATCCGTGAAAAACAACCAACCTCTAAAACCAATCTAGTCTAGACATAAAGTTGGAAACCGTAGAAGAATACCAGGCACACAAATCTCTGTGGATTCGATCCCTAAATACTACAACTGATTAGCTGTGCACTTGCGGCTTTCATTTGTTTTTGTTAAGGGTAAAACTTGTTCCCTCACGCAGTTGACACGCATCAGATTCTTAACCAAAAACCCCAAAACTTTTATTGGTTTATGACTTTGCTTACTTCCTAGTTTTTTGTTTCTTGCAGATTAGACATCCTCCCTATGGATCGACACCCTAAGTCCTACAATGTACATCTGTGCACTTTCAGATTTTAGGATTTTATAAATTTAAAACTTTCTTTATGGACCAATGGGCTTGTATGAAAAACAATCCTTGGCACGTAGCCCATCAGCCTTGCCCAAAGACTTGCTTTTTATTGATTGATTGTTGCATTTTTGTTATTGACTTTTGTTGAGTTTTTCTATTTTTGCTTTTTATTGATTGTTAATCTTGTTTAAGTGTTTAATTGCTTTTTTTTTTCTTTTTCACTACTTAATCATCCAAAAACCCCTTAACTTGCTTAGCTTATTTCTTTTATTCTTGGTGTGTTAATCTTAATCCCTTTGGATTGATACCTTAATATTGCAATGACATGATCATATTAAGGAATTGATTTAGAGAAAATTCCTTTATCAATTTGGCGTTGTTGCCGGGGAATTAGCATTAGCAATCATGATTTAGATTCTACTTGAGACTAAGCTTTTATTTTTACCTTGTTTCCTTATCTTTAGTTGAAATGATGAACTTATTTTTATTTATTGTTACCAACTTGTTTTCCTTAATTCTTTTATGCTATCAAAGATACCAAAACCAGAAGAAGAGAAATGAGAAGACAAGAACATTTGAGGTGTTGGAGGTGGACCATCAAAAAGGCATTCAAGAAGATCCATAACATTTGAGGTGTTGGAGGTGGATAATCAAGGGAGCATTCTCCAAGCTCCAACCCAAGCACCAAAGAACAAGCCAACAATTGGAAGCTTTGATACTCCTTGTTGTCGTGTATCTATCCATCCTCCTATAATTGAAGCTGAAGCCTATGAGATCAAAGCAAGCTTGGTTATATTGGTTCAAGAGTCTAGGTTCTTGGGACAAAAGTGGAGAACCCTTATGATCACTTGGACTCCTTTGAGTGGCTGTGTGACATAGAACTAGAGGAGTGCCCCAAGACAGTATCAAGCTCATCTTGTCCCCATTTTCACTTGGAGGAAAGGCAAGCCAATGGGAGAGAGCAATACCATCTCACTTGGTCAATTCTTGGGATGCTTGCAAGATGATCATCCTTCAAAGGTTTAATCCCATACAAAGAACTGTCGAAACTAGGAAATACATCGTAAGCATCAAACGAGGAATCCATGGGACCTTTGATGAAGCATGGGAAAGGATACACTAGAGATTGTCCTCATCATGGGCTCCAACAAGAAGCTATCCTTAGTATCTTCTATTGGGGAGTTGATATAGAGCATAAATGGACATTGGAGGTAGCTAGCAATGGGCGTTTTGCAAATCTTACCATAGAACAAGGAGAGCTACTTGTTGAGAATTTCGCCAAGAGTAATGAAAGATACAAAGAGCTTGAGATTGAAGCTTGTCAAGATGGTCAAGGTGAGGT
Source organism: Eutrema salsugineum (assembly GCF_000478725.1). Classification (NCBI taxonomy): domain Eukaryota; kingdom Viridiplantae; phylum Streptophyta; class Magnoliopsida; order Brassicales; family Brassicaceae; genus Eutrema; species Eutrema salsugineum. The sequence continues at coordinate 14,110,945 of NW_006256756.1, read as the reverse complement.
TGACCTTTGTTTTCAGCATGAGTTTCTTCCACTAGGGCAAGTTGCTTCAAAGCCTCAAGAAATGGAGTTGAACATAATTGATGAGGACATCAAGTCATCATCAGACCTGAAGCAAGGAATCAAGGAACAAGGAGATGAGAACATGGAGCCAAGACGAGCTAAGGAGACATGTGAGCTTTGTTCAGCACAAATGAAGACCAATACTGACCGTTCCAGCTCAACAAACATTTGGGATATTTACTCATCACGTCTAGAGCATACCACGAAGAAGAATCATCCAAAAGCTTTCCACATGAAGAAGATAGTGAAGATACACTCAGGCAGATCTTCAAAGGATTCGATGGAGACATACAACCACTTATTGAATCCCTCCAACCAGACCAGAAGGATTTAATACATGAAACCACTTTCTATGCAATCTGGATCCAGCATAGGCACGCGGGGAATTGGAATCAGTCCAATTGGAGTTCAGACATAATAGTTATTCAGCTTACAAACCGGGTTATCTCCAACAAACCCGATTTGGACATTTGCGCCTTGATCAAAGGATTCCGACCAAACAAGGACGAATCAAGCTATGAACCGGCTTGTTTTGGATTCTTCATTCATCAGAGAATCCAGGAGAACTGGAATCATACCGAGACCGGTTTTGGTTGAAAAGTTATTCAATTTCTAAACCAGAGGATTTCCGGCTTGCCTTATTTGGAACCTTTCGGGTTTTGGAGGCTTCAAACATATCAGTGGCGCCCAGGAGACTCTGAGTTACTTCTAGAAGCTTTCTACAACATCCTAAGGTGCACCAACACGCATTGGATCAGGCGGATCCAATTAAGTTCTCAATTAAGCCAACTGGAGCCATTTATGGCAAGTATGAGAGTCAACCGGTTTAATTCAACACAGAACCGACTTTGGCGACCAGGAGACTTCATTTACCAATCAGAGGGTCCAAATATTGTCCCACCATGCACCAGAACTCACAGGATCAGGCGGATCCTTCTGCAACTTCACTTGCCATATATAGATGCATTCACACTTGGAGCCATAACTCTCCAACGGCTCTTTTCCTTTGAATGCTACGACTTGGGAGTATTTTATGAAGATAATAATGTTCCAGAGAAGCTAACTTATCCCCTAAAAACCGTCCATATACAAAGGCATCATCGCATTTTCATATTTGGCCGAGATTCACTCATTTAGAGCCTAACGGCTAGTTTTTGATTAGTTTTGATTTGTTTCTTTGTCTTTAGCATTTTAGAACGTGTAAGAGCATTATATAAGCTCCTCTTAGTCCATTGTAACAACTCACCTTTCAATCCAGAAATATACTAAGTATTCTTGTTTTCTTTGAAAGTGTTTCTTTGCAAAGATTGTTCTTTTTTCTTTAGAATTAAGTGTGTGATTCACTTAGCTCTATAGAAGCTGCGACTTAGCTTGTTTGTGAGATTCAAACAATCTATTTCGTTCACAGATTGAGAGAGTCAATCACCATCGATTGAGAGAGTCAATCAAATCCACCACCTTCCATCCCACCATCAGATTCACTTCCGCAAAGCTTGTTATCTTTGACAACCTTGTGAATTATAAGACTTGGTGTGATTCCAATCTTATATCAATAATGTTCCAAAAACTTCTCAAGGGACAAGATGAGATGATCAGAAGAGTGAAGAGTTTTTACAATGATCACCTCAACAAAATAGAGAGCTTGACTGATAACCAACAATTTTTGAGCTCTTAGGCTATCAATCCCCTTTGAATATTGTAGCACAAAGGGTTATCAATCCAACATGTGGGTTTAGTTCACTAATCTGTGAGATTTGAATCTTAATCCAAGCAAACAAGATGAGTTGGTTTCGTAACAAATGAAGAAATGTAACTAAGCAAAATTAACAAGATGATTAAAGATAAACAAAGCAAAGCAATAACAAGATGATGATGATGATATGAATATGATGGAAACATATTTTTCTAGACATGATAGTTGGCTAGGGTGCATCAGGGTATAATTAAGGAGCTAATGACAATGCTGATGAATGATTTAATCAGCTCAGGATTCAAAACAAGTCTTAATCTTTCCCAAGCATCAAGACACTAAACCAAACACTGCTCATACCTAATCATCATTAGAGGCACAATGAAGGGAACGCATTATGAATCAATCCCAATATACCATCTATGCTCAAAACAACATTTCCCTGTGAATCAAACAACAGACTCTTGACTTAGCTGGTTCAGACATTTCATCAAGCACTTTTGGTGCATGAAATGTCGAAAATCTGGGTTTAAGTGATTATCAAAAACCCAGCATTAGGATTAGCTAAGCTAGAAGAAGATGCATAAATCTAGCCCTAAGAAACCTTAATCCCCTACGCACCCTAACCTACATATCTAGAATCCTAATGAGGTGACTACTCACTAATCATAATTAACACACTTAATCCTTTGCAAGATGTGTTGTTGACCATGAGTAATGATGTCAGATGAGATGAAAAGATGATAAAGTGTTAAAAAAGAACTCTTGATTAGATTAAAACCTTGATATATCTCTTAAAACAAAGAGTTTTACACAAAAGAGGCAAAAAAGCATAAAAGGAATGAAAGATAACTATGATTTTTAGCCTAAAATGTATTTATAGTGTCTTGTACTGAACCGGGTCAACCTGGGAAAAAATGGGTACTGACCCGGTTTTCTTGGGTTGCTGGAGTCATGCCTCGGTGTCCTGAAGAACTTCCACACCGAGGCCACACACCGAAGGGTAGCAAATCTGGGTTGGAACATGAAGAACATTTCAAGAACAAGATGAACTTTGGTTTTGATTCAGCTAAGGCATTTGAACCGTGGAGCAATCTGTTCTTGATATGGGTTGTCATGACATGAGGCCTCGGGTTCATACATGCCGAGAGGTCAAACTGAGGCCTTTGGTATTTCATTCGTGTAAGTGTGCTTTGGTGTGGAAATGGACGAGGGGTCACACCGAGGCATTGATCATTTCATTCGTGTAAGAATGCCGAGGGGTTCAGGCCGAGGGGTCAGGTACAGAAGGACCTCGGGGTAGTGTATGTCGAGGGGTCATGCTGAGGCCCGATGTAACACTAAGGAAAATTCAAGATCAAACTTCATTGATGCTCCCAGCCTTATACTTAGTCGTTTGGAGACTAGTATTCACAACAAAACATGTCTCGGGGTACTGAGACCGGGGTGTCAGACCGAGGTGTTGAGCATTTCATCCGTGTAAATGTGCTTCGGGGTCATGCATGCCGACGGGTCACACCGAGGCCTAGAAAAGCACTTAGTACCCAAACAGCTCTCTTGAACCCAGAATGATATGCTCGTCTTCTGTTCTCAGTAACTCTCAGCTCAGTGACCCAAATCACTCGAGGCCAAGCCCAAAGGATATATGACTCAACCAGCTATAACTTTGTTTAATAACACAACTCCAACTGAGGTCGGAAAGGCTTACTGGTCCGGATTGACTTCTAGACATGTGGCTCTTCCGCTTGCGTTATCTCCCAGCTCACAGCTCCGAATCTCCTGAAAGCTAAGTGTTCTGGAAACAAGACTCAAAGCTATCAAATCTTTATGAAGGCCTCCGAAACTGGATGGGAAGGAAAGGGCTTCGTCTTGGGCGATCTTTGAACCATATCGGCACTTGGAAATTTTGGCCGATGCTCGCGTACACGGTACGTGTTTTGACCGAGAAAGACTTCCTGCAGTACGGTTTTGGCCAAGAAAACTTTCCTGCCGTACATAAAATGGCAGATAAGCTCTTTGTTGCCCATTTCATCATTTCTTCACTCGTTTTCATCATTTCTTCCACTAGTTTCACTTCTTGTGCTCCCAAACACCTCCGAAGCACCTGAATATCACTCCAAACATGCAAGACTCACTTGGACCTAATGCAAAATCCTAAAACTCTAAAACAAAGACAAAACATGAAGAATCTATATAAAAGGCATGCATTAGACTCTATTTTTGGACCAAAAATACATCCTAAGCATGCAAAGATATGAATATATCAACAATACTTTGTTTGTCAGAGATTTTCATTTCAAATTATCCTTTCAAATAATTTGATGCTCTCTATATTTCTCCTTGAGTCCAATAATTTTTAGATCATCAATATATACCGCGATAATTATAAATCTGGATATTGTTTTCTTGAGGAAAATATATGGGCATAAAGGATTATTCACATATCCTTCATTCGTTAAGTGTTTACCAAGATGGTTTAGCCAATACAATGATCTTTATAACTTTATTGCACATAATTTCTTGGGTTTAAAATTTAATGCTGCTGGCATCTTAAGCAAGTCTGGGATTCTCATGTAGATACGGATTCATAATAAATATGCTGTAACAACATCCATGAGACACATCTCACGGTTTTCATGGGCCGCTACACTCATCAGGAATGTAAATGTTATTGCATCCATAATAGGATAATATGTTTCCACATAATATATTCCTGGTCTTTGTGAAAAACCTTGTGCCAGAAGATAAGCTTTGTACCTCTTAATCTTGTTTTTCTCATTTTGTTTCCCAACAAAAAAACCATTTATATACAACCGGTATCATATCTTCAGGTGTGAGTACAAAATGTCCTAATACTTTTCGTTTAATAAGTGAATCAAGTTCGACTTGTATAGCAAATTTCCATTTCAACCAGTCTTGCCTCTTTTGACATTCATATACAGATTTTGGTTCTGGATCTTCGTTTACATCATCTATTGCCTTTTGATACTAGGTATAAGAAAACATCATCAATATCATATATTTAATTTATATTCCATATCTTTCCATTATGGATGTAGTTGATAGAGATCTCATGATTGGGGTTCAGGATGCTTTACATGATCATTAGTTTCATCATTCGTTTCTTCCTAAATACTCTCTGATATTTTGGGTTTATTCTAGGATTTTTTCATAGAACTAAAACTGGTCTACCATGCTTCAATTGTGTTCTACACTCACATGTGTCACCTGCTCTTCTACGTTCTTGTGGTACATCAAAAATAGCATGATATTTTCAGCTGGTATGTGAGATATAATTATTGTTTTGGTGCTTGTAAATGCATCTGGTAAATGGTTTGTTATACTCTACAAATGCATAATTCATAAAACTTCTAGTTCTCAATGTTTAGTATGAGGATCAAGGTGCAATAAAGATGGTATACTCCATTTTATATCCTTCTCTACTTGCTTATTTTCTCTCCCTAAACCGCAAATACTTTCTTATAAAAATGACAATCGGCAAAACTTACCGTAAAGATGTCATTAGTCTGTGATTCTAGGTATCGTATACTTTGATCGATAATCACGTCAAATATAAATTCCCAACTGTCTTTCTGGTTCTATCTTTGTACGTTGTGGTGGTTCTATCGGCACATAAACAGCACAACCAAAGATTCTTATATGGAAATATTTGGTTCCGACCAAATGCTAACTATAGTGAGGAATACTTATGGTACGCACTTGTTCTTATTAGAATGAGTGATTCTGCATGTAGAATAGCATGTCCCCTTACAGATGTTGGAAGGTTCGATTTCATGATCAATGGTCTTGCAATCAATTGCAGAAGCTTAGTTAATGATTCAGCCAAACCATTTTGTGTAAGAACATGAGGTACAAAATGTTCAACTTCAATTTTGATTTCCATACAATAATCATTGTTGGGACGTGTATTCACCAGCATTGTCTAATCTAACTCTCATAATGGGATAATAAGAAAACTAAGTATGCGGTTTTATTATCTGAGTTAGGAATCTCGCAAATGCCATATTTTGAGATGATAATAGATATACATGTGACTATCTGCTGGATGAAGCAACTAATACCATAAAATAGTGGAATTGTCCACATGATGGATGAAGTGGTCCACAAATATTCCCTTGAATTTTTTCAAGGAATTTCGGTGATTTATTATGAATTATGATTGGTGACTGTCTTATGATCAACTTTTCAAGTGAACATTCAGCACATGTCATTTTATTTCTGTGATATATCTCTTGGATTTTCATCGAATGACCATGTGAGTTCTCTATGATTTTTCGCATCATGTGAGTGCCAAGGCGATCATGCCATAATGTTAAATCTTATGGATTTCGTTTCATCACAAGATGCGATTCTATTGCATCGATGTAAGTATTATGCTAACCGGGAGGGAGTTCTAAGAACTTTTCCAATATAAGTCTTTTGCCAGACTTATCAGAGATTATATACATATAATTTTTTCTATCTTCACTTGCAGACTGGGTATCATATCATTGAAGGTATATGTCTTTGAAACTCAACAAATTCCTTTTAGAATTTCGAGAATACATGGTGTTTTTTATGGGAAAATTTGTTCCATTTGGTAACATAAAATTTGCTTTTCCTAATCAAAAGTTTTAATTAGTTTTAAGTGTGTTTATTATAAGTTTCCCATACTTGTAGTTTCAACTCTTTTTAGGTTACTTAGACAAAAACATTGCAAAATGGAAAAAACCGTATTTTTAGCTCAGCGTCAAACCTTACAAGTTCAGTCTCAAACGAAGACCTTTGCACCCTCGGATTCAGCTCAAATTTAGATTTAAGAGGAGCCAGCTGAATTTCCATTGCACCTTACTGGTGGACAATCCAACAATTCAATAAAGCGATACATCATGATGAAGATGTCCCGTCAACCATCCCACATTCAGGTTAGGAAGATATGAATTCTTCTCTTGAACCTTTGTTATCCTTTTTGATCTATCTATTCAGTTTATTTAGTCATTGATCATGCTTTTTCTTTCTTTTATTATGTTAGAGTAGTTTAGTAGTTGGGTTTAAAGGATCTGTCAAAGAAATCTAATGTTCGAGTAGGATTGTTGCTTTCTTTGCCAAATTCTAGATCTCCTCTCTTCTCAGTGGTTTTTAATGCATGAAGTTAGAGTCATAAACTAATTTCTGATCTTAGGAAGCAAGAAGCCAAGACAGTGATGTATTATTTATCCATGCATAGCTTGAGAAGAACATAGTCGCTGTATGAGACGAAAGCTACATACAGAGAAGATATGAGCAGGATTGAATTCAGTTTAGTTAATGCATGATCTCTCTCGCGACCAGAGATGAAAGCTACTGGTCGAGTTTGAGTGATTTTTTTGGTTAGGACATACAACAGTAGGCTAGCCCTATCAGTGTCTATTATAGTCTGTAGATATCTAGAAATCGATTAGGACATACGACAGTAGGCTAATCACTCTTAAAGCTTATAACTGTAGCATGAATCAAGCATCCCCTAAGATATCTTTACCAGCCCATCTTTTCTTTATTCGCATAGCCCATATCAATTAGGTTTAGTTGTTTTACTATTCTTAATTTATTTTTACTTTTCTGTGACACTGAAGAAAAATTTATTAAAACCCTCTGAGTCTTTTCATCCGTTAACTAATCCAACTTTAAAGTTTTTTCAGAAAAAACCCTCCATGTGGATCGATACCCTAAGTACTACTTCGCATAGCTGTGCACTTGCACAAACTAGGGTTTATAAATTTAAAACATACTTGCGACCTTCAACCTAGCAGCATCAAGTTTTTGGCGCTGTTGCCGGGGAGGAATTGTCCTGCTTCTGCCAAACTTCATAGGAAATAATACTGATTTCTAGACACCACTATCTTTTTTTTTTAATTTTTGTTTTTGTTTCTCTTAGTTTCAGATTTCTGAGACATGTATCACCCTACAAGGAGTGATCCGTTATAAGTGAAGGTTTTACAACCTGTGTGCTTCTCCCTACACTTATGAGTCAGAATACTGGAGTGATTCTAGCTACATGGACCAGAATCTTCACCCGAACCAGCACCATGGATGCTGGGAGCCTCCACCTTAACGAGGTGATGCCTATTCGCACCCTATGGTGAACTTTCGACCATCTCATCCTCTTCCTCATCAAATTCTGCTGTAGAATGATTAGATCAATCGATTTACTCTCCATCTTAATCGAGTCAAAGCTATGCTGAACCAGTACCTTGATTCTCAAGGTCTTACTGAAGCTTCCTTGCACATGGAGATAAATTATATCTCCATGGAAATCAACAAGAAGTTTGATGATCTTTCTGATCATGTAGAGTCCCTAGAAGAGCAGAGTCTTAAAGATTCTGCAACACTTAAAGATAGAATGGAAACAGTTGAAGAAGAGCACGAAAAACAAACATGTGATCTTCGCCTAGCAAAGAAAGTATGCGAGCTCTGAGTGTCCAGCTTGAAAACTTGAAAAATGATCTTAATGATAGAAAAAACCAATCATATGTCTACACATTGGAGCTGTGAAAAGGAGTACACAAGGTTATTGACAAGAATGATGTTATGATCATGGATCCGGAGAAAGCTAATGAGCTTCCAGAAGAAGCTTTGGTCGTTCCGGACGGTCCGATGACTAGGTCTATGACCGGAAGCTTGCGGGAGGTGTCTGGAATCTACTTAATGAAGTCCGGAGCAACGAGGAATATGTCTGGATACATGAGGAACAACTTACACAGCCAGTTCTAACCTCAATATCATTTCAGGCATCTAGTTGAGATTTGGCAAATGGTGTAAGTGTGTTGTACTTTTTTTCCTGCTCTCGGTTGAATTTTCCGAGTAAAAGTTTTAATAAGGGAATGGGCTTACATCCCATTTTCGGTCCAAACTAAATTAGAATGCCAAGGGTCATTTTTTTGCTGGAAGTTCAAGAGTCAGTCAAAGGGCAAACAGTCAAAGGGCAAACGTAAGATCATTCAAACTTCATTTATTAAAGTCTTTGCTTCTTTGATTGTTTTTTGTATTTTCGAGTATGGCTCTTGGTCAACTCCTTTTTCTATATAAACGATGTAGAGATCTCAGATCTCATTTACCACTCTTTTAATAAAAATCATTCTTTTTAGAGAAGCTTTCTCTTTTATTCTTTGCCAACTCTTTTGATTTCTTGGTGGATTTAGCAAACAAATCTTTCGATTTATCAAATATCTTTCATCCACTTGACGCGACCATCTCATCGGTATTGTGAAGGGATAACGCTAATGAAAGACTCTTTGGGCCTTTTGGGCCTTTAGAAGGCATAACGCGATTGCAACTTTTAAATGTGACTCTTCACCAGTCCCGGCCCAGGGCTGAAGTGAAGTAGGCGACCATTTAGGGCCCATTAAAAATATGCATGTTCTTGGCATTTTTCAAAGGTTTTCTGTTTTTGTTTGAGGCTTTAGTAAAGAATTATTAGATAACAATTTTCGAAATATGGGAACCCTTAATCTGAACACTTGTACTTCACGGATTTGATCACCGTGCATCTACAGTTTTATTTTGTATTAAATAACAAAAAGTAATTAAATTGACTATTATTTAGTCTTCTAAGAATTCTAGAAATCGTTGGCAAGGGATGACATATTCAGGATAATAAAAATGATACACATATACAGATTGCCATATCTAATTCTATGATTCCACGGCGTCTACTGTGATATTGATAAAGTCTGGAAGAAGATCAACGAAGAGACTTCTCTGTCTCACTTTGTCTCTTTGACAACATTGTCCAATGGAGCTATGTCGTTGCTCTTTCGGTTTTTCACCCAGTTATAAGTCAGAGAAATTAAAGATCTTCCAAAGATAGAAGTTAAACTTTTCCATCAGATGAATAGGAGCTTTGTATGGAATTGGTATTTAGGGAAGAAGTAGAAGAGGATTTGCTGATTGAATTGGTGCCTTTTGAAGGAGAAGAAGAAGGTAGTGGAAGCTTCTTTGGGAGCATTTGTTCCCAGTGGACCTGAGGGAATCTTGAAGCCTCTGAGTTATGTAGAAGAAGTGAGACAAGAGCCAAGAACAGGCACATTTGTCTGCACAAAACAAACGATGTCATCTTAACCGTACGTGTGAAGGTGAGTGAAAATGATCAAGTGATTAGAGAGAGACAGAGAAACATCTTATGTATATGAGAAGATAGACGACCAGCATAATGTAGAAGCTGCGCCTAGGTGTTTGGTTTAGGAAAGATGATGTCAATTGGCCGACAAGACAGGCCACTTTTCATTTCTTTGTTCTAGTTTTATTGTTTCTTACGTAGAATAATAGAGTATGTTTAATTTTACACTAAGTATAGTGTCTTTTGGAGGGTGTTAAAGAGCTAATAATATCTTAATCCAATAATCATGACAGCCCGAGTTAGAAGCTAAATAGATTTTTCGAGAGACAAGCAAAAAAGTTTTTGAGAATTGGATAAAAGGTCTTAACAATAGAACCTTTGACACTTTTGTATCCTCCTCGGGCAACAATGGTACAATTTTTAATTGCTTATATTCTTTATTTGGGGGTGATTAAAAAAATATGTATTCGTGTAATATGTATCTTATAAGCTAATGTGTGCCGTATGTGGTACATAAAGTAATTATTGACAACTAACATTAACTTTGTTGATCAAAAGGTATCTGTTTCCAATATACTTTAAATTCAGTTAATCAAATGCAATTTAGGCAACTCCTAGGGACGATCAAAAGACTGACTTCTCATGCGCCATCAATTAATATACAGTATGTATCTATATTTACTACTCCCTCTGTTCAGAATTATTTGATGTTTTAGAAGGTTTTTTTTGTTCAGATTGATATTCTCACTTTTCAATGCAAAATTTAATGAATTTTTATAGTTTTTGACTTTTTATATTCTGCAGATAGTCTTCTTATTGGTTGAATGATATTTAAATGAATTATAAATAATATTTTTAGTATAGGAAAAATAAAAATTAAATGAATTCTTAAACTGTGTGCAAAAACCTTAAACATCAAATAATTCTGAACAGAGGGAGTATTATTTGCAATGTCACAAATCTTAGATGTCTATAAACCAATTGCATTTGAAAGCCAGTTGAGTCTTATAACACCGTATTTTGACCATTTTTATTGATCATTTTAATTGTTTTTTTATGTTTTTTAATTTTTTGATGGTTCTCTAATATTTGAAGTTTCAAAATCTTTTCAGAAAATTTAGGTAAAAGCTTTGCAAAATGGATATAAAACCAGATTTTTAGCTCAGAGTTAAAATATCAGAAGTTCACCCTCAAATGAAAACATTCTTACTGTCTGATCCAGGTCCAATTTGAAGACCTTATAGATGAACAGCTAGCTTTTCTGCACACTTAACATTAGGTCAATTAAACGGTTCAATCAAAAGTTACGTGAAGAGCAAGATGTCCAGTCAATCAGCCGACCAGCCTTCCGGACCGCAGCCAACACTTGTTTTCCGACAGTCGCCACTTCCTGGCCACGGAGAATCAAGGTTCAGACCCAAGAAGTCCATTTTCAAGATCATTCGATATATCTCTTCAAGAAAACCATAAGGGACGTCCAAAAATTACTTGAGGACTATATATACTTGTTATTGAGAACCCTAAGCAATATGCTTCTCGTGCCATATTGTATGATATCTTATTTTTTGAGTTGTTTAGTAGTTTTAGGTTTAGGGAGATAGAGATAAATCTCTTGAACCATCTTTGTTTCTTCTTCAATATCGATTTCAATACAATCTATTTTACTTTCTTTAATCATGTATGAGTAGTTTATTTGTTGGGTTTAAGGGAATTTTCGATGGGGATCATATATATTCGATGAAGATTGCATGAGCTATTAAGCTGAATCCTAGAACTTTTTTTTCTACACTTATTTTTAATGCATGGGAATAGCGTCATGAACTATGATCTGATTTAGGTTCGTAGTATTGTGAAAGTTTTCATTAGGGACCAGATCTAGTTTGAGAAGAGCAATTCTGCCATAGGAGACGAAAGCTACCTATGGGTGAGTTGTGAATGTAGATGAGTCTACTGAAAGATTGCGTACATCTATGGCCGGGGCCAGAGACGAATGCTATTGGTCATGGTCTTGGATGACAGTTGGTTATGATCATGAAATTGACGTAGTCATACCTTCGTGCTCAAGGTCTAAAAGTTTTAGCTAGGATCTTTTATATTAGCTTTTAGCAATGTTTTGAATCGTTCATACCCCGAAGATATTTCTCAAAAAACCCAGTGTCCTGTTTTATAAGTATTACACCGATTTACATTAAGTCTACCTTATTTTTCCCAACCGATTTTCTTAAGCTTTAGTATAAAGTCATTTTTAGTTTTTAATCGATTTTCTTAAGGTTCTCAGCCATTCTCGCTAACCAGGAAGGTTTTTCTCGGCCATTCTCGCGTACCAGGCAAGATTTTATCGGCCAAAACACGTACCACGGGTGGATCTTATAAGCCAAAACGCGTACCGGCTAAAGGATCTCTCGGCCTAAATCTCCGGGTGCAGACACGTTTCCGAAATCGCCTGTCCGGGGAACCTTCCGGTCCGATTCAGATGTCGGGTGCTTCATAGAAGTTGGAGAGGATTGGATCACGGTTTTATATCAAGTGGAATCATGGAATTCGGACGCGTGAGAAGAGAGTTAGGCTCGTCGAAAGAAACCCCTGTCTCGCTGCTGTTTTGGACCAAGCCGATGAGCTCTGAAGAATGCGAAGGACGGCGCACTTCCAGGCCGATTCAGTTTCCGGGGCCTTCATGAGAATCAGATAAATTTGAGTCTTCTTTCCAGAACGTCCGAGATCATTCCATTCGGAGCTATGAGCAGCAAGATACGGTCTCCGGAATGGACACATGTCTAGACGCCTCTCTCTGTTCGTGTAAATGCACTGCAAAGATGTGCCCTCCAGGAAGCCTTCCACTTCCCAAGCACTGAAGCTTCCTTCACCAAAGTTGGATATATATGAGTCCTATGTCTTCTGAAACCGGATTCACTCAATTCGGACAAGTATCGTAGAAGTTATACTCTCCGGAATGCAAAGTGGTCCAAGCTGCGAGATGGTCTTGCGACTTGGTTAACCCGCAGGCCTGAAGATGAATGCCTGAAAGATGATGCTGCGAGTTGAGAAGTGCGGGTAAGCTATCACTGGATGAGGTCTGAGGCTCCCGAGCAAGAAAATTGCTAAGTCCACAATCGTGCGACTTAGGCATGCGAGTTGGTCGCGCTTGGAACCAAGCCGCACGATCACTCGCAATCTACTCCGACTTGAGCCTGCGACCTGAGTGCGATGAAAAACAACCCGGACGGTTTGTACACTCCCCAGAAACCGCCTTGGTCCTGCGAGTTGAAGAAGAAGAAGATTAAGCCGCAGCAAGACTCGCAAATCACTCCCTCTTGGGCATGCGGCTAAGACCAGCGATTTAAGTCTCACAAGCAAAGTTCTTCATCTACTGCGACTTGGGCATGCTACCTGGGAGACACTGGACCAACCCGCATGATTCCCACTTTATCCATTAAAGACGGGTCAGGACCCGGTTTGTTCCGGGCTGACCCGGTTCGTTTTTAGAGAGGTATAAATACTTTTTAAGGTTTTTTCTGAGAAAAAACGAAGTATTATTCCCTTTGTCTCTTGCCTCTTTTGTGAAAAAGACTCCATTAAGAAGAGATATCGATTATTGAGGTTTTAATCAAGAGACTTTAAGAGATCTTTGTGTTTAAGGCTGCTTTCTTCTGAATCTATCATCTATCTCTTCATCTATACACTTTTAATCATGATTAACAACACATCTTGCAAAGGATCTAGTGTGTTGATCATGATTAGTGAGTAATCTCCATATTAAGGTCTTAGATGTGTAGATTAGGGTGCTTACGTGGTAGATTAGTGAGCTTAGGGGTTAGATCTTGCATATTCCATGCTCTACAACCTGTTCTTAATGCTAGATCCATACAAATCATATGTGGTCTAGATTCTGGGCATTTCATGCACCAAAAGTGTTTGATGAAATGCCTGAACCAAGGTTGTAAGAGGTTTAAGTGTTATTCATCATGGGAATGATTGTTTATATGCTTAAATGACAGATTAAACTGATTCTTAATGCTTGTTACCTCATGTTTCACTGACGATGATTGGGTTAGAAACTGTTTTAGCATAGGAGTTAATACCTTCATGAGAGGATTAACTTAATTAAAGATGTTTATGTTGAATGGTTTGCTTGATCATATGATTCATTAGCTCATTAGTTTATTACTGAAGGCACCCTAATCCACTATCATGTCTAAGACCTTTCTCATTATCATTCATATATTCTCATCATTTGTCATTGTTTAGTTCTTGTTTAATCATTTCATTAGTCTTTAATCCTGTTTAAGTTTGTAGTTGTCTTTAGATAATCAAAACCACTCTTGTTTGCTTGAATTAAGAACCTGATTACATAGCTTAGTGCCTATCACCACATTCTTGGAGTGATAAACCCCTTGTACTACAAGACAGGGGATTGATAACCTCTATAAAGAGCCTTGAAAACTCTTAGTTATCAAAGTGATGATGAAGATGTAAAGATGATAAAAGCTAAGGTTCTCGACACTATAGTGGATTAGGGTGCCTTGATGTTAAACTAAGTAGCTAATGACAAACAATCAAACAATTCTAATTAACTTAGAACTCAAAACAAGATCATTTCTGTCCCAAGACAATGAACACAATATTAATCCATATTCAAACCAAATTCTCATTAGTATAATATGAATCAATATGCATTATTAATCAGCTCTAACATGTCAATTATGCAATAAACAATCATTCTCATGATGAACAAAGCATAAACCACTAATTAGCTGGTTCAATCATTTCATCGAACACCTTGTGGGTTGAGAAATGCCTAAGATATAGACCAAACTGATTATATGAGTCTAGCTTTAGGATTAGCTAATTAGAGAAAGGAAAATACATGATCTAATTTCTAACTCACCATTGGCCAATATATAGTGGCCAAGGGTGAATGGTAGACGAGGTACAGATGGCAGAAAATCATCGGGTTCCGGAGTCCATCGCGGACGTCCTCCGTTACACAATCTCGGGACTGATGGTGAAGGCAAGCTGACTCGGTGCTCCTCAGTGCCAGTGCAATACTTGTAACCAAACTTGTCTGGATCGAAAGCGGCACGAGAGATAGTGTGATCGCGAGAGAGATAAAGTAGGTCATACCAGACATCGGGAAGTGGATCATCAGATGAGAAATTGAATCCTACAGCCTGTAGTATCGCTGTAATAGCGCTCCCGTAAGCTGGAGTAGCGTCCTCGCAACCATGTAAATCATGCTTCACCTTTACCATGTTCTGTGCTATGATCCAGGTAAAACAGGCAAGTCGTGGGTTGTCCATAAATGGCATCTGAAGTGTAATGAGCTCGGTCTTCAAAACACATCCCATGTTGGCTCTAGAGAAAATCGTGTGTGCTAAGAGTTTGTGCACAACTCTCACTGCTGGATAAGTAAGAAGGGCTGACTTGGATCTCCCACTATCATAGACTCCATGACCCATCTCTCTCCACAAGTTAAAATTGGGTTCATCTTCAAGGTAAATGCCATCGGTGTATGGAAGCTTAAGAGCCTCACAAAGTTCAGAAATGGTGAGCGAGTAAGGCTGTCTGCGGATAGAGAATGACAAGATGCCATCTGATGCTCTGGGGTTCCTCCTCTTTGTGTGGTGGAGTGTAATAGTTGCTAAGAACTCGCAGACTAGCTCAGGATAAGTCGAAGGTTCAGCTCCATGTAGGGTCTCAGCTTAAGTGCATCGATGTACCAGATTACATCTTCTCTGATTCCAAGCATCTCAAGTGTATGATAATCAATGCAAGGCGTGGGTTTGATGTTCAGCTTCTTAAAACGTCTTGTATAGTCCACTCTCGGGTTTATCTCCTTGCCAATGTATCGAATCTGTGGTGGCTCAGGAGCTGCTCGTGTTTCTTTTGAGTGCAAGAGCAATCTCATCACATAGTTTCTTCTTCTCGGTCTGGCTTGGTTCAGCATGTACTCTCCTAGAGTAGCATCATCGGGAATGTCCTCAGAGCTGTCACCAGTGCGACGGCTTCTTCGGGATCTGGTTTGTTCCATTTTTTAGCAAAACGAAATGATTCTTGGAAAAAGATTGAATATGGCTGCTGATTTTAACACATTAAGATCAGTTATACTAATACTAGTATAAATAGATTAATTAAAACCATGAGCAAGCAGAATTGACATTAAATCAAAGAAATCGAGTAGTTCATGACTAGATTCGGATTTTTTTGATGTTCTCAACATAGAAATCTTCTAAAAATCGGTTTTAATGAGCAATTTCCATGTCAAATCTATAGGTTACCTAATACTAATCACTAATCACAGAAGACTTAATCAGATTCATCCATTTTGCCGTTCCAAATTCGTTTTTTATAAAGCATGTAGAATCCAAATTTAAAAAATCTCAATTTCTCTTAAGCTAGGTGTTAAAATCGATTTTTAGATAACCTAAAAGGATAATCTACTGTTCTTAATCTATTTCCACCATCAATAAACTAAGATTTGGACTTTTTAAGAAAACCCTAAGTTCTAAAATCAAGTAAAAATGGCGAGTTTGAGGTTCATACCTTGCTGGAAAGAGAGATTTGATGACAGAATTGAAATCAGCTTTGAAAAAGAGTGAGGTTTTGATAACTAAGAGTTTTCAAGGCTCTTTATAGAGGTTATCAATCCCCTGTCTTGTAGTACAAGGGGTTTATCAATCCAGATGTGGTGTTAGACATTAAACTATGTGATCAGGTTCTTAATTCAAGCAAACAAGAGTAGTTTTGATTATCTAAAGACAACTACAAACTTAAACAAGATTAAAGACTAATGAAATGATTAAACAAGAATTAAACAATGACAAATGATGAGAATGTATGAATGATGATGAGAAAGGTCTTAGACATGATAAGGGATTAGGGTGCCTTCAGTGATAAACTAATGAGCTAATGAATCATATGATCAAGCAAACCATTTAACATAAACATCTTTAATTAAGTTAATCCTCTCATGAAGGTATTAACTCCTATGCTAAAACAGTTTCTAACCCAATCATCATCAGTGAAACATGAGTTAACAAGCATTATGAATCAGTTTAATCTGTCATTTAAGCATATAGACAATCATTCCCATGATGAATAACACTTAAACCTCTAACAACCTTGGTTCAGGCATTTCATCAAACACCTTTGGTGCATGCAATGCCCAGAATCTAGACCACATATGATTTGTATGGATCTAGCATAGAGAACAAGTTGTAGAAAATGGAATATGCATGATCTAACCCCTAAGCTCACTAATCTACCACTTAAGCACCCTAATCTACATATCTAAGACCTTAATATGGGATTACTCACTAATCATGATCAACACACTAGATCCTCTGCAAGATGTGTTGTTAATCATGATTAGAAGTGTAATTTGATGATAAGAAATGATAGAACAAGATGGAAAAGACTCTCTAAATCGATTTTAAACTCAAAATCAAAGTGTAACAAGTGGTCTTTCACAAAAAGGGAAAAGAGACTAAAAATGGATCAAAGATCCTCTCCAAATTAGGTCTAAAAACTATATATAGATGTCTTGGGCGAACCGGGTCAACCCGGAACAAACCGGGTACTGACCCGGTCTTGGTGGGTAAAGATGAGTTTTCCACGGTCAAGTGTGTTTTTGGTGTGGCCGTGGCAACTTGACCGTGTCAAAGTCTTGTTCGCGTGTTCTTGGTTACATCTTGGTGCCACGGTCTAACAAGTCTCGTCCAAAACCCGTGGCAAGTGGTCGTGTCAAACGCCAAAGGTTTGTGAAAAGTTGCCACGGTCAAGCCCTAGACCTTGGCATTCTGACCGTGTCAATCGCCGAAGGTGTGTAAAAGTTGCCACAGTCAACTCCTAGACCGTGGCACTCAAACCGTGTCAAATGCCAAATGCTTGTAAAGTCCTTCCCAGCCAAATGTCTCTTTGCCACGGTCAAGTGTAGACCGTGGCATGAAGATCGTGTCAATCGCCGAAGGTTTGCAATTAAGTGCCACGGCCAAGTGTGGACTGTGGCATTCCATCGGGGCATGTTTCACTTAGCTCGTGTCATTCAGGGCTGTTTGGACCACTTCGCATTCTGGAGAGTGTAACTTCTGAGATACCTGTCCGAATTGAGTGATTCCGGTTGCAGAGGACAGAGGACTCATATATCTCCAACTTCGGTGAAGGAAGCTTCGGTTCTTGGGAAGTGTAAGGCTTCCTGGAGGGCTCATCTTTGCAGTGCATTTACACGATCAGAGAGAGGCGTTTAGACATTGAACTCGGAGACCTTATCTCCCTGCTCATAGTTCCGAATTGAACGATCTTGGACGTTCTGGAAAGAGTACTCAAATGTCTCTGATTCTCATGAAGGCTCCGGAAACTGAATCGGCCTGGAAGTGCACCGTCCTTCGTATTCTTCAGAGCTCATTGGCTTGGTCCAGAACAGCACCGAGACAGGAGTTTCTTCCGCCGAGCTTAACTTTCTGCTCACGCGTCCGAATTGAGTGATTCTACTTGCTATGGAAACGTGATCCAACCCTCTCCAACTTTGATGGAGCACCCGACATCTGAATCGGACCGGAAGGTTCCCCGGACAGGCGATTTTGGAAACGTGTCTGCACCCGGAGATTTTGGTTTTTTTTTTTGTGAAAATTGTTCTGGTTTTTCCATTTTTTTTGGTTTTTATATGCACTTAGATGAGACTACATGAATATGCAACTAGAATGTGACTCAAGACTCAAAGTGTAAAATAAGAAAAGAGAAAACATGATTAGTAAAGGATGAAACTCCTCCCCCACACTTAAATAACACAGTCCCTTGTGTTATAAAAGCATGAGAAAGGAGTTAAAAACAAAGCAAACAAGTAAAATGCAAAATGGAAAAGAAGAGCTATATGCATATGTACAGAGTTTTGAGTGTTTACCTCAATCACTGAGGTCTGATCCCAAGTAGTGGGATGGGTTGGAAGTGGAACATGATGGAGTGGAGTGTCTAGGTGGGCTGCTCTCAGGTGAGTCTGGTTGGAACGCTGTGGCCGGGTTCACCCAGTCTTCTTTTCCTGGTGGTAGCATAAGGTCATGAGCGGCTGAGCTTTCTCCCACCTCTTCTCTTGTATCTCGTTTGGGTGAGGTGGCTGGAGCTGTTAGTTTATTCACCTTCTTCTTTAGTTGCCTAACACAGTCAACTAGCTTGTGGATTGTTTTGTCTTGCCATTTGCACCATTTCTGAAGGCTGTTAACTCTGGAATACAGCTTCCTTGTGTGATAATCAGGCTCCCCCCAAAAGTAAGGATCAAAGTGGTACCTCCCTGCTCCCATCCTTCTCTCAAAATCTCTTGGCTCCTCATTCTCACAACCAGCAGTCCTTGTAGTGTCCTCCTCTTCAACTGGCTCTTTACCCTTGGAACTTGCTGTCCTCTTGCATTTGCGGATTGGAAGGTGAATGGCTGGGTTCTAGAGCTGATCTTTGAGAACAATAAAGGAGACATTGTGCCTTTCTGAGAGAGTGGTGATGGCTGGGTGTGGCAACAGAACTTGAACTTTCTCATCTTGTAAGAGCTTGAAGTTGTACAAGAAGTTTTCACCATTGCTTTCTTCCATGAACTTAACTTTGGTGAGTGTAGCTTCATCAATCAACTCATGCCTGACCTCAACATTATCAAAGACAAAACCTCTTGCTTTCAGAATCTTTGTCACTAGCCATCCATTGTGCAACTTAGTAAGCTTCTTTCTCTTGCCCTCACTCCAAGCAATGTCCTTGTATATCAGCAAATGGCGTGCCAAGAATGCACCACCAGTGGGGATGTAGTGTGGGAGATGAAATTTTCTCTTGCTCTTCAAATGACTGATGAGAGGATGTAGTCCCATACCCAGAAGTTCCATGTCAGCCAGATGCACCACACCATCATTGTGCTTGGTAAAGAACATTTGGCAAAGCACTTTGTGAGCATAGCGGATGGCTGGGTTTCTTATCCATGAACTCTTGCATCTTCCTCCCCTGAAGCTCCCAAAAGAAATTGTATCCCACAGGTCAGTAATCATGTGATCAGGGTATGTGAACTTCAATGACTCATCCTGTGTAGGTCTTGAGAATGCAAAGATCTCATCTAATTCCTTGAAGCTCACTTGGTATTGTGTACCATTGATTGTGAATTCTATATGCCCAAGACCATTTCCCAACATGATCCTCTGATCTCTTGGGCCATATCCACAAACTTCAAGGGATGCAAGGAACTCTTGTGTTACATCATGAGCCACATCTTTCATCTCAAAGAATCCACCAAATCCCATGTTGTTAAAAATTAGCTGAACCTCTTCAAGAATCCCCATCTTTTTCAACAGCTCCATGTCAGGGAACTTGGTTTGCAGCACCTTTACATTCTTGAACACAGCAAAGTAGTCATCAAAAGTTGGTTCTTTGTCCTCAGGTTCTGACTTTCTTTTTGCTTTCTTAACCGGCTGCATTGGGGTTTCAGGATCACTCTCTGTTTCTTCTTCATCCTCAGCCACAGCCACCTCTTTTCCTGCCCTGTGAACAACCTCAACCAGTGCCAGTTCTTTACCAGAAGTCTTTGAAGTAGAGGCCTTTGTTTTCTTTGGTGCAGCCACACTCTTTGCCTTCTTCTCAGCTGGATCCTTTGGCTTCCTCTCTTTCTTCTGTTTCTTGAAAACCTTATGCCCAAAAGGCATAATCTGATCCTCTGAAGCTCCAGCTTTCTCTTTTTTCGATTTCTCCATGGCTGCTTGTCTTTTTGTTCCTGCCATCCTGCATTTTCTCAAATAGTTGTAAGTACCAAAGCAAGAGACAACAAAAGTTTTCCAAAAATTTCACCAAGTTCATGAGTGGCACAAATCGATTTCTCTAAAAAAAAAGTGTTTTTTAAGCTGATTAAAAACTCAGTAATCTCAAAGCAATGGCAAGAAGCAATGCACACAACGAGTTCAGCTTGAAACACAATTCTTAAAAAAAAAATCAAAACACTTGATGAATTTCAAGAAAAATTCTCAAAAATTCCAAGAACAGGTTATTCTCAAGCAAGATCCATGAAATTCCTATCCATTCTACTTGCACAATACTCACAAAATGATTCCAAGGTATCAAGAGGCCTATTGAAATCGATTCCATTTGTTTTCCTGTTCACTAAAGCATGGAAAAGGTGAGTTTTAACAGACTAAATACCTTGGAATCTTCAAGTTTCGAGTGAAAAACGAATGTGCAGCAAGAAACTAGACAGGATTACGAGTTCAATGCAGTTGGAATTTCTCAATTTGATGCAGGAACGAGAGAGATATGAAAGTTTAAAGCTCAAGAATGGTGAGAAAGGAGCAAACTCGCGATGAAGAAGAAGGAGAGGTGGGGAACAGCTGTCTTGGCGCGTCCTTTGACCGGTCAACGTCCGTACGGTCAACTTTTTTTCAAAATTTGGTCGCGCCTGGTTGACCGTGTCACGTGACCGTGTCAAGAAGCGTGTGTATGCTTCTTCTTTGCCGCGGCCTTGGTGCGCCCGTGTCTTCAGACCGTGGCAAACCCTGAGTGTTGGCCTCTTTTCCTTTCTCTTGCCACGGTCAAGTGTTCTCTACTCGTGTCTGACAGCCCGTGTCAATCACCGAACCATGGGCATTTCTTTTCGCTTTGCCACGGTCTTGATTCTTCCCGTGGCAATCTCAACCGTGGCAAAACCCAAGCTTTGTTCATTCCTCTTTTCTTCTTGCCACGGTCGCCTACGTTCCATGTCTCCAGACCGTGGCAATCACCGTATATGTGCTTCTTTTGCCACGGCCTGCTTCTAAGACCGTGATTCATCCTCGTGGCATAACTAAAACGCCTGCACGCCCCGGTTTCTGACCGTGGCTGGTGACCATGCTCAAGGCCGAGCATAAGCTTGTCTCCATTCCTTCATCCGTTTTCATCTTGCATTCACTTTCCAAGGGTTCAGAATCAAAGCTATAACCTGTAGACACTAAACAAACCCATCAAAACATCCTAAAACATAAAAAGAAAGGAATCAAAAGATCAAAAGCATATTTACAAAGGATAAGCTTGGGGTGTCTCCCAAGAGCACTTTGTTTAAAGTCTCTAAGTTTGACTTTGGAACCTGTTTAACAGGCTGGTGGATCAAGAAGGGGAACTGATGTAGCTTCCTCCTTCTTTTGTGAAACCAGATAATGCTTGATCCTCTGGCCATTTACCAAAAACTGTTGGCCATTCTTTCCTTCCAAGACAACAGCTCCATATGGCCTGACTTCAAGAACCTTAAAGGGACCAGACCATCTAGACTTAAGTTTTCCAGGAAACAACTTAAGCCTAGAGTTGAACAGCAACACCAGATCACCATTCTTGAACTCCCTTTTCAGAATCTTTTGATCATGCAAAACCTTGGTCTTCTCCTTATAGATCTTTGAGCTCTCAAAAGCCTCAAGCCTAATCTCCTCAAGTTCATGGAGTTGGATGACCCTTTTCTCTTGAGCTGTCTTGATATCAAAGTTCAGCAACTTAACAGCTCACAAAGCCTTGTACTCCAACTCAACAGGAAGGTGGCAGCTCTTCCCATATAGCAGATTGAAAGGTGATGTCCCAAAGGAGTTTTAAAGGCAGTCCTATAAGCCCACAATGCATCATCTAGCCTTTTGCTCCAATCTTTTCTGCTTGAGCTCACAGTCCTCTCAAGAATGGCCTTGATCTGTCTATTAGATACTTCAACCTGGCCACTAGTTTGAGGATGATAAGGAGTAGCTACCTTGTGTTTCACTCCATGCTTTCTCAACAAACCCTCCAAAGTCTTGTTCACAAAATGAGATCCTCCATCAGGGATAACAACCCTTGGGACTCCAAATCCTGGGAAGATAATGCTGTTGAACAGCTTCACTACAACCTTGGAATCATTCGTAGGGGAAGCAATGGCCTCAAACCATTTGGACACATAGTCCACAGCAACAAGTATATACTGATTCCCATAGGATGAAATGAAGGGTCCCATAAAGTCAATTCCCCAGCAATCAAAGATCTCAACTTCTAGAATTGGGTTTTGAGGCATCTCACTCCTCTTTGATATGTTTCCATGCCTCTGACAGGCATCACATGCTGAAACCACTAACTGAGCATCTTTGAACATTGTGGGCCACCAAAACCCACTCTGAAGAACCTTGGCCACAGTCTTGAATGCTCCCATGTGACCCCCAAAAGCTGAACCATGACACTCTTGCAACACAGGTTGCATCTCCTCCTCAGCAAGACACCTTCTATAGAACTGATCTTTGTTCAGGACATAGAGGTAGGGCTCATCCCAATGGTATCTCTGGACATCTCTGAAGAATTTCTTCCTGTGGTAAGCATCTAATTCAGGTGGCTCCACTCCACAAGCAAGATAGTTCACTATGTCAGCAAACCAAGGCATACTCCTCTCTTGAATGCTCTCTACTTCTTCAAATTCCAAGTAGGAGTGGAGCACCATCAGTGATTCCTCAGGGAGGCTGTCATTGAGAGGTACTTCAGAATCAATCCTCAGCCTAGAAAGATGGTCTGCAGCTCCATTTTCTATCCCCTTTTTGTCCTGCACTTCCATATCAAACTCTAGGAGTAGAAGAACCCATCTTAACAGTCTTGGCTTGGCATGTTTCTTGGTCATCAGATACCTGAGGGCTGCATGATCAGTATATACAATGACTTTTGATCCCACCAGGTAGCTTCTGAATTTATCAAAGGCAAAGATTATTGCCAGCATTTCCTTCCCAGTAGTAGCATACTTCTCTTGTGCAGAGTCAAGTGTTCTACTGGCATAGTAGATAACATGTAGCTTCTTGTCCTTCCTTTGCCCAAGTACTGCTCCAACAGTAAAATCAGATGCATCTGTCATGACCTCAAAAGGAAGGGACCAGTCTGGTGCCTAGACTATTGGTGCACTGACTAATGCATCCTTGATCAACTTGAAGGCCTCTTCACATTCAGCATCAAAGATGAAATCCACTTCTTTACACAACAGCCTTGTCAAGGGCCTGGCAATTCTTGAGAAGTCTTTGATAAATCTTCTGTAAAACCCTGCATGCCCAAGGAAACTCCTTATTCCTTTGACTGAAGTGGGAGTTTGCAGATTCACCATTACTTCAACTTTTGCTCTGTCAACCTCTATGCCCTTCTCAGATATCTTGTGCCCAAGAACTATTCCTTCCTGCACCATGAAGTGGCATTTCTCCCAGTTCAACACCAAGTTATGCTGCTCATATCTCTCCAAGACCTGTGACAAATTAGAGAGGCAATCCGAGAAGGAGGAGCCATAGACACTAAAATCATCCATGAACACCTCCACCTTCTCTTCAATAATGTCAGAGAAGATATGCATCATGCAACGTTGAAATGTAGCACGGGCATTACAGAGACCAAAAGGCATTCGCCTGTATGCAAATGTGCCATAAGGGCATGTGAATGTTGTTTTCTCTTGATCCCGGGGATCTATGGGAATTTGGAAGAACCCAGAGTACCCATCGAGAAAACAGAAGAAGGGGTGGTTTGCAAGCCTCTCTAACATCTGATCAATGAAAGGCAAAGGAAAATGATCCTTCTTAGAGGCTGTATTGAGCTTTCTATAGTCTATACACATTCTGTGTCCTGTGACAGTCCTAGTAGCTATCAGCTCATCCTTCTCGTTTTTAACCACTGTGATCCCACCCTTCTTGGGCACAACATGAACAGGAGACACCCATCTTGAGTCAGAGATTGGGTAAATTATCCCTGCCTCAAGAAGTTTTAGTATCTCCTTCTTAACCACTTCGTTAAGGTTGGGGTTAAGACGTCGTTGATGCTCAATAGAGGACATAGATTGGTCCTCTAGGTGGATCCTATGGGTGCAAATGTCAGGAGAGATCCCTCTAATATCAGCCTAAGAATATCCTATGGCTCTCCTGAACTTTCTTATCTCACTAAGCAATGCACTCTCTTGATGCTTTAATAAGCTATCATTGATGATTACTGGATATGTGGAGTTTAAGCCCAAGAAAGCATACCTGAGCCCTGTTGGTAGAGGCTTGAGCTCAACAGAGGGTGCATCAGCCTCATTCCAATCCTGGTCCAAGCTGCTTTGGCTGGTATCTGATCCTTTGATAGCAAAGACCTCAGAGCCACTTTGTTCCAGTTCCAAAAACCTTGTCTCAGGACCCAACTCTCTAGCATTGTCCAAATACAACTTGTACCCTTCACTTGCTTCTGCTAAGAGCCCATTGTCTCCTTGTTCTTGAGTTAGAGCAGCTTGAAGAGGATCCTCAGTGTTCAGCTCCTCTAGCAACTCATCAGCCAACTGATCCATTGTCTCCACATAGAAACATTGACCCTCAATGGTGGGTTTCTTCATCATCTCATTCACATCAAACTTGAGCTTTTCAGACCCAAGTTGAAGCTCTATTATCCCACCTCTCACATCAATTATGGCTCCTGCAGTGGCTAAGAATGGCCTGCCCAAGATAAGAGGATCTACTGGTTCCTCATCCATTTCCAGCACAACAAAAACTGTTGGAACCTCAAAACCACCAATCTTGACAGGTAGATCTTCCAACATACCAACAGGCAATCTAACAGATCTATCTGCAAGGATAAGAGAAATCCTTGCAGGTTTGAAGACTCTAAAGCCCAGCTTCTTTGCTATGGAGAATGGCATCAAGCTGACTGATGCTCCTAGATCACAAAGACATCCAGAGAATAGAAGAGGTCCAATGGCACAAGGGAGTGTGAAGCTCCCTGGATCAGTTAACTTCCTTGGAATGGACTTCTTCTGCATGATAGCACTGCATTCATGACTTAGTACCACCATGCCTTGAAGCTCGTTTGTCTTGTTCAGGATGGCATCCTTCAAGAACTTCCCCATCTTTGGCATCATTAAGAATGCATCAATGAGAGGGATTGTGAGTGGTGTCTACTTGAGTGCCTTCTCAAATACAGCTCTTGCCTTGTCCACAAGTTACTTCTTAAACCTCCCTGGGAATGGGAGCTTGGGTTGGTATGGAGGTGGTGGCACATATACCTTTTCTGGTTCTGGTTCCTTTGCTACCTCTTTACCCTTTTCTATCCTTGGTTTCTCAGCAACTTGATCTTCTTTTAAGGCTGCCTCCCCCTCAGTTTGATCATTGTCCTCAATGATCACATTGTTGTTCTCAATACCAGGTAACTCCTTTCCACTCCTCAGTGTAATGGCCTTAGCAGAATCCTTGGGGTTGGGTTCTGGTTTTCCAGGTAGGTGACCTTGGTTCCTTGAGCTTGATGCCTGGTTTTGCTTCAGTTCCTTGATTTCCTGCTCCATGGCTGCATTCTGGCTTGCAAAGATCTGTTGACCTGAAGTAGTTGTTGCAGAATACCAACCATATCTGTCCCCATCTGTGGCTGCTGCTGAACCATTGGTGGCTGAAACTGTTGTTGAACCGGCGCCTGTTGTTGGAACTGTGGTGGACCAAACCCTGGTGGTGCCTTTTGCTGCTGTGAACTGAAACCAGTACCCTGAAATGGTTGCTGTTGCTGACCAAAACTCTGATTCTGACCAATCTGATTCTTGGGTTGGAATGACCCTTGAAAGTTGTTCTTGGGAACAAAGTTCTTTGGAGCTTGAGAATTGAGATAGACCTGGTCTTGTGGGTTAGCTACATTGGTGTTCCTGTAGGAAAGGTTTGGATTGGCATTACCATACTGATATCTCTGGAACCTCTGATTCCCAATGTAGTTGAGCTCCTCTTGGGTAAGACCGTCTTCACTTATGTTCTCAAAGATTTGAGAAGGTTCCTCATACTCTCCAACAAAATGCATTGGCTTCTGAGTGGTGATTTTCAGCTTGTCCAATTCACTTCTCAACTCCTTAACTTCCCTAGAGAGCCTCTGTTCTGAGCTTGAACCTTCAGATCTATTTGATATGTCATAGTTTTCACCTTAAGTATCATTGCTCAGTGCTAAGTTCTCCACTAGCTCTAAAGCAGCATGTATCTCCTTTCCCAGAAAGTTCCCATTGGAAGCAGTATCCAGCTGGTTTCTAATCTTGGGAAGAGCTCCTCTATATAGTGTGCTTAGAAGGGAAGCCTCACTAAACCCATGGTGTGGGCATTGGTTTGTGTAGCTCTTGAATCTCTCATATGCTTCACCAAAACTCTCATTGCTGTGCTGAGTGAAGCTAGAGATTTGGTTCCTCAGTTTTGTAGTTCTTGAGGTGGAGAAGAACTTAGACAGGAAAGCGTGCTTGCATTGCTCCCAGGTTTGAATGGAGCCTCTTGGAAGATTCTTTTCCCATTGGTGGGCTTTGTCACCAAGACTGAATGGGAATAGTCTTAGCTTGAAGCTATCTTCTGAAACTCCATTAATCTTGGTCAGATCACACACCTTATCAAATTGATCCAAGTGTTCCAAGGGATCTTCAATTGATAACCCATGGAACTTTGAGTTCTGGACCATATTCAGCAATGATGCCTTTACTTCAAAGTTGTTGTTTTGCACAGGTGGTGCCTGAATTCCAGCTCCATACTGATGAGCATTGGCCCTGTCATTCTCTCCAACATAGACTTGGGGTTGCTCATATCTTCTTTGTTGGTGTTGGAAGGGCTGGGGTTGGTGGTGCACCTGTTGTCTTTGCTGTACATTGGCCTGATGCCTCTGTTGATGAGCTTGAGCTTGTTCCTGGTGGACATAAGCTTGTTGGTGATGCACCTGTTCCTGATGAACATTACCCTGATTCAACCCTTGACCCACTCCATTACCAGCTCCATTACCGTGAGCCTGTTGCTCCTGATGTGGTTGTTCTATATCTACCACGTGATCTCTTTGTTCTGACATCTCAGCCTGATCAATATGTCTACCACGTCTGTCCCTTCTCCTCCTTGGTACCAAAAGATTGATATTGTCGTTGAGGGGGATAGGTGGACCACAGCTTCTTGATCTAGACCTGGTGTTCATACACCTGAAATCACAAACAGAACTTGAAAGTAATCAGTAAAAACAAGAAAGTAAGCACTTGATCTCAAGAACAGATCATAGCTTAATGCTAAACAACCACAATTTGGCAACGGCGCCAATTGATAACTAAGAGTTTTCAAGGCTCTTTAAAGAGGTTATCAATCCTCTGTCTTGTAGTACAAGGGGTTTATCAATCCAGATGTGGTGTTAGACACTAAACTATGTGATCAGGTTCTTAATTCAAGCAAACAAGAGTGGTTTTGATTATCTAAAGACAACTACAAACTTAAACAGGATTAAAGACTAATGAAATGGTTAAACAAGAATTAAACAATGACAAATGATGAGAATGTATGAATGATGATGATAAAGGTCTTAGACATGATAGTGGATTAGGGTGCCTTCAGTGATAAACTAATGAGCTAATGAATCATATGATCAAGCAAACCATTCAACAAAAACATCTTTAATTAAGTTAATCCTCTCATGAAGGTATTAACTCCTATGCTAAAACAGTTTCTAACCCAATCATCATCACTGAAACATGAGTTAACAAGCATTAAGAATCAGTTTAATCTGTCATTTAAGCATATAGACAATCATTCCCATGATGAATAACACTTAAACCTCTAACAACCTTGGTTCAGGCATTTCATCAAACACCTTTGGTGCATGAAATGCCCAGAATCTAGACCACATATGATTTGTATGGATCTAGCATAGAGAACAAGTTGTAGAGAATGGAATATGCATGATCTAACCCCTAAGCTCACTAATCTACCACTTAATATGGGATTACTCACTAATCATGATCAATACACTAGATCCTTTGCAAGATGTGTTGTTAATCATGATTAGAAGTGTGATTTGATGATAAGAAATGATAGAACAAGATGGAAAAGACTCTCTAAATCAATTTTAAACTCAAAAGCAAAGTGTAACAAGTGGTCTTTCACAAAATGGGAAAAGAGATTAAAAATGGATCAAAGGTCCTCTCCAAATTAGGTCTAAAAACTATATATAGATGTCTTGGGCGAACCGGGTCAACCCGGAACTAACCGGGTACTGACCCGGTCTTGGTGGATAAAGATGAGTTTTCCACGGTCAAGTGTGTTCTTGGTGTGGTCGTGGCAACTTGACCGTGTCAAAGTCTTGTTCGCGTGTTCTTGGTTGCATCTTGGTGCTGCAGTCTAACAAGTCTCGTCCAAAACCCGTGGCAAGTGGTCGTGTCAAACGTCGAAGGTTTGTGAAAAGTTGCCACGGTCAAGCCCTAGACCGTGGCATTCTGACCGTGTCAATCGCCAAAGGTGTGTAAAAGTTTCCACGGTCAAGTCTTAGACCGTGGCATTCAACCGTGTCAAATGCCGAATGCTTGTAAAGTCCTTCCCAGCCAAATGTCTCTTTGCCACGGTCAAGTGTAGACCGTGGCATGAAGATCGTGTCAATCGCCGAAGGTTTGCAATTAAGTGCCACGGCCAAGTGTGGACCGTGGCATTCCATTGCGGCATGTTTCACTTAGCTCGTGTCGGCTGTTTGGACCACTTCGCATTTCGGAGAGTGTAAATTCTGAGATACTTGTCCGAATTGAGTGATTCCGGTTGCAGAGGACAGAGAACTCATATATCTCCAACTTCGGTAAAGGAAGCTTCGGTGCTTGGGAAGTGGAAGGCTTCCTGGAGGGCTCATCTTTGCACGATCAGAGAGAGGCGTCTAGACATATGTCTATTCCGGAGACCGTATCTTCCTTCTCATAGCTCCGAATTGAACGATCTCGGACGTTATGGAAAGAGGACCCAAATGTCTCCGATTCTCATTAAAGGCTCCGGAAACTGAATCGGCCTGGAAGTGAACCGTACTTCGTATTATTCAGAGCTCATCGGCTTGGTCCAGAACAGCAGCGAGACAGGAGTTTCTTCCGCCGAGCTTAACTTTCTGCTCACGTGTCCGAATTGAGTGATTCCACTTGTTATGGAACCGTGATCCAACCCTCTCCAACGTTGATGAAGCACCCGACATCTGAATCGGACCGGAAGGTTCCCCTGACATGCCATTTTGGAAAGGGGTCTGCACTCGGAGATTTTGGCCGAGGAAAACCTTCCTGGTCAGCGAGAATGGCCGAGAACCTCCTTTCAAGCTTTGATCACCATTTCTCTTCCTGGATTCACCTCTTCAACTCCAAATAGCTCCAAATGCACCTGATAAAAACTCAAAACATGCAAAGAATCATTGGGACCTAATGCATCTCCTAAGTCCTAAAACAAACCCTAAGGACCTAAAATGCATGAAATAAGATATGCTTTGGAGTGAAATATACAACCTAAATGATGCAAATTATGAACATATCAGGTTTAGGCCAAGAATCTCTTAAAAAGTTTAAGAATTGAAAAAGGTGTTCTATCTCCTAAATCTCCAAGTCTTTTGGAAGAGAAGAGAAGAAGGAGTTTTGATCCAAAAAGTGCATTTTGTTTCTTTAAAAAGTGCATTTTGTTTCTTTAAAAAGCGTTTTTGTAGCAAAAACGGAAAATTTCCGGGAATTTTTAAGTTTACGGGAACTTACCTTACTTGTCTTGCACGCAAAGGAGGTTTAAAACTTACGGAAAATCTTAACGTGCTTTACCGGGAATGCTCCGACAATCACCGGGAATCACCGGGAATCACCGGGAAACACCAGGTAACACCGGTGGTGGAGTAGCGGAAGCTAATTAACGAAGAGTAACACGAAATCCCGAAGAGTTCCGGTAACGATTCGTCTCTTAACTCGTGAAGAACGTAAAACGAACGAAGGTTAGGTTTTGAGAGTGCTCCTCTCAGCGCTAAGCAAGGCAAAGCTCTTTGGGAAACTTGAGTTTCCTCTTTTTGGTTTTTTTTATTAATCTTATCAAAAAGTCTGAATCAAAAACAAAAGCCTAGAATCCTTTATATAGCCTCGGACAAACCCTTAAGCTATTTAAGATTCCTAATTGGAAAAGGAAAAAACAATTAAAAGGAAATTATGAAAGAAGACATAAAACTTGAAGGACACGTCAAAACTTAAACACCTAAACGACGTGAACTTCCTAAAAGGATAAAGATGCTCTGCATCAGGTCCCCCCGGGTGGAGAGAGATTTGTCCTCGAATCTGGAGCCTCATTTTCACCGTGATAAGGAAAAAATGTGCTTAACGTTGAAGACGTCGGAAGTACGAACGTCGGCAGGAAGACGCAATCTGTATGCATTCTCATTGATGCATTCTAATACTTCCACGGGTCCAATCTTGCGAGACCGAAGCTTGTTGTACTCACCAGACGGCATTCGTTCCTTAGATATAGCCACCCACACGAGATCACCCGGATTAAACACCAGTTCACGACGATGTTTGTCTGCATCTGCTTTATACGAAGCATTAGAAGCCTCGAGGAAAGTACGAGCCGCTTGATGAACTGTTTGTACGTTGTCGACAAAATCAATAGCTTGACCATTTAGACGATTGCGATCAGGTAGAGGAACTTAATCCAACGGACAACGCGGAATGATGCCGTAAACAACCTTGAAAGGACAAAAACCCAAACTGCGATTGGAGGCATGGTTGTGAGCAAACTCAGCGATACAAAGCTTCGATTCCCACGATTTGAGATTATCTCCTACAAGACTGCGAAGCATATTCCCCCAATAACGATTGGTAACCTCTGTTTGCCCATCGGTCTGAGGGTGATATGCAGTACTCATATCAAGACTTGTTCGAAGAAGTTTCCACACCGATCTCCAAAAATGACTCAGAAAACGAGTGTCGCGATCCGACACAATGGACGTGGGCAACCTATGAAGGCGATAAACCTCTTGGAAGAACAGAGACGCCACACGAACTGCATCAGTCGTTTTCTTGCAAGGAATAAAATGAGCCATCTTCGAGAATCTGTCCACGACAACAAAAATAGAGTCATTGCCTTTTTGTGTCCTTGGAAGGCCGAGAATGAAGTCCATACTAATATCGGTCCAAGGCTGAGTTGGCACAGGCAAAGGTAAATATAACCCAGCATTTGATGCAGAACCCTTTGCTTGTTGACAACTACGACAGCGTTCGACAAAACGTATAACGTCACGACGCATAGAAGGCCAAAAGTAAGAGTTTGTGACGAGTTGCAACGTACGGTCCCTTCCTACATGTCCCTCATCATGCAATTCCTTGATAATTTGAAGTCGCAGACTGCTTTCAGGGATGCAGAGTTGATTTCCGCGAAACAAAAAACCCTCATGAAGGTGAAAGTCTGTCGAATTACCAAGAGAAACTTCACCTAAAATCCGAGAAAAAAGGGATCCGAACAATAAAGATCTGCCAAATTTGCAAACCCTGGAACCGATGTGTGCATCGTCACGACCAAAGCATGCCGTCTACTAAGAGCATCTGCCACACGGTAAGTTTACCAGCTTTGTGGAGAATGGTGAACGTAAACTGCTGTAAGAATGTGATCCATGTTGCATGGCGAGAAGAAACTTTGGCCTGACTATCAAGATGTTTGAGCGCATCATGATCGGTGAATAATATGAACTCGCGGTGAAACAGATAGTGCCTCCAGTGTTTAATTGCTTGAACCACCGCATAAAATTCAATATCATACGTACTGTAGCGTATACGAGCACCGGACAGCTTCTCGCTATAATAAGCAATGGGACGCCCCTGCTGACTTAATACAGCAATGCCCAATTTAGATGCATCACAATGGAGTTCACACGCCTGAGTGAAGTCG
This sequence comes from Eutrema salsugineum, assembly GCF_000478725.1. NCBI lineage: Eukaryota > Viridiplantae > Streptophyta > Magnoliopsida > Brassicales > Brassicaceae > Eutrema > Eutrema salsugineum. Next base: position 14,078,490 of record NW_006256756.1, on the reverse strand, counting down.
GGCAAGACAAGGATGGGGGCTGATGTAAGTTTGTCCTTTATCGTTGCAAAAGCAGTTGACGCCGCATCCGTCCAGGTAAATTTTCCCTCACGCATACAATCAGTAATAGGCGCCATAATGCTACTAAAATGAGGAACAAAACGACGATAAAAAGAAGCCAATCCATGGAAGCTACGAACTTCGGTAAGTGAACGCGGAACAGGCCAAGACTGGACGGCTTCCACTTTGTTTTTGTCCACCGAAAGTCCATCCTTGGAGACCATATATCCTAGAAACAAAACATGATCAGTACCCAGGTCACATTTGTGTTTCGCAACAAAGAATTGATCTCGCCTAAGAATGTCCAAAACGTTTCGCAAATGCTGGAGGTGATCGTCGAGGGAGGAGCTGAAGATTAGTATATCGTCGAAGTAGACGACGACAAATTTCCCAATAAAAGGCCGCAGAGCTTGATTCACAACACGCATGAACGTACTAGGAGCATTAGATAACCCGAATGGCATAACAAGCCATTCAAATAATCCTTCACGTGTTTTGAAAGCTGTCTTCCATTCATCACCGGGTTTAATTCGTATCTGGTGATATCCACTCTTGAGATCCAGCTTGGAAAAAATCGTAGCTTTGCCAATCTGATCAAGTAAATCGTCCAGACGCGGAATAGGAAAACGATAGCGTACTGTGATTTTGTTGATCGCGCGACTATCGACACACATTCGCCACGTACCGTCTTTTTTCGGGATCAACAACGCAGGAACCGCGCACGGATTAAGACTTTCGCGAATGTGTCCCTTGGCCAACAAACCCTCTACTTGACGTCGTAATTCCTTATGTTCCTGAGGGCTCATACGGTAATGAGATCGATTGGGCAATGTGGCACCAGGAACAAGGTCAATTTGGTGTTGTATGTCGCGCAAAGGAGGCAAACTCTCAGGAAGATCCTCGGGAAACACATCATGAAATTCTCGAATAAGCTCCGCGAACTCTGGTTTCAATGGTGGTGTGGACTTTGCGGGTTTAAGAGAAGTTGGAAGCAGTGCCAACAAAAATCCGGAGTTTTTAAACTCTGTTTCAAACTGAGAACGAGAGCACAGCAATAGTTGGTGGGAAGGCGACGATTTTGTTGGTAGTACGAGAACTATTTTGCGGCTATCGAACAGAAAACTGTATGTGTTTTTCTTCCCATTGTGACAAGTATCGCGATCATATTGCCACAGGCGTTCGAGGATGAGGTGACTAACATCCATAAGAGAAATATCACAATAGATGGTGTCCTTGTAGACGGTACCGATGGAAAATGAAACCAGAGTATGTTGGGTGATTTTCACATCAGTGCCTTCTGTAATCCAAGCAAGTGAATAAGGTGCTGGATGTTCGTCACGTCGCAATCCCAGCTTTTTAACAGCTTCTTCCGATACCACATTGCGGCTGCTACCTGAATCAATGACCAAGTGGCACAATTTCCCTTTAATCGTGCAGGTAGAACGAAAGATGTTCGTCCTTAGCCATGGCTCTTCATAACCCTGTGGTGCTAAGCAAATATGACGCATCATTAACGACAGTGCGTCTTTGTCGCCATAGATATGAACCTCTTCGACCTGATCCTCGTCGCCATTATCTGAACATTCATTGAGAGGGTCGCTGCCGTCTAAGAGTAAGCCTTGTCGCTGTTGATTTGGACATGCGGTTTGGCGATGACCTGCTTCACCGCAAGAGTAACACCGAAGGGCATTCGGACGATTTGATCGTCGAAGAGTACTGTCCTCTGTTGAAGCTCGGTTCTCCCCCATCTGCTTGTTCGAAACGTCAGTGAATCCTCCTGTAGGAGTCGATGGAATGGCATTGTCATTGTCTGCCCCTTGAGGACGAGTTTTCCATCTATTCGACGTATTCCATGAAGATTTAGCGCTGGACTGAGCTTCGAAGGCCACAGCTCGCCGATGTGCTTCGGCCAGTGTTGTCGGGTCGAATTGAGCAAGAGAATTTTGGAGTTGCGGACGAAGGCCACCAATAAATCGGGAAACCAATTGGATTTGTGTGTCGTGCAACTCATTGCGGGTTAAGAGTAAATAAAACTCTTCTGCATATTCATCAACAGTTCGAGTGCCTTGGCGGAGATTTTGTAGCCTGGTGAACATAACACGATCATAGTTGAGAGGAAGAAACTGAGTGCGAAGATGCTTTTTCAAATTTTCCCAGGTTGCAATCCGTGTTTTTCCCAAACGAGTTCTGTTGGCTTTAAGTTGAAGCCACCATGATGCCGCACGACCTCTGAATCGGGTTGCAACAAGAGAAACTTGTCTGTCGGGTGGGACCTGTTTAAATTCCAGGACTTCTTCCACTGTAATAATCCAGTCGATCAGATCTTCCCCATGCAGACTGCCTTGAAATTCCGGGATATCGACTTTAAGGCCTGATTCCCACCTACGATCACCCATTGGATTGTTTTGGGGAAGTTTTCGGCCCTCCTGTTGGCGTTGTAGAGGTTGGTTATTGTCACCGTCATTGACGTTGTTGTTGCCAGCAACGATTCTGTTGTTAGCGGTGACTGCAGTGATTAGTGTTTGTTGATTCTGAGCAAGTGTTTCGCCTAATGCACGGATTGATTGTTGAAACGAGGCTTGGAGATTTTCCTGCATTGTTACCAGGGAACGTTGCAGATCAGCCATGGAGATATCTTCACGTAAATCCTTCTTTGGAGGCATGATGAATGTCTTTGACAAACGAATGAATCCAGAAAAGTCCCTGTAATCTGATACCAACTGGTGGAGTAGCGGAAGCTAATTAACGAAGAGTAACACGAAATCCCGAAGAGTCCCGGTATCGATTCGTCTCTTAACTCGTGAAGAACGTAAAACGAACGAAGGTTAGGTTTTGAGAGTGCTCCTCTCAGCGCTAAGCAAGGCAAAGCTCTTTGGGAAACTTGAGTTTCCTCTTTTTGGTTTTTTTTATTAATCTTATCAAAAAGTCTGAATCAAAAACAAAAGCCTAGAATCCTTTATAGCCTCGGACAAACCCTTAAGCTATTTAAGATTCCTAATTGAAAAGGAAAAAACAATTAAAAGGAAATTATGAAAGAAGACATAAAACTTGAAGGACACGTCAAAACATAAACACCTAAACGACGTGAACTTCCTAAAAGGATAAGGATGCTCTGCATCAACTGGGAAACACCGGGAAACACCAGGTAACTTTTGAAAAGCGGCGGAAATCCGAGTTCCTGTCTCAACGACCAACGGCTGCGGTCAGGAGACGCGCGACAGCGGCGATTGAGTGCTCGGCTGCGGTCACATTCTTGGTGCCGCGGTCGATGCTCCCTTGGCTGCGGGTCGTTTGGTCGCGACTGCGGCCCTTTCTCCTGCGGCCTTCGTCCAACTTTCAGGTCTTTACCGGGCCGAGCAGCTAAAAACTTATCCTTTTCTTCTTGGTTTTTCTAATTTTCTGATTTTTTGTGTTTTTGTTTTATAAAATATCTGAAACTTATAATAAAAAGAAAGCACAAATTGTAAAAAGGAAAAGAAAACTAAAAGAAAGAGTAGCTAAATGGGTTGCCTCCCATTAAGCGCTTTTGTTTTAAGTCGTTTAGCTCGACGTAGGTATGAAGAATCAGGCTGATTTAAATGGCACACCACTTGATGTGCCCTTATCAGTTCCGGTCGCTGGAGGTTTTACTTCTTCTCCTTGAGGAACCGTCTTCTTTCCTTTACTCTTCTTTCGGACCTTAACATTGTTTAAAACCCTTTTTGTGTTTTCGATCAGCTCCTGGATTTGGTCCTCACTAGTTTCTGTTGCAATCGGGTGGAATGATGATCTTGATCTTTGCAAAGGCTTTCGGCTTCTCCTTTTCTTTCTCTTTTGGCCGGTTTCCTTTGCTTGGAAAATCATCTAGGATAGTCGGATAAAACCTTCTGCGATCCACATTGAGGAAAACAGCATGCCGGTTTGCGTGATCGATTACTGCTCCTACGGTAGCTAGGAATGGTCTCCCAAAAATGAGTGGCCTCTCCTTGTCTTTATCCATCTCCAGGACTTGGAAATCTGCTGGAACAATCTTATCTCCCACTAGAACTTGTAGATCACAAATCGCCCCTTCAGTATCTTTTTGAGATGAATCTCCAAAAATAACCTTAACCGTCGATGTCCTTAAGGTTTTTATGCCCAATTTTTCGGCAAATGTCTTTGACATGATGTTGACATTGGCTCCGGAATCGCACAAGCAATCTGTGAACTTGATTCCTGAAATGAAACATTGGAAAACAAAACATCCCGGATCGTCGGCTTTTGTAACCCTTTGAAACGGTGATCGTTCAGGTACATTAAATGGTGGCTGCTTGGCATCGACATCCTTGTACAGTGGTACAAAGATTGGGGTTTCTTCTTTCTTTCCATTGGTTCTGGCCTCTTCTTCGGGCAATGTGGTTATGGCGTTGCAAAACCTCTTAGGGTTATGTTCAACTCTTCCTGGAAGAACTCCACTTTGCCTCTTCATAGAGTCGGCTGTTTGGGAACTTGCACGTCTAGCTTTTTGACGTGCGAAGATAAAGCTTCAAACTTCCCGTTCAAGTCATTGTACATGCAGTCAACTTTCACGTTCACGTCTTTAGATGCTTTTTCGTTTGTCATAACGAGCTGGTTGATGGACTGTTCAAGTCTACCGATTTGTGAAGCTAGCTGGTTCGTCGTGACTCCTTGCTGTTGTACAAATTGATTGTTAAAACCCATACCTTGGTAGTCGTATGGTTGTCGCGGTTGATATGGTCCTGTCCCTCCGAAGTTCCCACCTTGGAACTTGTTTTGGAAGGATTTCTGCTGTGGTGGGTAGTACTGATCTTGAGGATTCTCCACATTTGGATTGCGGTAAGAGAGATTGCTGTAGTTTGCATTCCGGAAGTTGTTGTTGAAACCATTGTTGAAGCGATTTTGATATGGTACTAGTGCTCCTACATAGTTCACCTCTTCTTCTTGAAAGGCTTGATTAATGTGATCGATATCACTGGGTCCTTCATCTTCTGCGCCATTGTTGGTCTCACAAGCATGGATTGGGCGATTGTTGCTCTTCAAAAGCTGGCTCATCATGTTCTTCAACTCGGTTATCTCCTTGATGTTTGTTCCGGTTTGCTTCGTCGAGCGATCGTATTCAGGACAATCATTGCTATTGGCTTGAGCCAAATTTTCGATGAGGGCTCTTCCTTGGGCTATCGTCTTTTGTCCAAAATCTCCATTGCTAGCTGTATCAAGTGAAATTTTGTATTTTGGTTGCAAACCTCGGTAAAATGTGCTCAGCAGGCTTGATCCAAGAAATCCATGGTGAAGGCAATCACGTTCGTACTCCTTAAAACGTTCCCAGGCTTCATAGAAAGATTCAGTCGGGCCTTGTTGAAAGCTTGAGATCTTTGTTCTCAACTGGTTCGACCTTGACTTAGTATAGAAGTGATTCAGGAAAACAGTTTTACACTCTTCCCAATTAGTAATCGATCCTGCAGGCAAAGATTTCAACCAACGGTGAGCTTTGTCTGCTAATGAAAAAGGGAACAACTTACACTTTAAATAGTCTGCTGGAACTTGGTTTGTTCTCATCATGCTGCAGATTTCTTCAAAGAGCTCGATATGGTCCATTGGGTGTTCGGAAGGGACTCCATGGAATTGGTTTTGTTTCACCAATGAGATGATTTGAGGCTTGACTTCAAACTCATTCTGGTTCGGAAATAGAACTTGAATTGCAGATCGGTTCTGAAAATTTTGAGTAGGTGCATCAAAATTAGCTATGTGATGGTTCCTGGCTTGTCTTCGGTGTTGATTTGCGGGCTGCACAGGGCGGTTAACGCGCCCATTCGGCTGCATTCCTTGGTGGTCACCATCGGCTGTATTGATGGGTGCATCAAGGTCTTCACATTCTTCTCTCTCGCGGTTTTGGTGGTTTCTTGGAGGAACCTCATTCTCCTCTCCATCGTGTCGAGCATGATCACCTCCTATGTGATCATTCTCTTCATTTTCTCCATGTTCGCACCCGTCTTGGTCCATATTTAAAGCTCGGTTAATAGGATCTCCAGGCTGGTCATCGTTGGCCATTCCTTGCGTTCGTCTAAGTCTTCGAAATTCTCTTTTGTGTCTGTCAATCTCGTCTAGAATTGGAATGTTTTCTACAGGTCTGCGCCTGGTATTCATGCAGTTCAGATAAAAACAAAAGAAGGGAAATATAATTCTGCAAAACTTTAAGAAAGAACTAGACATCAGGTGTCTAGAAAAAAATTAAAACAAGAAAATTAGCAAAAGGCAGCGAAACTAACCCCCGGCAATGGCGCCAAAAACTTGATGTCGTGTCAACTGCGTGAGGGAACAAGTTTTACCCTTATCAAAAACAAATGAAAGCCGCAAGTGCACAGCTAATCAATTGTAGTATTTAGGGATCGAATCCACAGAGATTTGTGTGCCTGGTATTCTTCTACGCTTTTTAACTTTATGTCTAGACTAGATTGGTTTTAAAGGTTGGTTGTTTATCACGAATTAAACTAAAACTTAAAGAAAGCAAATAAATCTATCCTATAAAGCAAGTAGAAAAATCGAATAGAGAGCAAGTAAAGCAAGTAAAATATCGAACTAAGGCAATTGAAATGCAGATCTAAATAAACAAGTAAAAATCGATTGGTTTGTAAACTATGGCTAAAAACGCTGAGCTTTTGGGAACTCTAAGGGATCATAATCGGTTTTGACACTAGGGTAGATAGATTGGGATTGACGGATATCGATATATAGGGTTCTAGAGCTAGAGTACGGCGGTATGACTACGTCACTGTCGTGATCATAACCAACTGTTTCTCGCAACCCTGACCAGTAGGTTTCCACTCTGCCCTTGAAGGGAGAGAACGCAAGAGCTGCACAAGGCTCGTCAATACTCACGATCTCGCCGCAGGTAGGTTTCCACTCCTACGGAAATATCGCCTGTTTCATTCTAGGGCTGATACTTAATGAAAACTTTCGCAACACTAACTATCTAGATCAGATACTAGGTGATCAATCAAGCATACATGCAATAACAACAAGAATAAACAGAGAACAAAGTTGAAATCCCAGATCTATAAACCTAGATGTCTTAATCGATTACGAGAGCCCCTTTCGGGAACCCTAAGCCCAACTCGGGATCTACTCAGACATGGCTGAGGTTGACATCATCATTAATAAAAGAAATCAAAAACAGTAAAGAAAAGAGATGAAGAAAGCTTCTCTATTGAAGAACTCGGACTTGAACAATCTTCTACAAAAATCGCATAAAAACGGCTAAAGGAAAAGGGTTTCTGTAAAGTATGAAGGGTTCTGTCTAAAAACGACCTAAATGACAAGTATTTATAAGTTTTCAATACTCCATGGTCTCTAGGGTTCCGGAATTGAGGCTGAGAATGACTTTGGGCTTCAGAAATATGGGCTTTAGTTTGGAGTTTGACGGCCGCGGTCTGGAGTGACGTAACCGCGGGGAATAGGTGGTTGGCTGCGGTCGGGTAGCTTCTGACCGCGGGAAATGGGCTGTTGGCCGCGGTCGCGTGACTTGCTGGCCGCCTTCGAGTGACTCCGGGGCTAATGGAATATCTTGAGATCCAACCGTTGGAATATCTCCAAACTAAGTGCATTTAAAAGCTGGTTGATTCTTCTATAAGTTGTCCAATTTTGAGGGTGATCAGACGGTGAGAAGGTCTTCGTCTCTCCATAAAAGTTATGACGGTCTGCATTTATCCAAAAGAGTCTTTTTGTTCCAATTTGTGCCTCTTTATCCCAAATTATCTGAAAAGTCTTTTAAAATCCGAAAACATAGAAATCCTTTGAAAACCTTTGGAAATGGAGTAAAAACACCTGTAAAAGATATTAAAGTGATCCATAAGAATGATCAAAATCCGGTGTTATCAACAGGTTGTGAAACCATAATTCCATAGATGAATACTTGTAGCCTTGGCTCAAATAATTTCGGCTTCTAAGACTCTTTAGGCTTTTGGTTTCCCTTCCTTTCTCTTTTTTTTTTTTGAATGGGAAGTTGTCTTTTGAAATAGAGTCTTAGGGAGCTCGAAATTTACCTTTAGGAGTGAGCTTTCAGAGGCATGTGAGGCTTGATAAGATTGCATGGTACACTTCTTCCTGGTTTCATTAAGTTCTTCTCTAGAGGGACTGAAAACTATGTTGTTCCTCCCTCTCCGGCGTTTTTGTACATACCTGCCGATAAAAACTTAAGAGAGAGTGCATGAACTTCGAACATAAAATTTTGGGTTAAGGGTGTGGTACCAGCTTAAGATGAACTGGCCATCTAGGACAACGAAGAGTGATAACAATAAGGTAAAGATGTCCTAGATGTATATCATTATTCCTTTCTAAAACCATTGATAAGAAAATTAGATGTCAAGATTAGGTCCAAGTAAAATGAGCTCGTATATCCTGTCAGAATTAATCTCCATGAATAGAAGTTCTTTGGTGGGATTTAGTAGTGTAGATACTCTAGCTACCGCATAGTCTATAACTAAACCTTGAAAGAGCTTTTTTTATAAACGAATGGTATAGAAGCAAACAAGTTCATTATCATCATTGATTTTGTCATCATTCCCTCAAAACGTACTTGACCTTTGAAAAGACATTTTGAAACTCAAAAGGGTTTTGAAAAGTTTTAAGAAAACCAAAAAAATTGAAAAAATTTAAAGAAAAATGCAGAATGCAAGGGCTCATGCAAAAAAGGGTGATCAGTAAGGGATGGAATCCTCCCCCAGACTTAAATCACACTGTTCCCAGTGTGAAATAAATCAGGTAAGGATGAGAAATAGAGTATGTAAGAATTGTAAAGATCAAGAAAAATAAACTTACCTGGTGTTGGTGATGGATTGTGAGGTGGTTTGTGGAGGTAATATGACAGTGAATGGTGGATGGTGGTTGATGTGGAGTGGTGCTTGAATCAAGTAGAGGTGGAAGTGGCCAAGGGTGGCCGGATTGTGCTTGGCCGCAGGTCAGGCTATCACGGCCACTGAAAAACTCTTCCTGGCCACGGCTGAAAGCTCCTCAGCCACGGTCAGCTCTTTTTCTTCTTTTTTTGTTTTGTTTTTTGATGCATACTAAGGCATGTATATAATAGAAACAAAACTTCAATAGAAAAAGAACATTTAAATAAATAGATAAATACCTAAATGGGTTGCCTCCCATCAAGCGCTTTGGTTATATCGTCTTTAGCTAGACTTGTTGCAAAGAAAACGACTTAGTTCAAATAAGATCTTGTCCTAAGACAAGTCTTTTTTCGAAATCTTCCTGGTCTCTCTAGCAGGTTCTTCATCACTCCAGAGTTCTTCTGGTTCGAATGCTTGTGCCTTGTGCTTTCCTCCTTTGCTCTTAAGTTGTGTAGTTTCATAGAAGATATCCTTGTAAATATTTGCAAAAGAAACTCTCCGGTTGGGCCAATCCATGATGGCTCCAGCAGTTGCTAAGAAAGGCCATCCAAGGATTACCGGATATGAGTCATCTTTGGTCTTTACTATGTAGAGATCGACAAGTGCTAGGCAATTTCCAATCCTTATATGAATGTCTCGGGCTATCCCTCTTGGAGTTGCACTTGAATCATCTGCTAAGCTAATCTTCGTCCTTGTTGGAGGTGAAAACCGCACCCCCGGTTTTCTCCGGTACAAACCAAGATCGGCATGAATTAAGACCGGTTAACGAAGGAATTTTACCGGGAAAATTGGGCCGAGCGAACTCCTGGGCCGCACTTGACCCATGAACGTGGAATCGGTGGAAATTTTTTAAAGGAATCGATAAAGTTCATAAGGTCGGCCGAAAAAGGAAATTTCTGAATGAAAATGGAAACTCTCGAGAAAAAGGAAAGTTCTCTCGGTCCCATATCGAGGGGAAACCTCGATGTACGCCAACTTAGAATGCATATATATAGGGCGAGGAATCGACACCAGAAGACAGAAGAAAATCCCAAGAGATCTGGAGACTGAGGACTCAAGATATTAACAGCCTCTTAGTTTCCATGAATCTTAGTTCGTTTATCATTCTCATAAATAAACTCAGATTTATTTTTCCGATCATAACTAAACCGAATTTCCAGTATAAGTTACTGTTTTTCCCCTTTGTGTGATATCGTATATCAACAATTGGCGCGTCAGGTAGGGGGCTTAACAGAAAAACACAGTTTTAAGATCAGAATACGGAAAAAATCAGATCGGCTATGACAGACTTACCCAATCCCGTCAACACCCCAAACGGGGATAATCAACCCCTCGGACAAGAGCACGAGAGGAATGCTCTCGGCAGCGGTGATAACCAACCTCCCGCAGAGGGAGCAGGGGGAACCCCTGTCGGTACCAGCATTGGCACATGGAACAGACGAGCACCCCCAACGAACTCCGGAGCCCTCAATGCCGAACTGCTCCTCCAAGCCTTTACTGCACAGTTCGTGGCCAGAAACAAAAGAAATGAGGAACGCTTCAGCCAAATGGCGACTCAGATCGCCGAACTCAATCAAACTCGAACTCCGCTGCGAGCACGCAACGTCATTGATGATCTCAACACCGAGAGCGAACCCACTGGGACAATGCGATCAGCTGCTCTCGGGTCAGCAAATGCCCCAGCCCTAACAGATCCAACTCGTTACGCCGAGATTGAGGCAATGAAAGTACAACTTTGCCAGACCACATCAAAAATTTATCGAGCAACGAGCACGGCTCCGGAGATCAATCGTGTAATCCCGGAGACATAAAAGACACCTTTTACTCCACACATCGCAAGCACACCCGTCCGACACTTGGAAAAGCTTAAGATCAAGACCTATGAAGGCAACATGGATCCGCACCATTTCCTAACCTCGGTCGAAATTTGTATGAATCGATATCAGTTTCGAACTACTGAGGAAAAAGACGCGGTACAATGCCAACTGTTTGTTGAAAGCCACGGTGGTATTGCTCTCGATTGGTTCTCTCGACTTGAAGGGAACTCGATAAAAAACTACAAGGAGTTAACCACAACATTCGTCAAGCACTTCTCAATGTTCATCAGACAGAACACGAAAAACTCCAAACTATGGCAGATCTCTTAAGGAGAAAACGAGAGCTTGCTTGACTTCATTCACTGCTTTAAAACGGTGGTCGCCCAAAGGACAATGAGTGACGAAGCTGCTCTCCAATGTCTACAAAAAGGAGCTTAGATCGAAAAAAGCTTATGAAGCGCGATAAAGCATAACCCACCCCTCACTTTAGAGGATGTGTTGCACCGAGCTAATACATACATAGCGGAAGAGCAGGAGGAAGCTGCCCACGACCGAAGTCGTATGCCTAAACAGATCGAGTACAAAGAGCGACCAAAAACCGATACATATGAGCCCCAGTCAGGTTACGGCAGAGGGTATGAGAACCGTAATAAGTTCTATACCAACACCATCAATGCAGTCCAGCATCCGGGAAAGAAATAGATCAATTATTACCGGACTGACGAGGATGACTCTTTGTTTTGCGAGTTCCATAATCGTAGAGGTCACAGCACCGAAGAATGCAGACATCTGAAAGAATACCTCCTCGCGCATTACCGAAAAGGGCAAATCTCGCTTGACGACCTCTGCCGTTCAACCGCACAGAGGACTAGGTCGCCCCGACCTAATAACACACAATACGATGGCCTAGCCCCAGCGAAGGACCTGCCAGCACTACCACCTCGTCCACCGATGTTACTACCGCTCAAAAATGCAACCGCGACAAACTGCCGCCAGAGAATCACGCCCCCAAAGCCAGAAAGTGCGTTAACATGATCATGGGAGCTATCGCAGCCTACAGTTACTCAGTTCGGGCAATTGATAGACAAGACTTTTTATGGTCTCAGGGCTATCAATCCCCTTGTCAATGTAGCACAAAGAGGTTTATCAATCCAAATGTGGTGTTAGACACTAAGCTATATGTTCAAGTTCTTAATTCAAGCAAACAAGAATAGGTTTTGATTAATCTAGAGACAACTATAAACATAAACAGGTTTAAAGACAAATGACAATGACAAATGATGTGAATATGATATGATGGAGGCATGAGATTCTAGACATGATAGTTGGTTAGGGTGCCTTGGTGTATAAACTAGAAATGCTAATGACAATGATGAGACATGATTCAAATGATTAAGAACTCTAATCTAGGTTAATCCTCTCATGAAGGTATTAACCCCTATACTAATCCATTTTCAAACCAAATTCCCATTTGTGAAACATGAATCAATATGCATTAACAAACAGCTCTTAATGATCATTCAAGCATTTAACAAATCATTCCCATGATGAAAAATTACTTAAACCTCTAACACAACTCTTTCAGGAATTTCATCAAACACTTTTGGTGCATGAAATTCCCAGAATCTAGATCTCAAGTGATTATCAAGGATCTAGCATAGAGAACAGCTGTTTAGAGAGATGAATCAATGAATCTAGCCCTAAGCACTCCTAATCTAACACTTTAGCACCCTAACCTACACATCTAAAACCTCATTAAGGTGACTACTCACTAATCATACTAATCTCTCTTAAACCTTTGCAAGTTGAGTAGATTAGCATGATTAATGATGAGAAATGGAGATGGAGATGATAGATTCAAAAGAAAACAGCTTTAAACCCCCAGATCTCTTTAAACTCTCTTGATTAAACACTCAAATAAAGATATTTCTCTTCTTAATGGAGTCTTTTCACCAAAGAGGCAAGAGACAAAGGGAATAAAACTTAGTTCTCCCAAAAAACCCTAGAAAGTATTTATACCTTCTTGAAAACGAACCGGGTCAGCCCGGAACAAACCGGGTCCTGACCCGGCTTTAATGGATAGAGTGGGAAAAGCTGCGGGTCGGTTCAGTATGTCCCAGGCCGCACACCTAAGTCGGAGTGATTTGCGAGTGATCGTGCGGCATAGATCCAGGCGCGGATGACTCGCATGCCTAAGTCGCACGATTGTGGACTTAGCATTTCTCTTGCTCGGGAGCTTCAGACCTCTTCCAGTGATAGTTTACCCGCACATTTCAACTCGCAGCATCAGCATTCAGGCGTTCATCTTCAGGCCTGCGGGCTAACCAAGTCGCAAGACCATCTCGCAGCATCCAGAGCAGCTCAGACCACTTCGCGTTCCGGAGAGTGTAACTCCTGTGATACTTGTCTGAATTGAATGATTTTGGTTGCAGAAGACAGAGGACTCATTTATCTCCAACTTTGATGAAGGAAGTTTCAGTGCTTGGGAAGTGGAAGGCTTCCTGGAGGGCACATCTTTGCAGTGCATGTACACGACCAGAGAGAGGCGTCTAGACATGTGTCCATTCCGGAGACCGTATCTTCCTGCTCATAGATCCGAATTGAATGCTCTCGGACGTTCTGGAAAGAAGACTCAAATGTCTCTGATTCTCATGAAGGACCCGGAAGCTGAATCGGCCTGGAAGTGCACCGTCCTTCGCATCCTTCAGAACTGATCTGCTCGGTCCGGAACACCTGCGAGATAGGGGTTTCTTCCGACGAGCTTATCTCTCTGCTCATGCGTCCGAATCCCACGATTCCACTTGCTATGAGACCGTGCTCCAATGCTATCCAACTTCTATGAAGGACCCGCCATCTGAATCGGACCGGAAGGCTCCCCGGACAGGCGATTTCTGAGACACGTTCATACCCGGAGATTTTGGCCGATGCACTTCATTCGCGGTACGTGTTTTGGTCGACAAAGTTCACCCGCGGTACATGGAAATGGCCGGTAAAACCTTCCTGGCCAGCGAGAATGGCCGATAATCTCCCAGGACCCAATTTTCCACTTTTTTCAAGCTTTGCTCACCATTCCACCTCCTGGATTCATCTTTTCAGCTCCATATTCACCTGATAGACACTCAAAACATGCAATAGACTCATTGGGACCTAATGCATCTCCTAAGTTCTAAAACAAACCCTAAGGACCTAAAATGCATGAAATAAAACATGATTTGGAATGATTTATGCAACCTAAATGATGCAAATTATGAACATATCAACTCCCCCACACTTGTCCTTTGCTTGTCCTCAAGCAAAAAGAGCAAATGAGAGAAAGAGGTTGTATGCAATGGGAGTTCACATTTTCTTTTTGAGAGAAGTGATCATAATGAGAATTCAAGTTCATGCTCAATTATGCAATGCAAAGTCATACTCAGATATATATCAACTCAGCAAGGAATCTCCACAAGTTCTTCTCTCTCTCAACTCTTTCACATTCATTAAGCTTTTATCAGGTGGATCTCATGATGCAAGGTTTAAACAAGCTGGCTTGGCTAGGGAGAGGCTATGAGATTAAAATGATCTCATCAGTGTTCAAGTGGGTTAAATGCAGCAAAGGGATCTCTTTATGAATGATCAAACTTTGGCAGAATGCTAAAGGTAAAAAGCAACCTATGCATACAAGGGCAAAGACTCATCACTCCCCACCCTCTACTCAAAGCTTCCTCTCTTGCTCAAAAACCTCACTTTTCACACTCATTTTCCTCTCACTAGGGGATTTGTTCTTCACTTTCACTCTCAAGTCTTGGAACTCAAACTTTACACAGCTCTTTATTTCTTTTACAACTTCTAGCCTCTTCTTTCTTTCTTAACAAAACATTGAGCCTTTGGCTTCTTTTCTTTCTTTTTCACTTAGAGGCTAGACTCTTCTTTTCAACAAACCAGAGCTTACTTTCTCAAAACACCAAGACTGACTTCTTTTTCTTTCATTCCCCTAGTTATTTTCACTCTCTCTTTCTCACTCATCTCACCTTTTTCCACTCACCAAAAAGTCTTTTCCCCCACACTTATTCCTCGCCAAAACTCTCAGTTCCTTGATGTTGGAACACAGCACTCAATGAGACCTGCCCTTGTCGCTCTAAACCTAACACTTTCTGCTAAGTTTGATCCAAGGTGGCCTTTCAATTCACACACAAACATTGGCTTAAAAGAAGGATGGGTTCAAGGTATGGGAACTGATCCATGATGTGGATTCAGCTACTTGAGCTAAGGAAAAGAATGGTAAAAACAGTGGTTCTAGCTCAAGTATGTATATTGGTATCCACAAGCTTTTTCAAACAATGCATTACAAGATATTTTCAGGTCAAGTTCAAGGTTTCCACTTAATTAGAGTTGAGTTCAATTCAAACTTGCTTCTCAGATTCAAATCATTTCAGACTTTGCAAGCATAGAAAAAGATTCACAAGCATATTCAATTCAAGTTCTCAAAGTGATGTACTCTCTAAAAAACCTATCATTACTCCTTGCAAGATGCAACCTACATGCAAATGCAATCTAGACTCAATCCTAAAAATGAGAATGCAACTACATGCTCATTTTTTTTGTGAAAAGTTTTCAGATTTTTCCATTTTTTTGGTTTTTATATGCACTTAGATGAATATGCACTAGAATGTGACTCAAGACTCAAAGTGTAAAATAAGAAAATAGAAAACATGATTAGTAAAGGATAAAACTCCTCCCCCACACTTAAATAACACAGTCCCTTGTGTTATAAAAGTATGAGAAAGAAGTGAAACCAAAGCAAACAGGCAAAATGCAAAAGAAAAAGAAAGTCTACATGCTATTTACAAGGTTTTGAGTGTTACCTAGTGGCTGTTGAAATCAGACCCCAATGAGTAGGAGGGGTTCGATGTGTGGCCTGGTCATCCTATGTCTAACCCGCACTCCTATCCCGCAGCTTCTGTTACTTAGCATTTTGGCCGTTCATCTTTTGCTGCGGCCTGGCCATCCTCTGTTCTGACCCGCACAACCATCTCGGAGTAATTCCGAGTCTGCTGCGGGTTGGTCTTCTTTACTCCCAGGTAGCACGCTTATCTCGCAAGGTTTGGGACTTAACCTCCTT